>NC_139013.1:4661837-5335729 GCF_964374135.1 Grampus griseus
GCAGAGCAGGACAGGTGTGAGGGAAGAGATAGAGAGGAGGGAAGAAACAGGAGAGTGGAGGGGAACAAGAAGAGAGACAGAGAAAGAAATAGGGAGACAGAAACAGAATGAAATGGAAATACCTAGTAGTGCAGGTAGAGAGGGGAACTGGGTCCAGGTGGGTGGTGAGTTGTTTGGATGTGGATGATTAAGTTGTGATAATACTGATTTGTGTCTTTACAATCTAATACATTTAAAATTTGTTTAAATTGGGGTTTCCCTGGTGGTCCAGTGGTTAAGACTCCGTGCTTCCACTGCGGGGGGCACAGGTTCGATCCCTGGCTGGGGAACTAAGATCCTGCATGTGGCACGGTGCGGCCAAAAAAAAAAAAAAAAAATTTTTTTTTTTTTTTGTTTAAATTTTGCAGATAAGGATGGGAATTGCAAAGCTGCTGTCTGTAAGGCTTGTGCATTTTGGAATTATTTGTATGCGAAGATAACATTTGCCCACCATGTTCAGCCAGGGGGCAGTGACTTGATTCACTCAGTTGTGAGTCACCCCCTTCCCTTTTCCTGATGTGGAGCAGAGGAGTAGGGAGAGGACAAGTGGGGCAAGAAATGATTGAATCTGTCACCGCATGGTACCTTTGTAAAGGAACAGTTGGAAGTGTTGTTTTTTTGTGATGGATTTATGTTTTCTTTATCATTTCTTTACACAGCTCGGAATAAATTTTAGTATGTACAATTTGAACTTTCCTGTAAATAATTCTTAACTTCTGGAATAAGCTTTGGTGACCTTCTATAATCAACTCGTGTACTACTTTTCTAAATATGATATATTCTCAAGTTTTTTAAACTTTGACACCGGAATTTTTAGATTTATAAATAATTCACTGGCTTCCCTGGTGTCGCAGTTGTTAAGAATCCGCCTGCCAATGCAGGGGACATGGGTTCAATCCCCGGTCTGGAAGATCCCACATGCCGCGGAGCAACTAAGCCCCGTGCGCTACAACTACTAAGCCTGCGCTGTAGAGCCCGCGAGCCACAACTACTGAAGCCAGCATGCCTAGAGCCTGTGCTCCGCAGCGAGAGAAGCCACCACAATGAGAAGCCGTTGCTCGCCGCAGCTAGAGAAAGCCTGCGCGCAGCAACAAAGACCCAACGCAGCCAAAAATAAATAAATAAAAAAATTTTTAAATTTCACAAAATATTTCTTTTTAAAATGTTTCAGGCTTATTCGAGGCCTGCCTGCTTTCTCCTCATTAAGTTATATATAGGAAATGTTCTTTGGTAACTAGTAAATAATTTGACTATTTTGATAAGGACTTGGAAAGATGTCAGTGATCTTCTCTATTAACAGTTAAAACTTAGTTTAACCAGTTAGCTTAATAATAATACATTGCATTCCCTTTTATGTGATCTGTGAAAATCGTGAGCTGTGAGGTGACATGAAGATGTTTCCCTCAGGTCCCTCTTTTTTTTTTTTTTTTTTGCGGTACGTGCGCCTCTCACTGTTGTGGCCTCTCCCGTTGCAGAGCACAGGCTCTGGACGCGCAGGCTCAGCGGCCATGGCTCACGGGCCCAGCCGCTCCACGGCATGTGGGATCTTCCCGGACCGGGGCATGAACCCGCGTTCCCTACATCGGCAGGCGGACTCTCAACCACTGCGCCACCAGGGAAACCCCCTCAGGTCCTTCTTAATTGTCACTGCAGTTGATGAAGGATGGGCTGGATTGACTTGGAATCTTCCAACAGAGCCCCTGTGTTCATGATGAAGAAGTTTGCTCAGAGCTTATTTCTAAGTTGACCCCTTGCTATGTTTTCCACAGCTGTGTTTTTGCAATTCTGTATTTTTAAAGTATTTTACTGTGATTTTTCTGGAAAAGAAGAATTAAATTCTTGGTATCAGTGTGATCAGACCTTGAAAGAAGTTTCCTTTGCTCAGGAACATGAAAGATGGTCCCAGTGTTTTAAATGAGACAGGCGTTAGCAGAAATAGTCTGATAATCCCAGCATCCCTGGCGTGTCTGATTCTGATGTTTCCTCTGCCTCTTCCAACTGTAATTGCTGCCTTTGATGTGCCTTGTAATTTTTCTCGTGATAGACATGATGCACTGGGTAAAAGCAGTTGCTGTAAATAGGCCTTTAGTAATGTGATGGTGGGGTGTGGGGGGACGGGAAGCGTTCAGAGTTCAATGAGTGGCTCTCAGTCTTTTAGTGAGCCTATAACTCTGCACTGTGAACTGCATATATAATTCTCATTCTCCCTTTTGTGGGACAGGATGACTAGTATGGTCTGCAGTTGGGTGTTTCCCTCCCAGCAAGTCAGTTAGGTTCAAAACCTCAGTAGGTAAGGCTATGGTTAAATAGTCTTACCTGTGGGCAGGCCTTTTTAAAAAGAACAGTATGCTCAGGTGTATTTCAAAATAGTTCCTTTTTCTCTGTCCCCGCTGGAAGCTCCAGAGTCTTTTTCTCCAGTATTTACTATGAGAACTTGGTTGAGCTCCTGCAGGTGAAACAGTTGCATGGAGAGGCCCACCTATGACTGGGTCCCTTGGAGTTTTTACTTCTTGGACTTGTCTGCTCGGAGCCTCCAGCAATTTGTTAATTTCAGTTCAGGGTTTTTTTCTTGTTTTACTCTGGGACCAGGTTCTGGTGGAGTTTCAACTCATGAGTTTCCACTGCCGTAAATTGTGATTCTTTTTGTCTGCTTCTCTGTCTCTCCAATTATCGGTTCAACTGAAAATTGTTGTTGGCTCTGTGACCTTACTTTTCTTAAAGTTGTTGATTTTTGGTTCGTTCAGCCTTGTGGTTAGAACATAGTTGCAACTTCCAGTCTCCTTTCAAGCAGATTCAAGACACATGGGAAAATTTTACTTTTTTTTATATATCTAGGATGTTTAATAGATTACTTTGTATTTTGTCTTTAGTATGGGATATTTAGTATTTCAAGAGGTAAAAATAGGGGCTTCCCTGGTGGCACAGTGATTGAGAGTCCGTCTGCCGATGCAGGGGACACGGGTTCGTGCCCTGGTCCGGGAAGATCCCACATGCCGCGGAGCCTGCGCGTCTGAAGTCTGTGCTCCGCAACAGGAGAAGCCACAGTGGTGAGAGGCCCGCGTACCTCAAAAAAAAAAAAAAAAAAAAGGTAAAGATGATAATGTGGTTTATCCTTGTTATAAAGGACTGAGGTTTCTCCATTAAAAATTTATATGTGCTTTCATATAAATTTTTCAGCCTATGTGAATTATATGTTCTATTTAAAATATTTTAAATAATATTTCATTTTACCAGACTTAAGGTTTTATTCATTAAGTATTTTCATGGACCTATTCTGAGCAGAAACTGTTACTAGTGCTGGTTAAAATACAGTTTGAAGACAAATTGACATGTCTTCATGGAGTTGCCAGGGAGTTTTTTATTTAAATAATATTTTTTTATTTGTAAAATTTCCATTTTGTCCTTCTTATAAAATTTTGTATTTCTTTAAAATTTCTACCTTTTTAATTTTTTTCACGTATGTTTCTTTGCCACATAGAGCATGGTTTTATAATAGCTGCTTTTAAAATCTTTATCTGATAACTTTATCATCTGAGTCATCCCAGAATCACTGTCTCTCAGTTGCCTTTTCCCTTGAGAATGACTCCTATATTCCTCAGTTTTGGTATGTTAACTGTTGTTTTATTATTTCATGGATGTTGTGAGTTGTGCAGACTCTGGGCTTTGTTATAATCCTCTGAAGAATGTTGATGGTTTGTTTCTGTAGGAGATCGAGTTTATTTTGTTCAGACTGCCAGTTGTGTTTAACCTTTTGTTGCAGTGGCTCAAGTCTCAGTTGTTGTCTCAAAACCTTGGTCATGCTGATTTGGCCTGTCTCCCTTGAGGTTCAGGGATTAGGCTGAGGTTAGGCTGAGATTTTGCAAGTGGTTAAATGTCAGCTGAGTGCTCAAAATTGTTGCTATGCTGATTTGGGTTTGTGCAAAGCACGTGTGGTTCACATGTTAGGCTGGGAGTATTATGGGCTTCTGCACAGAAATGCTGGTGCCTCTTTTCAAGCTTCCTCTCCTCTAGGATTTTCTTCCCATACTCTGGTCTAACCAACTGACTTTGTTCCATTGTTCCCTGGCCAGAAATATCCAAATTTTCTGTCAGAGCTTTAGCTGCACGTGCTACATGCCACTGTGCAAGTGGTGTCTGCCCTTGGTGCAAAACCATGCGGCTGGGCTGCTTCTCCAACTATTGGCTCATTCCCATCGCCTCTCTGCTCTTGTTTACCTTCCAGAGTCCTCATAGTGTTTGTTTTCTTTTGTAATGTATCCAAATTTACTATTGTAATTAGTGAGAGGGATGGGTGCTAGGGGCTTTGATCTCATAGGCAGTATTTTATTAAATACATATTTCCCGTAACAGTGAGACATTAAAGGAGTTGCCACCCGCATTTTGAAAAGTAGTATGTTTGTAGCATTTCTGAAGGTGTCCGATGAGTCCCTGAATGGTATAGGCTTCTGAACCAGTGTTGGATTCAGCACTAAACTGAACCCACATGGTAATTAATTGGCACCAATTAGGTAAGCGTGCTTTATGGCTGCCCAGCTGCTTGGCAAGAAAATAAGATTGGGAAATCAACTTTCATCTTTGCTATTTAAAATCAGCCATATCCATTATTTTTGAATTTGAGCATCTGCTCTCTTCTGAAAATTGAACGAACACATCTGTCTTAGTAAGCTGGTAGATTTAAACAACAAAAAGGTTTCTGATAAACATTTAAAAACAAATCCTATTGCTGCTACAGCTCTATCAGGTACTCACATGCAACTCACTTTTTTTTTTTTTTTTTTTTTTGGAACGCGGGCCTCTCACTGCTGTGGCCTCTCCCGTTGTGGAGCACAGGCTCCGGACGCGCAGGCGCAGCGGCCATGGCTCACGGGCCCAGCCGCTCCGCGGCATGTGGGATCTTCCCGGACCAGGGCACGAACCCGTGTCCCCTGCATCGGCAGGCGGACTCTCAACCACTGCGCCACCAGGGAAGCCCGCAACTCACTTTTAAACTGGAAAATAATTTAACTCAAATTATACACACTTTTATGCTTTAGTAGCTTGTTGCTAAGAGGGGACGAAAGATAATAGTTATCTATTAGTTGAGTGCTTAATCTTTATGTGGTAACTGCCACGGTCAAATCCAAATTAATGATTAGATTTCCAAAGAAAATGTTTTTATTTTCTTGCTGATGGCAGTCAGTCTGGCATCCTATATATGGACCCTGTTGCTAAACATTTTGAGCCAGGAAAATATTTTAAAACACACAGCAGTAGAACTTACTATTGATTGAATTATTCATATATATTCCCAAGATGAAGATGGGGAGAAAATCATGGCATCAATAAATACAGGATACAGTTCTATTTTAGTCATCCTCTGAAGATCATCCTGCAAGTCTGTAACAATTCTCTTATTAATTCTCTCTTTATTTGTATGTTATATCCCTTGTGTTAGGTAAGTAGATGTGTAATTGATTTTAATTTAATGTTATAACACCACATTGACTTCTCTATTTTTCTAATTCTGAGAACTTTATTTTTGTTATAGTTTCTTGAAGCTCATGGTCTGAAATTGAATACATTGTGTATAAAAGTTTTTATAATTGTTAGAATCAAAATGGCATTTGCCATTTTATTACCTAGAATATAATGATGAAATAGAGGAATTGTTTTTCCTATGAAAATGACACTATTCTCATAAAAGAAACTTCAAAAATAGACTTAATAGTTACATATAAAAGCAAATTGAGAGTAAGATGTTTCTAACTTTTGACCTTTTGATGAATTCTTTTCTTCCAAAAATATCGCTGTTGGTTATTTCATAAAGAAATTAAATAGTATTAAGAGGAAAGTATTTTCATGTAGAAAAATAACTAGGTCTCTAGGCTCCTGTATGAGGTTGCTAGGGCTGCTGCAACAAAGTTCCACAAACTGAGTCTCTCAAACAACAGAAATGTATTGCATTACAGTTGAGGCGAAATCGGAGATGAGGGTGTCAGCCTGGTTGGTCGCTTCTGAGGTCTGCGAGGGACACTCTGTCACTTGCCTCTCTCCTAGCTTCTGGTGGTTTCCTGATGGTCACTGTCATTCCTTGGCATAGTTATTTTTCTGCCTAAGAAGAATCTTCATCTTCACATGGCATTTTCCCTGTGTGTGTCTCTGTGTCCAAATTTCCTTTTCTTACAAGGATACCAGTCATATTGGATTAGCATACTCACTAATGACCTCATTTAAACTTGATCATCTCTATGAAGACCTGTCTCCAATAAGGTCACATTCTGAGGTACTAGGAGTTTGGACTCCAGCATATCTTTTCTGAGGAGAAACAGTCCAACCCATAATAGCATCCAGAATCAGGAAGTGATTGGAGCTGGAGATTTACTTATTAATCATTCCCTTGCTTTGGCATGTTTATGTAATTTCCAAGAATATAACAACCCACTTCTGTTTCTTCCTTTCTATTCAATTCCTGCCTGTTTTAGGGAGAAGAAATACACTGATGAAAATTTAATAAAGCAAATTATTTAATTCTGTAAGGGCTTATTTCAGTATAACAATAACTCATTCATTTTCTCTTTCATTCACATAAATATTTTTGAGTACTCTGGGAAAACAGACTTTCATTTTATTAGGAAGAATTCAGAGGGTTCTGCCCTCTTGTGGGTTGAGTGTCTCTGGACTTGTACAAATTAAGAAGTTGTCTAAGCATTAAAAAAAAAAAAAACCAAGCTGGAATTTTCTAATTGTTGCACTTCTCCAAAAAAATGTCCCTTTCATTATTGTGATTAAATAAATAAATAAATGGGACAGGTGATAAGGACAAACTGTGCCCACTGGCCCTTCAGGTGACCTTTTCAGAATTCAGTTCCACCTGGTCTGTTCTGTAAACTCAGACCTTCTCAGAAATGTCTCCCCTCTAGGCCTCAAGGAGATGAGATGAGATGACAGACTAGACCAGAAATTCTTGGTCTGAGCAACAGTGACCCCTGAAAAGATTGGCCAAGTTGGGTGTGTGTCCGTGTGTGGCGGTTCTTGGAAAGAGTGTGCAGTTGTAATTAGAATTTTTTAAATGGGTCCCAGCCCTCCCAGAATGAAAAACAAAAGTGTTAGGATGGAGGCCGGAAGCTAGGCTCCGAGTCAGAGAGCCCGTAGTCAGTCACCCTTCTCTGCATTAAGTGTAAACCTAAAGGGAGTTTATGTCGGTCCTGGCACTCAGACCTCCACTGGCCTCCATTTGTCTTCAGGACAAAATCCCAACTCCTCCCTGTGGCTGCTCAGCCCTGTGTCATCCTCAGGGCCCTGCTAGTGTCCCCAGCCTCATCCTGGGAGCTTTTCTCATGGTTCACTGTGCCCCAGTCATACTCACCTGTTCTCTGTTTCCAAACACCAACACCTTTTCTGTGTCAGATCTTAGGTCCTGTTCTTACCTTTGGCCTTGAAGTCACCATGGCTCAGGCCCCTTGTGCTCCTTCAGGTGTAGGCTCAGGGAGGTCTCCCCATCCCCTGCTGACAATCTCTGTCAGGTTACCCAGGTTTTACTGCCTCTGTATCAATTGTCATCAACAGAAATGCCCTTCTCCATTATTATTTTGAGTCTTTCCCGTTTTCCCTCCATTGAAGTGCACACAGCGTTCCTCTTTTTCCCAGGATGACTGCAGTACATCACTTTGAGAATGTGTTTAGATGCTAGGACTGTGGGTTGGGTTGGGCTGAGTAATCCTCAGGGAAGACCAAGGGACTTGAACAAGTGATGATGATGGTTTGCATATTTGTTCTGGAAATTTGAACTTTTTAAAAAAAATTATTTTCCATCATGGTTTATCATAGGATATTGAGTACAGTTCCCTGTGCTATACAGTAGGACCTTATTGTTTATCCATTCTATATATAAAAGCTTACCTCTGCTAACCCCAACCTCCCACTCCATCCCTCCGCTAATCCCCTCCACCTTGGCAACTGCAAGTCTGTTCTCTATGTCCATGAGTCTGTTTCTGTTTTTGTAGATAGGTTCATTTGTGTCATGTTTTAGATTCCACATATAAGTGGTATCATATGGTATTTATCTTTGTCTTTCTGATTTACTTCACTTTGTATGATAATGTCTAGTTGCAACCATGTTGCTGCAGATGGCATTATTGTGTTCTTTTTTGTGGCTGAGTAGTATTCCATTGTATATATGTACCACATCTTCTTTATCCATTCATCTGTCGGTGGACATTTAGGTCGTTTCCATGTCTTGGCTATAGTGAATAGTGCTGCTATGAACATAGAGGTGCATGTATCTTTTTGAATTATAGTTTTGTCTGGATATATGCCCAGGGGTGGGATTGCTGGATCATATGGTAATTCTTTTTGGAAATTTCAACTTTAATTATCCGCTGTGGCTGCTTATTACTCAAAATAAGAACAAAACGATTTAGAGAACCCTAGTAAGCACTTTAGACCAGTACCCGCAGGCAGTGTGCTGAGGTGTCCTCACGTGTCGTCCGCTGTGTCATTGATCCACTATAGTTCTCAGGTCTTCCAGGCTCTAAACATCCAGGGACCAATTGCCACCTTGACAAGAGGTTTTTGCCTTCCAGCAGTTCATCTGTTCAGAGTCGGGGATACTGATTTCACTGTGTTAAAGGCAGGCAGAAAGTCAGGAACGTAAGGGGGCGTGAAGGAGGCCCCTCATAGAGCTAGGGTATCTTGCAGTTAGCTGTGCGTGGGGAGATCAGGACACAGTGGGACCTGGGGACCCTCTCTCTTGGAGACTTCCTCACTGAACTCAGTAGCCTTTGTGACTGGACTCTATATCATCCCCAGTTGCTGGCAAGTTTTCCCAGGAGGGCCAACTTCTTGATATTCATACAGAATGCCTAGCGTCCTTTGGGTGGCAGCATTCCTACTGTGATGTCTGTGCCCAGAAGCCTCTGTGCCTTTTAGCCCTATTTGCTCAGCCGTGCCCTTAGGAGAGGTAGTAAAATGGGGGAAGTGGAGGGGTCTGCAGGAGGGGTATGGCAGCAGGTGTGGTCAAACAGAAGAGCCCAGTGCATGCTGCGTGCTCCTGTTCTTTGTGGGATCAGTGGGTGTGCGGAATGTTGGGAAGGCATGTCTCAGTTCTGGCTGGAGCATCTGCAAGTGGGTTTATGGGTGGTGGTGGGCTGCATGGAATGGTTTGGGGTGCCCTGGTGTCAACTCAGGTTGCCTGGGACACACGTGCTGAAACGGCTTTGCATGTACTGGTTTTAATTGGGTAAGTCATGATCACAGCTGAGGAGGAATGTAAGGCGTGGAAATAGGCAGAGGGAAATAAATATCGTGCAGTGATGGTAGAACCAAGGCCTGAGCTGAGCCCACAGGGAGCTGTGGGTGCAGGAGGATGGGTGCCTTAGTCCCGAGGTGCTGGATCTAGAGGGTGCCCCCCAGCATCCACTCCACACGCTGACTTTTGTTGGGATTTTTGGAGGGCAAGCGTCATCATCATGCAACCCATGGAGTAATATAGGGAAAGTCTCAGAAATCATTTTCTGGGTTACTTTTGGTATTTTTGAGTATTTTGGGTTGCAAGTGAAGAAACTTTTAGATGTACTTTGAAAGATACAAAAGAGAAGTTGGAGTGTTTCCTTGGAAGATGTATGTTCTCATTGAGGCATGTGCATCGTTGGAGACATCTTGCTTTTATTATTAGATTTGGAGATGACATTGTTTGGGCTAGGGGCACTGTGAATTAAAGTATTAGTGTCCTGGGACTTCCCTGGTTCCAAGGCACAGTGGTTCAGAATCCGCCTGCCAATGCAGGGGACACGGGTCGAGCCCTGGTCCAGGAAGATCCCACGTGCTGCGGAGCAACTAAGCCCGTGCGCCACAACTACTGAGCCTGAGTGCCACAACTACTGAAGCCCGCGCACCTAGAGCCCGTGCTCCACAACAAGAGAAGCCACCGCAATGAGAAGCCTGTGCATCGCAGTAAAGAGTAGCCCCCGGGGCTTCCCTGGTGGCGCAATGGTTGAGAATCTGCCTGCCGATGCAGGGGGACACGGGTTCGTGCCCCAGTCCGGGAAGATCCCACATGCCGCGGAGCGGCTAGGCCTGTGAGCCATGGCCACTGAGCCTGCGCGTCTGAATCCTGTGCTCCGCAACAGGAAAGGCCACAACAGTGAGAGGCCCGTGTACCACAAAAAACAAACAAACAAAAAACCCCGCTTTCTGCAACTAGAGAAAGCCTGCGGGCAGCAACGAAAACCCAACACAGCCAAAAATAAATTAATTAATTTTAAAAAATAATGCTTTATATTAAAATATAGTGTCTTGGGTCTAGAGGGTCCTTAGGTGTCTTCATATATATTATTCCAGCATGAATGCACAGTTATTAGAGGTTGGAATGTTTTCTGGTATTTTATAGCAGGATAGGAGGGGGATATTATCGGGTACATGGAGAGTGTGTTGGACCTCATGAGAATTTGTAAGTTTGAGTCCAGAAGGGAAATTATGAGTACTAAGCTTCAAATGGCAGGAGGTTTTCGTTAGGGAGGTCTTGTTATGTATGGGTCTATGGGCACAACTTAACAGGAGACAAAGTCCTGTGATGTAGGGAAAGATTCTTCCAAGAATCAGAGGGCAGGAACACCACAGTGATCTGCGGTCCAGAGGCTCATCCTTGGGAAGCTGTATGAGACTTTCTTGTTGCCAGGCCAGTGCTGGTTACTCTATTATCCTCTCCCTTTCTGTCCCAAAACATGCAGACACACACGCACGCACACACAATACAGAGAACAGGGAACCCTTGTGCACTGATGGTGGGAATGTAAATGGTACGACTATCATGGAAAACGATGTGGAGGTTCCTCAGTAAATTAAAAAAAGAACAGGCACACAGTCTATCTAAGACTGTTCTGGCTAGATAGCTAATGAAACAAAACTGCTATTCTGAGGGAAATACCTGCACTCCTGTGAGCAGTACTGCATCATTCGCCACAGCCAAGATGTGGAAAGAACCAAAATGTCTGTTGACGAAAGAATGGATAAGGAAAGTGTGTGTGTGTGTGTGTGTACACACAAATGTTATTCAGCCATAAAAATGAAGGATTTTGCCATTTATTACAAAATAAATGAACCTAGAGAACACGCTAGTGAAATAAGCCTCACAGAGAAAGATATTCTTTGTGGAAACTAGAATTGTCAAGCTCATAGAAACAGAATAGCAAGGTTGTTTTGTTACCAGGAGCTGGGTGGTGGGGAAAATGGGGAGATGTTGGTCGTAGGGTACAAACTCGTAGGTATAAAATGAATAAGTTCTGGGGATCTAATATACATCATGCTGACTATAGTTATCCATACTGTGTTTCTATATACTTGAAATTTGCTGAGGGAGTATCACTTAAGTGTTCTCACTACGCAGACACAAAACGGTAATTGTGAGTTGATGGAAGTGTAAATTACTTGATTGTGATAATTATTTCACAGTGTATACATCTGTCAAATAATCACATTGTACACCTTATATGTGCACCATTTTTATTCGTCAGTTACACCTCGATTAAGCTGGAAAAGGAAAAGAAGGTGTGTTGGGCTTTCCTCTGAGTGGTGCTCAACCCAGGCTTCCCATTAGATCAGTGAGGCATTTTGCATATACATGTTTTGTGCCCCCGACCAAAGATTCCCCTTTAAATAGCTGCGGTGAGGCCCAGCCTCAGTAATATTTAAGGTGCCCCAGATGGCTCTAATCTGGATCCGTCACTGAGCATCGTGACTCTTGAGTCCCCCCGTTCCTGAGGGCTGAGATCTGGGCTGAGGGTGAGGGCTCTGCTCTGCGTGGGGATGGATCAGGGCTGGTCTGTGACCTGCAGGGGATCGTCGGGTCCAGCTGAGGTGCCCGCTGCTGCTGGGTACGTGAGGGCCTCACCAGGAGGGGAGCGAGATCTGAAGGAAAGGGTGGGAAAACTCACCTGTTAGACTCTATGTGGGAGTTTACTGTCCTGAGTCCCTCCTGGGACAGTGGGCAGCAGAGGACCGTCTGTTCCACATGCTGAGGGCTTCCCTGTGTGTGTGGTGGTGACTCAGGAAGGGGGTGTGTTGATTCCAAGCATTAAACAGCCTGTTTCCAACTTTCAGGATAGACCTCTAAAGACTCCTATTGCTTGAGGAGGAAGCCCGGAAGAGGAGGGAGAGGAAAGAAAAGGAGTCAGAAATGGCTCTTTCTCAGGTAAAGTCATATTCTCAGTTGTTTCTTCTGTCTGTCCTTCCTGAAATGCCCTTCTTTGGACTCGCTAATCTCTGACTCTGAAGTATCCTGCCTGACACCTGTACGTTCATACTCACCCGGGTCCTTCCCTCAGGGCCTGTCATCTCCACTTAGATCCTATCTCCCCATGACTCAGTGACCTGGAACTTGTGAGGAGTCCCCACTGGGCAGCGCTTCACATCCATGGATTGGAGATGTGGTGTCAGTGCTACTGGGCAGCAAGGATTTCTTAGGGCGCCATCAGGATGCACTGTCTGCTCTCTGTAAACCGGGATAAAGAAGCTGCACATGGAAGTGATGGTATTAATACGCACAATACCTGGTAAGTGCTAGAAAAGAGACCAGTAAGTAGAAATTTGCTCTGACTTCTTCTAATGCAGTTGAATTTAAATGAGTGAGTCACTGACTTCAAAGTCTTCATGATTGAGAATGGAATGGAAAGTTCAGGAACATCAGTGATAGAGGGTGTTTTATTCCATCACTGATTTTAGAAATTCTTTAAATCACTTGGATCACCTCCGTTCTTCAGAGGTTTTCTTTTCACTGTGTTGATTGCCTCCTCTGACACAAAGAAGTTTCTGCGTTTGATGCAGGTAAGGTTCCAGTTTCATTCTTTTGCTGGTAGATACCTGGTTTCCCAGCACCATTTGTTAGACTGTCCTTTCCCCTTATTGTAGTCTTGGTACCCTTGTCAATACATTTTAAGGGACTTCCCTGGTGGCACAGTGGTTAAGAATCCGCCTGCCAATACAGGGGACACAGGTTCGAGCCCTGGTCCAGGAAGATCCCACATGCTGCGGAGCAACTAAGCCTGTGCGCCACAATTAATGGGCCTGCACTCTAGAGCCTGCGAGCCACAGTTGCTGAGCCTGTGTGCCACAATTACTGAGCCCGTGTGCCTAGAGCCCGTGCTCCGCAACAAGAGAAGCCACCGCAATGAGAAGCCCGTGCACCGCAACGAAGAGTAGCCCCTGCTTCCCACACCTAGAGAAAGCCTGCGTGCAACAACAAAGACCCAACACAGCCAAAAATAAATAAATTTTATATATATATATTTAAATACACTTTACATATATTCCAAGAATTATTTCTGAGTTAATCTGTTCCATCGGTTTAAGTATCTGTGTTTATGCCAATACCACACCATCTTTTTTTTTTTTTGGTCAAGCCTTGCTGCTTGTAGGATCTTAGTTCCCCGACCAGGGATGGAACCCAGGCCCTCCGCAGTGAGAGTGAGTCCTAACCACTGAACCGCCAGATGAGCCCCAATACCACACCATTCTTGATTACTTTGTTTGTACTATGTTTTGAAATCTAAAGGAGGGTGGCCTCCATCTTCTTTTTCAAGAATATTTTGGCTATTTGGGGTCCCTTGAGATTCCCTATCAGTTTTACCATGTTTTCTTCTATCTCTGCAAAAATTGCCATTGGAATTTTGATAGGGATTCCACTGAATCTATAAAACATTTAGGATTTTCTGGGTATTTTAAGTCTTCCAATCCATGAGTATAGGATGTCTTTCTATTTATTTGTATCATCTTAGATTTCTTTTAGCAACATTTAGTAGTTTTCAGTGTGCAAGTCTTTTACCTCCTTGGCTAATCTGTTCCTAAGTATTTAATTCTTTTTGATGCTATAGAAATAGGATTGTTTTCTAATTTTCATTTGACTTTGTGCATTGTGTATAGAAGTACAACTGATTTTTGCATGTTGTCATATCCTGCAACTTTTCTAAAATTGTTTTTTGATGTAGCAGTTTTCTTGTGGAATCTTTACAGTTTTACAGTTTTATAAACCTCATCATCTACTAAAAAAGATAATTTTACTTTTTTGATTTTTTTTTTCCTTTGGTCTAATTACTCTGGCTAAGGCTTTCAGTACTTTTTTGGACAGTAGCGCAGAGAGTGCATCCTTGACTCCTTCCTGATCTGAGAGGGAAAGCTTTCACTCTTTCACCATTGAGCATGTGTTGATCACTGTGTTCTTTTCATATATGGCATTTCTTATGTTGAGATAGTTTACTGTTCCTAGTTTGTTGAGGTTTTTATCCTGAAAGGTTGTTGAATTTTGTCAAATGCTTTTTTCTGCAGTTGAGATGATCATGGGTTGATTTATTCTGTTAATGTGGTGCACTGCATTAATTGATTTCTGTATGTTGAATCATCCTTGCCTTATAAATTCCACTTGGTCATGATGTAAAATTGTTTTAATTTGCTGTGAATTTGGTTTGCTAGTATTTTGTTAATGATATTCTTATCAGTATTCATCGGGGATATTAGTTTGCAGTTTTCCTTCCTTCTTGTGTTTTTCTCTGAGTTTGGTATCAGAATCACGCCAGCTCCATAGAACAAGTTTGCCAGTGTTCCTTCTTCAACTCTTCAGAAGATCTTTATTAGGATATGAGGTAATTCTTCCGTAAATATTTGGCAAAATTCTGCAATTAAGCCATCTGATCCTAGGTTTTTCTTTGAAGTTTTTGATTACTGCTTGAATCTCTTCAGTTATATTTCTGTTCAGACTTTTTCTCAGTGATTAGGGCTTAGTAGGTTATATGTTTCTGAGAATTTTCCTCTGTCTTCTATATTATGTCATTTTTTGGCCTATTATTGTATATCGTACTCGCTTATAATCCTGTAAAAAATTTCTGTGACATCAGTTGCAATCTCTCCCCTTTTATATCTGTTTTTAGTTATTTGAATCTTGTTTTTTTCATAGTGTAGCTAAAAGTTTGTAAATTTTGTCAAAACACCAACTCTTGGTTTGTTAGTTTATATATTTCTATTTTCTATTTCATTTATTTGTGATCTCATCTTTCTGATTTACCTCTTCTTCTAAATTTGGGTTTAGTTTTTTTCTTCTTTTTCTGTTTCCTTTAGGTGTAAAAATAGATTTCTGATTTGAGATCTTTTCTTTATTATAAGCATTTTTCAGTGTAGCTTTCACTGTATCTTATAAATTTTGGTATGTTTTATTTTTATTTTCTTCCAGATATTTTAAAAATTCCTTTGTGATTTCTTCTTTGGCCCATTGGTTTTTGGCTTTTTTCCCCACATTTTTGGTGTTTTTTTTTCGCCATCTGCTTATTTGTATTTTCATTTAATTGTGGTTAGATAAGATACTTTTATGACCTCAGTCTTCTTAAATTTAAGATTTAGTTTGTGCCCCAACATGTGGTCTGTTATGGAGAATGTTCCATGGATAGTTGGGAAGAATGTCTTTTCTGCTGTTGTTGGGTGATTGTGATGTGTACATGTCTGTTACGTCCAGTCAGTCTGTAGTGTTATTGATGTCCTCTGTTTCCTTACTGATCTTCTGTATGGTTCCGTCCATAAATAAAACTGGAGTCTTATAATGTCATACTATTACTGTGCTGCTGTCCATTTCTCTCTTCATTTCTGTTAATTTTTACTTCACGTCTTTGGGAGCTCTAATGTTAGATGTGTGTGCGTGTGTGTGTGTGTATTTATAATTGTTGAATCTTCTTATTGAATCGACCATTTTTAATTATATAATATCCTTTGTCCCTTGTGTCAGTTTTTGTTTTTAGTTTGTCTCACATTATGTAGCCACCTTTACTCTCTGGATAGAATATCTTCTTCCATCCTTTTAGCCTATACGTGTCCTTAGATTTGTGAATTGTAACAGTTCCAATTCTTTGACGCTCTTTAGCTTCAATTCCAGATCCCAGCCACCTGAGTTCAGCTGTTTGCTGTGTCATTTCTTATCTGTTGACCTGAGTCGAGTTTCTCAGAGTGTCTCTGACCGTTTCCTCCTCTGTACGATGGGAACACATCTTTCTCTAATGAGTTATTCTGTTGATAACAAGTTAATACATGTAACATTTAGAGTACTGCTTATCATATAGGAAGTACTCAGACCCTTTTAGTCATTGTGGTTGTTATTGATCATAATTTAAGATTCTGACCTTTCTTTAAATCCACTCTGGACTTTGTCATCTCTGAAAACACCACTCATAATGTAGCTCATCTAGATATTGAATATCTCAGTGTGTAGAACATAGTATCTGTAGAGACAATCTGGTGTTCAGTTTTATTTGTGTGTATTCCATGTATTGTCGACAAACATGAAAAAATCCACATTGTTTGGAAGATATCATACTCTTACATAAAACATAAGATGTTAAAATTAGAGACACATAATTTGCTCCAAATACCTTTACATAGCTTTGCCATTTACATATTTCAACCAGATTGATTGTTACACCTGTCTCCCCTTCTCACATTGTGTAAAAATAAGGACTCTCCTCATGGCCCCTTGGTGAAATGTGTTTTCATTTCAGGCACCGTTGACCTTCAAGGATGTGGCCGTAGGATTCACTCAGGAGCGGGAACGCCTGGACCCTGCTCAGAGGGCCTTGTATAGGGACGTGATGGAGGAGACCTCCAGGAACCTGCTCTCTGTGGGTGAGGATAACTTCCCTCCCTCTAGAAGTTGGGATCTGCTCTTGGATATCTTTGCATTTTTCCTGTGTGCCTCTTGGGAGCCCCTGTTTTGCTTGACTGATCTGAAATCCCTGTTGACTTGGACATGAAATGCTTCAGGATGTGCAGTGTCAGTAGTTTAAACTGTCCTTTTCTTCAGGTGATCTGCCCATTTCATGATACGTCGAGGGTTGTTCCAGAGCTTGAGTATTTATAAAGCACAATGGGAAACTTTTAAAATACCCAATTTCCTGTGTTTTCTACCCCTGTGCTTTAGATCCAGTAGTTCTAGGAAGAGAGCTAGGTGTCTGCGTATGACACTGTTCCCTCTGCGTTCAAAAGGAGGCGGTGGATGAATTTGTGAAATGTTTTTGCAGACCCACCTGTAATGTCTTTACTACCCAGCTGAACAAAGAGCTGGGATTCTGGAAGAGCCACAGCACGTCACATTTCTTGTTTCTAATAAGCAGGAATTTCTCTTTCTGATCTGAATATTATCTCCATCTTGAAGCAAGAGAATGAGCCCTGGATTGTCAAGAGTGACATGAAAGTATCAGAAAACCTAGAGTGGGAAAGTAGCAAAAGTGTGAACACAGGTCAGATGTCAGAAGGGCATTGGGAAACTCTCCCATTGTTGGGAGGGTTCTCTGGGAAAACAAAAGTTTATTTCTTGTGAACTCTCAGAGGAAATTTTTCTCTGCAACTTATCACTCTGTGCTTCAACGTGTGAAATTTACCCCCTCACCTTCCAGTGGTGCTGCAGCTGCAACGAAGATAAAGTCAGTCTTTATATCTTGATCCACAGCACTTTGTTATATGCCTTCTGTGAACTCGGTCTTTCTTGACTTTAAGAGGCATGAGGCGGGCTGTTTTAAAGGGGTCTCTTGCCCCTTCATCTCTCCTTCGGGTCTTGATTCCACTGGATGCTCAGTTCTTAGTCTGTAGAGATAAGAGTTGATGCCTCCGGAGTCCAAGCCTTGAACCTATGTCAGTTTAATCCCAATTTGATGTTCTGAGAAGATGTAATCAACAGATAGTAAGATAGTAAACACTGGCTGTTCTTTAATTCCATCTGGACCTCATAACCTACATGGAGCTGTCTGAAGCCCTGTCTGCTTAGTTAGATTTCCCAGCCATTTCTTCCATCCTGCTTTTGCCGCATACTTCAGTGATGCGAGTGGCGGCCAGGCTGACTGAACCTTACGTAATTGTTACTTAGGAAAACTGTAAGGACCATGGACAGACGTCCTCTCTTTGATCCCCATTCCTACAAGAGGAGCATATGTGAACCTTTTCAGGCTCTTAGCTTGGCGTCTGTGGGTAGAGAACATGGTCCCATCTCAAGATCCTATCATATCTGACCCCCCGTATCTTATAGTTTTTTCTCTCTTGGAGTGCTCTTCCTAGTTGGGTAATGTAGACACTTCCTGATTTCATATGTTCTTTAAGTTTGCTTGATTTGACTCTAAAACTTGCTTCTGAAATAGATATTCCTAGGGTCTGAAATTTTGTCCAGCTTTTTACTGTGATAATCCACTTTTAGTTCGTGGACAACTTCTGGTGGACTCTGTGGAGTGGGTTTATTGGCAACAGAAAGTTTTTATGGAGAGTACTTTCCCTCATATGTTGCAGTATTCTCTAGCTGCATACAAAACCACCACTTGAAGCTGCTTACTGGAGTGGACAGCATGTTCTACAATGTGAGATGGAAAGTATCATGAGAGCCTAACTGATAAGTCTTTCCAGGTTTTTATTCTGGTTGAGGAGTGTCACAGAAGCATGTCTCAAGGGCACTGTGACAATGTTGCTTGCACATACTAATGACCATCCTTTATGAACTTCAGTAAATGGTATAGGAATTTCTCCTACGAATAACATTGCCCAGGTTCTCGTCCTCATATCTGTGAGGCTGTTGACTAAACTGTTGTTCACGCTACATATTTTGTCACCTGTGTGTGCCTTTATTCATTCTACCTCAACACCTAATTTTGAAGCATGTTAATAAAAGCTTATGAACTGGTGTGATACCTTCAATGATAAGCTATAGTTCGTTTTGTTTAAGGCACTGCTACTTTCATTTTGTACATTTCTGTGCATTATGTATGGTCTTGATTTTTGTTTATTTAGTCATCAGCTCTGTATTCTTTATGATATTAGTGTTGAAGATTGAATTGGGGAAAGGCCCCCTGCCGTGGTGGAACTGGTGATCAGACCCTTTTAGAGGTCTTTATGTATTCTCAATTTTTACCTATACTCAGTTATATCATTTGCAAATATTTTCTCCCATTTCATAGTGTCTTTTCACTTGATTGAGTGTGCTTTGATGAACAAGTTTAGGATTTTGATGTAGTCCAGTTTATCTGTTTTTACTTTGTGGCCTGTGCTCTTGGTGTTATGTCCAATTAATCATTGCTGAATCCAGTGTCAACAAGTTTTTCCCTGTATTTACTTATAGGACTTTTACACGTTCAGGTCTTATGTTAGGTCTTTGATCCATTAATTTTTGTATATTGTGTAAGATAATGGTCCTACTGCATTCTTTGCATATGGATATTTAGTTTCCTCAACATCTTTTTTTTTAATTCACTCTACAAATTATTTATTTGTTCATTTGCTTGTTTATTTTATTGAATTATACTTAATTTACAATAGTGTTAGTTTCAGGCATACAGCAGAGTGACTCAGTTTTATATTTATATATATACAGATACATACATATACACACACACTTTTTCAGGTTATTTTCCATTATAGGTTTTTATGAGATATTGAATATACTTCCCTGTGCTATATGGTAAATCTTTGTTTTTTATCTATTTTATATATAGTAGTATATATATGTTGAACTATCCTTGTGTATCTGTTAATCTCATACTCCTAATTTATCCTTCCCCCTCTTTCCTGTTTGGTATCCGTAAGTTTGTTTTCTATATCTGTGAGTCTGTTTGTTTTGTAAATAAGTTCATTTGTATCATTTTTTAGATTCACATATAAGTAATATAATGTTTGTCTTTCTTTGTCTGACTTCATTTAGTATGATAATCCCTAGGTCCATCCATGTTTCTGCAAATGGCAATATTTCATTCTTTTTTATGGCTGAGTAATATTCCACCATATCCATTCATCTGTCAGCGGACATGTACATTGCTTCCATGTCTTGGCTGTTGTAAATATCGCTGCTATGAACATTGGCATGCATGTATCCTTTTTGAATTAGAGTTTTCATCTTTTCCAGATATATTCCCAGGGGTGGGATTTCAGGATCATGTGGTAACTCTATTTTTAGTTTTTTAAGGAACCTCCATACTGTTTTCCATAGTAGCTGCATTAACTTACATTCCCATCAACAGTGTAGGAGCATTCCCTTTTCTCCACACCCTCTCCAGCATTTGTTACTTGTAGACTTTTTAATGATGGTCATTATGACTAGTGTGAGGTGGTACCTCATTGTAGGTTTGATTTGCATTTCTCTAGTAATTAGTGATTCTGAGCATCTTTTCATGTGCGTATTGGCCATTTGTATGTCTTCAGAGAAATGTCTATTTAGGTCTTCTACCCAACTTTATTTTTTATTTTTTTTTTCTGTGGTATGCGGGCCTCTCACTGTTGTGGCCTCTCCTGTTGTGGAGCACAGGCTCCGGATGCGCAGGCTCAGCGGCCATGGCTCACGGGCCCAGCCGCTCCGCGGCATGTGGGATCTTCCCGGACCGGGGCACGAACCCGCGTCCCCTGCATCGGCAGGCGGACTCTCAACCACTGTGCCACCAGGGAAGCCCCTCTTGTTTTGTTTTTTTTTAATTACAGATTCTATTTCATTTCTAGTGATCAGTCTGTTCAAATTATGTTTCTTCTTTATTCAATTTTGGGAGGCTGTATGTTTCTAGAAATTTGTATGTTTTTCCTAGGTTGTTGATTTTGTTGGCATATAACTTCATAGAATTGTCTTATGAATTTTTGTATTTCTGTGGAATCAGGTGTTATTTCTCTTTCATTTCTTCTTTTGTTTGTTTGGGTCCTCTCTTGTTATTGATGAGGCTGGTCAGAAGTTTGTCAATTTTTATCTATTCAAAAAAACAGCAATTGTTTTTATTAATTTTTCTCTATTTTGTTATCACTGTGTTTTATTTCCTTTCTGATCTTTATTATTTTCTTCCTTCTGCTGACTAGGTTTTGTTCTTCTTTTTCTAATTCTTCTAGGTGATAGTTTAGGTTGTTTGAGATTTTTCTTCTTTTTTGAATTAGGCCTCTATCACTGAAATTCCCTCTTAGGATTGTTTTTGCTGCATTCCATAGATTTCTTTTTTTATGGTTGTGTTTTCATTGTCATTTGTCTCAACATATTTTCTGATTTCCTCTTTGCTTTAATCGTTGATGCATTGGTTTTTTAGTAGCATGTTGTTTAGTCTGCATGTAATCGTTTTCTTATTTCTCTTTCTGTGATTAATTTCTAGTTTCATGCTGTTGTGGTCAGAAAAGATGCTTGAAATAATTTCTATCCATTTAAGTTTGTTGAGATTTATTTTTTGTCCTTGTATGTGTTGTATTGTAGAGAATATTCCATCTGCGCTTGAAAAAGAATGTGTATTCTGGGTTTTTTGGATGTAATATCCTGTAGATATCAATTAAGCCTAACTGTTCTATTGTGTCATTTAGGATCTCTGTTGCCTTATTGTTTTTCTGTCTGGAAGATCTGTCCATTAATATTAGTGGGGTATTAAAGCATCTTATTATTATTGTATTCCCTTCGATTCCTCCCTTTATACCTGTATTTGTTTTATGTATTTAGGTGCTCCTATATTGGGTGCGTATACGTTAATAAGTGTAATGTCCTCTTCTTGTAGTGATCCTTTTATCATGGTATAGTGTCCTTGTCTTTTTTTATGGCCTTTGTTTTAAAGTTTATTTTGTCTGATATGAGTATTGCTACCCCCACTTTCTTGTCATTTCCATTTGTGTGAACTATCTTTTTCCATCCCCTCACTTTCAATCTGTATGTGTTATTTGCACTAAAGTGGGTCTCTTATAGGCAGCATATTGTAGGTTCTTGTTTTATTTTGTGATCTGCCACTATGTGTCTTTTGACTGGAGAATTTAGTCCATTGACATTTGAAGTAATTCTTGATAAGTATGTACTTACTGCCATTTTAAACCTTGTTTTCCAGTTGACATTGTATTTCTTCCGTGTTCCTTTTGTCTTTTTGGTTTTACTTTTGTGGTTTGATAGTTTTCTTTTGCATTATGCTTGAGTTCCTTTCTTTTTGGTTTCTGTGACTCTTTTGTATGTTTTTGATTTGTGGTTATCCTGGTTTTCAAGGATGTTAACCCTCACATTTTGTGATTTTGATGTCCTATTTTACATCTTCATGTTTATCCTTTTGCTGTTTGTTGTAGTTATAATTGCTTTCATAAAATTTTTTTGATTGTTTTTTAATCTGTGAATTGGCTCATTTATGTGATTTTCAATCCTTTTGTATATTTGCCTTTTGTATTGTGATTTTTCCCTTTCCTATAGATTCTTCTTTTCTATTTAGAGAAGATCTTTTCAATATTTCTGTTAGGGTGGGTTTAGGATTGCTGTATTTTTTTAGTTTTTGCTTGAAAAATTCTTTACCTCTTCTATTCTAAATGATAATCTTGCTGGGTAGAGTATTCTAGGTTGCAGGTTTGTCCTTTTCAGGACTTTGAATATATCTTGCCACTATCTTCTGGTCTGCAAGAGTTTCTGTAGAGAAGTCAGCTGATAGCCTTATGGGGGTTCCCTTGTAACTGACTTTGTTTTTCTCTTGCTGCCTTTAGAATCCTCTCTTTAACTTTTGCCATTTTAATATGTCTTGGTGTAGATCTCTCAGCTCTTCTCATTGTGTGATTTCTGTTACACTGTCTTCCAGATCACTTATTTGTTCTTCTGCCTTATTTAGTCTCCTTATTCATTACCTTTAGTTCGGTTTTTATCTTGGCGATTGAGTTTTCTAGTTTCGTTTGGCTCCTCTTTATGTTTTCTAGTTCCTTGCTACAGTGATTTGCATTTCTATTTGATAGTCTTTCTTAATACCTTCAGCATTTTTATTACCTCCTTTGTGTACTTGGGGCTTATAGACTGAAGAGGTCTGTTTATTTTTTGTTGTTTCAGATTTATCTTCTTCTTTTAATTGGAAGTATTCCTCTGCTTTTTCATTTTATTTATATTTCTCTGTGAATTTAGGAGCAACAGTTATCTACTGTTGAAGGGCTGCTTTTATGTGGGAGCATCCCTGAATAGGCTGTGTGTGTGAGTCCAGAATTTTTGGTGCAAGGGCTCTTTTGGTATGGACGCTTGCCACATCTTTCGTCAGGGTGTGCTGGCCATTGTCCTCTTTATTTATTTATTTTTTTGCGGTACGCGGGCCTCTCACTGCTGTGGCCTCTCCCATTGCAGAGCACAGGCTCTGGACGCGCAGGCTCAGCGGCCATCGCTCATGGGCCCAGCCGCTCCGTGGCATGTGGGATCCTTCTGGACCAGAGCACAAACCCATGTCCCCTGCGTCGGCAGGTGGACTCTCAACCACTGCGCCATGAGGGAAGCCCCCATTGTCCTCTTGATAGGTGGTATGTTTGTTGTGGTGGTGACCAAAGCCTGCAGTGGATGTTTGGCAGGGCCTCTTCTTTGCTCGGTGGTTGTAACAGCCTTGTAGTTGAAGTACTGGTTGGGGTAGAAGCCTCCAGGTCCAATTCTAAGCTGTGACATGAGGTAGGCAGGATTTGATCACCCTGCTGGGAAAGGAGCTATGATGTGTTCCTCCCTAGTAGCCCTCCACTGGGACGTGTGACTGTGACACCGCCTGCTACCCGGTGTGTGTGTGCCAACAGAGTCCACGGTTGCTGGTGCTGCCCCCAGACCCACCTCCACTGCAGGAGCACTGGTAATAGGCTCAGATTCAGCCCAACTCCATGTGTGTGAGCCCACAAAGTCCACTGCTACTGGTGCCATTCCCCAACTCAACCCTGCTGCCAGAGTGCCAATAATCAGGTCAGACGCCCCTCCAGTGACACGTGTGCGCTCCCCAAACCTGCTACCCATGTGCACTCCCAAAGCCTGCGACGGCCAGAGCTGTGCCCCCCTGAGCACCCTGACAATGAGGCTGCTACAGCAGACCCACGCCCCTCTCTTTGTGCATTGATAGGGGGCTCCTATTGCAGACCTGCACTCTGTCCTGCACGCAGCCCCAGCTGTGGCCCAGACCACGCTCCAGGACCTTTGGGCCATCTCTGCACAGCAAAACCGAATTCTCTCCCTGAGTATGTCGCCGAGGCCTGAGTTTCAGCACCCAGTTGCTGTGCACACTAGGAGGCACACATCTCGGGCTGGGAAGTGCAGCAGCATGGCAAGGACTGGCTGTGCTGCTCTCTCCCTACCCTACTGGCCACAAGCCAGCTCCTGCACTCTCCTCTCTGGCGTCGAAAGCTCCCCTCCCTGCCCTGGCGGACCTCTCAGCCAGTCGAGGAGTTTCCCGGGGTGTGGGAACCTTCCTTCCTTCCCAGCTCCCTCCCAGGGGTGCAGGTCCCATCCCGACTCCTTTCTTCCCCCTTTTGTCCTAACCGGTTAAGTGGGGATCTTTCTTGCAGTTTTCGTTGTATGAGATCTTCTGCCAGCTTTCAGTAAGTGTTCTGTGAGACTTGTTCCACGTGGAGATGTATTTTTGGTGTATCTGTGGGAGAAGAGGAGCTCCACATCCTTCTACTCCACCATCTTGGTCTCCTCTCAGCATAGTTCAGTAGACTGCCCTTCCCCCGCTGAGTGGTACTGACACCCTGTGGAACATCATTTGACCGTATACACAAGTTTATTTCTGACATCTTTATTCTGTTCCACGGGTCTGTCTTCATGCCAGTACTGTGCCACTTTGATTAGTTTAGCTTTGTGATAATTTTGAAATAATTGTGTGACCTCCAACTTTGTTATTTTCAAACTTGTTTTTGCTCTGAGGGTCTTCAGATTGCATATGAATCTCAGGATGGATTTATGTATTTCTTCAAGCAATGCTGTTGGGATTTTGCTAAGAATTGTGTTGAATCTGTTGATCATCTTGACAGTACTGCCTACCAACCCATGAACTCGGGATATATTTGCAGTTACTGGTATCTTTTCTAATATTTTTCAGCAGTGTTTTTAGGTTATAGTGTAAAAATGTTTTCCTCCTTGGATAAGGTTATACCTACATATTTTATTTTTCTAATTTTTCTGAATTCATTCATTAGTTCCAAATTCATTCATTAGTTCCAGCAGGATTTTTTTTTTGTGGAATCTTCAGTTTTTTCTACACATTAGATCATGTAGGTTGTAAACAGAAAAAATTCTTCTTCCCTTTTCTATTCGGATACCTTCTATCTATATTTCTGCCTATGTGTCCTTGCTAGGACTTTCAGTAATGTTTTTAGAAATAGTGAAAGTAGGTATCCTTCTCTTGTGCCTGATCTTAGAGGAAAAGCTTTAAGTCATTCCCCATCAAGTGTGATGGTAGCTGTGGGCTGTTAATATATGGCCTTTATTATGTTGAGGTAGTATTTTTTTTTTTTTTTTTGCGGTACGCGGGCCTCTCACTGTTGTGGCCTCTCCCGTTGCGGAGCACAGGCTTCAGATGTGCCGGCTCAGCGGCCATGGCTCACGGGCCCAGCTGCTCCGCGGTATGTGGAATCCTCCCGGACCGGGGCACGAACCCGTGTCCCCTGCATCGGCAGGCGGACTCTCAACCACTGTGCCACCAGGGAAGCCTGAGGTAGTATTTTTTTTATTTCTAGTTTACCGAGTGTTTTTACCATGAAATGCTGTCAAATGCTTTTCAGTAGAAATGATCATGTAGTTTTTTTCCCGTCATTCTGTTAATGTGCTGTTTTACATCAAAAGATTTTCATATGTTGAACCATCCTTATATTTCAAAAATATATCCCTATTAGTCACAGTATATAATCCTTTTAATGTGCTGTTGGTTTCAGTTTACTATTATTTTATTGATGATTTTTGCATCATTATTCACTAGAGATTGTAGCCTCTGGTTTTCTTGTAGTGTCTTTGTCTGGCTTTGTTATTGGCATAACTCTGGCCTCATAGAGGGAGTTTAGAACTGTTCCCTTTCCTTCAGTTGTTTTGAAGAGTGAAAGCAAGATTGCTCTTAATTGTTTTTAAATGCTGAGAAGAATTCTGCAGTGAAGCTATCTGGCTTTTCTTTGTTGTATGGTTTTCGATTAGTGATTTCAATCTCCTTAATAGGAATAGGTTTGTTCACATTTTTTTATTTATTCATGGGTCAGTCTTGAGAGGTTATATTTTCTAGGAGAGTATCCATTTCTTCTGGGTTATCCAACATTTAGGTATAGAATAGTTCTTAGTATTCTCTTAGAATTTTTTTGATTTCTGTAGAATCATTTGTAAACGGTTGTGATGTCCCCTCTTTCATTCCTGATTTCAGTAGTTTGAGTGTTCTCTTTGTGAGTAAATCTAGGTGTTTGTCAGTGTTTTCATCCTTTTCAAACAACCATATTGTAGGGTTGTAGTTTTCTGTACTTTTTATTCTGTTTCATTTATCTCTAATCTACTTTGTTCTACTTCTGTTAGCTTTTGTCTTTTTTCTTCTATATATGTATATTCCACATATAAGTGAGATCAGTATTACTTTTTATGTCTGACTTATTTTACTGAGCATATAGTCTCAATGTCCATACTTGTTGGCACAAATAACAGAATTTCCTTCTCTTCTATGGCTGAATAATATTGCATTGTGTATGTTTACTAGATTTTTTTTTATCCATTCATCTCTCGGACACTTTAGGTTGTTTCTATGAGTTGGCTATAGTGAATACTGGTATAATGAATATGGGAGTGCAGGTATCTTTTTAAGAGTGATTTTATCTTGTCCGATATATACCTAGCAGTGGAACTGGTGCATTATTTGATAGTTTTTTTCTCTTTAATATTTTGAGGTAATTATATACTGTTTTCCATAGTGGCTGCAACAGTTTTCATTCTTCCCAGCAGTGCAGTAGTGATCCTTTTTCTTTCCCACATTCTGCTCAATACTTGTTATCTCTTGGCTTTTTGATGATAACCCTTCTAAGGGGGGTGAGGTGATATCTCATTGTAGTTTTTTTCTTTAATAAATTTTATTTATTTATTTATTTATTTATTTGGCTGCTTTGGGTCCTTGTTGCTGCACGCAGGCTTTCTCTAGTTGTGGCGAGCAGGGGCCACTCCTCTTTGTGGTGCGCAGGCTTCTCGTTGCAGTGGCTTCTCCCATTGCAGAGAACGGGCTCTAAGGCACGTGGGCTTCAGTAGTTGTGGCACATGGGCTAAAGGTCCTGGGAAGGTACTGGGGAAAAGTTCTTATTGCTCAAGGAAGGCATAGTTTGTAATACTCTGTTGGATGTTAGTAGGTTAAGTGAAGAACAACAAAACACAAAATATTGGATATCCATTCTTAGGGGAAAAGACAAGAGTCCAGAAAAGATCATTTCCCATTCCTGGCCGTATGGAATAGGGACCTAAGAACATCTGCTCAGCAAAACTGCACATTTGCTGTGGACCAAAGACCACTGGGTACCTCCTTTTTCTTCAGTAAATGGTAGGATTTATTTAAGTTTTATTTCTCTGTTTCAGCCTAATGTGTTATGAGTGATGAGGACTCCATATAGGACTCTTGACTCAAGAGGAATCTCATGAAACTTATGAAATCCTCATGTGTGACTGGAGTCATGTTTTGGTAGAACTTTTTCTCCTTTCCTTTTCTTCTATCCTTAACATACAAGGTTGGATGTATTTTGTGTGAACAAAGAAGGGACAAATTATTTCTGACAGAAGCTGCACTAACATATATTATTTCCAACTAATTATCACCCTGCTATGCAGTTATACATGACATTTGCTTGGTTTCTCAAAGATGTATACTCTGATATAAGGTAAGACATGAGCCCTAGGTATAGGCTTTTCCACGTAAGTTTTGTACGGTTTCTCTCTACGATGGAGTCTCTCTTTATTGAAATATAATTGATATACAACAGTGTTAGTATTAGCTGTACTATATGAGGTAACATGTGCATACTTTATGAAATCATCACAATGATATGTGTAGCCATCTTTCCTCAGCTACTACCATGCTCCTT
Organism: Grampus griseus; assembly: GCF_964374135.1. Lineage (NCBI taxonomy): Eukaryota > Metazoa > Chordata > Mammalia > Artiodactyla > Delphinidae > Grampus > Grampus griseus. Next base: position 4,689,654 of record NC_139013.1, read on the forward strand.
TTGAACATATTCCTTATGCTGGACATTACATCCCCACGACTTATCTATTACATAGAGGTTTGTGCCTCTTAATCTCCTTCACCTACTTTACCTGCCACCGCACTGCCCTTCCTTCTGGCAACAACCACACATTTGTTCTTTATCTGTGAATCTGTTTTCCTTGTCTTGTGCTTTTGCTTCTTCGATTCCACGTATAAGTAAGATCGTGCAGTATTTGTCTTTCTATGCCTGACTTCTGTCACTTAGCATAAAATCCTCTAGATCTGTCCATGTTGTTGCAAATGGCTGGACTCCTTTTCTTAAGGGTGACTTATATTCTACTGTGCGGAATGGACATACAACATCTCCTCTAAGCATTCATCTATTGATGGACACTTAGGCTGCTTCTCTATCTTGGCTACTGGAAATAATGCTACAATGAATATTCAAATGCCTATATTTTCTCAAATTACTGTTTTTCTTTTCTGCCAGTAAATACTTCAAAGTGCAATACCTGGTTCATCTGACGGTTTTAATTTTTGAGGAACTTCAGTAACGTTTTCCATAAATGTTGCACCAACTTACAATCCCAGCAATAGTGGACAGGGTTCCCTTTTCTCCACACCATTGCCAATGCTTGTTGTCTTTCTGATGACAGCCATTGTAAACAGGTGTGAGGTGGTACCTCATTGAGCTTTTTTTAATATAATTTTTAAATTTTTATTTATTTAGCTGCATTGGGTCTTCGCTGCTGCACACAGGTTTTCTCTAGCTGCTGAGAGCAGGAGCTACTCTTTGTGGCGGCACGTGGGCTTCTCATTGCGGTGGCTTCTCTTGTTGCAGAGCACGGGCTCTAGGCGCCCAGACTTCAGTAGTTATGGCTCGTAGACTCAGTAGTTGTGGTTCGCGAGCTCTAGAGTGCAGGCTCAGTAGTTGTGGCACACAGGCTTAGTTGCTCCATGGCATGTGGGATCTTCCCGGACCAGGGCTCGAACCCGTGTCCCCTGCATTGGCAGGCGGATTCTTAACCACTGCGCCACCAGGGAAGCCCCCTCATTGAGCTTTTGATTTACCCTTCCCTGATGATCCGTGAAGATGAGCATCTTTTCATGTGTCTGCTGGCCATCTGTATGTCTTCTTTCTCCTTGATAGACTCCCATATGTTAAGTAAGGCTTGAATACATGCACAGATTTTGTCTGAATCACTTTAAAGTTTCTTTCTTATTATAAAATCTCTGGTGACCCCTAAACCTTGAGCTTTGGACCAAAGCATTGCCACTTATGTGAGGCTTATGTTGTTTCCAATATGTATTTTCAGATGCCTGGTGAGGCTTGCAAATTGAGTATGAGCTTTGCCACACTCGTTACATTTGTAAGGTTTTTCTCCAGTGTGGATTGTTTTATGTTGAGTAAGATGTGAATGTCTTGTAAGGGCTTTGCCACACTCGTTACATTTGTAAGGTTTCTCTCCAGTGTGGATTGTTTTATGTTGAGTAAGATATGAATGTCTTGTAAGGGCTTTGCCACACTCATCACATTTGTAAAGTTTCTCTCCAGTGTGAGTTCTCTCATGACCCCAAAGTTGTGACTGTTCATTAAAAGCCTTATCACATTTATTACATTTAAAAAGGTTTTTCTCCTTTATGAATTCTCTGGGGTGCCATAAGGTTTGAACGCTGCGTAAAATGCTTGCCACACTCATAACATCTGTGTGGTTCCTCTCTAGTATGGACTGTCTCATGTTGAGTAAGATATGAGCGCACTGTAAACGCTTTGCCATGCTTAAGACATCTGTACGATTTCTGTCTGGTATGGATTCTCTTATGTCTGTTGAAGCTTGAATGCTCAGCACAGGCTTTGCCACACTCAGGACATTTGTAAGGTTTCTCTCCTGTATGCACTCTCTGATGTGTTGTGAGGTGTGACTGGTGGTTAAAGGCTTTGCCACACTCACTACATCTGTAAGGTTTCTGTCCAGAATGAATTCTCCTGTGATTCCTGAGGTTTGAGCTTTTGCTAAAAGCCTTCCCACAGTCATTACAGCTGTAAGATTTTTCTCGAGTGTGTGTTCTCCTGTGCTGCGCAGGTGACAAAGTGTTTTCCACACTAGGAGGAACTCTGTGAAGTGGTGAAACTGAGGAACCACTGCTGACGGGCTTCTCACCTTGACCGCACGCATACACTTTCTCCTCAGCTGCACATCTCTGCAGCTGAGCCGCCTGGGCCTGCAGCCTCACTCCAGGTCTACTTTCCAAACACTTGAGATCTCTGTTTCTAGCAGCGCTGACGTTATTTTTCGTTGTTAACGAACTTCTTATGGATGGCCTGCCGTGGTGAAATATTCACGTGCATTACTTCTTACAGAAACACTCTGAGGAAAATTAATTAAGGATTTATTATCTTGATCTTCTCTCTGAGATTTTTGTTATGGGTAAAAAGCACTTCTTCATAATCTCTTGCGTCGTAGCCCCACTCACTCACACTCCTGCACATCTGCACAGACTTCCTTGAGGTCAGAATCCTTGATGCCGTGGTTCTGATTTCTTTCCAGTACCACTACGTGGCATAATTCTCCTTTGTCAGTGTCTTTCTCTTGGTGATAATTCCTTGATTGCAGGTCTAGCAGAATGGCTTCCTATTAAATGGAGTTGGAAAATAAATATTTTATACTGACTTAGATAATTACATAAAAAATCATATACAATGAACAGTTTTCTCAAACATGGTATTCAGACATCATTGTTATATACAGTTTAATTTTCTTTTTCTATATTTTCCCATATTACTGTTTTATCTGATCTTAGATAATAGTTTCAACCATACACTACATACTACATATATATTTTGCAATGTATCTGGATAATTAAATGATAGTCCATAGTTATAGTTAGAATGTCTACCTATGTACTGGCTTATAAAAATCCAGGCATGAAATCATCATTGAGATTTGAGACTGTCTTCCCTAATCCTTAACCTTTATAATAATGTTAATCACATGTATGATGTAAGAAAAAATTTTTTAATCTGTATATCACAATAATAAGTGATAAAGCATTTACATAACCCATGATAAATCAAGCAGGTAAGGTAATAAATAACCACATTTACACGAAATAATAAGTCTCTGGAATTCTAAAAGATTCTCCGGTAGGTACCAACAACAACAAAAATTTTTCATTTCAGAAGGAACACAATAGGAAAAATATCTTGATAAGCACTGAATTTTGAAATATCAGATTCAGGTAAATGTATGTATAAAGTTTAAGAATTAGGGAAAACGGTCTGAAATTTTCAATCATTGTCATGCCTGTGGTTCTACATAGTTCAACTACCTAACTGGAGTGTCATTTAATTGTACACTTGTATGGCAAAAAATATATATATATATATGGTATATAATGTATGCTTTAAAATTGTTATCTTAAGGTCAGAGAGAACATCTGTATGGAAAATAATTAGAAAAAGACAACAGCCAAAATATAGTGTAGGCCAAGGTCAATTTCATAATAACCATGACCAAAAAATGACACATCTAGTTAACTAAAGGTAACTTTACAGTACTTACTATCTGCCATGCAATATTTCAAGCCCCTATAACGGCATTAATTATTTAATTATTCTTGAGGTAAATTATCACAGTATTTCATATAAAAACACACATCTATCTCTAACTCACACAGAAAGCAAATTTAAGAGACAGTTTGAACCTGGGTGTGCAGAGTAACATGACATGTTCATATGTATTTAAGCAGCATCGTCCATTCAGGCAGTACAGATTTCAAGAAAATTTAAAGGAAATGTATCTTAGAAATGTTTCAAGGAAGATATGGGCAGTGAGTTGTGTCACTTACACTGTCACGTCACTGTCCTACCATTCCCAGATAATGATAGGAGTCACGTCCAGCACGTGTTGATGTACACAGTGACCAGACCGAGTTGCTGATCTGAGCAAACTGTACTGTGTGCAAGTAGGGGTCCTTCCTTATGCAGTGTGTGGGGTATGGGGAGGGGTGGGGTCTTATAGGAACTGGGGAGCCCAAGTGCTAAATATTGACACAGTACTAAGAAGTACCAATAGAGTTCACTTAGATCCGCAAAAATCTGAGGGAAGGCCAGGACTGGGATTTAACAAAGCAAGAGTGAAGTAGTGGGCAATGTGGGAGCACTGCTTGTGCTTGCAAGTCTATGGGAAGAGGACTGTACTGCAGCAGATGAAAGCCTAACCTTGGGAAAAGAAGAACCGCTGTAGCAAGAAGCATAAACATGACTCATTCTATGGAAACTCTATTGTTGGTATGAAGGAAATGTGGAAGATATTAGGAAGACAGAGAGTGCTGTTATGGGAAGACTGTAGGTTTACATCTCTTCCAATATTTGCTCTAAACATGATCAAGCTGAGTATCCCACAAATTCCATTCCTAGTCATGTGTTATTTGTTCCGGAAGATATGTACAAGAATGTTCTTTGCGGGACCTAAAAGCAAAATCTGGAGAATGAATGAATTCACTCTGTGTGAACACATGTGGATGCAATAAAACCCTCTCAAGGGTACAGCAATGGAGGATGATCATGGTTGCTGGATGATGATCTCTTGGCAGGGGTGACAGGCTGACTGGTGGAAACAAAGCTAGCAGGAGGCTTTTGCCAAGGTTTAACCTCTGTGGATGTGATTATATTTGGTAAGAATAACTTTTAAACTACTTATACATTTTTAAATCAGAATATCAATTTTAGCATGAAGTTTTTTAGTGCAAACAGCTTTGTCATATAAAAGTAACAGATCTCTTTTGCAGGAATTTTTTAAAGTATTTGAAATCATATCTTTGGATCTTTTAACATTCCAATCCCAAACATAAAACAGACATCAGATGAGAAGTGCTCTTACTGTATGTGTATCACTAAAGATATATCACTAAAGATATACTTACTGTTATCAATAGAAATTAATATGTACTTAACAAAAAGTGATGAATTTTGACTTCTGGAACAGCAACAGAAAATAGTAACCTTAAGGGGCATTACTAAACAACCTAGAGGGGAAAGAACGACTTGTATGGACAAGTGTTGTTCACAGCAGGGTTTAAGCATAGAAACAGTTCTGGCAGTGCCCAGCTGATCCATGGCAGAGTTCTATGTGCAGAGATGTGGTCGACAACATAAGTAGCCAATTAACAGCCTGAAGAACAGGACGATAATAGGATGTATATCAACAAGGACCAGGTGACTTTTGGTGAAATTTAGTTGAAAGAGAGGACAGGGAACAAAAGAGGCCTCATTGAAATATGTAATTCAAGGAATGTAAGAAAATTTCTGAGAAACATCGTTAGAAGCAGTAATAATGAGGAAACCATGTAGTATAAAAAAATTACCTACATTTCCTTAAATAAAATGAGCTATTTAAATATCAGCATACCAAGATGTGCATGAAGAATCTACACAGGGAGAATAATTATTAGAATAGATTAATGTTGGGGAAGCTAGTAAAGTAGTCTTGTTCAGGTTTCAGAGGCAGCACTAGGCCTCTCTGACCGGGCAGTGACCCTAAAAGCTGGCTACATGCCAAACTGCTGAGCTCCCTGCAGGCAGCACACGTTGTAAATCATTAGATAAGATGGGGCATAAGTCTGGGGCCTTCTTGCACCCTGAGGGCCTGGCCAGCCCCCAGGGATCAGAGAACACTCCAAGACTTATGACTTAAAACCAAGGCATTTATGACAATAACCAGAGCTGCAAATTTGCACGCAGGCTGACTGTCGTCCGGGCCTTCCCAGCTGGGATTCCAGATTGCTGCTGAAGGGACTTCCCAGTGCTGCTTGGATCTGGATGTAGGTGCTTCCCCAATTCCATGATGTAATAAACCTGTCTTTACTACACTTTCTTAGTTATATTATTCTTAATTAGTATACTGTAATCTTTTAATTCAATGAACTCTCTGAATTCTTGTTTAACTGAGTGTTAAGAGTGGTTATTTTGCCAGCAAATCCTACGAACCCAAAATGAAAGTAAAACTTCCAGCAAAACAATTATTTGCAGCAAAAAAAAATTGAAATTAAAATAGAAATCAAAACTTCCTTATAGAAAACTACAGCAAATCAATTGAATGGTAACCTGTGACTAAAAATAAAAATTTAATTGAGGAAAATGTGTGTTAAAACAAATGTGATACCACTAAACACCTATGATAGTGGCCAAAATACAGAACACTGAAAATACTAAAAATTAGAAATGATGCAGAGCAGCAGAAACTTTCATTCATTGCTGATGGGAATGCTAAATGGTACAGCTAGTTTGGAAGAGTTTGCGGTTTCTTACAGTCTGAAATATGATCTAGCAATCGCACCACCTGGGAGTTACACAAATGAGCCACAAACTTCTCTGCATGCAAAAACATGCACATGAAGTAGAACAAATAATCCTAAAATTTGTGTGGAACCAGAAAGACACCGAATAGCCAAAGCAATCTTCAGAAAGAATAAAAAAGGTGAAGGCATCACATTCCCTAATCTCAAGCGATGTTACAAAGAATGGAAACTAAAATGCTACTGGCTTTAAAGCAGACGTAAGTCAATGGAAGAGACTAGAAAGCCCAGAAGTAAACCCACACATATGCAATCAATAAATTTACAACAAAGGAGCCAAAAATATACAAGGGGGAAAGGACAGTGTCATCAATAGTTAGTATCGAGAAGACTGAAAGGCACATACAAAAGAATGAAACTGGGCCACTATCTTACACTATATGCATAAATTAACTCAAAACAGAGTAAAGACTTGAATGTAATACCTGAAAAAAAAAGACTAGAAGAAAGCATAGTAAGCTCCTTGATATCGTGTCAGTGATTTTTTTGAATCTGAAATGAAAAGTAAAAGCAAAAGAAACAAAAATAAACAAGTAGGTCTACATCAATCTAAAAAGTTTGTGCACAAGAATGGAATCTATCAACAAAATGCAAAGGCAACATATGGGTTGGGAGAAAATATTTACAAATCATTTAAGGGGCTTAAAATCTAAATTACATAAAGAGCTCACAGCTCAACAGCAAAAACAACAAAAATTCTGATTAAAAAAAAAAAATGGGCAGAAGATCCGAATAGATTTTCTTCCAAAGAAATCATACAGGTGGTCAACAGATACATGAAAAGATGTTCAACATCATCATCAGGAGAATGAACATTAAAACCACAATGAGATCTCACCTCACAATTCTTAGAATGGCTTTAACATAGACATAAATATACGACAAGCAAGTGTTGGCAAGGATGTGGAGAAAAGGGAATCCTTGTGTTCTCTTAGTGCCAACACTATGAAAAACAGCACAGATGTTCTGCAAATAAATAGAACTAACATAATATCCAGCAATTCCATTTCTGGGTATTTATATGATGAAAATGAAAACACTATCTCAGAAAGATATATGTATCCCCCTGTTCACTGCAGTATTTACAATAGTAAACAACCTAAGTGTCCATCAATGAATATGAATGAATAAAGAAACTGTGACATGTCTAAATATATATAGTGTAAAAAACTTGCCATGTGTGACAACATGAAGGGCATTATGTTACCTGAAGTGAGTGACACACAGAAAGACAAATACCTTATGACTGAATGATGAATGGGGGATTTTTTGGGGGGGGGGGGTTCTTTTTTTTTTTTACAGAAAAGCTAATTAGACATATCAATAAGCCGTGCTGTATTTAAAGTAAACTACATCTAATTTTTGAATTTTCAATTTTTGTCATTATCCACATCATGACTTCTTCCTACTAAATGAATCCTGGTAACAAGCCAGGATGGACAAAAAAATAACAAGTAGACTTAGCTCCACTTTATTAGTCAGATATTATTAGGAAAAGGATCAACAATACACTTATCATCTTCCCAAAGGATTAAGTTAATGGAAGGTGGTTTTCCTGTCAAATGAGGTAACACTGTCTTCTAGACCAAGGTTTTTGGGAGTGAAACTTTATCTGTTCAAAACATGTCTTATACATTGACAATTCTGTAAAAACAGGTAATGTAAAAACAAGATGAATGTAGTCAGAAAACAGTAGCCATGGGTGGAAGGGGCGTGGTCTAAGGACAGCAGCATGGGTGTTGTGATCCACATGATTATTTGTGCAAACACAGTTCTCAGAGGCTGCAGGTAGAAACAAAAGCACCCCCAAGTGGGCCTAAGTACCTTTAATCCCAGAAAGTTAAGACTGAGGAATACTTATAATTAACCTAAAGGCCTCCCAGTCACGAAAATCCATTTTGGAACTGTTACTGTGGATGCTATAAGAACCTAGTTTAAAAACAAAATCTCAATTATCTCCTGCACCCTTTAAGCTTCTACCCTCTAAAAGTGAAAAGGAAACCTACAAAACAATAAAAAATACTCACCAATCATAAATATCTGACAAGGCACTTGCATTTAGAAGATATAAAGAACTTATTTATACTCAACAAAAAAAGACAACCCAATTTTAGGATGTGCAAAGGACCTGAACAGACATTTCTCCAAAGAACAAAGAAAAATAGCCAATATGCACACAGAAGATGTTTAACGTAATTTTTCAATAGAAAAATGCAAGTCAAACCCAGGATGACGTACAACTCCACACCCCTTACAATGGCTGTAGTCAAAGGGACAGATAACAAGTGTTGGTGAGGATATAGAGAAACTGGAACCCTCATACACTCACTCCTGGTGGAAACGTCAAATGGTGCAGCAGCACTTCTGGAAGACACTAGCAGTTCCTCAAAAGATTAAATAGAAAATTACCACACAACCAAACAACTGCACTTTTAGCTTTATGCAAAAGGAAATGTAAATATGCGTCCACAAAAAATGTTCAAAAATGTTTCTAGCAGTATTGTTCACAATAGCCAAAAGGTGGAAACAACCCAACTGTCCAACAACTCACAAATGGATAAACGAAATGTTGTATTCGTTCATGGACTATTACAAGGCAACAAAAAGGAATGAGGAACTATTACATGCCACAAAAACAAAAAACAAACATGCAGAAATAAATTCCCTGCATATCAGTATTTATAGCAGCATTATCCATATCATCTAAACTTGGAAGGAACCAAAATGTCCTTCAGTTGGTGAATGGAGTAATAAACTGTGGTACATCCAGGCAAGGGAAATATTATTCACCACTAAAAAGAAATGAGCTATCAAACTATGAAAAGTCATGGAGAAAATTAAATGGATATAACTAAGTCAAAGAAGACAATCTGAAAACGCTATATAAATTGTTTGATTCCAACTAGATGACATGCTGCCGAAGGCAGATGTATGAAGCCAGTAACAAGATCTGTCATTGCAGCAGTTAGGAGGGAGGGAGAGATGAATAGGTAGAGCACAGAGGATTTTTAAATAATGAAATTACTTTTTATGGTACTATTATGGTACACACATGTCAGTATACATTTGCCCAAACCTACAAAATATATCACACCTAGAGTGAACTCTAACATAAATGTGGACTTTGAGGGGGTAATTCATGTCAGTGTAGGTTCCTCAGTGATAACAAACATACTCTTCTGTCGGGTGTTGATTATGAGGGAGGGTCTGCATATCTGGGGTGGAAAATACATGGGAAATCTCTGTAACTTCCACCTAATTCTTCCATGAACCTAAAACTCCTTTAAAAAAGATAGCCCATTAAAACAAAGGTGTATGGGTTCATAATAGGTACTAATATGAAACAGTAAAAGGAAGAGACTACCTTTTCAAAAATTTCTAGAGGTTATACGGCTTTCGGGGAAACAAGTGTTAAGTCAGGGACTTCCCTGGCAGTCCAGTGGCTAAGACTTCGCCTTCCAGTGCAGGCGGTGTGGGTTCAATCCCTGGATGGGGAGCTAAGATCCCACATGCCTCGTGGCCAAAAAACCAAAACATGAAACAGAAGCAATACTGTAACAAATTCAATAAAAGACTTCAAAAATGGTCCACATCAAAAAAAATAAAAAAGTTAAGGCAAACATTCAAAAAACAAATCCTATAAAATATTAAAGAAATATTCATTCCAAACCCCAAATTGTAGATATAAAACAAAGAACACTAAGAATATCATCAAAAATACAGAACTGGGCTTCCCTGATGGTGCAGTGGTTGGGAGTCCGCCTGCCAATGCAGGGGACATTGGTTCATGCCCTGGTCTGGGAGGATCCCACATGCCGCAGAGCGGCTGGGCCCGTGAGCCATGGCTGCTGAGCCTGCATGTCCAGAGCCTGTGCTCTGCAACAGGAGAGGCCACAGCAGTGAGAGGCCCACATACCGCAAAAAAAAAAAATACAGAACTGATGATTGAATAAAGAAAAATGAAGGCCAGTTATAACAATGAAATTTGCAAGATGAAAGTTATCAGTGGTCTAAAAGCAAAACAAGTAACAGTAGAGTTTAAATGTCAGCATCTACCCCAACTAGAAACTAAAAATACTACAAAATAGTTTGTATACCAATAAAGGCAAACGTACAATAAAGGCAGGAAATCATGCACACACAAAGCTAACAGGGCAGGGAGGTAACAAGACAAAAGTAGTAAAATCATCTATATCCACAGTAATTAAGGGATACACAAAACAATTAGATGTAAAATATGATATCAGAAACAGTAATCATGAGAGGAGGAGTACAAATGCAGGGTTTATAAAACGTATTTGAAATTAAGAGATCAGCAACTTAATCATGTATATATAGACTGCTATATAAAAACCTCATGGCAATTGCAAACCAAAATGCTATAATAGGTATATACACAAGAAAAAGGAGTCCAAACACAACACTAAAGATAGTTAGCAAATCACAAAAGGGAAGAAAAGACCTACAGAAACAAATCCAAAACAATTAACAAAATGGCAGAACATTCATATCAATAATTACCTCAAACATAAAAGTACTAAATACTCCAACTGAAAGACATAAACTGGCTGAATGGATATAAAAACAAGACGTGTATATATGCTACCTACAGGCAACTCAATTTAGAACTAAAAACACAGAGACTGAAAGTGAGGGGATGGAAAAAGGTATTTCATACAAATGGAAATCAAAAGAAAGCCATAGCAGCAATACTTGTATCAAACAAAATATACTTTAAAATTAAGACTGCTGGGGCGTCCCTGGTGGCGCAGTAGTTCGGAATCCGCCTGTCAATGCAGCGGACATGGGTTCAAGCCCTGGTCTTCGAGGGTCCCACATGCTGCGGAGCAACTAAGCCCATGTGCTGCAGCTGTTGAGCCTGCACTCTAGAGCCCATAAGCCACTGCTACTGAACCCACATACCACGACCACTGAAGCGCACATGCCTGGAGCCCATGCTCCACGACAGGGGAGGCCCCCCATGAGAGGCCCGCACACTGCAGCAAGGGGTAGCCCCTGCTCACCGCAGCTGGAGAAAGCCCACGTGCAGCAGTGAAGACCCAACACAGCCAAAAATAATTTTTTAAAAAGATTAAGACTGTTATAAGAGATAAAGGACACTACATATTGATCAAGGGATCATTCTAGAAGATATAACAATTGTAAATATATGTGCACCCAACATAGGACCACCTAAATATATAAGGCAAATATTAACAGACATAAAAGTAGGACTCAGCTGTAACAAAATAACTGCAGAGAACTTTAACACCCCACTTACCTCAATGGACAGATCATCCAGACACCAATAAGGAAACACAAGCCTTAATAACACATTAGACTAAACTGACTTAATTGGACTAAACTGACTTGATATAAATATAGAGAGGGGGACTTCCCTGGTGATGCGGTGGTTAAGAATCCACCCTCCAATGCAGGGAACTCAGGTTCGATCCCTGGTCAGGTAACTAGATCCCACATACATGCCTCAACTAAGGAGCACACATGCTGCAACTAAGACCGGTGCAACCAAGATAAAGAAAAATTAAAAATAAACTTTAAAAATAATAATAATAAATAAGTATATAGAAAGCATTCCATCCAAAAGCAGAATACACATTCTTTTCAAGTGCACATGGACATTCACCATGGATAGATCACATGCCAGGCCACAAATCAAGTCTTGGTAAATTTAAGACTACAATCATATCAAGCATCTTTTCCAACTACAGCACTGAGACTAGAAATCCACTACAGGAAAGAAAAACTGCAAAAACACAAAGATGTGGACGCTAAGCAATATGCTATTAAGTAACCAATGGACCACTGAAACAATCAAAGAGGAAATAAAAAATACCTGGAGACAATAGCCTAAAGAAAAACAGAAAAAGAAGGCATGACAATCCAGACAGCAAAAGCACTTCTAAGAGGGAAGTTTATAGCGATACAGGGATCAAGGAAAATTTCAAATTAACAACCCAACCTAACCTTACACCTAAAGGAACTAGAGAAAGGAGAACAAACAAAAACGAAAGTTGGTAGAAGAAATAACAAAGATCAGAACAAAAATAGAGACTAAATAAACAATAGGAAATGGAAGGAATCAAGATGGCAGAACAGAAAAACGTGGAGATCACCTCCTCCCACAAATACATGAGGAAAAATTCTCACAATACCTAGTGAACACTGACAGAAGGTATCAGACAACTGAAATTGCAAGAAAGATCACTACATAACCGGGCAGCATCAAAGGAAAAAACAAAGAAGGAATTGGGACATGACCTGAACTCTGGGGAGAGAGCTGTGCAACAGGAAAGGTTTCCTCAACCTGGGAACCCTCCTCACTGGTGGGAGATCAGCCACGACGGGAAGGGAGCCTCCGGGGAGAAAGGGCAACAAGCAGCCTGCAGCAGACAGGACAGAGACGGATGAGCACAGAAGGCCTGTGTCACCTATGTGCTGCAACTCGAGCTTTGGCGGACAGACCCTGGGGGAGGACGGGATGGCTGCATGGAAGCAGCCTGAAGCAGCTGGAGCGTGGCACAGGCTGCAGCCAGGGGTGTACCCAGACAGGGCCCGGACCTGCGTGAGAAGTGCTACCCTCAACAGGCACGTGAAGGGGGGGGGCCCACCACAGCAGCCCCACTCTTGGAACGCTCACGGCAGGCACGGCTCCGCCTCTACGAGCTCTCAGAGCACGCAAGTGTGGGCTGCCCACCCGTGGACGTGGGGCCGACGTTAGAGCCCTCTCCCCACAGCTGTGCCATCTGTGGGCTTACTCTGCCACCGCTGCCCCACAGGTCTTGTAAACTCAGCATCTGTGGGACACCCAAGTGGGTTACGGGGGCTCCCATGGCGGGGGCACGTCTGGCATCAGCAGCTGTGGGCTTTGTGGGTACACCCACATAGAGGCAGGGCCAGGGTCTCAGCAGCTTCTGTAGCTTGCGCTGTGATCCTGGTACCTGACTTCAGTATATCTGTATCTACTGATTTGTGCTGGTGGCTTCGTGAACAGAGAATCTGAGGGCCAACAGGGCCTACTGCCTGCATTCCCACGGTTGAGGCAGGGCTGAGAGCAGTGCTGACAACACTTTACTCTGAGCCCACACGACAGGTGACAGGCGACCACACAACGCAGTCACCGGTGGACAGCTCTTGCGGAGGAATACTCAGAGGATCCTCTCCCAATGCGGGTGCTCCAGTCCTGCCTGCCTCACATGGCAGCTCAGAAACAGATGTGCAATTCTACTCCAACAACTGGGGACCAGACCCTGCCCCAACAGGGCTGTGACAACCACAGAGCAAAAAGGAGTGCCTAATCAATACCCATCGTAGGCTCTAGTCACCCCTAAACCAGTCACACCCGCATCAAGGGGATAACGGACAGCACACAGTGAGGAGAGACGTGCACAGTATCCATACTAAAAACAGCTCTAGCACCAAAAATATTAGACTCACACAGGCTACACAGGAAAGCTCCCACACAGAAACAGCCCTCCAAGACCACAGAAGATAACTGATTCTCCTAAAATCATAGAGTCAGAGAAATATAAGTAAAATGAAGAAGCAAAGGAACCACTCCCAAATCAAAGATCATGAGAATTCCCCTGAAAGAACAATGAAACAGAACTCTCCAGTCTAACAGACTCCAAGTACAAAAAGGAGGTAATAAAAATATTGAAAGAATTATGAAAGGCTATTGAGAGAAATGCAGATTGCTGTAAAACAGAACTAGAAACTATAAAAAGGAACCAAGTAAAATTAGAAAACTCATTTGCTGAGGCAAAAGCTGAGCTGAAGGCAATGAATCACAAACTGAATAATGCAGAATGAATTAGTGATATGGAAGATAAAATAATGGAAATCACCCACTCAGAACAGCAGGCAGAAAACAAAAGAAAAAAAATGAAAGCAGTATACAATACCTATGGGATAATATAAAGCATGCCAATCGATGCAGAATACTGATCCCAGAAGAAAACAGAAAAGGAGATCAAAAATGTATTTGAAGAAATAAATGAAAGAGACAAAAAAAAAAGATCAATAAAACTAAAAGCTGGTTCTTTGAAAAGATAAACAAAATTGATAAACCTTTTCTGAGAAACATGGAAAAAAAAAAGGGACAGGTCCCAAATCAATAAAATCAGAAGTGAAAAGTTAAAACAGACACCACCATAATACAAAAGATTATAAGAAACTACTATGAACAAGTATATGCCAATAAAATGGACAACCTAGAAGAAATGTACAAATTCTTAGAAAAGTACAATCTCCCAGGACTGAACCAGGAAGAAATACAAACTATGAATGGTTCAATTACCAGTAATGAAATTGAATCAGTAATTTTAAAACTCCCAAAGAACAAAAGTCCAGGACCAGTGGCTTCATAGCTGAATTCTACAAAACGTCTAGTGAAGAGTTAACACCTATCCTTCTGAAACTATTCCAAAAAGCTGCAGAGGAAGGAACACTTCCAAACTCGTTCTGTGAGGCCAGCATCACCCTGATACCAAAACTAGACAAATATATCACAAAAGAAAATTACAAGCCAATAACATTGATGAACATAGATGCAAAAATACTCATCAAAATACTAGCAAACCAGGCTTCCCTGGTGGTGCAGTGGTTGACAGTCCACTTGCCGATGCAGGGGACACGGGTTCGTGCCCCAGTCCGGGAAGATCCCACATGCCGTGGAGCGGCTGGGCCCGTGAGCCATGGCCGCTGAGCCTGCGCGTCCGGAGCCTGAGCTCCACAACAGAAGAGACCACAAAGGTGAGAGGCCCGCGTACCGCAAAAAAAATAAATAAAATAAAATAAAATACTAGCAAACCTACTCCAACAATACATTAAAAGGTTCATACACCATGATCAAGTGGAATTTATCCCAGTTGTACAGGGATTTTTCAGTATCTGCAAATCAATGTGATACACTACATTAACAAATTGAAGAATAAAAACCATATGATTATCTCAATAGATGCCAAAAAGCCTTTTAATAAAATTCAACATCTATTTATGATAAAAACTCCACAGAAGGGCTTCCCTGGTGGTGCAGTGGTTGAGAGTCCTCCTGCCGATGCAGGGGACACGGGTTCGTGCCCCGGTCCGGGAAGATCCCACATGCCGCGGAGCGGCTGGGCCCATGAGCCATGGCTGCTGAGCCTGCACGTCCAGAACCTGTGCTCTGCAACGGGAGAGGCCCGCGTACCACAAAAAAAGAAAAAAAATACAGAAAGCAGGCATAGAGGGAAGATACCATGATAAAAGTCATATGTAACAAACCCACAGCTAACATTACAGTCAACAGTGGAAAGCTGAAAGCATTTCCTCTAAGACCAAGAACAACACAAAGATGCCCATTCTTACCATTTTTATTCAACATAATTTTGGAAGTCCTAGCCATAAAAGAAATCCATGGAAAGGAAGAAGTAAAAGTGTCATTGTTTGTAGATTACATGATACTATACATAGAAAAGCCTAAAGACACCATCAGAAAACTACTAGTTGAATTCAGTAAAGTTGCAGGATACAAAATTAATACACAGAAATCTGTTGCATTTCTATACACAAAAAACGAAAGATCAGAAAGAGAAATTAAGAAAACAATCCCATTTACCATCACATCAAGAAGAATAAAATACCTAGGAATAAACCTGCCTAAGGAGGCAAAAGAACTGTATTCTGAAAACTGTAAGACACTGATGAAAAAAACTGAAGAGGACAGAAAGAGATGGAAAGATATACCATGTTCCTGGATTGGAAGAATCAATATTGCCAAAATGCCTATACTACCCAAAGCAATCTACAGATTCAATGCAATACGTATCAAATTACCAATTGCATTTTTCACAGAACTAGAAAAAAATTTTTTTTATTTGTATGGAAACACAAAAGACAAATAGCCAAAGCAATCATGAGAAAGAAGAACAGACCTGGAAGAATCAGGCTCCCTAAGGACTAAACTACAAACTACAGTAACTGAAACAGTATGGTACTGGCATACACAAAAAAAGACATGGATCAATGGAACAGGATAGAAAGCCCAGAAATAAACCCACATACCTATGGTCAATTAATCTACCACAAAGGAGGCAAGAATATACAATGGAGAAAAGATAATCTCTTCAATAAATGGTGCTGAGGGCTTCCCTGGTGGTGCAGTGGTTGAGAGTCCGCCTGCCAATGCAGGGGACACGGGTTCATGCCCCGGTCCAGGAAGATCCCACGTGCCGCGGAGCGGCTGGGCCCGTGGGCCGTGGCTGCTGGGCCTGCGCATCCAGAGCCTGTGCTCTGCAACGGTAGAGGCCACAACAGTGAGAGGCCCATGTACCGCAAAAAAAAAAAACAAAAAAATAAATAAATAAAAATAAATGGTGCTGGGAAACCTGGACAGCTACATGTAAAAGAATGAAATTAGAACATTCTCTAACACCATATACAAAAATAAACTAAAAATGGATTAAAGACCTGAATGTTAAGACCAGATACTATAAAACTGTTAGAGGAAAATATAGGCAGAACACTCTTTGACATAAATCACAGCAGTATCTTTTTGAATCTGTCTCCTAGACCAATGGAAATAAAAACAAAGGGGACCTAATTAAACTTAACTGTTTTTGCACAGCAAAGGAAACCATAAACAAAACGAAAAGACTACCCTACAGAATGGGAGAAAATATTTTCAAAAGATGTGACCCACAATGGATTAATTTCCAAAATATACAAACAGCCCAGTATCAAAAAAACAAACACAAAATCTTAATTAAAAAATGGGCAGAAGATCTAAATAGACATTTCACCAGAGAAGACATACAGATGACCAAAGGCACATGAAAAAATGCTTGACATCACTAATTATTAGACAAATGAAAATCAAAACTACAATGAAGTTATCACCCCATTCTGGTCAGAAAGGCTATTATCAAAAAGTCTACTAATAATAAATTCTGAAGAGGGTGCGAGAAAAAGGAACCCTCCTAAACTGTCGGTGGAAATGTAAACTGGTACAGCCACTACGGAAAACAGTATGGAGGTGCCTTCAAAAACTAAAAATAGAGTTACCATATGATTCTGTAATACCACTCCTGGGCATATATCTGGAGAAAATTATAATTCAAAAACATATATGCACTGTAATGTTCATACCAGCACTATTTACAATAGCCAAGACATAGAAGGAACTTAAATGTCCATCAGCAGATGAATGGATAAAGATACTGTAGTATGTACATACAATGAAATATTACTCTACCATAAAAAAGAATGAAATTTTGCCATTTGCAGAAACACGGATGGACTTCAAGATTATCATACTAAGTGAAGTAAGTCAGAAAAAGAAAGGCAAATACCATATGACATCATTTATAGGTGGAATCTAAGATATGACACAAATGAACTTATCTGTGAAACAGACTCACAGACATAGAGAACAGACTTGTGGTTTCCAAGGGGAAGAGGGGGCACAGGAGGGATGGACTGGGAGTCTGGGTTTAGCAGATGCAAACTATTATATATAGAATGGATAAACAACAAGGTCCTACTATTATAGCACAGGGAACTGTATGCAATATCCTGTGATAAACCTTAATGGAAAAGAATATAAAATGTACATATATGTATAACCGAATCACTTTGCTATACAGCACAAATTAACAGAACATTGTAAATCAACTACACTTCAATTTAAAAAAAAAAATGAGGCCAGCATCACATTGATACCAAAACCAGACAAAGATATCACAAAAAAAGAAAATTACAGGCCAGTATCACCAATGAACATAGATGCAAAAATGCTCAACAAGATACTAGCAAACCGAATCCAACAATACATTAAAAAGATCATAGATCATGATCAAGATATCCAGGCTGAAAGGATTTTTCAATATCTGCAAATCAATCAATATGATACAACACATTAACAAACTGAAAAATAAAAACCAGAAGGAGCAACCAAGATGGTGGAGCAGTAGGATGTGAAGCTCACCTTCTCCCACAAATACATGAAAAATACATCTCCATGGGGAACGATTCTCACATAATATCTACTGAATGCTGGCAGACCAACTCAGGCTGCTGAAAGGGCAAGAAACTCTCCACATAACTGGGTAGGAAAAAAAAAAAAGAAAAGGAAGTGAGGAAGCAGTCGGGACAGGACCTGCGCCCCTGGGAGGGAGCTGTGAAAGAGGGAAGGTTCCTGCACCCTGGGAAGCCCCCTCACTGGCAGGGAGATCTGCTGAGACAGAAGGGGAGCTTCAGAGCCTCCAAGGAGAACGCAGCAGATGGTTTGAGGCAGCCAGAGTGGAGGGAGAAGCACATAGTCAGTGCCACTGCCCTGCACTTCCCAGCCTGAGATGCACATCCTGGGAGCTGGAACTCAGGCTCTGGTGATCAGGCCTGGGAAGAGGACTGGGGATGGTTGTGTGGAAACAGGCCTGGGGGGGGGGGGGCGGGGCACGGGGAGACTGGATTCTGGTGCAACCACAACTGAGGGTGTATGTGGAGGAAGCCTGGGGTGCCTTAGAGGTGAGGCACCATTGTTTGAGGGGTGTGTGAGGGAAGGGGTGACTCACCATCATACCCTTTTCCCCTGTGCACGTGCCTGCTCTCAGAGAACAGGACACCACCTGTGCTGGCTCCAGGGCTCGTCATGATCCGCCTCTGCCACCCGCACAGAAGTGGTCAGGAGCTGCCACCACTACCCACCTGGACTCCAGGAATGGTCACAAGCCACCTCCGTTCCCATTACATGCTCAGGGGGTGCACCTGAGCCACCACTGCTGCCTAAAACCCCAGGACCCGACACCAGCCACCTCACCTGCACATCCCCTATCAAGAAGATAACGATTCTCACACACTGATGACACACGCGACAGGCATCCATACTAAAAACAGCCCTTGCACCAAATATATTAAGCCCACACAACCCCCACATACAAATAGCCCTCGAAGACCACAGTAGACAGTTGCTTCTCCTAAACTCACAGGGTAAGACAAATATAATTAAAATGAAAAAGTAGAGGAACCACTCCCAGTTAAAAGACCAAGAGAATTCCCTTGAAACAACAAACAATGAAACAGATCTCTTCAGTCTAACAGACACCGACTTCAAAAAGAAGATTCTGAAAATACTGAAGGAATTAATAAAGGCTATCAACAGAAATGCAGAGTACTGTAAAAAGGAACTACAAACTATTAAGAGGAACCAATAAAAACTAGAAAACTCATTTGCACATACGAAAGCTGAGCTAAAGGCAATCAGCTGCCCAATAAATAATGCAGAAGAAAGAATAAGTGACCTGAAGGATAGAATAATGGAAATCACACAATCATGACAGCAGACAGAAAACCAAAGGAAAAAATAAAATAAAAGCAATATAAGAGATCTGTGGGATATAATAAAGTGTGCCAATCTGTATATAATAGGGATTCCGGAGGGGAAGAAAGAGAAAAGGGGATCGAAAATGTATTTGAAGAAATTATGGCCGAAAAATTTCCAAACCCAAAAATGGAAACAGATATCCAGGTACAGGAAGTAAAGAGAGTCCCAAACAAAATAAATGTGGAACCATAAAAAAACCAGAATTGCCAAAGCAGTCCTGAAGAAAAAGAACAAAGCAGGAGGCATAATCATCACAGACTTCAGACAATACTACAAAGCTACAGTAATCAAACAGCATGGTACTGGCACAAGAACAGACATATGTATCAATGGAACAGAAGAGAGAGCCCAGAAATAAACCCACATGCCTATGGTCAATTCATCTTCAACAAAGGAGGCAAGAATATACAGTGGGAAAAAGACATTCTCTTCAGCAAGTAGTGTTGGGAAAGTTGGACAGCCACATGTAAATCAGTGAAGTTAGAACACACCCTTTCACCATACACAAAAATAAACTCAAAATGGCTTAAGGACTTAAACATAAGACATGACACCATAAAACTCCTAAAAGAGAACACAGACAAAACATTCCCTGACATAAATTGTACCAATGTTTTCTTAGGTCAGTCTCCCAAGGCAATAGAAATAAAAGGAAAAAGAAACAAATGGGACCTAATCAAACTTAAAAGATTTTGCATAGCAAAGAAAACCATCAATAAAACGGAAAGACAACCTACAGAATGGGAGAAAATATTTGCAAACAATGCAATCGACAAGGGCTTAGTTTCCAAATATACAAACAGCTCATACAACTCAACAACACAAAAACAACCCAGTTGAAAAATGGGCAGAGTACCTAAATAGACATTTCTTCAAAGAAAAAATGGCTAGTAGGCACATGAAAAGATCCTCAACATTGTGCATTATTAGAGAAATGCGAATCAAAACTAAAATGAGGTACCACCTCATACCAGTCAGGACGGCCATCCTTAAAAATTCTACAAATAACAAATGCTGGAGAGGGTATGGAAAAAGGGAACCCTACACTGTTGGTGGTAATGTAAGTTGGTGCAGCTACTGTGGAAAAAAGTATGGAGGTTCCTCCGAAAACTAAAAATAGAATTACCATATGATCCAGCAATCCCAGTCGTGGACATATATCTAGACAAAACTATAATTCAAAAAGACACATGAACCCCTATGTCCATAGTACTATTCACAATAGCCAAGACATGGAAACAACCTAAGTGTCCATCAACAGAAGAATTTATGAAGAAGTTGTGGTACATATATACAATGGAATACTACTCAGCCATAAAAAGGAATGAAATAATGCCATCCGCAGCAACATGGATGCAACTAGAGATTATCATACTAAGTGAAGTAAGTCAGAAAGAGAAAGACAAATATCATATGTTATTACTTATATATAGAATCTAAAATATGACACAAATGAACCTATCTATGAAACAGCAACAGAATCACAGATATAGAGAACAGGCTAGTGGTTGCCAAGAGGGATGGGGTTGGAGAAGGGGTGGAGTAGGAGGTTGGGGTTAGAATATGTAAGCTTTTATATATAGACTGGATAAAACAACAAGGTCCTACTGTATAGTACGAAGAACTATATTCAATATCCTATGATAAACCATAATGGAAAAGTACATTAAAAAAAGAATATATATATATATATATATAAAAATAACTAAATCACTGCTGTACAGCAGAAATTAACACAACACTGTAAATCAACTATACTTCAATTAAAAAAATACTGATCATAGGGCTTCCCTGGTGGCGCAGTGGTTGAGAATCTGCCTGCCAATGCAGGGGACACGGGTTCAAGCCCTGGTCTGGGAAGAGCCCACATGCCGTGGAGCAAGTAGGCCCGTGAGCCACAATTGCTGAGCCTGCGCGTCTGGAGCCTTGCTCCGCAACAAGAGAGGCCACGATAGTGAGAGGCCCGCGCACTGCGATGAAGACTGGCCCCCACTTGCCACAACTAGAGAAAGCCCTCGCACAGAAACGAAGACCCAACACAGCCATAAATAAATAAATTAATTTAAAAAAAATACTGATCATAAGAAAAAGAATAAAAATCTTATGATCATCTCAATAGATGCTGGAAAACCTTTTGGTAAAACTCAACATCTATTTATGATAAAACAAAAACTCTCCAAAAAGCAGGCACAGAGGGAACATACCTCAACATAATAAAGCCCATATATAACAAACCCATAGCTAACATATTCAATGGTGAAAAGCTGAAAGCATTTCCTCTAAGATCAGGAATGAGACGAGGATGCCCACTGAGGCCACTTTTATTCAACATAATTTTGAATAAATTATCACAACAATCAGAGAAGAAAAAAATAGAAGGAATACAAGTTGGAAAGGAAGAAGTAAAACTATCACTCTTTGCAGATGACATGATACTGTACGTAGAAAAGCCTGAGGACACCACCAGAAAACTACTGGAGCACATCAATGAATTCCGTAAAGTTATAGGATACATAATTAATATACAGAAATCTGCATTTCTATAAACTAATAATGAAGTATTAGAATGAGAAAATTAAGAAAACAATCCCACTTACCATCACATCAAAAAGAATAAAACCTAGGAATAAACCTACCTAAGAAGGCAAAATACCTGTACTCCGAAAACTACAAGACACAGATGAAAGAAACTGAAGATGACACAAAAGGATGGAAAGAATACTGTGTTCCTGGATTGGAAGAATCAATATTGTTAAAATGACCATACTACCTAAGGGAATCTACAGATTCAATGTAATCCCTATCACAACACCAATGGCATTTTTCACAGAACTAGAAAAAAAAATTTTTTTAATTTGTATGGAAACACAAAGGACCCCAAATAGCCAAACAATCTTGAGAAAGAAGAACAGAGATGGAGGAATCATGCTTCCTAGGGACTATACTACAAGCTACAGTAATTGAAACTGTATGGCACTGGCAAAACGAAACACATAGATCTGTGGAACAAGAGAGAGAGCCTATAAAAAAATCCAGGTACTCATGTTCAATTAATCTACCACAAAGGAGGCAAGAATATAAAATGCAGAAGACAGTCTCTTCAAACAAGTGGTGCTCAGAAAACTGTACAGCTACATGTAAAAGAATGAAATTAGTACATTCCCTAAAACCATATACAAAAATAAACTCAAAATGAATTAAAGACCTCAATATAAGACCATATACTGTAAAACTCCGAGAGGAAAACAGGCAGAACACTCTGACAAATTGCAGCAGTATTTTTGGGGATTCATCTCCTAAAGTAATGGAAATAAAAGCAAAAGTAAACAAATGGGACCTAATTAAATTTAAAAGCTTTTGCACAACAAAGGAAACCATCAACAAAAGGAAAAGACAGCCTACTAAATGGGAGAAAATATTTGCAAATGATATAAATGATAAGGGATTAATATCCAACATATTTAAACAGCTCATACAACATTACATCAAAAAAACATACAACCCGATTTTAAAAAGGGCACAAGAACTGAACAGTCGTTTTTCTAAAGTAGAAATGCAGATGGCCAACAAGTACATGAAAAGATGTTCAACATCGCTAACCATCAGGGAAAAGCAAATCCAAACTAAATGATATCCCCTCACACTTGTCAGAATGGCTACCATCAAAAAGAACAGAGAAAGTGCTGGCAAGGATATGGAGAAAAGGGAACCCTTCTACAGTGCTGGTGGGAATTTAAATTCGTGCAGCCACTTAGCAAAACAGTATGGAGGTTTTCTCATAAAACTAAAGCTACAATTACCATATAACCCAGCAATTCCAATCCTGGGTATATATCCAAAAAGGCCCCAAAACAGTAATTCAAAAAAACACATACACCCCAATGTTCATAGCAGCATTATTTACAATTGCCAAGATATGGAAGCAGCCTCGGGGTCCATCAACAGACAAATGGATTAAAAAAAATGTGCTGTACACACACACACAGTGGAATAATAGTCATTGAAAAGAATGAAATTTTGCCATGTGCAGCAACATGGATGTACTTGAAAGGTATTATGCTAAGTGAAGTAAGTCAGACAGAGAAAGATAAATACTGTATGGTATCACTTATATGTAGAATTTTAAAATATAACAAATTACTGAATACAACAAAAAAGCAGCAGATGCAGAGATATAACTAGTGGTTACAGCAGGGGAGGGGCAATATAGAGGTGGGAGAGTGGGAGGGACAAACTATCGGGTGTAAGATAGGCTCAAGGATGTGTTGTACAACACGGGGAATATAGCCAATATTTTGTAATAACTGTAAATGGAACGTAGCCTTTAAAAATTGTATAAAATTAAAAAAAATTTTTTCAATTAAAAAAAGAAAACATGTCAGCACCAAATTTATAAGCTTCCTCAATAAAACATGTCAAAATCATATTTGTTGAAAGTGAATGAAGGATGGCACACACAGGATTAACAATGTGGCATGAACAGTAGTTTAATTAGTCTCACAGGTATGAGGTTGTGAACTTGGACACTGTTCTCCTTAGGATAAGTTCCTACACCTTTTATTGCCACCTCAAAGTTGATGACCCTATTGTTTCCTACCCACATTGTCACCCTGCCCTAGAGAGGCCTTGTTAAACTCCACAAGAACTAGAAGGACAACTGGAGGTTCTTATCGGTCAGAGTCTCCTGATACTTTCTACCTTAGTTTCTTGGACATGCTGACCACTCTATCCAGTGGCTTCAAGAAACATTTCTGCATGTAGAGCAGGATAATATTGGAACATATTGTTCAGTGTTTTGCTCCAAGAATCTTCTCTTAAACAGTAAACCCCCTGCATCAAAGTGTCCACCATAAGCTGCCTATGAACTAAAGGCGCAAAGAGAGATTGAAACTTTAGACCCCTGGAATGTGTGTTTAAAAAACAAGTTTCAGGGACTTCCCTGGTGGCACAGTGGTTAAGAATCTGCCTGACAATGCAGGGGACATGGGTTTGATCCCTGGTCCAGGAAGATCCCACATGCCGTGGAGCAACTAAGCCCATGTGCCACAACTACTGAAGCCCCCACACCCTAGAGCCCATGTGCCGCACCTACTGAGCCCCCGTGCTGCAACTACTGAGCCTGCTGCTGCAACTACTGAAGCCCACATGCCTAGAGCCTGTGCTCTGCAACAAGAGAAGCCCTCATACTGCAACGAAGAGTAGCCCCCGCTCGCTGCAACTGGAGAAAGTCCACGTGCCGCAACGAAAACCCAACACAGCCAAATAATTTTTTTTTAATTAAAATTTAAAAAAAAAAGTTTCAGAGGCAAAATCTTAGAAGAGAGAAAGAAGTCAGAACGACTAAGGTCTTTTTACGTTCCAGTACTAGGCAGAGAGCTGGAAGAGGGAGAAAAATACAAGATATGAGAAAAAAAATGACAGGGTCAAATTGTGGTCCTCTTGAGAAGGGGTGGTATGCTCCACCCACAGGCTGTAGGAGGGTGAACGCCTGAAAGACTGAGATATACTACCACGTAGCAGCTGGGATCAAAGAGGATCTCAGGCTGTAGTCATTACATTACTTCTGAGTAACAACCTCAAAATGTGCACCCCACTCCTCTTTACATACATGTGGCAAACTGAAAAAATGGCTCAGGAGCCTCAACAGGCAGAGAAGGCCTGACCCAGCCCCAGAAGATTCACGGCACCCCAGATACAGTGGAAGACCAGATATTTTCTCTATCCCCTGAGAAGTTCTCCCAAAACTATAAAATGTGGAGGAAACCAAATAGGTCCTGGGCTTAGAACTATAGGGGACTTAGCTCTGATATGTATTAACTGAAAACCAAGAGATGAAGGGGAAAGAGGGCTTTCCATCCCTCTCAAACCAAGACATCAAAATGGTAGGAGGGGCCAGATAGTAGAGTGTTATAGGTCATGCTAAAGCCTTTGCTTTGGCTTTGAATGAGCTGGAGTACCATAGCAGAGTGCGAGTTTAAACTTGTATATATTTGAGTAACACAGTGATAAGGATGCTTGTGCAGGGTTAAATTTCCTTTGAGAACTTATATGAAATGGACTTTTATTTTCCCATGGTTCTTTCCCATTTGAGGAGAACTTCTCAAAGAATATCTAATGAAGAAGCTTGCTCTGTGCCCATCTGAGCTCTCATTTAAGTTCACATCTAAATATATTCTGACCAGGAATTCCCTGTCAGTCCAGTGGTTAGGACTCTGTGCTTTCACTGCCGAGGGCCTGGGTTCAACCCCTGGTCGGGGAACTAAGATCCCACAAGCAGCATGGTGAGGCCAAAAAAAATAACAACAGTAATACATCCTGACCTCTCTGTATTTTTCCGTATTTTCACTTCACTTTCCATAGATCAGGGCTCTTCCCCTTGTTCCATAGTGAAAATACTGTTCACCTCAAAAGAGATTTCAATTTATAAAAAAAAACCCAACATGATAATGCTATACTCAGTGCTTTGTTCAGCTAAGAAGAAAGGATATTATAGATGGATCTAGAAAAGTGTTTCAACAAGTAACCAACTGACTGCCTCCTGGATGTTTAGAGATGATTTAAAATGTGTAGACATCTAGCACCCTTCCAAGAACCACTGAATCAGAAGCTCAAGAGTAAAACCACAGACTGAAATGTTTTTAATTTGCCATAAGGCGTTCAGACTGCTAACATTCTACAAACCACCACTAATCAAGCATGTGCCAGACTTCTGAAGAAAGGGGTACTGATACTGTATTCTGTAACCTCAGTGAATTTGTTTATTATCACTAATGGTCTTTTTAAGGATTGTTCAGATGTTTTTACATATAAGAGCATGTTTTCTGTGAATATAGTTTGACTTCTTTTTTAATTTTGACTTTTCTTTCTTTTTTTGGGTCTAATTTATCTGGCTAGATATTCAGTAAAATGTTGACACATAGTGCCAAAATGCGTCCCCACACTTGCTTCTTCCTGATTACATGGGAAAGCTTTCCATCTTTAACAATGAGTATGATGTTAACTGTGAGATTTTAATAAATATCCTTTTTAAGACCAAAGATAATCCCTTCTATTCCTAGTTTTGAGTACACTCTGTTTTTGTTATACGGAGTGTTCTGTATATTTCTCTTAGGTCTACAGTGTTTGCTTGGTTTACAGTTTTGCTCAGTCCTTTATTTCCTTATTGAGCTCCTGTCTGGTTATTAAAAGGAGAGTACTGAGGGAACTCCCTGGTGGTCCAGTGGTTAAGAATCCACCTGCCAATGCAGGGGACACGGGTTCAATCCCTGGTTTGGGAAGATCCCACATGCCGTGGAGCAACTAAACCCATGCAACCACAACTACTGAGCCTGCACTCTAGAGCCCGTGAGCCGCAACTACTGAGCCTGCACGCCACAACTACTGAGCCTGAGTGCCACAACTACTGAAGCCCACCTGCCCTAGAGCCCGTATGCTGCGGCTACTGAGCCTGCAGGCTGCAACTACTGAAGCCCATGTGCCTAGAGCCCATGCTTCGCAGCAAGTGAAGCCACCGCAATGAGAAGCCCGTACACCGCAATGAAGAGTAGCCCCCGCTCGCCAAAACTAGAGAAAGCCCGTGCGCAGCAACGAAGACCCAACACAGCCAAAAAAAAAAGTTTAAAAGGAGAGTATTTTGAGGTCTCCAACTATTATAGTTGAACTGTCTATCTCTCAAATTCTGCTTCAAAAAATGTGGAGATTTGTACTTATGTATATATTGTTTACAGTTGTTTCATCTTCTTGATGAATTGACTCTTTTATGTATATAAATACATATACGTTACATGTACCTTATATATATGTATATACATATATATAATTATATATATATATAAAAATATCCTTAAACTTCTTTGGTAACAATTTTATGACTTAAAGTTTATTTAATCTGACATTAGTGTAGCTAAGATTGGTAACTGTTTCCACAATGTTTTTTCCTATCCTTTCACTTTCAACCTATTTGAGTATCTTAAAGCAAGCATTCTGTAGAAAGATACAGTAGAATCATTTTATAAAAATTCTTGCAATCATTGACTTTTAATGAAGAGTTTGATCTACTTATCTTAAAAGTACCCAATAAACAAGGGAGGAATTACTTTTGCTATTTAGCTATTTGCTTTCTGTATGTCCAATATTTTCTTGGTCTTGTAATTCCTCGTTTCCTTCTTTGTGTATGTCTGTACATGCATAACATTTTGATTCCCTTCATATTCACATTTCTGTATATGTTAAAATTATTTTCTTAGTGGTCACCCTGCAGATTATTTATTTTATATATATATCCTGTCTCCCTTTATATTGTTATTGTCAAAAATTACTTCTTTATACATTTTGCATTCAATAACAGATTTATAATGATTGTTTACATATTTGCCTTTTAATTCAGGTTAAAAAATGAGTTATAAACCAAAAAATACAGTAATACTGCCTTTTATATACACCTATGTAGTTATATTACCACTGTTCTTTATTTGTTCCTGTGCCTTTGAGGTACTGCTAGTAGCCCTTCATTTTGGCCTCAAGAATTCCATTTAGTGTTTCATGTAGTATAAGTCTGTCAGTGTGAACTTCCTCAGCTTTTGTTTATCTAGGAGTCTCTAAATTTCATTATCAATTTTAAAGCATAGTTTGCCTGATAATGAATTTTTTTTAATCTTTTGAAATTTAAATATATCATCAGATTCCTTCCTGGCATCCACAGTTTCTGAGAAAGAGGCTGTTAATTTTATTAAGCATCTTTGTACATGAGAAGTCATTTCTGTCTTGCTACTCTCTACATTCTTGTTTTGTATTTTAACAATTGACTATGTGTCTTGCCCAAGCTCTCTATGAATTTATCATACTTGGAGTTCGTTGACTTTCTTGGATTTGCAGGTTCACATTTTTAATAAATTTGTGAGGTTTTTCAGCTCTTATTTCTTCAGATATTATTTCTGCCCTTTCCTGTTTCTCCTTTCCTTCTAGGACTCCTATTATGTGTATACTGGTATTCTTGGGAATGTCTCAAAAGTTTCTTAGTCTCTGTTCATGTTTCTTTTTACCACCGTTCTTCTATTCAGAGTGGATAATTCCAATTAACCTATGTTCAGGTTCACTGATTCTTTATTCTGATTGTCAATCTGCTGTTGAAATCCTCTAGTGAATTCTCAATTTCAGTTGTGGTACTTTTCAGCTCTAGAATTTCTAATTCTCTTTTTTGATATTTTCTGTTTCTTGAAACAGTTTTCTCCTACTTTCTTTTAGTTCTCTGTCCATGGTTCCCCTTAAGTCTCTGAGTACGATTCAGACAGTTGATTTAAAATCTTTATTTAGGGGCTTCCCTGGTGGCGCAGTGATTGAGAGTCCGCCCGCCGATGCAGGGGACGCAGGTTCGTGCGCCGGTTTGGGAAGATCCCACATGCTGCGGAGCGGCTGGGCCCGTGAGCCATGGCCGCTGAGCCTGCGCGTCCGGAGCCTGTGCTCCGCAACGGGAGAGGCCACAACAGTGAGAGGCCCGCGTACCGCAAAAAAAAAAAAAAAAAATCTTTATTTGGTAACTATAGTATCTGTGCTTCCTTATGAACACCATCATTAACCCGATAATCATGCTCAAGCTTCCCATTCTGGAGAAATTCTTAGACAACTGTAGTAAAGTCGGCATGCTCAGAAGCAGCCACTGTGGCTTTTTTTTTTAAATAATAATAAATTTATTTACTTATTTGGCTGCATCAGGTCTTAGTTGTGGCACACGGACAACTGTTGTGGCACGCAGCCTCTCTAGTTGTGGCGGATGGGCTCTAGAGTGCACAGGCTCAGTAGTTGTGGTGCAGGGGCTCCGTTGCTCCACGGCATATGGGATCTTAGTTCCCCAACCAGGGATCAAACCTGCGTCCCCTGCATTGGAAGGTGGATTCTTAACCACTAGACCACCAGGGAAGTCCTGGCCTTTTCTTATAACAGTAAAAACTGTAAAGGACCCATTTATCTTCATTAAGAGAATGCTCCACTGAGGATACAAAAAAGAAAGTCATCTCTATGTCTGTTCATGAAAACAAGTCTAAGATACATGATATGTAGATATTTAAATTTGAAGAATAAAATACCATAACAAAATATTTAGTAAAGAATATTTTCTAAAATCACATTTCCATATATAAATGTACTGCTGTAAGATCTGCACTGAGAATGAACTGTGGTTTCTGATGGAGACAGTAAGTGATGGTGTTAAGATGCGACCGGGAAGGGGATATTTTACTTCTTAGTCTCTAAACTGCATCGCTGTGTGAAGCTGAATTACAAAACTGTATCTATGAAGTGTTTAAAACAAAAAAATATAACACTGAACAACAAGCAGTAGAATCATAATTTGGCTCCAGTCTATCTGATGACAGAAATTTGTGCTCCTATGTCTTGGCTAAATTATAACCATCTTTATCTAAAACACATGCTGGGACTTCCCTGGTGGTTCAGTGGGTAGTAAGACTCCACGCTCCCAATGCAGGGGACCTAGGTTCAATCCCTGGTTGGGGAACTAGATCCCACATGCATGCCGCAACTAAAAAAGATCCCACATGCTGCAACCAAAGATCCCGCATGCTGGAACAAAGATCCCACATGCTGCAACCAAAGATCCCGCATGCTGGAACAAAGATCCCACATGCTGCAACGAAGACCTGGCACAGCCTAAATAAATAAATAAATAAATCTTTTAAAATAAATAAATAAACAAAAAAAACACATGCGTTATGAGAGTCCCTACATGAACAGGAGGGTCTCTGTAAGATGAACGTGCTGTGAATAATTTTTAAAACCCTTATTCTTAGATAACACCCTATTATTTATTTGTTTCTCAACTTCCCATTCTACTTTACAGTACTGGTATTTTAGAGTGAAAAACTTTTACTGATTCAGTGAAAAACTGATTCACTCCTTTTATTTCAAAGGCACTAATAAAATCTGACAAAGCAAGTCTCCCCATATCAGTCTTCCTGCCCAGACCTCCTCAGGTATTCGTGCACAGTAGTACATCACTTACACATGTAGTCGCTTTCATCCTGGGTTACGTGGAGATGAAGGGGCACCCAGAAGGGTGCACTACACAACCCTCACTGCCCTACCTCACTGACACCAGAGCCGACTCCCCATCTCCAATCCACGCCTGAGCATAAAACCTTTCACGGGGTGACCACCTGAAACGGGGCTCTGCCCAAGTTCCCCGTCACCGGGTCACAGTGCCATGGAATCTGCAGGGAGGTGACAGGAGACTGAGGGAAGGCCCTGTGTGTGAGTAAATATTTTAGACAGGAACCTTCAGAGACCAAGAAGCTCAGCGCGTCCAAAACGTGTCATTTTAGGAAGGAGAGAACAGTCCACAAAGAGTATGACTTTCACCTGGGAAAGGGCCATTCCTTCTCCTTTCTCTCCTCTTCCTCTGAGCTTCTTTCTCAGGTAGGATTATTCTGTGTGACAAAAACACGTTCTTAAATGCTTAGAATCAACATACCCCCCCCCCCCCGCGCCACAAGTATACACACAGGGAGAACCTTAATACGGGGGAGAGAAGGGCCGCAGCAACAGGAGGGATGCAGGCAAACAACCTCCTGTAAGGAGCCCAGTCGGTGAGCCCGTCACCCACTTCTTCAGGAAGCCCTCCCTGCTGCTGCTGGAACGCCCAGCGCTGCAACGGCGCCGTCCTTGTCCACTTGGCCCTCAGCCAGAGGCAAGTGCCTCGTCCCAGCCCCTGGCTCCTCCCGAGGAAGCCGGCATCCAGTGACTGGCTGATGCAGGATAGGATGCTTGTCCCATCCCACAAGTGGGAGCAACTCCAAAGGGCCACCCCAGCTCCAGAGCTCCCTGAAGCTATACTGAAGACTTCAGATTTTTGTCCTGAAGGCGATGGGAAACCCTAAGAGGGTTTAATGCCAACAGATGACACAATTAAACTTAAGATTTACCCTAAAACCTGTAATTATACTTGTTTCTTCAACTTAATTAGTGGCACAGTATCTATTCTTCCAGGGAACAATGTATCATCTTCAATTACTCCATCCTTTCCTCTTACCTACATCTAATAAATCATCAAACGACACAGACTCTACCTTCTCAATAGGTTTCAAATTCATCCTTTCCTTTCATGTGACGCTTTCTACCCCACACGCATCCTCACGTGTCACTCAGATAATTTCAAAGATCTGCGAAGTTTCCCTTGCCTGTGATTTCTTCTTCCTTCAATCCATAATCCACACACTTATGAGAGTTCACTATTTAAAATGCAACACTGACCTATTAGTATCTTGTTTTAGCCTCTCAATGACCTCTTTGTGTCAACAGGATCAAATCAAGCTCCTTAGGAGAGACTATGTCGTGAGTCCCCTGGTGACAGGACCCCTGCTTTGCCTGCACTTCTTTCACTCTCTGCGTCACGCTCTGCGTCCAAGCAACGTTACAGGATGCTAATATCCTCTTCTCCACCCTGACAATACACTTACTTTCTTTATTTTGGAATGCTGCTTCTCCTTCATTAGCTGTTGAATTAATATAAACTATTTAAATCCAACTTGAATAATAAAAATAAACTAAGATGAAATGGCTGTAAGAGCTGCCTCTCCTGATTCTTTCTCTTCCCCTAACGGTCCCATTTAATCCCACCCAGAAAGAATCATTCACCTCTGCAGTTTACGCATGCTTCTATTATTTCATTTAACAAGGTATGTTTAAAAATATTCACATATCTATTTTCCCTAAAAGAATGTAAGCTCTGTGTAACAGGGAACATGTTTTCCACTCTGGTAGCTTGCATTCGGTTCCACATGCTGGCAGCCACCTCCTGAGATCTCTTCTGAACGTAATTTGAAAGCCCACCTTATGGTAACTGACTTACCCAGCTCCTCATCATTCAGTGGGGTCTGCTTATAGGCCATTTGAAACAAGGCGCTTGAGTGGTAAGACGATATCCTTTTTTCTAAATTGTATTTATTTATTTATTTGGCTGCATCGGGTCTTAGTTGCAGCACGTGGGATCTTTTTAGTTGTGGCATGCAAAAGCTTTAGTTGAAACATGTGGGATCTAGTTCCCTGACCAGGGATTGAACCCAGACTCCCTGCATTGGCAGTGCGGAGTCTTAGCCACTGGACCACCAGGGAACTCCCGAGACGATATCCTTAATCATGTAACACTTGATGAAAGCATTAATTATTAGGAAAGAAATACCTGTGTTTCAGTGTCTCACTGAAAATAAGTTGTTGAGATTGAATGAGCAGAGGTATAAGTGCAGAAGCAGAAGTAAGCATACACCAGTTGGAAGATGTCATTGCGTTTACAGCAATATTATTTCATAGTAATATCATTTTATTATGAATATCATTTTATTACCTTCCTACTGGATTACTAGTGCTAAAATTTGTCTGTATACCAGCAGGTACAAGGATGTGGCTCCCAACACATCCACTGGTGCAACTTCGAGCACTATTTATTTATTTATTTTTATTTATTTTTCTCACACACACACACACACACACACTGTATTTTATTTTTACAAGAGATAAATAAACTGACACCAGGCATTGGAAATGGATGACCACAACAGAAGCAACAATGACTGCATTACCAAACACGAAACACACTAACACTATGTCATAATATTGACATTCAGTCCAGGAATCCTCCACTGTAACAGCTCCTTTACTTTGCAGTGAAAATTGATTTGAATATTCTTTGCCTCTGAGTCCTTGTGGGATTTTTTTTTTTTTAATTCAAACAGAAAGTCACAAAAATTATAATCATCCTCATCAGTTCACTCTCGAGCACTATTTAAAAAGTGGATCTTATGCCAGCTGGGACTGGACCCAGGTCATTGAATATGAGGATATAATAATACCTAAGGAGCTAGGGTAGTCCATACTGATGAGGTATTTTCTATCTTCAACAAGTAGCCTTCTTACTCCCTCAATGTAATCGGAGTAGGAACTGTTCTCCATTTGACTGCATTACCTGCCCACTCATACTCTCGTTGATACTGATTAGCGTGGACACACACAGCAACACATCCAACACTACACGTTTCCACATGGTCTAATCTTTTCTTCATAACCTCTGCCTTCAGTAAAACATACTGTGTATTTTTTTATGACAAACATCATAAGCCAATAAATAGTTTCTTGAACTCAGTTACAGTGCTCCAGTGTTTATGTGAAGATTGTAATCAAGCAGTTATTCAGAAAGTTGTCTCAGGTCCTTTGGCCCGGTTCTGCTTTCTCATATAGGCATCCTGCGTTGTCAAAGGTTCTTCCTAAAATTTGGCCCAAAGTCCAAAACAGAATATTCTATTGAAGAGATGAAGAACCAACCATCTGTTTTTATGATATTGATACCGAATGTTGCATTTATATCAATGTATTCTTAAGTCACATTAGCTTTTTTCTATTTTTTTGAAGTATAATTGATGTACAATACATGTTTCAAATATACTAAACAGTGATTTGACATCTGCATACGCTATGAAACCATCACAAGTCTCAAAGAAAGAAAAAAGAAAAAAGATTTACCCCACGATTCATAGACAGAGAAAGAAGCTGATAGTCATGCCTCTTTCTCTGGGCTTATGCGCCTGCCTCTTTCTCAGTGGATTTCATTATTGTTGGAGAACTGGGACATGTTTCAAATTCTAATGATAACTGGGCACACATCCAAAAAACCTGCCAAATGCAAACACAAGACCAATTTTCAAAATCATTTCAGGGATCCCATTTGCTCAGACTCTGAAAACCTGGTCTGCTCTATCTTCTCCATGGTACAGGTGGCACATGAGACTCAGAGGGGAAGTAATTTTACCAAGTTACCCTGAAGAAGTCTGAGTTGAGTGAGCAGAACTGAGTGTAAGTGGTGGCCTGGATAAGTTTAAATACAAAGAGTTTGTCCTAATTCCAGATTAACTTCCATATTCCTGAGCAAGAGAAGCTTCTCTTTCAGGGGTTTAATCAAACCCAAACATTTAATTCCTCCACTCCCCAAAAAAACAGAATAAAAAATACAAAATTATAAATAGTTATTACTCCAGGAAACCATGAAAGAGAGTCACTTGTAGAGATGAACTCTGAGCAGTCTCTTCATCATGAACACATGGGCTCTGTTGGAACAAAATTCCACATCAATCCAGCCCATCCTGGGACATCCCTGGTGGTCCAGTAGTTAAGACTCCACGCTTCCACTGCAGGGGGTGCGGGTTCTATCCCTGGTCAGGGAACTAAGATCCCACACGCCGTGTGGCGTGGCCAAAAAATTAAAAACAAACAAAAAATCCAGCCCATCCTTCAATCTGCACAAAAAGGATAAAGGGGATTAGAGGGGAGCATCTGCTTAGCTGGAGCCTTCAGCTCAGAGCTCACTAATTTAGCAAATCACTTAAGGGAAGAAAGCAGCTACTGAATGTTAAACTAGTTAAACTAGGTTTTGAGTGTTAAAAGATTATCAACATCCTTAACCACACGCATAGTGAAATACTGTAAAGTTATTTACCAGACATCAAAGAATAGTTCCAAGTTAGGATAAAAAGCATATAAACCTCATAATCTAAACAATAAAATTTAGAGGGAAAACAATCTGGAAATTTAAAAAATATCCAGGGGGCTTCCCTGGTGGCGCAGTGGTTGAGAGTCCACCTGCCGATGCAGGGGACACGGGTTCGTGCCCGGTCCGGTAAGATTCCACATGCCGCGGAGCGGCTGGGCCCGTGAGCCACAGCCGCTGAGCCTGCGCGTCCGGAGCCTGTGCTCCACAACGGGAGAGGCCCCAACAGTGAGAGGCCCGCGTACCGCAAAAAAAAAAAAAAAAAAATATCCAGGGACCTCCCTGATGGTCCAGTGGCTAACACTCCGTGCTCCCAATGCAGGGGGCCTGGGTTTGATCCCTGGTCAGCGAACTAGATCCCACATGCCGCAACTAAGAGTCTGTACACCACGACTAAAGATCCCATGTGCTGCCACTAAGACCAGACGCAGCCAAATAAATATTTTAAAAAATATATCCACTGGGTTCTGAGATTAAGTTAAAACAAGTGTGAGGATACATCAAATTTAGAAAAGGATGGCATGAGCCACAGTAGAAAGGGGGAGAGGAAAATAGTACTGTTAATAATAGCTATTTTAAAAAGCACCATGTGGTGACAGAAATTCTTCCCCCATTTTTTGAAAGCTAAGAGGAGGACGTGGAATTGACTGAGCTAAGTCTCTGCCCCCTGGATCAACAGGGATTGTGAATGGAGTTACCATCTGATACAATAATTGGGAGCAAATCTGGGGGGCCACCCCATCTCCAGAGCTCCCTGCTGGAGCGATATTGAACAGTTTGTCCCGAGGGTGATGGGAAACCATAAAAGGATTTAATGGCAAGAGATGACACAATCAAACTTATGATTTACTCCTGATACAGACAAGCTGAGAAAAAGGTATGCCTCCAACTCTGGGCCTATGCCCCTGCCTCTTTTTTTAAGTGTTTTTTCATAATTGTTGGTAGACTGGAACGTGTTTAAAATTTCAGTTATAACCGGGCAAACTGGTCTCCTCTATCTTCTCCATGTCACAGGTGGGTACACTGAGACTCAGAGGGGGAGAAATTTTACCAAGTTAACCCTGAAGATATCTGAGTTAGGTGAGCAGAACTGGGTAGAAGTGGCAGCCTGGATAGGTTTAGGTAGAAAGGGTTTAAATGTCCTAATTCCAGATTACCTTTCATATTCCTGAGCAAGAGAAGCTTCTCTTTCATGGTTTAATCAAATTCAAACGTTTAATTCCTCTTTTCCAGAAAACATTATAGTCAAAAAATATGAAATTACAAATAGTTATTCCTCCAGAAAAACAAGAAAGAGGGTCACCTGTGGAGATAAGCCCTAACAATCTCTTCATCATGAACACATGGGTTCTGTGGAAACAAAGTTTCACATCAATCTAGAAAAGGCTGGAACCTGGGGCCCCTGACTACAGTGCCTGCACCTGGACAGAGGTGTCCTGAACACAGAATACAAAGAAGCCATAAGGCACTAAAAATAACTGCATACATGCACAGCTTGGGCAAACAGCTTATGAACAATAAGAAACAAAAAGGCCAAAACCCAACTGCCACTTCTGAGGTGCTGAGAGCAAAAGCAGGGTACTGCACATGATCCCTGCACCCAGCACCACCAAGGGGGTGGGCAGACCACCCAAGCTACACCTCAGGCCCGACCCACCGATCTGCCCCTACCCTCACCCCCTTTAAGGGACCAGCTCGCACCACACACCCCCATCAGGCGGGCGAGCAAGGGCACCTGTTTCTTGTTCTCACTCACTTGTGCCGCAGCACGAGTCCCAATAAAGCTTTGCCTGAATTCTTCGTCTGGCCTGTTATCAATTTCTACTGATTAGAGTCCAAGAACCCAGGTCAGTAACAAATCCAGCCCATCAGTTAACTGCACAGAAAGGACAAAGGGGACTTGAGGGGACAATCTACTTAGTTGGACACTTAAACTCAGAGCTCACTAGTTGAGATCACTTAAGGGAAGAAAGAAGCTACTGAATGTTAAACTAACTGGTTAAACTAGGTTTTGTGTGTCAGAAGGTGATCAACATCCTTACCACATGCATAGTGAAGTTATCTACCACATATAAGAGAATAGTTCCAGTACAGAATACAGCAGAAACCTCAGAATCTGAACAATGAAATTTAGAGTGAAAGTAACTTGGACATTTAAAACATACCCAGTGGCTTCTGAGATTAAAGGTAAAACAAGTGTGAGGATACATCAACTGTCATGACTCAATGAGCCATCAAAGAAAGGGGGTGATGGCAACAGTACTGAGGAGTGGGGGTGGGGAGGGGAGCCGGGAGTCACACAAAGGTTTGAGAAAGGGAGTCAGAGTAGGAAAACGTCGCTGCAGGAGGCCAGTGTCTCTACGGACCGACAGCAGAAAGTTGGGGCCGGCACCTCCTCAGAGCGATTTAAACCGGAACCGGACCCACACTCCCAGGACCGAACACAGTCTTCTGCCGACGCCGCGAGACGCGAAAAGGGCGGACTCAGAGCGAGAGCGACGACCGCGTTCAGGGAGGTTTAGCTTACCGGGACACCCCCGAAACCGAGGTGTGGAGAAGCGAGGCCTGAAGATCGCATAGCGCTGTTAGTTTCGGACCGAAAAACCGAGACTCACTCGCGAGAGCGCGCCTCTTATTCTGGGTCTGCACCTCACTGCGCCTGCGCAAGGACGCGGGTCGAGGGCGGGGCCACTAAGCGGCGCGTCAAAGGACGTTCCGGTGGGTGGAAGCGGTGTTTGATGGCTGGGCGCAGCCTGTGGACGCCGGGTGTGGCCTTCGAACCCGCACTTGGGAGATTCTGGTCTGTTCCTCTTCCCAACGGAGAGGTTCTGCTTCTCTACTTTGGATCCTTTGAACTGGTCTGGTGTCCTTTGGAGCCAGGCTAGGTGCAGAAGCGGAGAGGTGAGAACGTTCTGCGAGCAAAGACGAGGGTCCTCTGAGCCGCGAGGCGCTGAGAGCTCTGGGACCGGGGGAGGGGGCGGGTCTCGAGGTTGTGGGCGGGGCCTGATCCGGGAACTTCTGAGACCCCAGGCAGTTAATACGTTCTTATTAAGCGAAAGCCTGAGTTTTAGAGTAGGTGATGGAAACTGGACTGTGACAGGAAAGGCAAAATTGTGCCTTGCGGAATGTGCCATTTTGCACTCACTTCCCTGCAGAGCATAATTTTCACTTCTGTTCGCCATTCACTTGGAGGCATCAAAAATCACTGAGGAACACACAAAAAAAAAAAATCACTGAGGAAAATTTTCAACCCCAAACCTGGCATTGTCTAAGGGGCTCTGTTGGAGGCTGTGAGCAAGTAACTGGCTACACAGTCAGGTGCTTGAGAACCATGCCTTACTGAATAATTCAACCGTATTTTTTTTCCTCCTTCTTCATGTTGTCTTTTTTTTTTAACATCTTTATTGGAGCATAATTGCTTTATAATGGTGTGTTTCAACCATATTTTATTTTTTATACCCTTTGACCTTTATCTTGCCATAGGATGTGATGAATAAGACCCTTTCTTATTGTGACAGGAATTTCCATTTCCCGAATATTAATGTCTCCACTGTAGGTTTTGCTACTTATTAACTTTTCATGTGCACTTTGGCGTCTTTCTG
The DNA here is from genome assembly GCF_964374135.1 of Grampus griseus. NCBI lineage: Eukaryota > Metazoa > Chordata > Mammalia > Artiodactyla > Delphinidae > Grampus > Grampus griseus. The sequence goes on from NC_139013.1 coordinate 4,728,519, forward strand.
AATTTTTAACTTCATTGATCTACCAGTCATGAATAAACAGGTCTCCTACGGATAGCCACTTTCTTTTGGCTTCTCTTTTGTGGCTATTCTTACTTGTTCTTTATTCCGTAAGATTTTTCGATAACATCACTAGCTTCAAAAACTGTCTAATGTTCAAATTTTCAAAATTAACATACATTATCTTTTGAATTTTCCTTGGTGTCATTATATAGTGACATTGGACTTCAGTCTAATTCTGTAACTCTGGAAAACAGCAAAGGTAGAAGGATTCCTTTCCCCTTTTAACAGCTTACTAAGAACCACTCTTCCCCATTAGTTTCCAATGAGACTTACCTTGGCCCCTTTGTTTACTTAGGAACCATCCAGATACAGACCCTCCAAAATCCCACCCTTTGCCTTGTCAACGATTACTGAATTGTTTGTCCTCATTGATCACTCAGAACAATGCTTGTAAACATGATTTAAGCAACATTTACTTACGTTTTTCTCCTCTCCCAAGGCCCCTGAATTTTGGACCACGCTTGAGCACTGTAATTCAGAAGAAGCCTGTTGCCACACCATCCACTCCCAAGAGTAGGTGACTTAAGGGTAGAACGTTCCCTGATCAACTGTGCGTCATGCCACCTGCTCATTTATTCTGAATATGGGATTTTTTCCCTAGACTTGTTTAGCCCTCGGTATAAATGAAAAGTTCTTTTCTGTCTGGTTGTTGAGACTTCGGATTTTGTGGTTGCAGCACTCTCTCTACTGTCATAATCCTTTGGAATAAAATCTCTTTACCTAAATTTGACAGTGGTGAATATTTTAGTTGTTCCATCTGTGCTCCAAACTGTATACTCTTTAGTTTTCTAGCGCAGGGTTTAATATATATACACAGGTCAAACAAGATCATTGTGTTTTCACATTTTGACCATTAATAATTTGCATCTGTTCCTTAATATTACTAGAGACGTTTCAAAATCTATTGTGATTGAGGACATGTCCTTTTCTTGTGAATATGTCCATTTTGCTGCCTTGAAATTGTTATTAAAACAAAACTCACCAGGAACAAAATGGATTCATGACTTCTGCCTATAATTAGTTTCTCCTGTGTTTGCTGAAAAATTCCACTGTCAACTCCATGCTGAAATGCCTTTCTTGCCAAGATGACTAGTTAGCAATATTACATAATACAAAGTAATCTACCTTATAAAGATCCTAAAGTCTATCCTAGTCGCTAGATCTTTTATAAATGTGATGACATATCTTCTTCTGTTCATGTGTGCCATGCCAAGACATTCTGCTCATTTTTCTGTGAAAATATTTAAATACGCTACTTACCCTATCCAAACAATACATTTCAAATGATTACCATTTCCTGCACATGAAATCTTTCACATGTAAGGATGTGAGAAAACATACCTAGTAGGTGTTAAGTGACAGATACTGCCATAAAAATTCCTGACTATAGAAATGAAATTATTTGATAGTTGATAATCTAGTTTTACTCATATTAAAGAGAATGTACTTCCCTACAAAATGCCCTTGCAGAAATACTGCAAACTTCATTAATACTTTAGGTAAAAATAAATCCCAGTGACTTCATGTTTTACAGGCTTTATTATCCACATTTGACAAAACTTTCTGAGATAAAGAACAGAGAAAAGAGCTAAGATACATTACAATTTTAAAAATAAAACTGTCTACCCTCAAAATGAATGTATAATCTGAAATTACATTACATTTAGACATTCATTACTGATTTAGGTATATTATGATGTAAACAAGTTTTTCTCAAAGGTATTTGAATGTAATGCATCACAAGTGTGGAATAAAGTATTTTAAACAATACAGTTCTCATTAAAAGGAAAAAAATTTTTCTTTCTTTTCTCTTTTCATCGTACCGATATGAGATGATGGATGCTAAGTAAACTTGTTTCGGCAATCATTTCACAACATATGTAAGACCATTCTGCTGTAGTTTAAAGTTAATATATGACAATTATAAAACTGGGATGAGGGAAAGATGGTTTTAAAAAGGCAAATAAGTAAAATGCCTAAGCAAAAAATAAAGAACAATGCAATTTATATAAAAAAAAAATTTTTAAACATTGCTCTTTTTAAAGCAATGGTTAGTGACCTAAAGTAACACATGCCATAGTCCTCCAAGCCTCAAACCCCAGGTCTTGTCCTTATGAGTCTCTGCAACTGAGCACAATGGTGAATAGAAACAGAAATGCTGTGCTGTAGGGTGTGCGAATGAAATTGCTCATTCTAACCAACGAGAGTTTTGTATTTCACATCGCAGTAATTCCTATACAGACAAAAATACACGTTCACTCTGTAATTCAAAGTATTTATTCAAATGATCTGTTTCACACGGGTGATTTGTGGTCAGTTCCGCTTTTACCATTTCATGTATGTTGTCAAGCATGTGTGTATAGAGTTTTTGTAACAGTCCCTATCCTATTGATGTCTGCAGGTTTAGCGTTTGTAACAAAAATTCAATTGAGTAAATATTAAAGATCACATACATTAGTTTTATACGGTTTCTCTCTACGGTAGAGTCTCTTTTTATTGAAATATAATTGATTATAACATTGTTCGTTTCGGCTGTACTACACACGAGGTAACGTTTACTTTATGAAATGATAACAATGATATGTGTAGCCATCTGTCCTCAGTTACTGCAATATTTTTTAACATGTTCCTAACGTTGGATATGACATCCCCATGACTTATCTAAATACCCAGAGGTTTGTACGTCTTAATCCCCTTCACCTAGTTTACCCACCGCCCCACCGCCCTTCCTTCTGGCAACAACCACACATTTGTCCTTCATATCTGTGAATCTGTCTTCATTCTGTTTTTTTTTCTTAGATTCCACATATAAGTAGATAACGCAGTATTTGTCTTTCTATGTCTAACTTATTTCACTTAGTGTAATATCCTCTAGATCCATCCATGTTGTTGTGAATGGCTGGATTTCTTTATGGCTGAGTAAGATTCCTCTGTGTATGTGTGTGTGTGTGTGTGTGTGTGTGTCACACACGCTGTATCTCCTCTAAGCATTCATCTATTGATGGACACTTAGGTTGCTTCCATGTCTTGGCTACTGGAAATAATGCTACAATGAATATTCAAGTGCCTGTATCTTCTCAAATTAGTGTTTTCCGTTTCTTCCAGCAAAGAGCCAGAAGGGCAATACTTGGCTCATATAACAGGTTAGTTTTCATTGGTTTTTTTTTTTTTTTTTTTAAATTTCTGAGGAGCTTCTATACTGTTTTCCATAAATGTTGCACCAATTTACAATCCCACTAACAGTGCACAGGGTTCCCTTTCCTTCACACCACTGCCAATGCTTGTTATTGTCTCTCTGATGACAGCCATCGGAAACTGGTGTGAGGTGATACCTAGTTGAGCTTTTTTTTTTTTTTTTGGCAGTACACAGGCCTCTCACTGTTGTGGCCTCTCCCGTTGCGGAGCACAGGCTCCGGACGCGCAGGCTCAGCGGCCATGGCTCACGGGCCCAGCCGCTCCGTGGCATGTGGGATCCTCCCGGACCGGGACACGAACCCGTGTCCCCTGCATCGGCAGGCGGACTCTCAACCACTGCGCCACCAGGGAAGCCCTCGTTGAGCTTTTGATTTGCACTTCCCTGATGATTAGTGATTCTGAGCATCTTTTCATGCACCTGCTGGCCATCTGTATGTGTTCTTTCTCCCTGATAGAGTCCCATATGTTGAGTAGGGCTTGAATACACGCATAAATTTTGTCTGAATCGTTTTATTTTTAAAGTTTCTTTCTACTATGAAATCGGATGATCCCTAAACTTTTGAGTTTTGAATAACAGCATTACCACATGTGTGAGGCTTACGTTCGTTTTCAGTATGTATTTTGAGATGCCTGGTGAGCCTTGCTAATTGAGTGTAAGCTTTGCCGCACTCGTTACATTTGTGAGGTTTCTCTCCAGTGTGGATTGTTTTATGTTGAGTAAGATGTGAATGTCTTGTGAGGGCTCTGCCACACTCGTTACATTTGTAAGGTTTCTCTCCAGTGTGAGTTCTCTCATGACCCCAAAGTTGTGACCGTTCAATAGAAGCCTTATCACATTACATTTAAAAGGTTTTGCTCCTGTATGAATTCTCTGGGGTGCCAGAAGGTTTGAACGCTGCGTAAAATGCTTGCCACACTCATAACATCTGTGTGGTTTCTCTCCAGCATGCATTTTCTGATGTCTACTAAGGTGTGAAAACTGGGTAAAGGCTTTGCCACACTCATGACATTTATATGGTTTCTCCCCAGTGTGCATTCTCTGATGATTTGCAAGGTGTGAATTTCGACTAAAGACCTTGCCACACTCAGGACATTTGTAAGGTTTCTCTCCTGTATGCACTCTCTGATGTGTTGTGAGGTGTGACTGGTGGTTAAAGGCTTTGCCACACTCACTACATCTGTAAGGTTTCTGTCCAGAATGAATTCTCCTGTGATTCCTGAGGTTTGAGCTTTTGCTAAAAGCCTTCCCACAGTCATTACAGCTGTAAGATTTTTCTCGAGTGTGTGTTCTCCTGTGCTGCGCAGGTGACAAAGTGTTTTCCACACTAGGAGGAACTCTGTGAAGTGGTGAAACTGAGGAACCACTGCTGACGGGCTTCTCACCTTGACCGCACGCATACACTTTCTCCTCAGCTGCACATCTCTGCAGCTGAGCCGCCTGGGCCTGCAGCCTCACTCCAGGTCTACTTTCCAAACACTTGAGATCTCTGTTTCTAGCAGCGCTGACGTTATTTTTCGTTGTTAACGAAATTCTTATGAATGGCTTGTCGTGCGTGAAATATTCACGTGCATTACTTCTTACAGAAACACTCTGAGGAAGATTAATTAAGGACTTTTTATCTTGATCTTCTCCATGAGTGATATTTTTGTTATGGGTCAAAAGTTCTTCTTTGTCATTTCTTGCATCACATCCCCACTCACTCTCACACTCCTGCACATCTGCACAGACTTCCTTGAGGTCAAAATCCTTGATGCCATGACTTTTACTTCTTTCTAATGTCACTAGATGACCTAATTCTCCTTTAGTAATGTCCTCTCTTGGTGATAACTCCTTGATTGCAAATCCAGCAGAATGGCTTCCTATTATATAGAGTTGGAAAATATTTTACGTTGAATTAGATAATTACACAAAAAATAATACAATGAACACAGAAATTCTTCAAGCATGGTCTTCAAACACTACTGTGATATAGTTTTTTTTAGTTTTCTTTTTATACATTTTCCCATATTAATGTTTTCTCTGATCTTAGATAATTAAATTTCAAGCACACACCCAATGTACTACACATATTTTTTGCCAGATAACTGGATAATTAAATGATCCTCCATAATTAGAAAGCTTATCTATTGATACGTACTGGCTTATAGAACTGGAAGCATAAAATCAAAATTGAGATTTGAGACTGTCTTCCCTAATCCTTAAATTTATAATAATGTTTAATAACATGAATATGATGCAAGAAAAAATATTTTTACGAATCTGTACATCAAAACAATACTTGATAAAACATTTTTGTAAACCATGATAAATCTAGCAGGTAAGTTAGTAAGTAACCACCGTTATACAAAATAATAGTCTCTGGGGCTTCCCTGGTGGCGCAGTCCGCCTGCCGATGCAGGGGACACGGGATCGTGCCCCAGTCCAGGAAGATCCTACATGCCACGGAGCGGCTGGGCCCGTGAGCCATGGCCGCTGAGCCTGCGCGTCCGGAGCCTGTGCTCCGCAACGGGAGAGGCCACAGCAGTGAGAGGCCCGCGTACCACAAAAAAACAAAACAAAATAATAGTCTCTGGAATTTAAAAGATTTGAGTAAGCACCAAAACAAAAACAAAGAAAAAGAATTTTCATTCCAGAAGGAACACACGATAGGAAAAATTTAAAAATATCTTGATAAGCACTGAATTTTGAAATATCACCTTCAGGTCAACACACATATGTATGAAATTTAAGAATTAGGGAAAACTGTCTGAAATCTCAATCATGATGTCAAGCCTGCAGTTCTGTAACAGCCAGTACATAGTTCAACTACCTACTATCACTTAATTATAGTTATATGGCAAAAATATATGTATATATAGTATATAATCCATGCTTTGAAATTTTGTTATCTAAAGTCAGAGAGAACATCTGTATGGAAAAAAATTACAAAAAGACAACAGCCAAAATATAATGTAAGCCAAGGTCAATCTCATAATAAATATGACCAAAAAAATGACATATGTTATTAACTAAAGGTAACTTTACAGCCCTTACTATATGCCATGCAATATTTCAAACCCCATAACAGCATTAATTAATTATTCTTGAGCTAAATTATCACACATTTTCATAGAAAAATAAAGGGCCTGGGACTTCCCTGACAGTCCATGGGTTAAGGCTCCATGCTCCCAATGCAAGGGGCATGCGTTCGATCCCTGGTCAGGGAACTAAAATCCTGCATGTCACATGGCATGGCCTTAAAAAAAAAAAAAGTAGAAACAAGAATAAAGGACACTGGGACTTCCCTGGTGGTCCAGTGGGTAAGACGGCATGCTCCCAATGCAGGGGACCCAGGTTCGATCCCCAGTCGAGGAACAAGATCCCGCACGCATGCCACAACTAAGAGTCCACATGCCACAACTGAGAAGTGCACATGCCGCAACTGAGATCTCGCATGCTGCAACTAAGAGTCTGCAGGCCGCCAAGTGAGAAGTCCGCATGCCACAACTAAGAGCCTACATCCTGCAACAAAGATCCCACATGCCAAAACTAAGACCCAATGCAGCCTAAATAAATAAAAATAAAGGACCCAAAATGCTTACACATCTATCCCTAACTCAGAAAGGAAATTCAAAGGCCAAGGTTTGAACCTGGATGTGCAGAATAACATTGACATGTTCATATGTATTAAGCAGCACCGCCCATCCAGGCAGTACAGATTTTAAGAGGTCCCAGGTAATACCAGTTTCTTAGAAATGTTTCTAGGAAGATAAGGGCAGTGAGTTGTGTCACTTATACTGTGACTGTTCTACCATTCCCAGATGATAGGAATCACGTACAGCACGTGTTGATGTACACAGTGACCAGACCGAGTTGCTGATCTGAGCAAACTGTACTGTGTGCAAGTAGGGGTCCTTCCTTATGCAGTGTGTGGGGTATGGGGAGGGGTGGGGTCTTATGGGAACTGGGGAGCCCAAGTGCTAAATATTGACACAGTACTAAGAAGTACCAATAGAGTTCACTTAGATCCACAAAAATCTGAGGGAAGGCCAGGACTGGGATTTAACAAAGCAAGAGTGAAGTAGTGGGCAATGTGGGAGCACTACTTGTGCTTGCAAATCTATGGGAAGAGGACTGTACTGCAGCAGATGAAAGCCTAACCTTGGGAAAAGAACTGTGGTAGCAAGAAGCATAAACATGACTCATTCTATGGAAACTCTATTGTTGGTATGAAGGAAATGTGGAAGATATTAGGAAGACAGAGAGTGCTGTTATGGGAAGACTGTAGGTTTACATCTATTCCAATATTTGCTCTAAACATGATCAAGCTGAGTATCCCACAAATTCCATTCCTAGGCATATATTATTTGTTCCGGAAGATATGTACAAGAATGTTCTTTGCGGGACCTAAAAGCAAACCCTGGAGAATGAATGAACACATGTGGATGCAATAAAACCCTCTCAAGGCTACAGCAATGGAGGATAATCATGGTTGCTGGATGATGATCTCTTGGCAGGGGTGACAGGCTGACTGGTGGAAACAAAGCTAACAGGAGGGTTTTGCCAACGTTTAAACTCTTTGTGGATGTGATTATATTTGGTAAGAATAACTTGTGAACTACATTATATATTTTTAAAATAGAATATCAATTTTAGCATGAATTTTCAGTGCAAATATCTTTGTTATAGATATAACAAAGTAACAGAATCTCTTAAAAAAAGAGATTTTTTTAATAAAAGTAATAAAATCTCTTTTGCTGGAATTGTTTAAAGTATTTGAAATCACATCTTTGGATCTTTTAACATTATAATCCCAAATATCTAAGAGACATCAGATGAGAAGTGCTCTTACTATATTTATTACTATAGATAATACTTACTCTTATAATGAATCAATAGAAAATAACATGTACTTATCCAAAAGTAATTAATTTTTTAAAAAATAGATTTATTTATTTTTTTGGCTGTGTTGGGTCTTGGTTGCTGCATGCGGGCTTTCTCTAGCTGCGGCAAGCGGCGGCTACTCTTCATTGCAGTGTGTGGGCTTCTCATCGTGGTGGCTTCTCTTGTTTCAGAGCACGGGCTCTAGGCTTGTGGGCTTCAGTAGTTGTGGCACAAGGGCTCAGCAGTTGTGGCTCGTGGGCTCTAAAGCGCAGGCTCAGTAGTTGTGGTGCACGGGCTTAGTTGCTCTGCCTCATGTGGGATCTTCCCGGACCAGGGATCGAACCCATGTCCCCTGCATTGGCAGGCGGATTCTTAACTACTGCACCACCAAGGAAGTCCCCAAAAGTAATGAATTCTGACTTCAGAAACAGCAACAGAAAACGGTACCCTGAAGGAGCATTACTAAATGACCCAGAGCACAGAATGATTTGTATGGACAAGTGTTGTTCACAGCAGGGTTTAAGCATAGAAACAATTCTGCGAGTGCCATGTTGATCCATGGCAGAGTTCTATGTGCAAAGATGTGGTTGACAACATAAGCAGCCAATTAACAGCCTGAAGAACAGGACGATAATAGGATGTATATCAACAAGGACCAGGTGACTTTTGATAAAACTGTAAAGACAACTGGGAAAAAAGAGGCTTCCTAGAAATATGTAGTACAAAGAATGTAAGAAAATTTCTGGGAAACAATAAGTGTTAGAAGCGATAATAATGAGGAAACCATGGAGTGTACAAAAATTACCTACTTCCTTAAATAAAATGAGATATTTAAATATTAGTATACCATGATGTGCAAGAAGAATCTAGACAGGGAGAATAATTATTAGAATAAATTATTTGTAGCAAAAATCCCAAAACATTGAAATTAAAATAGAAATCAAAACTTATTTATAGGGACTTCCCTGGTGATCCAGTGGTTAAGACTCTATGCTCCCAATGCAGGGGGCCCAGGTTCGATCCCAAGTCAGGGACTAGATCCACCCATGCTGCAGCTAGGAGCCTGCATGCCACAAGTAAAAAGATCCCACATGCTGCAACGGAGATCTTGCACACAGCAATGAAGATCCAGCATGCTGCAAGTAAGTCCCAGTGCAGCCAAATAAATAAATAAATATTTTTTAAAAACTTACTTGTAGAAAACTCTGGCAAGTCAATTGAATGTTATCTCTGTGGCTAAGACAATAACTACATTTTAAAAGTATGTTCTGAAGATATGAAAAATTCTCTATTTATAAAATGCCATAGATTTAATTGAGGAAAATATGTGTTAAAACAAATGTGATACCATTAAACACCTAGGACAATGGCCAAAATCCAAAATATGGAAAACACCGAACATTAGAAATGACGTGGAGCAGCAAAAACTTTCATGCATTACTGATGAAAATGCCAAATGGTAGAGCCACTTTGGAAGAGTTTGTGGTTTCTTACAAAACTAACATAATCTTGAATATGATCTAGCAATCACACCACCTGGAAGTTACACAAATGAGCCAAAAACTTCTCTGCATGCAAAAACATGCACATGAAATAGAACGAATAATCCTAAAATTTGTATGGAACCAGAAAGACACCAAATAGCCAAAGCAATCTTGAAAAAGAATAAAAAAGGTGAAGGCATCACATTCCCTGATTTCAAATGATGTTACAAAGTATCATAATCAAAACAGCATGCTATTGGCCTTAACACAGACACATAGGGGCTTCCCTGGTGGTGCAGTGGTTGGGAGTCCGCCTGCCCATGTTGGGGATGCGGGTTCGTGCCCCCGTCCGGGAGGATCCCACGTGCTGCGTAGCGGCTGGTCCCGTGAGCCATGGCTGCTGGGCCTGCGCGTCCGGAGCCTGTGCTCCGCGACGGGAGAGGCCACGGCGGTGGGAGGCCCGGATACCACAAAAAAAACAAACAAACAAACAAACAGTCAATTGAAGAGAATAGAAAGCCCAGAAATAAACCCATGCATATTCAATCAATAAATTCACAACAAAGGAGCCAAGAATATGCAAGAGGGAAAGGACAGTGTCATCAATAATTAGTATTGAGAAAACTGAAAGGCACATACAAAAGAATGAAACTGGACCACTCTCTTACACTATATGCATAAATTAACTCAAAACAGAAATAAATACTTGAGTGTAACACCTGAAAAACAAACTTCTAGAAGAAAACAAAGAAAGCTCCTTGATATCTTGTCAATGATTTTTTGAATCTGAAATCAAAAGTAAAAGCAAAAGAAACAAAAATAAACAAGTAGGGGCTTCCCTGGTGGCACAGTGGTTAAGAATCCGCCTGCCAATGCAGGGGACACGGGTTCAAGACCTGGTCCGGGAAGATCCCACATGCTGTGGAGCAACTAAACCTGTGCGCCACAACTACTGAGCCTGCTCTCTAGAGCCCCGAGCCACAACTACTGAGCCCTCGTGCCACAACTACTGAAGCCCACGCACCTAGAACCCGTGCTCTGCAACAAGAGAAGGCACTGCAATGAGAAGCCTGCGCAGCACAGCGAAGAGTAGCCCCTGCTCACTGCAACTAGAGAAGGCCCGTGTGCAGCAATGAAGACCCAACGCAGACAAAAATAATAATAATAAGTAAAATAAATATTTAAAAAAAAAATAAAATAAAATAAACAAGTAGGTCTACATCAATCTAAGAAGTTTGTGGACAACAATGGAATCTATCAACAAAATGCAAAGGCAACCTAAAGGTTGGGAGAAAATATTTGCAAATCATATATTTGATAAGGGACTTAATATCTAAAATGTATAATGAACTCACAACTCAACAACAAAAACAACAAAAATTCTGATTAAAAATTAGGCAGAAGATCCAAACATACTTTCTTCCAAAGAAATCATACAGATGGCCAACAGATACATGAAAAGACGCTGAACTTCATTCATCATCAGGGGAATGAAAATTAAAACCACAATGAGATATCACCTCACAATTCTTAGAATGACTTTTATTTAAAAAAAATAAAATAAAATAAGAAATAACAAGTGCTGGCAAGGATGTGGAGAAAAGGGAACCCTTGCGCTCCGTTAGTGGGAATGTAAATCGGTGCAGACACCATGGAAAACAATACAGATGTTCCTCAAGTAAATAAAACAGAACTAACATAATATCCAGCAATTCCACTTCTGGGTATTTACATGAAGAAAATGAAAACACTATCTTAAAAAGATATATGCATCTCCTGGTTCATTGCAGCATTTTTTTTTTTTTTTTTTTTTTTTTTTGCGGTACACGGGCCTCTCACTGTTGTGGCCTCTCCTGTTGCGGAGCACAGGCTCCGGACGCGCAGGCTCAGTGGCCATGGCTCACGGGCCTAGCCGCTCTGCGGCATGTGGGATCTTCCCGGACTGGGGCACGAACCTGTGTCCCCTGCATTGGCAGGTGGACTCTCAACCACTGTGCCACCAGGGAAGCCCCACTGCAGCATTTTAAAAAAAATATTTATTTGGCTACGCCGGGTCTTAGTTGCAGCACGCGGGACCTTCGTTGTGGCATGTGGGATCTTTCGTTGTGAGCATGCGGGCTCCTTTAGTTGCAGCATGCGGGATCTAGTTCCCTGACCAGGGATTGAACCCAGGTCACCTGCATTGGGAGCACTGAGTCTTAACCACTGGACCACGAGGAAGTCCCACTGCAGCATTATTTACAACAGATGAGTAAACAACCTAAGTGTCCATAAAAAAATAAATGGATAAAGAAACTGTGAGATGTGTATCTATACACAATGTAATATTATTCAGCCATTAAAAAGAATGAAATCTTGGGCTTCCCTGGTGGCGCAGTGGTTGAGAGTCCGCCTGCTGATGCAGGGGACACGGGTTCGTGCCCCAGTCCAGGAAGATCCCACATGCCGCAGAGCGGCTGGGCCCGTGAGCCATGGCCGCTGAGCCTGCGCATCCGGAGCCTGTGCTCCGCAACGGGAGAGGCCACAACGGTGAGAGGCCCGCGTACCACAAAAAAAAAAAAAAAGAATGAAATCTTGACATGTGTGACAACATGAAGGGCATTATGCTACCTGAAGTGACATGCAGAAAGACAAATACCTTAAGATTTCTCTTACATGTGTAATCTTAAAAAAAAAAAAAAAAAAAACCTAAGGACACAGAACAGATTTCTAGTTAACTAAGGCGTGGGGTGGGGAGGTTGGGAAAAATGGACAAAGGGGATCAAACAGTTTTTAAAAAGTTGTTAATGTGCTGCTTTCTATTTTCTATACCCTAGGAATTCAAAAAACGTATTTATAATAAATGATGCATTTTTGTTTGTTTTTTACAGAAAAGCTAATTACAGATATCAATCACCAGTGCTGTATTTAAAGCAAACTACATCTAATTTTTGAATTTTCACTTTTTGGCATTATCCACATCATGAATTTTCCTACTAAATGCATCCTGGTAACAAGCCAGGATGGACAAAAAAGAAACAAATACACTTTAGCTCCACTTTATTAGACAGATATTAGGAAAAGGATCAACTAAGACACTATCATCTTCCCAAAGGATTAAGTCAATGGAAGGTGGCTTTCCTGTCAAATGAGGTGACACTGTGCCCCCTAGACCAAGGTTTCTGGGAGTGAAACATTTTTATCTTGGTCAAATAGGTATTATATGTTGAAAATTACTTTTGTGAACAGGAAATGTAAAACCAAGATGAATGTGGCCAGTAGAGAGCAGCCATGGCGGGATCTAAGGAGAGCAGCATGGGTGTTGTGACCAACATGATTATTTCTGCAAACACAGTTCTCAGAGGCTGCAGGCAAGGTTGATATTAGTTGAAACGAAAGCACTCCCAAGTGGGCCTAAGCACCTTTCATCCCAGAAAGTTAAGACTCAGGAATTCATATGGCTAACCTGAAGGCCTCCCAGTCATGAAAATCCATTTTGGGACTGTTAACTGTGGATACTACAGAAACCTCGTATACAAAAAAAAAATCTAAATAAATAATATCTCCTGCAGCCTTTAAACCTCTGCACCCTAAAAGTGAACAGGAAACATACAGAATATAAAAAATACTTGCCAACCATATATATATATACGTATATATATATCTGACAAGGCACTTATATTTAGAAGATATAAAGAACTTTTTACACTCAATAGAAAGACAAATAGCCCAATTTAAAAATGGACAAAGGATCTGAGCAGATATTTCTCCAAAGAATATAGAAAAATATCCAATAAACACACAAAAAACAGATGTTTAACGTAATTATTCAATAGGGAAATGCAAATCAAAACCAGAATGAGATACAGCTCCACACCCCTTAAATGGCTGTAATCAAAGAGACAATAACAAGTGTTGGTGAAGACGTGGAGAAACTGAAAAATTCATACACTCACTCCTGGTGGAAACGTCAAAGGGTACAGCTGCTTTGGAAAACAGTCTGGGGGTTTCTCAAAAGATTACACAGAAAATTACCACATAACCAAGCAACTGCACTTTGGGAGGGAGGGAGAGATGAATAGGTAGAGCAGAGTATTTTGAAATAATGAAATTACCTTTTATGGTACTATTATGCTACAAACATGTCAGTATATGTCTAAACCTATAGAATGTACAACAGCAAGAGTGAACTCTAACATAAATATGGACTTTGATGTGTTAATTTGTGTCAGTGCAGGTTCATCAGTGATAACAAACATACCACTCTCGAGTCAGGTATTGCTCACTGGGGGGGGCCTGCATGTCTGGGGTAGAAAATGCACGGAAACTCTCTATAACTTCCATTCAATTTTTCCGTGAACTTAAAACTCCTTAAAAAAAACAGTCTATTAAAAGAAGGTGTATGTGTTCATAGCAGGTACTAACGAATATGAAACAGAGTAAGAGGAATAGCTCAGACTAGTTTTTCAAAAATTTCTAGAGGTTATACAGCTTTTGGGGAAAGAAATGTTAAGTCATAAACACTCAAGATTAAGAAATCCTGTAAAATATAAAAAAAGATATTTATTCATGAGTCCACAACCCCAAATTGTAGGTATAAAACAAACAACACTAAGAATACCATAGAGCTTCCCTGGTGGCACAGTGATTAAGAATCTACCTGCCAATGCAGGGGACACGAGTTCGAGCCCCAGCCTGGGAAGATCCCACATGCCATGGATCAACTAAGCCTGTGTGCCACAACTACTGAGCCTGCACTCTAGAGCCTATAAGCCACAACTACAGAGCCTGTGTGCCAACTATTAAGGCATGCGCCTAGAGCCCATGGTCCACAACAAGACAAGCCACCGCGACGAGAAGCCCACGCACCACAACGAAGAGTAGTGCACTGCAACGAAGAGTAGTGCTCGCTCGCCGCAACCAGATAAAAGCCCGCGTGCAGCAATGAAGACCCAACACAGCCACAAACAAAATACATAAAATAAATAAATTATTTTAAAAAAGAGTATCATAAAAAATATGGAACTAATGATTGAATAAAGAAAATGAAGGTCATTTATAACAATGAAATTTACAAGACGAAAGTATCAGTGGCTTGAACAAAACAAGTAACAATAGACTTTTAAAACGTCAGCATCGACCACAACTAGAAACAAGAAAACTATGAAATGAAAAAGCTCACCAGTAAAGGCAAACATACAGTAAATGCAGGAAATCATCCACACACAAAGCTAGCACGGAGGCAAAAAGACAAAAGTAGTAAAATCAGCTATATCCAAAATAAGCAGTTAAGGGATACACAAAAAAACAATTAGATGTAAAATATGCTATCAGGGACTCCCCTGGTGGCGCAGTGGCTAAGAATCCACCTGGCGATGCAGGGGACACAGGTTCAAGCCCTGGTCCGGGAAGATCCCACATACCGTGGAGCAACTAAGCCCGTGCACCACAACTACTGAGCCTGCACTCTAGAGCCCGTGAGCCACAACTACTAAGCCTGCATGCCACCAGTACTGAAGCCCATGCGCCTAGAGCCTGTGCTCTGCAACAAAAGAAGCCACCACAATGAGAAGCCCGCACACTGCAGCGAAGAGTAGCCCCCCCTCACTGCAACTAGAGAAAGCCCGCACACAGCAACGAAGACCCAATGCAGCCAAAAGTAAATAAATAAAAATAAATAAATTTAAAATATATATATATGGTATCGAAAACAGTAATCATGAGGAGTAGAGTATAAATGCAGGGTTGTTAAAATGCATTTGAAATTAAGAGCTCAGCAACTTAAAACAATCACGTACATGGAGACTGCTATACAAAAGCCTCATGGTCATTGCAAACCAAACATCTACAATAGATAACACACACAAAAAAGAAAAAGGAATCCAAATATAACACTAAAGATAGTCTTCAAATTGCAGGAGAACAGAAGAAAGGGAAAAAATGACCTACAAAGACAAATCCAAAATAATTAATAAAACAGCAGTAAGAATATACATATCGATAATTACCTCAAATGTAAATGGAATAAATGCTCCAACTAAAAGAGATAAAGTGCATGAATGGATACAAAAACAAGACCTGTATATACGCTACCCACAAGAGACTCACTTTAGATCTAGAGAAACACAGAGACTGAAAGCGAGGGGATGGAAAAAGGTATTCCATACAAATGGAAATCAAGAGAAAGCCAGAATCCCAATTCTTATATCAGACAAAATAGACTTTAAAATAAAGACTGTTAAAAGAGACAAAAAAGGACATGACATAATGATCAAGGGATCAATCCTAGAAGATATAACAATTACATATGCACCCAACATAGGAGTACCTAAATATGTAAGGCAAATATTAACAGCCATAAAAGAAGAAATCGACAGTAACAATAGTAGAGGCCTTTAACACCCCACTTATATCAACGGACAGATCATGCAGACAGAAAATCAATCAGGAAGCACAGGCCTTAAATAACGTATTAGACTAAATGGACTTAACTGATATAGAAAGAGCACTCCATCCAAAAGCAGCAGAATAGACACTCCTTTTAAGTATGCATGGAACATTCCCCATGGATAGATCACAAGCCAGTCCAAAAAACAAGACCTGGTAAATTTAAAGAGACTGACTTCATATTAAGCATCTTTTCTAACCACAACACAGACTAGAAATCAACTGCAATGAAAAAAACTGCAAACAACGCAGACATGGAGGCTAAACAATATGCTACTGAACAACCAATGGATCACTGAAGAAATCGAAGAGGAAATAAAAAATACCTAGAGGGAAATGAGAACAAAAACATGATGATCCAAAACCTATGGGACACAGTAAAAGCAGTTCCAAGAGGGAAGTTTATAGCAATACAAGCTTACCCCAGGAAAGAAGAAAAATCTCAAACAACCTAAACTTACACCTAAAGTAACTAGAGAAAGAAAAAGAAACAAAACCAAAACTTAGTAGAAGAAAAGAAATAATAAAAATCAGAGCAGAAATAAATAAAATGGAGACTAAAAAAAACAAGAGAAAAGAGAAGGAACCAAGATGATGGAATAGAAGGACGTGGAGCTCACCTCCTACCACAAACACATCAACATGTGGAACAAGTCTCACAGAATAGCTAGTGAATGCTGGCAGAAGATCTCAGACAACCAAAATTGCAAAAAAGGGACTTCCCTGGCAGTCCAGTGGTTAAGACTCTGCCCTCCTACTGCAGGGGGCACGGGTTCTAGCCCTGGTCAGGGAACTAAGATCCTGCATGCTGCACATGCTGGCCAAAAAAACAATTGCAAGAAAGATCACCACGTAACCAGGTGGGATGAAAAGAAAGGAAAAAAGAAAAGAAGGAATCGGAACAGCACCTGCAACCCTGGGAGGGAGATGTGAAAGAGGAAATGTTCCCTCACCCTGGGAACCCCTTGACTGACTGGGATATCAGCTGGGACAGACAGACAGCTTCAGAGGCTCAGAGGGGTGCGCACCAACCAGCCCGTGGCAGGCAGAACAAAGCCAGCACCGACGATCCATGCCACCTCACTGCATTCCCCAGGCCACGATGCATGACTGCTGGTGCACGAGGTGACTGGGTGCTGAAACCTGAGCTTCAGAAGACACACCCAGGGAGTGGACTGCAGTTGGCTGCACGGAGACAGGCTGCAGGGACTGGAGTGTGGTGCGTGCCCCAACTGGGGGTGTATACAGACGGAACCAGGGCCTGCCACAGAAGTGCCACTGTTAACGGGTACATGAAGGGGAGGGGAAGGGCCCCTGCCATGGCAGCCTAACTCTTGGCAAGCTCACAGCAGGTGCAACTCCACCTCTCTGAGCTCTCGGAGCACGGAAGCACCAGCGTGTTACCCATGTGCAGAGGCAAGGCTGCAATCAGAGCCGATCTCCAGGGGCCACGCGATTTAGGAAACAGGACTGAAATCTGAGCCCACTCTCTGCAGCTATGCAATCCGCAGATTTACTCTGCAGCTGCAGCCCCACCAGTTTTGTAAACTCAGCGTCTGCAGGACACCCAAGAGCGTTACGGGTGCTCCCGTGGCTGGAACAGGTCCAGTGTTAGCAGCTTTGGGCTTTGCGGGTGCGTGCATGGAGAGGCAGGGCTGAGGTCTAGGCTACTTCTGCACCTCCTGCACTGGGTCCAGAAGGGCGACTACTGTGGTACCGGCACATGACTTTAGTGGATCTGCACTTACAGATCTTCGCTGGCGACTTTATGAACACAGAGCCTGAGGGTCACCAGGGCCAACTGCTGGCATTCACACGGCTGAGGTGGGGCCGAGGGAAATGCCAACAAGAGTGTACTCTGTGAACCCGAACAACGGGTGACAGGCAGCACCACAGAGCATACTCGTCAGTGGACAGCTCCTGCGGAGGAATACTCAGCGGCTCCTCTCCCAGCAGCAGTACTCCAGCCTGGCCTACCTCACCCTGAAGCTCAGAGACAGATATGGGAGCTTCTACTCCAACAACTGGGGAGCACCCTGCCCCCAAGAGGGCTGAGACAAATACAGAGCAAAGAGGAGGTCCTGCTCCACATCCAGCGCAGGCTCTGGTCCCCACAGCACTAGTCACACCACCTATCACGGGGATAATAAACAGCACACACTGAAGAAGGACGCGGCAGGCATGCACACCGAAATCAGCCCTGGCACCAAAAACATCACACTCATGCAGGCTACACGAGGATGCTCTCACAGAAAAACGGCCCTCCAAGATCATGGTAGTAATAGATAACTTATCTCCTTCAATCACAGGGTGAGAGAAATATAGGTAAAATGAAGAATCAGAGGAACCACTCCCAATTCCAAGATCAAGAGAATTCCCCTGAAAGAACAAACAGTGAAACCAACCTCTCCAGTGTAACAGGCTCCAAATTCAAAAAGAAGATAATAAAAATAGGAAGGAATTAAGAAAGGCTATCGACACAAAGGCAGATTACTGTAAAATGTAACTAGGAACTATACAGAGGAACCAGGTAACATTAGAATATTCATTTGCCAAGATGAAAGCTGAGGTAAAGGCAACAAAGAGCAAAATGAGTAATGCAGAAGAAGGAATAAGTGACCTGGATGATAGAATAACGGAAATCATCCAACCAGCAGAGCAGAAAGACAAATGAAAAAAAATGAAAGCGATATACGAGACCTATGGGATAATATAAAGCATGCCAATATCTGCATAATAGGGATCCCAGAAGGAAAAGAGAAAAGGGGATTGAAAATGTATTTGAAGAAATAAATGAAACAGACACTAAAAAAAAAAAATAGAAAAGATCAATGAAACTAAAAGCTAGTTCTTTGAAAACATAGACAAAATTGATAAACCTTTAACCAGACTCATAAAGAAAAAAAGAGAGAGGGCACAAATCAATAAAATCAGAAATGAAAAAGGAGAAGTTACAAATGACACCACAGACATACAAAGAATCGTGAGACTACTACAGACAACTATACGCCAATGAAATGGACAACCTAGAAGAAATGGACTAATTCTTAGATAAAATCTCCCAAGATCGAACCAGGAAGAAATAGAAAATATGAACAGTCCAGTTACCAGTAATGAAACTGAATCAGTAATTTAAAAACTCCCAAAGTTAGAAAAGATACATGCACCCCAATGTTCACTGCAGCACTATATACAATAGCCAAGACATGGAAGCTACCTAAACGTCCATCACCAGATGAATGGATAAAGAAAATGTGGTGTATATATACAATTGAACATGATGGAGCAATAAAAAGGAACAAAATAATGCCATCTGTAGCAACATGGATGGACTTAGAATTATCATACTAAGTGAAGTAAGACAGAGATAAATATCATATGATATTGCTTATATGTGGAATCTAAAAATTTAAAAAATGGTAAGAATGAACTTATTTACAAAACAGAAATAGACTTACAGACATAGAAAACAAACTTATGGTTACCAACGCGGAAAGGGGATAGGGGAGAGATAAATTAGGAGTTTGGGATTAACATGTACACACTACTCTATATAAAATAGATAACCAACAAGGACCTACTGTACAGCAAAAAGAACTATACTCAATATTTTATAATAACCTATAAGAGAAAAGAATCTGAAAAAGATTATATATATATATGTATAACTGAATCCCACTGCTGTACGCCTGAAACTAATAACAACTTCATAAATCAACTACACTTCTATTGAAAAAAAAACTCCCAAAGAACAAAAGTCCAGAATTAGATGGCTTCACAGGTGAATTCTACAAAACATTTAGAGAAAAGTTAACATCTATCCTTCAGAAACTATTCCAAAACATTGCAGAGGAAGGAACACTTGCAAACTCATTCTATGAGGCCAGCATCACCTTCACACCAACCAGAAAAAGATATCACGAAAAAAGAAAATTACAGGCCAATATCACTGATGAACATACATGCCAAAATGCTCAAGAAAATAATAGCAAACTGAATCCAGCGATACATTAAAAGGATCATACACCACAATCAAGTGAAATTTACCACAGGGATGTGAGGATTTCTCAATATCTGCAAATCAATCAATGTGATATACAAATTAACAAACTGAAGAATAAAAACCTTATGATCATCTCAACAGATGCTAGAAAACCTTTTGACACAATTCAACATCCATTTATGATAAAAACTCTCAAAAAACCAGACACAGAGGGAACATACCTCAACATAATAAAGGCCATATATAACAAACCCACAACTAGCATCATACTCAATGGTGAAAAGCTGAAAGAATTTCACCTAAGATCAGGAGCAATACAAGGATGCCCACTCTTGCCACTTTTATTCAACATACTTTTGGAAGTCCTAGCCACAGCAATCAGAGAAGAAAAAGAAATAAAAGGAATAGAAACTGGAAAGAAAGAAGTAAAACTCTCAAGCTTTGCAGATGACATGATACTACATATAGAAAATCCTAAAGATGCCACCAGAAAACTACTAGAGCTCATCAATGAATTTGGTAAAGTTGTAGGATACAGAAATAATACAGAAATCTGTTCCATTTCTATACACTAACAACAAAGTATCAGAAAAAGAAACTAAGGAAACAATCTCATTTACCATCACATCAAAAATAAATAGATAAATATTTAGGAAGAAACATACCTAAGGAAGTAAAACACCTGCACTCCAAAAACCATAAGACACAGATGAAAGAAACTGAAGATGACACAAACATGTGGAAAGATATACCATGTTTTGGGGTTGGAAGAATCAATATTAAGAATCATTTTTAAAATGACCATACTACCAAAAACAATTTACAGATTCAATGCACAAATGGCATTTGTCACAGAACTAGAACAAAAATTTTTTACATTTCTATGGAAACACAAAAGACCCCACATAGCCAAAACAATTTTGAGAAAGGACAGCGATGGAGGAATTGTGCTCCCTGACTTCAGACTATACTATGAGATCATCAAAACAGTATGGCACTGACAAAAAAACAGACACACCAATCAATGGAACAAGATAGAGAGCCCATAAATAAACCCACGCACTTATGGTCAATTAAACTATGACAAAGGAGGGAAGAATATACAATGGAGAAAAGACAGTCTCTTCAATAAGTGGTGGTCAAACTGAACAGCTATATGTAAAATAAAGAAATTAGGACATTCTCTAATACCATATACAAAAATAAACACACAATGGATTAAAGACCTAAATATAAGACCATAAACCATAAAAATCCTAGAGGAAAACATAGGCAGAACACTCTTTGAAAAACTGCAGCAATATTTTTTTGGATCTGTCTCCTAAAGTAATGGAAATAAAAGCAAAAATAACGAAAGGGACCTAATTAAACTTAAAAGCTTTTGCATACCAAAGGAAACCATAAACAAAATGAAGACAACCTAATAAATGGGACAAAATATTTGCAAGTTATATGACCAATAAGGGATAATATCCAACATATATAAACAGCTTATACAACTTAACATAAGAAAAACATAAAACTCAATTAAAAAATGAGCATAAGAACTGAGTAGACATTTTTCCAAAGAGGAAGTGAAGATGGCCGATGAGCACATGAAAAGATGCTCAACATGGCTAACCACCAGGGAAATGCAAAGCAAAACCACAATGAGATATCACCTCACATCTGTCAGAACGGCTATCATCAAAAAGAACATAAATAACAAATGCTGGTGAGGATGTGGAGAAAAGGGAACCCTCCTATGATGTTGGTGGGAATGTAAATTGGTGCAGCCACTGTGGAAAACAGTATGGAGGTTCCTCAAAAAACTAAAAATAGAACTACTATATCACCCAGCAATACCACTTCTGGAAATATATCCAAAAGCATGTTAGGTGCTCCCATAGTTACCGACTTCCAGAGAGAAGTTATCCTCACTCAGGGAGAGCAGGTTCCTGTAGGTCTCCAGCATCACGTCCCTGTACAAGGTCCTCTGAGCAGGGTCCAGGCATTCCCACTCCTCCTGAGAGAATTCGATGGCCACATCCTTGGACGTAAACAGTCCCTGAAAGGAAAGCACATTTCACCAAGTGGACAAGGAGAGATTTCTGAGTTTGACACAAACTTACATAAACAGACACGTGTAAGGACTGACTTGTCTGGGGTGAATGTTCTGACTGATCCATGTAAGATAATTTTGAGCAAGTTACGCTTCTCTTTATGTAACCGAGGTGAAATGCATACAACATAAAGTCAACCATTTTTAAAGTACCATTCAGTGGCACTTAGTACATTTATAATGTTGAACAACATCATCTTTCTTGTTCAAAAATATTTCAATCATCCCCAAAGGAAATCCTTTACCCATTAAGCAGTTGCTTCTTTCTCCCCCATTTGCCTCAGTCCCTGGACACCAGTAATGCAATGTCTCAGTGGATGTACCTGTTTGGGATATTTCCATGTAACTGGGATGGTATAAAATGTGACCTTTTGTCTGGTTTCTTTCACTGTGAATAATTTTTTTGGCTCAGCCATGCTATAGTTAGGTATCAGTACTGCTTTCCTTTTCGAGGCCGAGTAATATTCCAATGTATGAGTAAACCACAGATTATTCACTCATCCTTTGATGGACATTTGGGTTATAACCACCTTTTCTCTAATATTAATAGTGCTGCTGGAAGTTTCACGTAGAAGTATGTGTTTGAATACGTGTTCTCAATTCTTTTTGGTATTTATCTTGGAGTGGAATCACTAGGTCACATGGTTTTGTTTTCCACAGTGGCTACAACATTTTACCAGCAATGTATCAGGATTCTAACTTCTCTACATCTTTACCAAAACTTGTTCTTTTCTGTTTTATTATAGGCATCCTATCGTGTGTAAAATGATATCTCATGGTGGTTTTGATTTTGCATTTTACGAATTTCGTTGAACATCTTTTCATTTGCTTGTTGATTACTTCTATATCTTCTATGAAGAAAGGTCTATTAAAGTCCTCTATTTTATAATTAGATTCTTTGTATTTCGGTTCTTGAGGTACAGGTGTTCTTGAGGTATAGGAGGTAAAGGAGTTCACCTTTCTTCCGTTTACAGTGGATAATTCCAATTAACCTATGTTCAAGTTCACTAGTTCTTTTTTTTTTTTAATTTATTTATTTTATTTATTTTCGGCTGCATTGGGTCTTTGTTGCTGTGCACAGGCTTTCTCTAGTTGTGGAGAGTGGGGGCTACTCTTGGTTGCGGTGCACAGGCTTCTCATTGCGGTGGCTTCTCTTGCTGCGGAGCACCGGCTCTAGGCCCGCGGGCTTCAGCAGTTGTGGCACACGGGCTTCAGTAGTTGTGGCACATGGGCTTAGGTGCTCCACAGCATGTGGGCTCTTCCCAGACCAGGACTCAAACCTGTGTCTCCTGCACTGGCAGGTGGATTCTTAACCACTGCGCCACCAGGGAAGCCCCAAGTTCACTAACTGTTTATTCTGATTGTCAATCTGCTGTTGGTACTTTTGAGCTCTAGAATCTGCTGTTTACAAATTTCAGTTTTGGTACTTTTCAGCTCTAGAATTTCTAACTCTATCTCTTTATTGATGTTTTCTGTTTCTTGACACAATGTTCTCCTACTTTCCTTTAGTTCGTTCTCCATGGTTCCCCTTAAGTGTCTGAGTACGATTCAGACAGTTGATTTAAAATCTTTATTTAGTAACTGTAGTGTCTGTGCTTCCTTATGAACACCATCATTAACCCGATAATCATGCTCAAGCTTCCGATTCTGGAGAAATTCTTAGAAATCTGTAGTAAAGTCGGCATGCTCAGAAGCAGCCACTATGACCTGTTATTTTATCACAGTTAAAACTGTACAGGACCAATGTGTCTTCATTAAGAAAATGCTCCATGAGGATACAAAAAAAGAAAGTCAACTCTAAGTGTATTAACACGAAAACAAGTCTAAGATATATGGTATGTAAACATTTAAATGTGCAGAATAAAATCCCGTAACAAAATTTTATTAAGGAGTACTTTCTAAAATCACACTACCATATATAAATGCATTTTTGTAAGATTTGCAGTGGGGATTAACAGTGGTTTCTGATGGAGACAGTAAGTGACAGTGTAAGATGCGACAGGGAAGGGGATATTTTACTTCTTAGTCTCTAAACTGCATCGCTGTGTGTAGCTGAACCATGAAAATATATACATGAGATGTTTAATACAAAAAAAAATAACACTGAACAAGAACTAGTAAAATTATAATTCACCTCCAGCCTTTCTGATGACAGAAAGTTCTGCTCTTATGTCTTGGCTAAATTATAACCATTTTTATCTAAAACACCTGCTGCATGAGAGTCCCTATGTGAACACTACAGGCTCTGTGAGATGAATATTTTGTAAATAATTTAAAGAACGCTTATTGTTAGATGACACCCTACCCATTCCTTAGGTCTGTTTCGAAACTTCCCATTCTATTTTAAAGTGTTCATATTTTAGAGCCAGAAACACACTGACTGACTTCTTTAACTTCCAACACACTTATAAAATCTGACAAAGCAAGTCTCCCCATATCAGTCTTCCTTCCCAGACCTCCTCAGGTATTCGTGCACAGCAGTACATCACTTACACATGTAGTCGCTTTCATCCTGGGTTACGTGGAGATGAAGGGGCACCCAGAAGGGTGCACTACACAACCCTCACTGCCCTACCTCACTGACACCACAGAGCCGACTCCCCATCTCCAATCCACGCCTGAGCATAAAACCTTTCACGGATGACCACCTGAAAGGGGGCTCTTCCCAAGTTCCCCGTCACTGGGTCACAGTGACATGGAATCAGGGAGGTGAGAGGAGACTGAGGGAAGGCCCTGTGTGTGAGTAAATCGGACATTTCAGAGACAGAGAAGATTAATGAGCCCAAACTGTGTCATTTTAGGAAGGAGAGAACAAATCAACAAAGAATATGACTTTTACCTGTGAAAGCTCCATTCCTTCTTCTTTCCTCCTCCTCTGAATTTCTTGTTAAGATTCTTCAGGTAAGATGATTCTGTGGGAGCGAAATACGCTGTTTAATGCTTACAACCAACATACCCCCCTTCTGGCATCCACCACAAAGCTACCAGAAGGAGAACCTGAACGTGGGGGAAAGACAGTCCTTTGCTGCCAGCTGTTAACACGAGGGATACAGGGACAATAAACTCCTACACGAAGATCAATTAGTGAGCTTGTCACCCACTTCTTCAGGAAGCCCTCCCTGCTGCCAAAACGCCCACTTGACTGCAACTGCTCCGTCCTTTGTCCACTTGGCACTAATGCAAAGGACAGTGCCTCCTCCAACTCTTGCTCTTCCGGAGGCAGCCAGCGTCCGGCGACCGGTCGGCACAGGATGTGGAAGCTTGTCCCTGTTGTTAACTGGGAGCAGCTCTGGAGGGGCCACCCCAGCTCCAGAGCTCCCTGCTGGAGCGATATTGAACAATTTGTCCCGAGGGTGATGGGAAACCATAAAAGATTTAATGCCAAGAGATGATGCAATCAAACTTATGATTTACTCCTGATACAGACAAGCTGAGAAAAAGGTATGCCTCCATCTCTGGGCCTATGCCCCTGGCCTCTTTTTTAAGCATTTTCCATAATTGCTGGAGGACTGGAATATGTTTAAAATTTCAATTATAACCAGGCAAACTGCTCTCCTCTATCTTCTCCATGTCACAGGTGGGTACACTGAGGCTCGGAGGGGGAGTAATTTTACCAAGTTACCCTGAAGAAGTCTGAGTTGAATGAACAGAACTAGGTGGAAGTGGCAGCCTGGATAGGTTTAAATAGAAAAAGTTTGTCCTAATTCCAGATTACCTTTCATATTCCTGAGCAAGAGAAGCTTCTCTTTCATGGTTTAATCAAATTCAAACATTTAATTCCTCTTTTCCAGAAAACGTTATAGTAAAAAAATATGAAATTACAAATAGTTATTCCTCCAGAAAAACAAGAAAGAGGGTCACCTGTGGAGATAAGCCCTAACAATCTCTTCATCATGAACACATGGGTTCTGTGGGAACAAAGTTTCACATCAATCTAGAAAAGGCTGGAACCTGGGGCCCCTGACTACAGTGCCTGCACCTGGACAGCTGTGTCCTGAACACAGACTACAAAGAAGCCATAAGGCACTAAAAATAACTGCATACATGCACAGCTTGGGCAAACAGCTTATGAACAATAAGAAACAAAAAGGCCAAAACCCAACTGCCACTTCTGAGGTGCTGAGAGCAAAACCACCACCCCCCATCAGGGGGCGAGCAAGGGCACCTGTTTCTTGTTCTCGCTCACTTGTGCTGCAGCACGAGTCCCAATAAAGCTTTGCCTGAATTCTTCGTCTGGCCTGTTATCAATTTCTACTGATTAGAGTCCAAGAACCCAGGTCAGTAACAAATCCAGCCCATCAGTTAACATCTGCACAGAAAGGACAAAGGGGACTTGGGGGGATAATCTACTTAGTTGGACACTTAAACTCAGAGCTCACTAATTGAGCAGATCACCTGAGGGAAGAAAGAAGCTACTGAGTACTAAACTAACTGGTTAAACTAGGTTTTGAGTGTTAAAAGACGATCACCACCCTTACCACATGCATAGTGAAGTTATTTAGCAGACATCAAAGAATAGTTCCAATACAGGATACAGTAGAAAGCGTATAAACCTCATAATCTGAACAATGAAATTTAGAGTGAAAACAATTTGGACATTTAAAACATACCCAATCGCTTCTGAGATTAAAGTTAAAACAAGTGTGAGGATATATCAAATCTTAAAAAGATTGACATGAGCCATAGTAAGGCAACAGTACAAAAGCACGGTGTGGTGGCACAAATACTTCCCCCCATTTCTTAGAAGGGAAGAGAATGACCCTGAACTGACTGACCTAAGAATCCGCCCTCTGGAAGAACGGGGCTTGCAAATGGAGTTATCATCTGAAGCAATGATTAGAAAATGCAGACGCCTCAAACACCTGCTTTTGCAACTGTCATTCTCTTCTGCATAATTTAAACATGTCAAAAAATGTTAAAGAGATTAGCTTAGAGACACCACTTAGTATTTCACAACTTAATATTCCATATTTAATCAACTCAATACTCACCTGGGTTTGGGTTCCCGCTTTCTCCACCACCACGCGCTTTGTTTCCTGTATATGTCTCCCTGGGTCCTCTGTTTCTCTCCTCTCCTTTTGTGTCCATTTCTGTGTTTCCTCCTCTCTGTTCATACGCATCATTTTGTTTCCCTCCCTCTCTATTCTTCCTCTCAGACTGTTAGGCCTCGCTCTGTTGAAATCTCTGTTGCAATTCCTGTCGTTCTTTCTCCCCAAACGTTCTGATGCCTCACTAACTGCATATACTTCTGCCTTTGTATTCCGTCTCTGCTCTCCCTGGAGGGAGGTCAAGGGCGATCCACCTCCTGAGTGAGGACTTAACGGAATGGGGCGGGGGGGCGGGGGGAGAAGGAGGGGAGCCGGGAGTCATACAAAGGTTTGAGAAAGGAAGTCAGACTAGGAAAACGTCGCTGCAGGAGGTCAGTGTCTCTACGGACTGAAGGCAAAAAGTTGGGGCCGGTACCTGCGTCAGAACGATTTTAACCGGAACCGGACCCAGACTCCCAGGACCGAACCGAGTCTTCTGGCGACGCCGCGACAGGCGAAAGGGGCGGACTCAGAGCGAGAGAGACGACCGCCTTCAGAGGTTTTAATTTGCTGGGACACCCTCGAAACCCAGGTATGGAGAAGCGGGGCTTGGAGATCGCATAGCGCACTTACGAACCAAAAAACCGACTCACTCACCCGCGGGCGCCAGTCTGACCGCAGGATCCGCTTCCACGTCCCTAGGTAATTGCGCGTGCGCATGCGCACCACCGGGCCAGGGGGCGGAGCCGCCTAGGGGCGCATCTCGGACGCTCCGGAGGGTGGAGGCCGCGTCTCTGGTGGTGCCGCCCTGCGGACGCCGGGTCTGGCCCTCGGACCCGCTCCTGGGAGATTCTGGTCTGTTCCTCTTCTCTCCTGAGAGGCTCTGCTTCTCTACTTCGGATCCTTTGAACGTGTCTGGTGTCCTCTGGACCCAGGTTAGGTGCAGAGCAGTTACAACTTCTTATTTCAATTAAGCGACAGCCTGAGTTTTAGAGTAGGTGATGGAAACTGGAGTGTGACAGGAAATGCAAAATTGTGCCTGTGCGGAATGTGCAATTTTATACTTCCCTTCAGAGCATAACTTTTTCTTGTGTTCCCCATTCACTTGGAGGCATCAAATATCAGAATTTCCCTGTGGCCTAGTGGTTAGGATTCTGGACTTTCACTGCCCGGCGAGTTTCAGTCTCTGGTCGGGGAACTGAGAGCCCGCAAGCCCGGCAGCACGGAAAAAAAAAAAAGAGGAAAATTTTCAACCCCAAATGTGTCATTGTATGAGGGACTCCTTTGGAGACTGTGAGCAAGGAGTTGGCTGCACTCAGGTGCTTGAGAATCAAGCCTTATTAAATAATTCAACCATATTTTAATTATTTTTTACTCTTTGACCTTTGTCTGACTATAGGATGTGACAAATAAATCCATTTCTTGTCATTCTGATAGGAATTTCCATTTCCCGAATACTAGTATCTCCACTGTAGGTTTTGCTACTTATTAACTTTTGTTACGCACTTTGGCGTCTTTCTGAATTTTTAACTTCATTGATCTACCAGTCATGAATAAACAGGTCTCCTACGGATAGCCACTTTTTTGCTTCTCTTTTGTGGCTATTCTTACTTGTTCTTTATTCTGTAAGATTTTCTCGATAACATTGCTAGCTTCAGAAACTGAGTGTCTATATCGGGAACAGGTTAAGTTTATAAATTAGCTTAAGGAGAATTGACCTTGTTACAATACTGAATTTTTTACCCAGGAATGTGATGTGATTTTCCATTTGTTTATATCCGCTTTCATATATTTCAGGAATGTTTTATAGTTTTCTTCACATAGGTTTAAAAAGTTTGTTAGATTTACTCCCAATTAGTTTATTCATTTCTGGTTATGCTTTTCTAATTAAAGTTTCTTGCACTATAACTTGTAAAATGATTCTTTCTTGCACCTATGAAAGCTACTGTTTTTGTATATTTATATGATCTTCCTGACTTATCTTTTGTAGATTTTCTATCAATTCCTTTGTGTTTCCAGATGTATGATTGCATGATCTGCAAACATAGTTTTATATTTTTCTTTCCCATTCTCATGCCATTTTAAATCGCCCTGGCTAAACCTCCAACACATGAGAAATGAATTGAACAGGTGATCATATGCTTTTTTTAGTGTGGTTTTCTAACCTTAGTGGAATAACTCTAGTGCTTCCCAAAGAGCAAGATAATCACTTCATTTTGACATATTAGAAAAAATGCATCAATTCCCAGTGTTGAGTTTAAGTTAACATACGTACAAGTTCAATTCTTCCAAATATATGTTTTTGTAACTATGAGTAAGATCCCGATTTCTCTTTATACCCACTACTACGATGTACTATATTAATGGATTTACAAACACTGAATCATGCTTGAATTCCAGACATAAAATTCACAGTCATCTATTATTTTGCTATATTTTATTTTAAATATTGCCATCTGTACGCAGGTGTGAGATCTTTCCATAGTATTCTTTTTGGTACAAACTTTAGGACATTTGAGTATCAGCATTTTATTTGATTTATGTAAACTATTTGGAAATTGTACTTCCTCTTTAAGGCTTGAATTGAGTACATAACATTGGCTTATCTGTTCTCTAAAAGAATGGAAGAATCTACCTGCTAATCTGACCCTGGTGCTTTTATTTGTATGGGACTCATAAAACTCTCCCTTACCTCTATGGATATTCATTTATTTAGACTCCTATTTCTACTGGAGTCAATACTGGTAGAATATATTTTCGTAGAAAATGTCCATTTCATCTAGGCTTCGCAGTTGATTTGTATTGATTTGGAGAAATGGGGCAAATATTGTCTAATCTCAATTATTGACTCACTGTCTTTCTTTTGTGCTAATTAAAAATTCATTGTACTGAAAAATTTAAAAATTGAAAGTCCTTGATTGTGTGATTCCATTTCTTTGCCCATAAATGGTGGTATTTCAGGGGTCCTCAGAGATTTCAGAAAGCGTTACATTTGGGGTAAAGGAAATTCTCAGGGAGGCAGGGACTCCACTGAGACACATGTGCTGCTCTGTGGGTCTTCCATGGCTCAGACCTCAGTATTTCCTCCTCTGTCCACATGATACCCTGTCTGCCACCAGGAATAATGGAAAAGGAAGAATTTCTCCCCTTTTGGATATGCTCACTAGAAATTCCTAATAGATTCAAGAAATTTCAGTTTTTCAAAACTATTCCCAGCTCCTATGCTCAAATGTGAACCGCCATTGCCACTCAAGTTGAAAAGACGATTGGGACTTCCCTGGTGGTCCAGTGGTTAAGACTCCGCACTCCCAATGCAGGGGACCTGGGTTCAATCTCTGGTCAGGGAACTAGAGCCCACATGCCACAAGAAAAAGATCCTGCATGCCGCAACTAAGACGTGGTACAGCCAAATAAATATTTTTTTAAAAAAGGTGAAAAGATGATTGAAATTCTTTGAGGAGATGAGGTCATAGGAACACTACACCATATCCCAGGCTCTGGCATCCTCCCTCACACACATGCTTCGGCTGTTTTGATCATTATATTGAGCTCAGTTTGGGCAGCAGGAAGCAGTTTGTAAGTGTTTTCTATTTCAGACTGAGAGACAGATTCTGTATAGTTAGGTGTATCAGGAATCTGGGTAGGTGGGCATGTCTGGAGCTGCAGTCCAAGGACAATACCATACATGAAGGAGGAATAATTCTTCAGGCACAGTTTGAGTGTGTGGAAAAGACTAGCGGTCTGAGACCCTAACCGACCCATGACTGCTGCTAAAGCAACTGAATAAAATCCTCATTGAAGGGGGTCTTGGAGATTGAATAACTAAAATCAGAAATGAAAGAGGGGACTGATTACAACTGATTCTACAGAAATAAAAAGAACTAGAAGAGAATACTACAAAGAGTTATAGGCCAAAACGTTGAATAACCTAGAAGAAATGCATAAATTCCTAGAAATACGCAACCTACCAAGACTGAGTCATGAAGAACACTAATTGAAAATCACTAATCAAAAATAAAGGGGCTTCCCTGGTGCCGCAGTGGTTGAGAGTCCGCCTGCCGATGCAGGGAACGCGGGTTCCTGCCCCAGTCCGGGAAGATCCCACATGCCGCGGAGCGGTTGGGCCCGTGAGCCATGGCCGCTGAGCCTGCGCGTCCGGAGCCTGTGCTCCGCAACGGGAGAGGCCACAGCAGTGAGAGGCCCGCGTACCGCAAAAAAAATAAAAAATAAAGGGAACCCAGAGAGTTCCACTGCAGAGTTCTGCCAAATATTTTAAAACAAGACAAATCTTCCTCAAACCCTACCAAAAAAATTGAATAGGAGGGAACACTTCCAAACTCAATCTACAGTGCCAGAATTACTTTAATACCAAAGCGAGACAAAGACACTACAAGAAAACCAGAGTACAATATCTCTAATGAATACTTATACAAAAATTATCAATAAAGCAATATTAAACCTAATTTGACAGCACATTAAAAGGATTATTCAACATGACCAAGGAGGACATATTCTTCGCATGCAAGGATGGTTCAACATATGGAAATATTTCATTATAATTATATCAAAAGAATGAGGGCTTCCCTGGTGGTGCAGTGGTTGAGAGTCCGCCTGCCGATGCAGGGGACACGGGTTCGTGCCCCGGTCCGGAAAGATCCCTGATGCCGCGGAGCGGCTGGGCCCGTAAGCCATGGCCGCTGAGCCTGCACGTCCAGAGCCTGTGCTCCGCAACGGGAGAGGCCACAACAGTGAGAGGCCCGCATACCAAAAAAAAAAAAAAAAAAAAAGAATGAAAGGAAAAAAATACATGGCCATCTCAATTGATGCAGAAAAGGATTAGACTAGTTAAAAGCCTTTATGATAAAAACAATCATAGACTAAAAACAGAAAAGAAAAAACTAGCTCAGAACAAAAAAGAACATATATAAAAAGCCTGAAACTGACATCACACTCGGTGAAAGCCTGAAAACTTTTCCTCTAAGATCAGGAACAAAACAAGACACCTGCTCTCATTATTTCTATAAAACACAAAATAGGGGACTTCCCTGGTGGTGAAGTGGTTAAGAATCTGCCTACCAATGCAGGGGACACGGGTTCGAGCCCTTGTCTCGAAGATCCCACATGCCACGGAGCAACTAAACTAAGCCAGTGCACCACAACTACTGAGCCTGCACTCTAGAGCACGCGTCCAACAACTACTGAAGCCCGCGCACCTACAGCCCATGCTCCGCAACAAGAGAAGCCACTACAATGAGAAGCCTGCGCACTGCAATTAAGAGTAGCCCCCGCTCGCCACAACTAGAGAAAGCCCGCACGCAGCAATAAAGACCCAACTCAACCAAATAAATAAATAAATAAAAAGAACACATAACAGGAAGTTCCAGCAAGACAAACAGGCAAGAAAATAAATAAAAGGTAATTAGGAAATTGGGTAATTAGGAAAAGGAGAAGCAGAAATATCTCTGCTTACAGCCAGCATAATCTAATAGTAGAAAATCCATTGGATTACGCAAAAAACACCCTGATACAACAAACGAATGAATTCAGAAAATTTTCAAGGTATAAAATCCGCATGCAGGGGCTTCCCTGGTGGCGCAGAGGTTGAGAGTCCGCCTGCCGATGCAGGGGACACGGATTCGTGCCCCGGTCCGGGAAGATCCCACATGCCACGGAGCGGCTGGGCCAGTGTGCCATGGCCGCTGAGCCTGCGCGTACGGAGCCTGTGCTCCGCGACGGGAGAGGCCACAACAGTGAGAGGCCCGCGTACCGCAAAAAAAAAAAAAAAAAAAAAAAAAAAAAAAGGGCAAGAGATGTAAAATTAAATACAGATGTTGAATAGTTGAAGGATAGACATAATTAGCCTTGTTAGTGTAGCAACTTGATTAAAAAGATTTGTTTTTAAAGCTGGACAACATGGATTCAATTCCTGATTCAGTCACTCACTGGGATGGAATTGAATGGGTCTAAATCTGTCTTTGCCCTAAAATCCTTCATTTGTGAAATGAAAGTAAACGTCAGTGCTTTTTTCAGACATGAAAATTCAGTAAGTTTTTGGGCATAAAGCCTTAATATCAGTGACTCTTACTTGGAACTGTGAGAGAAAAGATAATACAAATCAAAATTAAGATCACTTATCCAAGGAAAACATTTTATTTTTGGTCAGGATCAAATTCTAACTGGAGGATATCTGGTATCAGTTGTCATGGTATGAGTAGCACAAATCTTATTTTCTCTGCAGAATTCACTGACTCTGAATGTGAATACCAATCACTGAGAATGGCTTCTAGATATCTGGCAATGGAGATTGTCTCCTTGTCAAAAACTATAGCTGGAATCTTGTGATCTTTGTTATTCACCCTTAAAATTTCATTCAGTTTGTAACAGGGAAGAGTCAATCCTGACTCCATGTTGGATCTGTTTCTTTTACTTTAACCTTTGCTTCCTGTTGCCTTTGTTCACTAAAAGGATACTGTCTATACACAACGGCCTACCTCAGGGAACCCTACCCATCTGCCTGAATGTTAAACCAAAGTGCCTTTGTTCAGGGAAGCACCCTGACCCTGTCCACCTGTGAATGGCTGCAAGAAAGAAGAAATTAACACATCCCCTGCCCAAGGCTGGCCATTCCAGGAGATATTCGCAAGACTTATGGCCTTTTTACTTTACTCCCCCACCTCCTCTGCCTCTCTTTTCTATAAAAGAAACTGGCATCCAAACCCCGATAAGATGGGTTTTTTTGAGACACTAGTCTGCCATCTCTCCGAAAGAGGTGCTGTTCCTTGACTCAACACCTTCCTCGTCTCCCGATTTACTGGCCTGTTGTGTGGCTAACAGAGCAAGCTTGGACTCGGTAACAAGTTCACTGTTTATTCAACTCCACAAACTTGATTTTCAAACACCTGACCATAGCCAACTCACAAGGTAAAAGATTTCACTTCACCATTTGGCCATTCCAGTTCTTGCATTTCACTGAACCCCTAAAAGAACACTCTTCTATCAGGTTTATAGTGCCCCTACTTTGTACATGTCATTGCGTTGTGAGCATATTCATGTCACAAGAGTCCCCAAACAACCCACAGATTTATACATCCCTTGGTGTAAAAGGGGAATATGTCTGGAAGGAAAAACTAATGCAGAAGAAAAGGGGTATTTAAAACATATATATATTACAGTAGAAAATAAACCATGTGGGGTATTCCCTGGCAGTCCAGTGGTTAGGACTCAGTGCTTGCACTGCCACCGCCTGGGTTCTTTCCCTGGTCGGGGAACTAAGATCCCACAAGCCATGCGGTGCTGCCAAAAAAACAAAACAAAAACAAACAAAAAAATCAAAAGAAAAGAAACCATGTAACCTATTGCTTAATACAATGATTATAATCAAAATTTTAATAGCCTTTGGATAATTGCTCTTCTGGTAAATTGCTTAGATTATCTAAACAACAGTTCCACGCATTAACTTTTATTAAACGAGGGTAAAAATATCTTAGGCAATTTATTTAAATAGTATTTTACAAACTTTTTCAACAACCCTATTGAACAATGGAACGTATGTCTGCTGCAGGGGGAAAACTGTAATGAATTATTAGCATGAAGAAAAGTATGGTGAACTTTCCTGGTGGTCCAGTGGTTAAGAATCCGTCTTCCTGTTGGGAGCCAAGAAGTTTTCGCCATTAGAAGATGGCCGACACCCTGCTTCTCTTCCTGATTTATGAGATAGAAGTTCGCGCCTAAAATGAAAGCCCGCGCACGCAGCACCAATGATGATTAGCCAAGTACTTCCCTCATTCTGAATCCCGCCCCCCTTTCTCTGCAGTGTATAAATACAGCTACCGCAGCAATAAAAGTTTGAGGCTTGATCAGGATTCTGTCTTGCCTCCATTCTTTCGCGTCTCCTGCCCTTCCCCCTTTTTTCAACCCCCACAGGTTCCTCCTCAGACTCACAAGGATTTGTCCTGCTGGTCGGGACGCCCGGGGACGCCCGGGGCCGTACACACTTCCAATGCAGGGGATGTGAGTTCGATCCCTGGTTGGGTAACTAATATCCCACATGCCGTGGGGCAAATAAGCCTGCGGGCTCTGGAGCCTGCATGCAGCAACGAAGAACCCGCGCTCCGCAACTAAGACCAACGCAGCCAAATAAATACTTTTTTCTTAAAAAGGAAAAGAAAACTATGGTGTATCCTAACCAAGAAATCAGGAGTTTCAGGAGTAAACATTCAGTGTTTTATTAAAGCGTCTGACTCCAGTTTTTGATGCTTGATTACTGACACCTTCTAAGTCTCACAACCTCTTCCTATTCTGCTTCTCTGGGCAAGCTGATGAGGAAGCCTGATGGATCCCTCCTGCGATGCAAACTGGTAGTTCAAACCATATGCATATCCTCCAACAAGCCTCAAATAGTGATCACGTTAACAAACCAAGCCAGTGACCATTCCCTGTTGTCTCAAATCATTTTTTGAACAACTTAGAAGTCTCCCCTGTCCCCCTAGAAACCTGAATAATGTAACACACATTCTCATAACACTTCAACGTTAATATCAATCTAAATGACCTTTAGTGGGGTCCCACCTTTTTCCACTGAATGGCTACAATTACAATTAGCAACAACAAAAAATATTTGGGGAGTGAATGTATGAAATTTCAAGTTTATCTATCAAACAAAAATATTCCCATTGTACACTGTTCATTTTTAAGAGAAAACGCATGAACATCAATATTTTCAAATTATTTCACTGAGTGATTCAAGCACAAAAGAGAGATTTATGATTTTTAAGTTTTCTAATATTTTGCACATGCGTACTATATTTGTTATTTTCCCGTCATGTACATCAAGGTGCATGCCTTCGGTTTACCTTGGACACAATAAAGAATGTGACGCACTACGTTCACGTAATGCATACTCACGGATGTGGAGCAGCTTTTAAGGAATGTTCAAAAGCACAGCCCCAATGTGGAGTCGCCTGCCCCCAGGACAGCAAACCAAGACTTACTTGCAGTTTCACCCCTTCCAGGAATGTGACCTTAAATCAATCACTCTGGAATTCCCTGAACAACACTACAGATGTAACCTACAGGAAAAGACCTTTGCAATCCCTCCCCCAGCAAAAGGTAACCTTGCCAAAAAAACTTCTTTCTTTTGGAAATATCTTTCTTATCCTGCCTGGTTTCTATTTACAAATGATTTGCATTTTGTACAGCTGCTTTGAGCCCCTCTTTATTTATTGATACTAGATGGGATGCACACTGATTCACAAATCACTCATGAAAGCCAGTTAGTTCTTTAAATTTACTCCGTTCAATTTTTGTTCTTTAATAGAAAGCAGAGTCTGAAATGCACTCCTACGGTATTTTCACTATAGCCGCATAAATATTCTGGAGCAGAGTTTGCAGAGAATAAATCAGATACAAATTATGAATATATAATCCATAAATTGTATGTTGTTTGATTCCATCAGGGAAAGAAATTTTTACAGATTCTTTCAACCCTGAGAGCCTAATGATGCAATGCTAGCTTCTGTTATAAAGTATTAAGGTGGAATAAAACTGTGTTGGTGGAAGAAACATGATTCATCCAGGGTTATGAAAAACGATTGATTTTATTAATTAAAGAACACCTATTTTAATTGATTCAGAATTAAACCAAAGCAAAATGTAATGGCAACAGTCAAATGTAAATCATACACATGCACACACTGTTTTTCTCACACTAACTGCTCTCTTTCAAGTTCCAGGAAAAAAACTAATTTTTCATTAAACACACATATATACAACAGCTATTCCCATTCACTGTAAAAAGTGATCAGCTTTTCCTTTGTACTGTTTCTACCACATAATCAGCCCCTAGGAACCTGTCACTCTCCTCCCGGGAAAAGCCCAGTTCCTTAATGTCCCTTCTGCTCTGTTCACGGCCAGTTGGTAGACCATTCTGTGCTGTAACCTGTAATGGCCTATCTACAGAAGGGCCTGAACATACTAAGCATGATTAGTCATGTCACAGTTTTACACTACTCACTGCCACCCCCCAACTAATGCTAATTCACACGCTACTGAATTTGATAATAAAGGGTCCCACTTTTACCAGGGGACATGGATGTGGATGAACTACAGTTAATGAAGTCAGCCCCCTCATCTTATTGACTCTTTCCCAGAGACCATTCTGAAAGTCCTGTAGTTAAGGCATAAAATGAACACACTTCAAACTTCGGGTTGAAAGGCATTAAGAGCAACATAGCCTTTTCAAGAAAAGACAAATATTTATACACTGAAGATAACAGGCCATTTCCACACACGTCCTGCTTCCTGTCATACACATCATGTCATACGTTTTACCATACGTGACTTGTAATTATTCTCTTGTATGCAGTATCTCAGATTACTCTCAAAGAACTAAAGACATTTGTTTCTAGTATGGATTCTCTGATACAGTCTGTTGTCAGAAGGGCTCAAAAACTTTCCATATCATTACACCAAAGGTGTTGATACTTGATGAAAACCTTTACAACATTTCTTGCCACACACATTACATTTGTGTGGTTTCCTTCCAGGATAAGTATTTTGATATCTAGTGATGAATGAGCAATAATCTGAAACCTTGCAATACTCACTGAATGTTCAAGTATGAAGTATTTGGTGAACACTCAGTTTAAGGCACAACACAAAAGCTTTGCCACATTCATTACATCTGGAATGTCCTGTCCAGTATAGATTATCTGATGATTGGTGAGACGTGAGCCCCGACTAAAGGTTTTTCCCATTCATGGCATTTGTGAGGTAGTCTCCAGAATGAATTCTTTGGTGAATGAATTTCTTCTCCAAAGGCCTGGTCATACTAAATACGTTTATCTGATTCTTTCCAGCCTGATTTTTCCAATGAAGCGTAACATGTGCACACCTGCTAAAACCCTCACTTAAAGTCTCTCACCAGTATGGATTACCTGATGGTAAGGTAGGACTGAAAGTAAACTGAAGGATATGCCACACATTATATTTGAAAGATTTCTCTCCAGTATAAATTCTTCGGTGGATATTAAGGTATGAATTCTGACTAAAGACTTTGAGACATTCATTACATTTCTATGGTTTCTGTCTAGCATGGATTATCCAATCATAGGTAAGGCTTTGCCACACTGAAGACATTTGCATGATTTCTACCACTGTGAATCTCCCATGAACTTAAAGTGTCAATTTTCAAGGAAGTCCTTCCCACCTATATTACATTAATATGGTTTCCCCTCTGTATTTATTACCTAACGTGTAGTGAGGGTTGAAATCTGAGTAAAGGCTTTTCAGCACTCAATATTTTTGAAAGGTTTCTCTACAGCATGTATTCTACAATGAGATGCAAGCAGTGAATTCTGAATAAAGACCTTACCACACTAATTACATTTATAAGGTTTTTTTTCCAGTATGTATTCTCTGATGCTTTGCAAAGGTTGGATTTTGACTAAATGCCTTGCCACACTCATTACATTTGTAAGGTTTCTCTCCAGTATGAATCCTCTGATGTCTTTCAAGATATGAATTTTGACTAAACATTCTGCCACATACATCACACTTATATAATTTCTCTACTCTATGCATTATCTGATGTCGAGTGAGGGTTGAGCTCTGATGAAAGGTTTTGCCACACTCATTACATATGTGACATCTCTCTTGAGTATGAATTACCTGATGCTTTGCAAGGGATGCTTTTAGACTACAGACTTTGCCACACTCACCACATTTGTAAGGTTCCTCTCCAGTATGAATTTTCTGATGAATTGCAAGGATTGCTTTTTTAATAAAGACCTTACCACAGTCATTACATTTGTAAGGTTTCTCTCCAGAATGAATTCTACGATGTTTTGCAAGGTATGAACGTACACTAAAGGCTCTGCCACACACATCACATTTATATAATTTTCCTGCTTTATGAATTACCTGATGACTCCTGAGGTACGCCCTCTTACGGAAGATTTTGCCACACACATTACATTTGTAAGGATCCTCTCCAGTATGAATTGCCTGATGACATGCAAGCGCTGCTTTCTGACTAAAGACCTGGCCACACTCATTACATTTGTAAGGCTTCTCTCCAGTATGAGTTCTCTGATGAACTGCAAGATTTGAATTTCGACTATAAACTTTGCCACATACATCACATTTATATATTCTCACTCCTTTATGGATTATCTGATGTCGAGCGAGGATTGAGCTGTGATAAAAGGTTTTACCACACTCATTACATTTGTAAGGTTTCTCTCCAGTATGAATTCTCTGATGACTTGCAAGGGTTCCTTTTCGACTAAAGACCTTCCCACACTCGTTACATTTGTAAGGTTTCTCTCCAGTATGAATTCTCTGATGATGTGCAAGGATTGAACTTCGATTAAAGACTCTGCCACATACATCACATTTATATGGTTTTGCTCCTGTATGGATTAACTGATGTCTTCTACGATTCGAGTTGTGATTAAACACTTTATCACACACATTACATTTGTAAGGTTTTTCTGCAGTATGAATTCTCTGATGAACTGCAAGGTTTGATTTGTGACTAAAGACTTTTTCACACATGTCACATTTATAAAACTTCTCTTCTGTATGGATTACCTGATGTCCAGTGATGTGTGAGCCATGATCAAGGGTTTTGCCACACACGTTATGTTTGTAAGATTTCTCTCCAGTATGAGTTCTCTGATGAACTGCAAGGTCTGAATTTTGACTAAAAACTTTGCCACATACATCACAATTATGTAATTTTTCTTCTGTATGGATGATCTGATGTCGAGTGCGGTTTGAGACCTGATGAAAGGTTTTGCCAGACTCATCACATTTGTAAGGTTGTTCCCTGTGTGCCCTCTGGTCTTGTGTCAGTACTGAAGGATGCACAAAATCGTTCCCATTTGTATCAGAAATGCTTGTCTGGACAACAGGAGTAACTGTCTGAGGTGGTGAAAATGAGGCACTACTGTTGATATTCTTGTCAGCTTGATTAAATTCACCAATTTTTTGTTCACTTTTAAATATATGCAATTCATCCCGAAAGCTTGATGCAAGCCTATTTTCAGTAGGCTTAATTCCTGCAACACTTCTACCAAGTCCATCTCTCTTATCAGTAGGATTTTCATTATGGGACATAGGAGTTCCTTTGTAATTTCTTACCTCACCTCTCTGCTGAGACTCAAAGTCAGATATATTTTCCTGGATTCCCCTGAGGTTAAAACGTTTCACTTTATTCCTTTCATGTCTTCCCAACATCACTTTTTGTAATACTTCTCCTCTACCAGTGTTTACTTTTAGTTGTAATTTCTTGATCACGTGTGTAGGAGAGATGTCTAGAAGATAAAAGAACCATAAGTAGCCTATTCATTTTAATTCATAAATAAACGCTTCATGTTAAATACCTGATATTACACCAAAACTAACACTTATACCAAAGTTATTAACTTTCCAACAAAGATCTTCAAGTTTTTAAGAACACAAAAGGAATGATTCTTCACTAAAGAAAAAGTGATTAATTTTAGGGTACTGTACTTTCAAACAACGTACCAAAAATACTCACATAGGAATAACTTCTGTTAGCTATCAAAGAAAGTATATTTCCACCATGATGTATAAGCACACACCAATTAACAGTAAACATACTGCTGTCTCATAGCTGAGGAGAAAAAGACATTACACTATGCGTATATTCTGCATACCTATTATTCACAAATAACTGCTAAATAGCAGACAACATATTGTAACAGTCAGTAATAGAAAACTAGCAGGAATTCCCTGGTGGACCTGTGGTTAGGACGCCGCACTTTCACTACAGAGGGCCCAGGTTCAATCCCTGGTCAGGGAACTAAGATCCCACAAGCTGTGCAGCATGGCCAAAATAAAAGGAAAAAAAGAAAACTAGCATATTGATGAATAATCTAAATGAGTTGCAGGTAGAATTGGGAAACAAATATAGCATAGAGAAAATGAAGAATTTGATAAAACAACTTTTTGAAAAACAAAATATTTTTCTCAGTACCTCCTATAAAACTATGTATCCATGAAAAAGCATAAAACATCTAAAAGCCAATCATCCGTAAATCAAAATTAGATATTTATGAATAAAATATTCTCCATTTACATTTACAACCAATTAATGGAGCAATTCCCAACCTATGAAGTGCCCTTAAACATCCAGCTCATTGGCTCCACAATATACACAATAAAGAGGGAGCAACTGGTAAATTTATTAACTACGCTCAGAAACGACGTCGTTGAGACAAATTGCAAAACAAACAAACAAAAGAAGCATACGCTATAAAATGCAAAGGGATGTCAATAAACATGACACACTATTAATATATCTTGATATACAAAATTACCTTTTGAGTCTTTACTAAAAACGTGCACTATTCTAAGGCATCTAACAGCAATAATTTCCTTTAAATGGCTTGAAGAAACTTACCACAATTTTTCAAATTAGGACAGAAGACTCACAGTTTTCTGTACATGATCCCAACTGACACAGAAAGTAGTGAGAGAAACAGGATTTGAACCTAGACCTACAGACTAAGACAACATCACTTAAGCATGACTACCCAGACAAGCAGTATAAATTACATAATATTACAGAAAATTCCAAGAGTTTAAAAAGAAAACTTCAAAGGAGATGCAAGAAGACGTGAGCTGTGTAACTAAAAATGTTGTTCAGGCATCCCTCCTGGAAATGGTTTCTGGTTCATCATTGGAGGTGTCACTCCACCTCATAAGCTCTCTCATTAAGATGCTTCAAAATTAGGTGTAGACGTAGAATGAACGATGGTGCACACACAGGTAATGAAAAATATGGCATCAACAACAATTTACTCAACAGTGTCACAAATACGGCGATGTGAACTTGGACACTTTTCTTAGGAGAAATTCCTATACCATTTAACTGAGGCTGAAAGGGAATGGTCATTAGCATATATGAAACACTGTCACAGTGCCCTTGAGACGTGCCTTTGTGTCACTCCACAAAAGCAGAAAAAAGAATGTGGAAAGACTAATCGGCCAGGCTCTGATGGTAACCTGGAACATGCTGAACTCTCCACTAAATAGCCTGAAGTGGTGATTCTGTGTGTAGCAGGAAAATGTTACAAGATATGAGGAAAAGCATTCTCTGTAAGAATTTTCTGTTACCCAGTAAACCCACTCCATAGAGAGTCCACCAGAAGTTGTCCATTAACTAAGGGTGGATTATCACAGCAAACAAACTAGAAAAATTTCAGAGCCTTGGACTATGTATTTCAAAAACAGAGTTATAGGCTTCCCTGGTGGCGCAGTGGTTGAGAGTCCGCCTGCCGATGCAGGGGACACGGGTTAGTGCCCCGGTCTGGGAAGATCCCACATGCCGTGGAGCGGCTGGGCCCGTGAGCCATGGCCGCTGAGCCTGTGTGTCCAGAGCCTGTGCTCCACAACAGGAGAGGCCACAACAGTGAGAGGCCCGTGTACCGCAAAAAAAAAAACAAAAAACAAAACAGAGTTATAGAGGCACAATCATACAAACTTAGAGGAGTACAAAATCAGGAAGGGTATACGTTTCCCAACTAGGTAGCACAGTACACGAGTGGAAAAAATGCAAGATATGTGTGTCAGATTCTATAGGACCTTCAGATGGAACCATGAGCTTTACCCACAGATGCCAAAGTAAAACCCTGAAATATTCACAGTCACCTCATGAAAGATTGGGGATTAAAAAAAGGATCTCTCTGTCCATTATCTTTACAGTTTTCCTAAGTAAAAGTTACATACGATCCATTCAAACTGGCTGTTACACACATCCTGCAGTTTGTGGCAAAAGCAGAACACAAGAAATGGCTGAGGGATCTAAATAAGCAGACAGGGCCTGAGACAGCTCCATGCAGGTTCTGAGGTGCCAGATGGAGTAAGAGGGCAGCCAGTGTCTCCCATCTTCTGATTACGTATCCTAAAAACATCAAATGTGGATGGAACTGGGAAAGGTTCAGGTATTGAGTCTGGAGGCATCACCTCTTACCTATATGGACTGAGAACTGAGCTTCCAATAAAATCATGCCCTGAGGGAGAGATGAGGGGGCCAGAAACCCCAATAAAACAGCTCGCTTCGGACAACTGGCACTCAATTGAGCGGGAGGCTTTGGGATCACTGGGCAGCAGGGACTCACCGCCAGCCTGCCAGACTCACGGCCTGGTCTCGACCCTCCTGGTGGGCATTTCTCTGCTCAGGGCCGCTGCCAGCCCGGACTGGCAACCTTTTCTGCTGAACATCCCCAGGCAAGATACGAGTGCCAGGGAGGGGCTGGATTCCTCCCTCCACAAAGCGCCTCCTAGCCCATGCTGGGCATGTTCCAGGAATGGGAACTGGCTTTCAACTTTCACCACAGGCCACCCTTAGCCAGCAGGAGCACACTGAGGAAATTTTACCGTCATATTCAATGCATGAGAAAGCTGACCGTTTTTCCCCCTGCTGCCAACACAACACACAGACATCAATAAATGACACTAATAAAATGTGGTACTATTTAAAAG
Source organism: Grampus griseus (assembly GCF_964374135.1). Lineage (NCBI taxonomy): Eukaryota > Metazoa > Chordata > Mammalia > Artiodactyla > Delphinidae > Grampus > Grampus griseus. The sequence goes on from NC_139013.1 coordinate 4,772,191, forward strand.
AGAAACGAAAAACAGCCCGCCTCACACTCCTCAAAGTCAAGCAACAACCAGTTCACGGGAGCCAGATACGGAGCGTTGTAGATCATGATAAAGACTTTGCCTTTGTCTCTGTAGGAGCTGCAGCACCACTGCAGGGTGAAAGAATGCATTTTACATGTTGAAAGAGTGATAAGTTATGGAGAAGAAAAACTTCCCTCTGAGAGTTCATAATAATAAACAAACATTGGTATTCTCACAGAACTCTCCAACAGGAGTGTTCAGAGTTTCTCAAACACTATTATAATAATGAGGCTTCCACTCAGCCCTTCTGAGATCTGACCTATATTCAAACTTTGATACAATCCCAAAGGCGCTCACCTCACTATCTACAGCCTAGGGCTCTTTCTCTTGCTACAAAGTGGGTAAAATATTCAGATGAGAAACAGAAATTCCTCCAGTTAAGAACAAAGAAACATGATTAGCTATGGATTTTCCGGAAACTTAGTTCTTTGTCCACCAGAGGATGGAGGACATTACCAATGGGTCTAGAAACATATTTCAAAAATTCATCCACTACTTGCCTCCTTCTGAATACACAGGGAACAGTATAATATGCAGAAACATAGTTCTTTTCCTAGAACTCCATAATCAAAAGCCCATGGGTAGAAAACAGGAAAGTGGGTGTATCAAAAGCTTGCCGTAACTACGTGAGCTCTGGAACAACCCCTGATGCATCATGAAGTGCGCAGGTCATCGTAAGAAAAGGTAGGTTTATGCTCCTGATGCCATATCATGAAGTGTTTCACATCTGAGTCAACAGGGATTTCGTATCAGTCAAGGAAAACCAGCTCAAATGAGGCACACAAAGGAAATGCAAAGATACCAAGGGAAGATCCCTACTTCTAGAGGGAAGTTATCCTCACCTAGGGAGAGCAGGTTCCTGTAGGTCTCCAACATCACGTCCCTGTACAAGGCTTGCTGAGCGGGTTCCAGGCATTCCCACTCCTCCTGAGAGAATTCTATGTCAATATCCTTGAATGTCAACTGTTCCTGAAATGAAAATACATTTCACCAGGGGGTCCTGGGGAGAGTTCTTATTTGCACACAAAATGACAAGAAGAGAGGGGTAAGGATGAATTCAGTTGAAGTACGTTTTCTGACAAATCCACGTAAAGGTATTTGGAGCAAATTATCAGTCTCTAATTTTAATTTCTTATGCTTTTTCATGAGATTATGATATCTTCCAATTAATGTGGAGTTTTCATTTTTGTGGAAAATATATGAAATACATACAAATAAAATTCAAGAATGGATTGTCTATATATATGCAGAAGTATTACATATTATGTTTTACATACTGAGTGATACTCAATATCTAGATGAGCTATAGAATGAGTGATGTCTTAAGTCCACAGTGGCTTTAAAAAAAGTGAAAATCTTCAATGATGATGATGACGACAACAGCAATGACTAACAGTGGTTGAATACTTCCTATATGCAAAAAACTACTCTAAAGGCTTTATAGATGTGAGCTTGTCATCAACCTAACAGCTCTTTACAGTAAGATCTGTTCCCATCTTACAGAGGAGAAAACTCAGAGACAGTCTGAGCAACTCAACTGAGGTTAAGAAGCTAAGAAATGACAGAGCAAGCATATGAACTAAGGTGACTGGGCTCTGGAATTGAAGCTAAAGAAGCAGAAAATTTAGTAACAGAAAGACCAGTGAAAGTACACTGACAGAGAATTCCTGGAGAAACCTTGAAAGGTCACTACAGATGTGGGCACACACAAAAATGTACATAAAATGTTAGTAATATTATTACTATTTAAACCATTAAGGGAATTCCTTGGCAGTCCAGTGGTTAGGACTCTGCACTTTAATTACCGAGCACCCAAGTTCAATCCCTGGTCATGGAACTAATACCCTGCAAGCCGAGCAGTGTGGCCAAAAAACATTTAAAAAATGAAAGAGAAAACAAAAAACATTAACAGGAGAGTGTAGAAAAAATTCAAGGCCATGGAATATATTTAAGACATCATTTCAACTGAAAAAGATATCTTACGCAGTAATAAAATCATGATGTCCTTTATCAAACCATGCACTTGAACATTCACAAACTCTTGCATAAATATGTAAACACACAATTAACTGAAATGAGAGCTGTCTCTGGACATATTTTTGCAACATTTTTTTCATCATCAATTTTATTCAAGTGAATTTCAGCATCTTTGCGACAATGAAAACGTATCAGCTATAGTAAATGGTACTAACATGAAAACATAGGATACTTTAACTCTGATCTCAATAGATACCTATATTCAAAAATATAAATACAATTTTATCCACTAAAATTGACATATGAAGGTATTAATCAATATAAAACAGAGTTAACTAGAACATTTCACCATACACCATAATCAAAAGAAAACACTTGATGCGTTTCTCTGTAACTACCCTGGAGTGAAGGGGGCTGACTAGGTCTCCTGCCTTTTGCCACGGTACGACGTGCCTGCGTAGAGGCAACTAGAAGAAATAACAGGAAAAACAGAGAACAAGAGTGAGAAAAACAGAGAAAATGTGTCAGAGAGTTGGAACAGTTAACGTTCACAAATCTGAGGAGATGGACAGGCAAAAAGTTAAAGGATGGAAAAAGATAATCCATCCTAAAGAGAGCACAGGTGACTATATTATACCATACAAAATAAAGACAAAAACTGACATGAAACAAAGGCTGTTATATAATGATATAAGGTACAAATCATCAAGAAGATATAAAAATTATAAATACATATAACATTAGAGCTCCCCCCAAAATGAAGTAAACGTTAATAGAGATAAAGAGAGAAGTAGACAGCAGCACAATATCAGTATGAGACTTCAACACCCTAGTTCTACCTACAGATAGAAACAAAAAGAAGATCAATAAGGAAACAGAGGCCTTAAACAACAATATAGGACAACTGTACCTAAGAGACATGTACAGAACACTCCACCCAATGACAGCAGAAAACACATCCTTCTAGAGCACACATGAAACATTTTCCAGGAAAGACCACATCTTAGGCCACAAAACAAATCTTAACAAATTTAAGAAGGTTGAGATCATAAAAAGTATCTTCTCCAACCACAATGAAAAGATACTAGAAATAAAGAGCAGAAGGAAAACAGGAAAATCCCCCAAATGAGGAAATGAAACAGCCCATTCTTAAAGAAGCAATGGGTCAAAGAAGAAATCACAAGGAAATTTTAAAAATATTTGAATGAGAATAAAAACGCAACATACTAAAATTTATAACATGCAGTCAAAGCTGTATTAAAACAAAAGTCAAGGACTTCCCTGGCACTTTGGGGGTTAAGACTGTGCTTCCATTGTAGGGGGTGTGGGTTCGATCCCTTGACAGGGAACTAAGATCCCACGTGCTGCATGGCACGGCCTAAAAAAAAAGGTCTACAATGTTAAATGCTTACAACAAAAGAGGGAAAAGCAGGACTTCCCTGGCGGTCCAGTGGTTAATACTCCCTGCTTCCACCGCAGGGGGCATGAGTTCGATCTCTGGAAGGGGAACTAAGATCCTGTATGGCACACAGCATGGCCAAAAAATAAAATAAAATAAAATATTTTTTAAAAAGGAAAAGATGTCTACACTGCTGTTCAAGAAAGTACTGAACGCCCTAGCTAGAGCCGTTAGACAAGACAAAGAAATCAAAGATATGATAATTGAAAAAAGTTAAAATTGTTTTTTTGCAGGTGACAAGGTTTTATATATACAAAACAAAAAGATTCCACAAAAAAACGACTACTTCAAAAGAAAACTTTACAAAAGTTGCAGCATAAAAACATCAGCACAGGGCTTCCCTGGTGGCGCAGTGGTTCAGAGTCCGCCTGCCGATGCAGGGGACACGGGTTCGTGCCCCGGTCCGGGAGGATCCCACATGCCGCGGAGCTGCTGGGCCCATGAGCCATGGCCGCTGAGCCTGTGCATCCGGAGCCTGTGCTCTGCGACGGGAGAGGCCACAACAGTGAGAGGCCTGCATACCGCAAAAAAAAAAAAAAAAAAAGGCAAGAGATGCAAAATTAAATACAGATGTTGAATAGTTGAAGGATAGACATAATTAGCCTTGTTAGTGTAGCAACTTGATTAAAAGATTTGTTTTTAAAGCTGGACAACATGGATTCAATTCCTGATTCAGTCACTTGCTGGGATGGAACTGAATGGGTCTAAATCTGTCTTTGCCCTAAAATCCTTCATTTGTGAAATGAAAGTAAACGTCAGTGCTTTTTTCAGACATGAAAATTCAGTAAGTTTTTGGGCATAAAGCCTTAATATCAGTGACTCTTACTTGGAACTGTGAGAGAAAGGATAATACAAATCAAAATTAAGATCACTTATCCAAGGAAAACATTTTATTTTTGGTCAGGATCAAATTCTAACTGGAGGATATCTGGTATCAGTTGTCATGGTATGAGTAGCACAAATCTTATTTTCTCTGCAGAATTCACTGACTCTGAATGTGAATACCAATCACTGAGAATGGCTTCTAGATATCTGGCAATGGAGATTGTCTCCTTGTCAAAAACTATAGCTGGAATCTTGTGATCTTTGTTATTCACCCTTAAAATTTCATTCAGTTTGTAACAGGGAAGAGTCAATCCTGACTCCATGTTGGATCTGTTTCTTTTACTTTAACCTTTGCTTCCTGTTGCCTTTGTTCACTAAAAGGATACTGTCTATACACAACGGCCTACCTCAGGGAACCCTACCCATCTGCCTGAATGTTAAACCAAAGTGCCTTTGTTCAGGGAAGCACCCTGACCCTGTCCACCTGTGAATGGCTGCAAGAAAGAAGAAATTAACACATCCCCTGCCCAAGGCTGGCCATTCCAGGAGATATTCGCAAGACTTATGGCCTTTTTACTTTACTTCCCCACCTCTTCTGCCTCTCTTTTCTATAAAAGAAACTGGCATCCAAACCCCGGTAAGATGGGTTTTTTTGAGACACTAGTCTGCCATCTCTCCGAAAGAGGTGCTGTTCCTTGACTCAACACCTTCCTCGTCTCCCGATTTACTGGCCTGTTGTGTGGCTAACAGAGCAAGCTTGGACTCGGTAACAAGTTCACTGTTTATTCAACTCCACAAACTTGATTTTCAAACACCTGACCATAGCCAACTCACAAGGTAAAAGATTTCACTTCACCATTTGGCCATTCCAGTTCTTGCATTTCACTGAACCCCTAAAAGAACACTCTTCTATCAGGTTTATAGTGCCCCTACTTTGTACATGTCATTGCGTTGTGAGCATATTCATGTCACAAGAGTCCCCAAACAACCCACAGATTTATACATCCCTTGGTGTAAAAGGGGAATATGTCTGGAAGGAAAAACTAATGCAGAAGAAAAGGGGTATTTAAAACATATATATATTACAGTAGAAAATAAACCATGTGGGGTATTCCCTGGCAGTCCAGTGGTTAGGACTCAGTGCTTGCACTGCCACCGCCTGGGTTCTTTCCCTGGTCGGGGAACTAAGATCCCACAAGCCATGCGGTGCTGCCAAAAAAACAAAACAAAAACAAACAAAAAAATCAAAAGAAAAGAAACCATGTAACCTATTGCTTAATACAATGATTATAATCAAAATTTTAATAGCCTTTGGATAATTGCTCTTCTGGTAAATTGCTTAGATTATCTAAACAACAGTTCCACGCATTAACTTTTATTAAACGAGGGTAAAAATATCTTAGGCAATTTATTTAAATAGTATTTTACAAACTTTTTCAACAACCCTATTGAACAATGGAACGTATGTCTGCTGCAGGGGGAAAACTGTAATGAATTATTAGCATGAAGAAAAGTATGGTGAACTTTCCTGGTGGTCCAGTGGTTAAGAATCCGTCTTCCAATGCAGGGGATGTGAGTTCGATCCCTGGTTGGGTAACTAATGTCCCACATGCCGTGGGGCAAATAAGCCTGCGGGCTCTGGAGCCTGCATGCAGCAACGAAGAACCCGCGCTCCGCAACTAAGACCAACGCAGCCAAATAAATACTTTTTTCTTAAAAAGGAAAAGAAAACTATGGTGTATCCTAACCAAGAAATCAGGAGTTTCAGGAGTAAACATTCAGTGTTTTATTAAAGCATCTGACTCCAGTTTTTGATGCTTGATTACTGACACCTTCTAGGTCTCACAACCTCTTCCTATTCTGCTTCTCTGGGCAAGCTGATGAGGAAGCCTGATGGATCCCTCCTGCGATGCAAACTGGTAGTTCAAACCATATGCATATCCTCCAACAAGCCTCAAATAGTGATCACGTTAACAAACCAAGCCAGTGACCATTCCCTGTTGTCTCAAATCATTTTTTGAACAACTTAGAAGTCTCCCCTGTCCCCCTAGAAACCTGAATAATGTAACACACATTCTCATAACACTTCAACGTTAATATCAATCTAAATGACCTTTAGTGGGGTCCCACCTTTTTCCACTGAATGGCTACAATTACAATTAGCAACAACAAAAAATATTTGGGGAGTGAATGTATGAAATTTCAAGTTTATCTATCAAACAAAAATATTCCCATTGTACACTGTTCATTTTTAAGAGAAAACGCATGAACATCAATATTTTCAAATTATTTCACTGAGTGATTCAAGCACAAAAGAGAGATTTATGATTTTTAAGTTTTCTAATATTTTGCACATGCGTACTATATTTGTTATTTTCCCGTCATGTACATCAAGGTGCATGCCTTCGGTTTACCTTGGACACAATAAAGAATGTGACGCACTACGTTCACGTAATGCATACTCACGGATGTGGAGCAGCTTTTAAGGAATGTTCAAAAGCACAGCCCCAATGTGGAGTCGCCTGCCCCCAGGACAGCAAACCAAGACTTACTTGCAGTTTCACCCCTTCCAGGAATGTGACCTTAAATCAATCACTCTGGAATTCCCTGAACAACACTACAGATGTAACCTACAGGAAAAGACCTTTGCAATCCCTCCCCCAGCAAAAGGTAACCTTGCCAAAAAAACTTCTTTCTTTTGGAAATATCTTTCTTATCCTGCCTGGTTTCTATTTACAAATGATTTGCATTTTGTACAGCTGCTTTGAGCCCCTCTTTATTTATTGATACTAGATGGGATGCACACTGATTCACAAATCACTCATGAAAGCCAGTTAGTTCTTTAAATTTACTCCGTTCAATTTTTGTTCTTTAATAGAAAGCAGAGTCTGAAATGCACTCCTACGGTATTTTCACTATAGCCGCATAAATATTCTGGAGCAGAGTTTGCAGAGAATAAATCAGATACAAATTATGAATATATAATCCATAAATTGTATGTTGTTTGATTCCATCAGGGAAAGAAATTTTTACAGATTCTTTCAACCCTGAGAGCCTAATGATGCAATGCTAGCTTCTGTTATAAAGTATTAAGGTGGAATAAAACTGTGTTGGTGGAAGAAACATGATTCATCCAGGGTTATGAAAAACGATTGATTTTATTAATTAAAGAACACCTATTTTAATTGATTCAGAATTAAACCAAAGCAAAATGTAATGGCAACAGTCAAATGTAAATCATACACATGCACACACTGTTTTTCTCACACTAACTGCTCTCTTTCAAGTTCCAGGAAAAAAACTAATTTTTCATTAAACACACATATATACAACAGCTATTCCCATTCACTGTAAAAAGTGATCAGCTTTTCCTTTGTACTGTTTCTACCACATAATCAGCCCCTAGGAACCTGTCACTCTCCTCCCGGGAAAAGCCCAGTTCCTTAATGTCCCTTCTGCTCTGTTCACGGCCAGTTGGTAGACCATTCTGTGCTGTAACCTGTAATGGCCTATCTACAGAAGGGCCTGAACATACTAAGCATGATTAGTCATGTCACAGTTTTACACTACTCACTGCCACCCCCCAACTAATGCTAATTCACACGCTACTGAATTTGATAATAAAGGGTCCCACTTTTACCAGGGGACATGGATGTGGATGAACTACAGTTAATGAAGTCAGCCCCCTCATCTTATTGACTCTTTCCCAGAGACCATTCTGAAAGTCCTGTAGTTAAGGCATAAAATGAACACACTTCAAACTTCGGGTTGAAAGGCATTAAGAGCAACATAGCCTTTTCAAGAAAAGACAAATATTTATACACTGAAGATAACAGGCCATTTCCACACACGTCCTGCTTCCTGTCATACACATCATGTCATACGTTTTACCATACGTGACTTGTAATTATTCTCTTGTATGCAATATCTCAGATTACTCTCAAAGAACTAAAGACATTTGTTTCTAGTATGGATTCTCTGATACAGTCTGTTGTCAGAAGGGCTCAAAAACTTTCCATATCATTACACCAAAGGTGTTGATACTTGATGAAAACCTTTACAACATTTCTTGCCACACACATTACATTTGTGTGGTTTCCTTCCAGGATAAGTATTTTGATATCTAGTGATGAATGAGCAATAATCTGAAACCTTGCAATACTCACTGAATGTTCAAGTATGAAGTATTTGGTGAACACTCAGTTTAAGGCACAACACAAAAGCTTTGCCACATTCATTACATCTGGAATGTTCCGTCCAGTATAGATTATCTGATGATTGGTGAGACGTGAGCCCCGACTAAAGGTTTTTCCCATTCATGGCATTTGTGAGGTAGTCTCCAGAATGAATTCTTTGGTGAATGAATTTCTTCTCCAAAGGCCTGGTCATACTAAATACGTTTATCTGATTCTTTCCAGCGTGAGTTTTCCAATGAAGCGTAACATGTGCACACCTGCTAAAACCCTCACTTAAAGTCTCTCACCAGTATGGATTACCTGATGGTAAGGTAGGACTGAAAGTAAACTGAAGGATATGCCACACATTATATTTGAAAGATTTCTCTCCAGTATAAATTCTTCGGTGGATATTAAGGTATGAATTCTGACTAAAGACTTTGAGACATTCATTACATTTCTATGGTTTCTGTCTAGCATGGATTATCCAATCATAGGTAAGGCTTTGCCACACTGAAGACATTTGCATGATTTCTACCACTGTGAATCTCCCATGAACTTAAAGTGTCAATTTTCAAGGAAGTCCTTCCCACCTATATTACATTAATATGGCTTCCCCTCTGTATTTATTACCTAACGTGTAGTGAGGGTTGAAATCTGAGTAAAGGCTTTTCAGCACTCAATATTTTTGAAAGGTTTCTTTACAGCATGTATTCTACAATGAGATGCAAGCAGTGAATTCTGAATAAAGACCTTACCACACTAATTACATTTATAAGGTTTTTTTTCCAGTATGTATTCTCCGATGCTTTGCAAGGGTTGGATTTTGACTAAATACCTTGCCACACTCATTACATTTATAAGGTTTCTCTCCAGTATGAATCCTGTGATGAATCCTGAGGTGTGAATTTTGAGTAAAGACCTTGCCACAGACATTACATTTATAAGGTCTCTCTCGAGTATGAATTCTCTTATGACCTGCAAGGTGCGAATTACGACAAAAGCCTTTGCCACAAAAATCACATTTATAAGGTTTTGCTCCTGTATGGATCACCTGATGTCGCCTGAGGGCTGACTTATCATTAAAGCTTTTGCCACACTCATTACATTTGTAAGGTTTCTCTCCAGTATGAATCCTCTGATGTCTTGCAAGATATGAATTTTGACTAAAGACTCTGCCACATACATCACACTTATATAATTTCTCTTCTGTGTGGATTAACTGATGTCTACTGAGTTTCGATCTGTAATTAAAGGTCTTGCCACACTCATTACATATGTAAGGTTTCTCTCCAATATGATCTCTCTGATGAATTGCAAGGTCTGAATTTCGACTATAAACTTTGCCACATACATCACACTTATATAATTTCTCTCCTGTATGGATTATCTGATGTCGAGTGAGGGTTGAGCTCTGATGAAAGGTTTTGCCACACTCATTACATTTGTAACATTTCTCTCCAGTATGAATTACCTGATGGCTAGCAAGGGATGATTTTTTACTAAAGACTTTGCCACACTCATCACATTTGTAAGGTTCCTCTCCAGTATGAATTCTCTGATGAACTGCAAGGACTGCTTTTTTACGAAAGACCTTACCACAGTCATTACATTTGTAAGGTTTCTCTCCAGAATGAATTCTATGATGTTTTGCAAGGTATGAACGTACACTAAAGGCTCTGCCACACACATCACATTTATATAATTTTCCTCCTTTATGAATTACCTGATGTTTCCTGAGGTTTGAGCTATGATGAAAGATTTTGCCACACACATTACATTTGTAAGGATCCTCTCCAGTATGAATTGCCTGATGACATGCAAGTGCTGCTTTCTGACTAAAGACCTGGCCACACTCATTACATTTGTAAGGCTTCTCTCCAGTATGAGTTCTCTGATGAACTGCGAGATTTGAATTTCGACTATAAACTTTGCCACATACATCACATTTATATATTCTCACTCCTTTATGGATTATCTGATGTCGAGCGAGGATTGAGCTGTGATAAAAGGTTTTACCACACTCATTACATTTGTAAGGTTTCTCTCCAGTATGAATTCTCTGATGACTTGCAAGGGTTCCTTTTCGACTAAAGACCTTCCCACACTCGTTACATTTGTAAGGTTTCTCTCCAGTATGAATTCTCTGATGAAGTGCAAGGATTGAATTTCGATTAAAGACTCTGCCACATACATCACATTTATATGGTTTTGCTCCTGTATGGATTAACTGATGTCTTCTACGATTCGAGTTGTGATTAAACACTTTATCACACACATTACATTTGTAAGGTTTCTCTACAGTATGAATTCTCTGATGAACTGCAAGGTTTGATTTGTGACTAAAGACTTTTTCACACATGTCACATTTATAAAACTTCTCTTCTGTATGGATTACCTGATGTCCAGCGATGTGTGAGCCATGATCAAGGGTTTTGCCACATACGTTATGTCTGTAAGATTTCTCTCCAGTATGAGTTCTCTGATGAACTGCAAGGTCTGAATTTTGACTAAAAACTTTGCCACATACATCACAATTATGTAATTTTTCTTCTGTATGGATGATCTGATGTCGAGTGCGGTTTGAGACCTGATGAAAGGTTTTGCCAGACTCATCACATTTGTAAGGTTGTTCCCTGTGTGCCCTCTGGTCTTGTGTCAGTACTGAAGGATGCACAAAATCGTTCCCATTTGTATCAGAAATGCTTGTCTGGACAACAGGAGTAACTGTCTGAGGTGGTGAAAATGAGGCACTACTGTTGATATTCTTGTCAGCTTGATTAAATTCACCAATTTTTTGTTCACTTTTAAATATATGCAATTCATCCCGAAAGCTTGATGCAAGCCTATTTTCAATAGGCTTAATTCCTGCAACACTCCTACCAAGTCCATCTCTCTTATCAGTAGGATTTTCATTATGGGACATAGGAGTTCCTTTGTAATTTCTTACCTCATCTCTCTGCTGAGGCTCAAAGTCAGATATATTTTCCTGGATTCCCCTGAGGTTAAAACGTTTCACTTTATTCCTTTCATGTCTTCCCAACATCACTTTTTGTAATACTTCTCCTCTACCAGTGTTTACTTTTAGTTGTAATTTCTTGATCACGTGTGTAGGAGAGATGTCTAGAAGATAAAAGAACCATAAGTAGCCTATTCATTTTAATTCATAAATAAACGCTTCATGCTTAATACCTGATATTACACCAAAACTAACACTTATACCAAAGTTATTAACTTTCCAACAAAGATCTTCAAGTTTTTAGGAACACAAAAGGAATGATTCTTCACTAAAGAAAAAGTGATTAATTTTAGGGTACTGTACTTTCAAACAACGTATGCCAAAAATACTCACATAGGAATAACTTCTGTTAGCTATCAAAGAAAGTATATTTCCACCATGATGTATAAGCACACACCAATTAACAGTAAACATACTGCTGTCTCATAGCTGAGGAGAAAAAGACATTACACTATGCGTATATTCTGCATACCTATTATTCATAAATAACTGCTAAATAGCAGACAATATATTGTAACAGTCAGTAATAGAAAACTAGCAGGAATTCCCTGGCGGACCTGTGGTTAGGACGCCGCACTTTCACTACAGAGGGCCCAGGTTCAATCCCTGGTCAGGGAACTAAGATCCCACAAGCTGTGCAGCATGGCCAAAATAAAAGGAAAAAAAGAAAACTAGCATATTGATGAATAATCTAAATGAGTTGCAGATAGAATTGGGAAACAAATATAGCATAGAGAAAATGAAGAATTTGATAAAACAACTTTTTAAAAAACAAAATATTTTTCTCAGTACCTCCTATAAAACTATGTATCCATGAAAAAGCATAAAACATCTAAAAGCCAGTCATCCGTAAATCAAAATTAGATATTTATGAATAAAATATTCTCCATTTACATTTACAACCAATTAATGGAGCAATTCCCAACCTATGAAGTGCCCTTAAACATCCAGCTCATTGGCTCCACAATATACACAATAAAGAGGGAGCAACTGGTAAATTTATTAACTACGCTCAGAAACGACGTCGTTGAGACAAATTGCAAAACAAACAAAAGAAGCATACGGTATAAAATGCAAAGGGACGTCAATAAACATGACACACTATTAATATATCTTGATATACAAAATTACCTTTTGAGTCTTTACTAAAAACGTGCACTATTCTAAGGCATCTAACAGTAATAATTTCCTTTAAATGGCTTGAAGAAACTTACCACAATTTTTCAAATTAGGACAGAAGACTCACAGTTTTCTGTACATGATCCCAACTGACACAGAAAGTAGTGAGAGAAACAGGATTTGAACCTAGACCTACAGACTAAGACAACATCACTTAAGCATGACTACCCAGACAAGCAGTATAAATTACATAATATTACAGAAAATTCCAAGAGTTTAAAAAGAAAACTTCAAAGGAGATGCAAGAAGACGTGAGCTGTGTAACTAAAAATGTTGTTCAGGCATCCCTCCTGGAAATGGTTTCTGGTTCATCATTGGAGGTGTCACTCCACCTCATAAGCTCTCTCATTAAGATGCTTCAAAATTACGTGTAGACGTAGAATGAACGATGGTGCACACACAGGTAATGAAAAATATGGCATCAACAACAATTTACTCAACAGTGTCACAAATACGGCGATGTGAACTTGGACACTTTTCTTAGGAGAAATTCCTATACCATTTAACTGAGGCTGAAAGGGAATGGTCATTAGCATATATGAAACACTGTCACAGTGCCCTTGAGACGTGCCTTTGTGTCACTCCACAAAAGCAGAAAAAAGAATGTGGAAAGACTAATCGGCCAGGCTCTGATGGTAACCTGGAACATGCTGAACTCTCCACTAAATAGCCTGAAGTGGTGATTCTGTGTGTAGCAGGAAAATGTTACAAGATATGAGGAAAAGCATTCTCTGTAAGAATTTTCTGTTACCCAGTAAACCCACTCCATAGAGAGTCCACCAGAAGTTGTCCATTAACTAAGGGTGGATTATCACAGCAAACAAACTAGAAAAATTTCAGAGCCTTGGACTATGTATTTCAAAAACAGAGTTATAGGCTTCCCTGGTGGCGCAGTGGTTGAGAGTCCGCCTGCCAATGCAGGGGACACGGGTTCGTGCCCCCGTCCGGGAAGATCCCACATGCCGTGGAGCGGCTGGGCCCGTGAGCCATGGCCGCTGAGCCTGCGTGTCCAGAGCCTGTGCTCCACAACGGGAGAGGCCACAACAGTGAGAGGCCCGTGTACCGCAAAAAAAAAAAAAAAACAGAGTTATAGAGGCACAATCATACAAACTTAGAGGAGTACAAAATCAGGAAGGGTATACGTTTCCCAACTAGGTAGCACAGTACACGAGTGGAAAAAATGCAAGATATGTGTGTCAGATTCTATAGGACCTTCAGATGGAAACATGAGCTTTACCCACAGATGCCAAAGTAAAACCCTGAAATATTCACAGTCACCTCATGAAAGATTGGGGATTAAAAAAAGGATCTCTCTGTCCATTATCTTTACAGTTTTCCTAAGTAAAAGTTACATACGATCCATTCAAACTGGCTGTTACACACATCCTGCAGTTTGTGGCAAAAGCAGAACACAAGAAATGGCTGAGGGATCTAAATAAGCAGACAGGGCCTGAGACAGCTCCATGCACGTTCTGAGGTGCCAGATGGAGTAAGAGGGCAGCCAGTGTCTCCCATCTTCTGATTACGTATCCTAAAAACATCAAATGTGGATGGAACTGGGAAAGGTTCAGGTATTGAGTCTGGAGGCATCACCTCTTACCTATATGGACTGAGAACTGAGCTTCCAATAAAATCATGCCCTGAGGGAGAGATGAGGGGGCCAGAAACCCCAATAAAACAGCTCGCTTCGGACAACTGGCACTCAATTGAGCGGGAGGCTTTGGGATCACTGGGCAGCAGGGACTCACCGCCAGCCTGCCAGACTCACGGCCTGGTCTCGACCCTCCTGGTGGGCATTTCTCTGCTCAGGGCCGCTGCCAGCCCGGACTGGCAACCTTTTCTGCTGAACATCCCTAGGCAAGATACGAGTGCCAGGGAGGGGATGGATTCCTCCCTCCACAAAGCGCCTCCTAGCCCATGCTGGGCATGTTCCAGGAATGGGAACTGGCTTTCAACTTTCACCACAGGCCACCCTTAGCCAGCAGGAGCACACTGAGGAAATTTTACCATCATATTCAATGCATGAGAAAGCTGACCGTTTTTCCCCCTGCTGCCAACACAACACACAGACATCAATAAATGACACTAATAAAATGTGGTACTATTTAAAAGAGAAACGAAAAACAGCCCGCCTCACACTCCTCAAAGTCAAGCAACAACCAGTTCACGGGAGCCAGATACGGAGCGTTGTAGATCATGATAAAGACTTTGCCTTTGTCTCTGTAGGAGCTGCAGCACCACTGCAGGGTGAAAGAATGCATTTTACATGTTGAAAGAGTGATAAGTTATGGAGAAGAAAAACTTCCCTCTGAGAGTTCATAATAATAAACAAACATTGGTATTCTCACAGAACTCTCCAACAGGAGTGTTCAGAGTTTCTCAAACACTATTATAATAATGAGGCTTCCACTCAGCCCTTCTGAGATCTGACCTATATTCAAACTTTGATACAATCCCAAAGGCACTCACCTCACTATCTACAGCCTAGGGCTCTTTCTCTTGCTACAAAGTGGGTAAAATATTCAGATGAGAAACAGAAATTCCTCCAGTTAAGAACAAAGAAACATGATTAGCTATGGATTTTCCGGAAACTTAGTTCTTTGTCCACCAGAGGATGGAGGACATTACCAATGGGTCTAGAAAAGTATTTCAAAAATTCATCCACTACTTGCCTCCTTCTGAATACACAGGGAACAGTATAATATGCAGAAACATAGTTCTTTTCCTAGAACTCCATAATCAAAAGCCCATGGGTAGAAAACAGGAAAGTGGGTGTATCAAAAGCTTGCCGTAACTACGTGAGCTCTGGAACAACCCCTGATGCATCATGAAGTGCGCAGGTCATCGTAAGAAAAGGTAGGTTTATGCTCCTGATGCCATATCATGAAGCGTTTCACATCTGAGCCAACAGGGATTTCGTATCAGTCAAGGAAAACCAGCTCAAATGAGGCACACAAAGGAAATGCAAAGATACCAAGGGAAGATCCCTACTTCTAGAGGGAAGTTATCCTCACCTAGGGAGAGCAGGTTCCTGTAGGTCTCCAACATCACGTCCCTGTACAAGGCTTGCTGAGCGGGTTCCAGGCATTCCCACTCCTCCTGAGAGAATTCTATGTCAATATCCTTGAATGTCAACTGTTCCTGAAATGAAAATACATTTCACCAGGGGGTCCTGGGGAGAGTTCTTATTTGCACACAAAATGACAAGAAGAGAGGGGTAAGGATGAATTCAGTTGAAGTACGTTTTCTGACAAATCCACGTAAAGGTATTTGGAGCAAATTATCAGTCTCTAATTTTAATTTCTTATGCTTTTTCATGAGATTATGATATCTTCCAATTAATGTGGAGTTTTCATTTTTGTGGAAAATATATGAAATACATACAAATAAAATTCAAGAATGGATTGTCTATATATATGCAGAAGTATTACATATTATGTTTTACATACTGAGTGATACTCAATATCTAGATGAGCTATAGAATGAGTGATGTCTTAAGTCCACAGTGGCTTTAAAAAAAGTGAAAATCTTCAATGATGATGATGACGACAACAGCAATGACTAACAGTGGTTGAATACTTCCTATATGCAAAAAACTACTCTAAAGGCTTTATAGATGTGAGCTTGTCATCAACCTAACAGCTCTTTACAGTAAGATCTGTTCCCATCTTACAGAGGAGAAAACTCAGAGACAGTCTGAGCAACTCAACTGAGGTTAAGAAGCTAAGAAATGACAGAGCAAGCATATGAACTAAGGTGGCTGGGCTCTGGAATTGAAGCTAAAGAAGCAGAAAATTTAGTAACAGAAAGACCAGTGAAAGTACACTGACAGAGAATTCCTGGAGAAACCTTGAAAGGTCACTACAGATGTGGGCACACACAAAAATGTACATAAAATGTTAGTAATATTATTACTATTTAAACCATTAAGGGAATTCCTTGGCAGTCCAGTGGTTAGGACTCTGCACTTTAATTACCGAGCACCCAAGTTCAATCCCTGGTCATGGAACTAATACCCTGCAAGCCGAGCAGTGTGGCCAAAAAACATTTAAAAAATGAAAGAGAAAACAAAAAACATTAACAGGAGAGTGTAGAAAAAATTCAAGGCCATGGAATATATTTAAGACATCATTTCAACTGAAAAAGATATCTTACGCAGTAATAAAATCATGATGTCCTTTATCAAACCATGCACTTGAACATTCACAAACTCTTGCATAAATATGTAAACACACAATTAACTGAAATGAGAGCTGTCTCTGGACATATTTTTGCATCATTTTTTTCATCATCAATTTTATTCAAGTGAATTTCAGCATCTTTGCGACAATGAAAACGTATCAGCTATAGTAAATGGTACTAACATGAAAACATAGGATACTTTAACTCTGATCTCAATAGATACCTATATTCAAAAATATAAATACAATTTTATCCACTAAAATTGACATATGAAGGTATTAATCAATATAAAACAGAGTTAACTAGAACATTTCACCATACACCATAATCAAAAGAAAACACTTGATGCGTTTCTCTGTAACTACCCTGGAGTGAAGGGGGCTGACTAGGTCTCCTGCCTTTTGCCACGGTAGGACGTGCCTGCATAGAGGCAACTAGAAGAAATAACAGGAAAAACAGAGAACAAGAGTGAGAAAAACAGAGAAAATGTGTCAGAGAGTTGGAACAGTTAACGTTCACAAATCTGAGAAGATGGACAGGCAAAAAGTTAAAGGATGGAAAAAGATAATCCATCCTAAAGAGAGCACAGGTGACTATATTATACCATACAAAATAAAGACAAAAACTGACATGAAACAAAGGCTGTTATATAATGATATAAGGTACAAATCACCAAGAAGATATAAAAATTATAAACACATATAACATTAGAGCTCCCCCCAAAATGAAGTAAACGTTAATAGAGATGAAGAGAGAAGTAGACAGCAGCACAATATCAGTATGAGACTTCAACACCCTAGTTCTACCTACAGATAGAAACAAAAAGATCAATAAGGAAACAGAGGCCTTAAACAACAATATAGGACAACTGTACCTAAGAGACATGTACAGAACACTCCACCCAATGACAGCAGAAAACACATCCTTCTAGAGCACACATGAAACATTTTCCAGGAAAGACCACATCTTAGGCCACAAAACAAATCTTAACAAATTTAAGAAGGTTGAGATCATAAAAAGTATCTTCTCCAACCACAATGAAAAGATACTAGAAATAAAGAGCAGAAGGAAAACAGGAAAATCTCCCAAATGAGGAAATTAAACAGCCCATTCTTAAAGAAGCAATGGGTCAAAGAAGAAATCACAAGGAAATTTTAAAAATATTTGAATGAGAATAAAAACGCAACATACTAAAATTTATAACATGCAGTCAAAGCTGTATTAAAACAAAAGTCAAGGACTTCCCTGGCACTTTGGGGGTTAAGACTGTGCTTCCATTGTAGGGGGTGTGGGTTCGATCCCTTGACAGGGAACTAAGATCCCACGTGCTGCATGGCACGGCCTAAAAAAAAAGGTCTACAATGTTAAATGCTTACAACAAAAGAGGGAAAAGCAGGACCTCCCTGGCGGTCCAGTGGTTAATACTCCCTGCTTCCACCGCAGGGGGCATGAGTTCGATCTCTGGAAGGGGAACTAAGATCCTGTATGGCACACAGCATGGCCAAAAAAATAAAATAAAATAAAATATTTTTTAAAAAGGAAAAGATGTCTACACTGCTGTTCAAGAAAGTACTGAACGTCCTAGCTAGAGCCATTAGACAAGACAGAGAAATCAAAGATACGAAAATTGAAAAAGAAGTTAAAATTGTTTTTTTGCAGGTGACAAGGTTTTATATATGCAAAACAAAAAGATTCCACAAAAAAACGACTACTTCAAAAGAAAACTTTACAAAAGTTGCAGCATAAAAACATCAGCACAGGGCTTCCCTGGTGGCGCAGTGGTTGAGAGTCCGCCTGCCGATGCAGGGGACACAGGTTCGTGCCCCAGTCCGGGAGGATCCCACATGCCGCCGAGCGGCTGGGCCCGTGAGCCATCGCCGCTGAGCCTGTGCGTCTGGAGCCTGTGCTCCGCAATGGGAGAGGCCACAATGGTGAGAGGCCCACGTACGGCAGAAAAAACAAATAACAAACAAACAAAAACATCAGCACAGAAAAATCAGTTGCATTTCTATACACAATGAACAATATCAAAAAATATTAGAAAACAGTGCTATTTACTATAGCATCAAAAGAGATAGAATACTTAGCTAAGGAGGTAAAAGACTCGTACACTGAACACTACTAAACGTTGCTAAAAGAAATCCATGGAGATACAAATAAATTAAAAGACGCCCTGTACTCATGGACTGGAAGACTTATGAATCTTAAAATGACAGTATTACCCAAAGTGTTCTATAAATGCAATAGAATCCCTATTAAAATTTCAATGGCAATTTTTGCAGTCATAGAAAAAATAATGCTAAAATTCATAGGGAATCTCAAGGGACCCCAAGAGCCAAAATACTCTTGGAAAAGAAGATGGAGGCCATCATTTTTAGATTTCAAAACATATTACAGGGCTTCCCTGGTGGCGCGGTGGTTGGGAGTCCACCTGCCGATGCAGGGGACACGGGTTCGTGCCCCGGTCTGGGAGGATCCCACGTGCCGCTGAGCGGCTGGGCCCGTGAGCCATGGCCGCTGGGCCTGCGCGTCCGGAGCCTGTGCTCTGCAGCGGGAGAGGCCACAACAGTGAGAAGCCCGCGTACCGCCAAAAAAAAAAAAAAAAAAAAAAATTACAAAGTAATCAAGATGATGTGGTACTGTCAGAAACGCAGATACATAAAACAATGGAGCAGATTAGAATACCAGAAATACTCCTTGGTATATATGCAAAATGTATTGACATGGATGCCAAGACTGTACAACAGGGAAAGGAGAGTCTCAATAACAAATGGTGCTAAGAAACTAGATATCTACTAACAAAAGAATGAAGCTGGAACACTGCCTGCATCAAAGGTAGAAACTGTGTGTCAAAGGATGCAATCGAAAGAGTGAAAAGACAACCTCTGAGGAATGGAGGTGTGAAAGTGATTTAAAGAACTTCCAACTGTCAGAGATGTAGGCTGATTTCATAGTTTAAATTCAATGATGGACTAAAACACATTCTACCACTGACGTCTGTCTCTGAACTGACCATTTCCTTCCCTATTATTAAGATTTTGAAGTCAGCTACATTTAGTTTCAATTGCCTTAGAAAAAGCCAGAACAAATTTCTCCTAAGTGGTCTGATATCCAGATTTTACCAGGTATTGGGCATTTTAAGACCTGACTCCTACGTGCAGCTTTTTTTTTTTATAACATCTTTATTGGAGTATAATTGCTTTACAATGGTGTGTTAGTTTCTGCTTTATAACAAAGTGAATCAGCTATACATATACATATATCCCCATATCTCCTCTCTTGTGTCTCCCTCCCACCCTCCTACATGCAGCTTCTTTATCCTGGTTTATAGAGAGCGGACACTGCATCCACATGGGACCCCAGAACAATTACTGCTGCCCAACAGCTCTGACACCACATCTCCAATCCTGCCCAGGACTACGCCCAGTGGAAACCATTGGCTCTCCTCGTCCAGATCACTCTGTCATAGGGAAATGAAATCTAAGTGGAGCTGACAGGGACTGCGGGAAGGCTCCTGGTGACTGTGAAAGTACAAGTGTCAACCAGGATACTTCAGAGTCAGACAAGATTAGCGAGTCCAAAGAAGGGCATTTCAGAAAGAACAGACTGAGAATCAAATGAAAATATGACTTTACCTGAGAAACAGCCATTCCTGGCTCCTTTTCTTTCCTCTCCCTCCTCTTCCGGGCTTCTTCCTCAGGCAACATGAGTCTTCAGAGGACAATCTTGAAAGATGAAAACATGCTTAGAATCAAAAGACCCCATTCCTGTACCACAACCATAAACACAAGGAAGATCTCTCCATGTGGAACAGACAGTCCGCTGCCCACTGTCCCAGGAGGGGCTCAGGACAGTAACTCCCACACAGAGAACAACACAGGAGTTTCCCACCCTTTCTTCAGATCTCGCTCCCCTCCTGGTGAGGCCCTCACGTACCCAGCAGCAGCGGGCACCTCAGCTGGACCCGACGATCCCCTGCAGGTCACAGACCAGCCCTGATCCAGCCCCACGCAGAGCACAGCCCTCACCCTCAGCCCAGATCTCAGCCCTCAGGAATGGGGGGACCCAGAATAACGATGCTCAGTGATGGATACAGAATGGAATCACCTCGGACACTTTAAATACTATTGAGGTTGGACCACATACCAACTATATGAAGGGAAATCTCTGGTCAGAGGGTACAAAACATGTATATACAAAACGCCTCAGCAATCTCACGTGAAGCCTGGGTGGAGCACCACTCAGAGCAGGCAAGCCCAGCACACCTAGCACTTTAGTTTTCTTTTGCAGCTTTACTGAGGTACAGGTGATAAATAACAACGCTGTACACGTGAGGCACACAATGTGATTATCTTACAGATGTATACACTGTGTAATAATTATCACAATAAAGTAATTTACCCTTCCACCAACCCACAGTTACCCACGTGTGTCTGCGTGGTGAGAACATTTAAGTTTTACTCCCTCAGCAAATTCCAACTATATAGTAACACAGTATTAACTACAGTCAGCATACTGTACATTGGATGTCCATGCTGTACTTATTCATTTCACAACTGAACTATTTGTAACCTTGGGCCAACATCTCCCCAACTGCCCTACCACCCAAGTCCTCATAACAACCTTTATACTCTATGGTTCTATGAGTTTGACATTTCTAGTTTCCATAAAAAATGTGTGTCTTCTTCAACCAAAATTATGTCAGAAATAGTAACAGTAATGCCAGAATGTCATAATAATAATTTATGGCTGATATAAATTTCTATATACACTCATTTGTCAACAGACATTTTGGGTCTTTCTACATCTAGACTGTTGGGAATAATGCAATAATGCTCACTGGAGTGCAAATATTTTCTTCACTGGAAAGATTTTGTTTCCTTTGGATATCTAGTCACAGGTGGGTTTCACAAATTGTGTGCCTGTTCTTTGTTTAATTTATAGGAAACTCCATATCGCTTTCACTAAGAGCTGAACCAATTACATTCCCACCCACAAAGCGTAAGGGCTCCCTGTTCTCTATACCGTGTGTGCGTGCGTGTGTTTTGTTGAGACAGGTAGGGAGAGGACAGTAGAAGAACCAATACTGGCCTGGGAGCAAGAAAGTAGCAGCTACATTTTCCCAAGGATGTGCCTCTGGAATGCAGATCACTGTGGTGTTGCTGGCACTCTGATTCTTGGAACAATCTTTCCTACATCAAAGAACTTAATGGCCCTTCTCAAGTTGTGCCCACAGATACATACCTACCAGAGTCTCTCTAATGAACACGTTCTGCCATTTCAAGCTTACTACTCATAATTTCCCTTCTGGGCTCAAGTAAACTTACAAAATCTCATAAATCCAACACAGTCTCCATATGACCCCTATTCACTCATCCTGCTATAAAATACCAGAAAACATTCCAAACTCTAATAAATCATGCCTGAGGACAAAATACATATGAGACACCCAAGGAACCACCAGACACAAAACACCATATTTTTATTCACAGTGGCCACAGACCAAACACTGATCTCATAAAGCTATATATAAAAGAATGATGTTTCCAATGATGCACATGCCCCAATGAGAACCTGTAACCAAGAAGGACCCTATGGGAACTTCCCAGAACAGAGCCCCCCCTCGATGCTCTCTCTGCCTGCCTTTTGTCTGTAGAAAACTTTAGTCAAAGAAAAAATTTAATCATAGAAGTGAGAAAATGCAGAAAGAAAGGAAAACAGTCAAGCAAGACAAGAATACTTTAGCCATTAAACAACATCAAGGACCTTTAGTTTCTCCTCAAGGACTATAGATAACATTCTGAGCCCTGTCCTTTGAGCTGTTTTGCAGATACTGAAAACCCCACCAGGTGAAAAAAGTTAACTGTATGCTGCCCATAAGGACGTAGACCCCAGCCTGGTTAGAACCAGAAGTTTGATGATGCTGACTCCCATTTACCTCACCAAGCCATCAGAAGAATGTCCACAAGCTGATCATGCACCCCACAATGCCCTTCTCTCATCCTGTCTTTAAAAGTCTTTGGGGCTTCCCTGGTGGCGCAGTGGTTAAGAATCCTCCTGCCTCGGACTTCCCTGGTGGTCCAGAGGTTAAGACTCTGCGTTCCCAATGCAGGGGACCCAGGTTCAATCCCTGGTCAGGGAACTAGATCCCTCATGCAGCAACTAAAGACCCAGCACAGCCAAATAAATAGATAAAGATTTAACAAAAAAAAAGAATCTGCCTGCCAATACAGGGGACACGGGTTTGAGCCCTGGTCCGGGAAGATCCCACATGCTGCAGAGCAACTAAGCCCATGCACCACAACTACTGAGCCTGTGCTCTAGAGCCTGTGAACCACAACTACTGAGCCCATGAGCCACAACTACTGAAGCCCGTGCACCTAGAGCCCGTGCTCTGCAACAAGAGAAGTCACTGCAATGAGAAGCCCACGTGCCACAATGAAAAGTAGCCACTGCTCGCCACAACCAGAGAAAAGCCCGCACACAGCAACAAACACCCAACACAGCAAAAAATAAAATAAATTTAATAAATTAAACAATAAATAAGCCCTCCTCAGGGCTTAAAAAAAAAAAAAAGTTCCCTGAAAGCCTTCAGGGAGTTCAGGCCTTTTAAGCACAAGCTACCTGGACTCCTTGCTTGGCACCCTACAATAAACGCTGCACTTTCCTTCACCACAACCTGGTGTCAATAGATTGGCTTCACTGCACGCAAGCAAGGGGACCCAAGTTTGGTTCGGTAACAAACCCAACATCTACCAGGAAAACATTCCAAATTCTCTTTTGTATCTTTCACAGTGGATCTGAAACTTTCTTCATTTGCAATCCCAAATACTAAATAACACTGAAGTATCCTGAATCCCTCCTGTGATAGTGGGCAAATGATCTCTGCAATTTTCCCTATATTACTACTCTAAAAACTGCATGATTCTTAACCTCCATAACACCCAAGTCACCTGTGGAATAGATGCTGTGGGGCACCCTCTTGAGTCATCACCTAAGGACAAGGCACCCATCCTCCTGCACCCAAAGATCCCTGTGCACTCAGCTCAGGCCACACTTTTTTTAACCACAATGGAGGAAAATGTTTCTCTTTGCCTAAATCCACTGTCTTCATTCCTCCTCAGGTAGGATCATGAAATACCCAATTAAACAAATGCACGTAAACCTCAGTGTCAGCAGCTAGGTCCCAGGGAACCTGAGCTAAGACACTATGGCACCTCAAACCATGCAATGCACCCACAACTACCCATAAACCCAATTCCAGGTGCTCCAGCCAGAACTGAAACACCCTTTGCCAGCAGTTCCACACACCCCACAAGGGACAAATGCAAATACCATTCGTTGGGCTCATCTTGAAGCTCCCACTTGCTGCCATATCCCTCCTGCAGACCACTATAGGCTCCCTTCTAATTCCCCATTGTTCTGCCTCTTCTCCATGCACTCATGGGAAAACAGGGCTAAAAGGCATAAGGACTGCTCAGCAAAGGAGTCGCAACAGGAATATTCACAAGCTACCTCCCAAAGAACACTGGGCATTCACTTGACCTTCAGTATGAAGGTCAAAAATTGGCCCCCAGGATTCTTGTCTCCTGTTCTCCACACTCACAGGCAATTAAAAAAATACCCTAGCTGTCTGAGGGGGCGCTCCTTCATGCCCCATTAGGCTCTAGACTTCTGCCCTCACTTAGCACACTAAGCGTGTGTGTGCTTACACACACAGAAATCATTATCCGTGATTCTGAGCAGATGAACTGCTGAAAGGCAAAGCTCCTGTCCAAGGTGGCGACTGGTCCCTGGACGTGCACAGCCTGGAACACTGGGGGCTACAGCGGAGCAGTCACACAGCACACTAAACATGGGGACACCTCAGGACACTGCACGAGGACACCAATTCTGTAAGGCTTTTTAGGACTCCCTACATCTTTTGGTTCTTATTTTGAGTTATTAAGTAGCCACATGGGGTAAGGATCAATTACAGTTGAAATATTCAAAACAAACATGGGAACCATCCTTATCACCTACCCTGTTCACCTGGTCTTCCCTGAGGATTATTTAGCCCAACCCACAGTCTTAGCATCTAAACGCATCCCCAGAGTGAGATGCTGCAGCCATCCCGGAAGGAAGAAAAACACTGTACTCCTTCAATGGAGGAAACACAATAAAGACTCCAAACCAATAGAAAATGGCATTTCTTGGGAGGGAGGGGGGGTGGGATGAATTGGGAGACTGGGATTGACATATATACACTAATATATATAAAATAGGTAACTAATAAGAACCTGCTGTATAAGAAATACATAAATAAAATAAAATTCAAAAAAAAAAGAAAAGAAAATGGCATTTCTGATGATGTTGATTGATACAGAGGCAATAAAACCTGGTCAACGTGACAGAGATTGTCAGGAAGGGATGGAGAGACCTCTCTGAGCCTAATCCTGAAGGAGCACAAAGGGCCTGAGCCACTGGGATTTAAAGGCAGAAGGTAAGAATGGGAACTAAGATTTGAGAGAGAAACGGTTTTGCTGTTTGGGAACTTTTGGGGTAAAGTGAACCATGGGAAAAGGGCCAGATCCCACGATGAGGCAGGAGACACTAGCGGGGCCCTGAGGATGTTACAGGGATGTATAGCAACAGTGAGGAGTTCGGATTTTGTCCTGAGGACAAATAAGAGCCAGTGAAGGTCTGAGTGCCAGAATTGATATAAACTCTTCAAATTTACACTTAACGCAGAAAAATACATCTGACTATGGTCACTTCCCCTCTGACCCTATGTTCTTGTCTCCATTCTAGCATTATGCTTTTGTTTTTCATTCTGGGAAGACAGGGACTCATTCAAAATTCTAAATAGAACTGGACACTCCTCTCTAAAAAGAACTGCCACACACAGACACATACACAATTTGGCCAATCATTTCAGGGCTCAGAGTTACCCAGGCTGAGAGTTTCTGGTCTAGTCTCTCATCTCCATGTTACAAGTGGGCTCCCTGAGGCCCAGAGGGGAGACACGTATGAGAAAGTCCAGGTTGAGTGAACAGAATTAGGGGAACTGAATTCTGAAGTGGGATCCAGAAGGGCCAGTGGGCAGAGTTTGTCCTTAACATCCTTCCAACCTAAAACACCAGGACCATCTTTCATTTGCCTCAGCAAAGGAACCTTCTGTTTCAAGGTCTGATCTGGTACCAAGCATTTAATTCTTCTTTTCCAGAAGATTGCAGTAAAATCTTTTAAACATGCAGATTTGCAAAAATATACCACTGGTGAAGAAAACATTGGAAAGAGTCAGGTTAGAAATCAGCTCTGAGCAAACTTCATCATGAATAGAGGAGCACTGATGGAAGAAGGTTCCAAGTCACTATACCCAATCCTTCAGTATCTGTAGAGAACAGTCAAGAGGGACCTGAGGGAAGCATCTCCCTATCACTTCACAGCTCACTATCTTAACAGATCAAATACAATGGAAAAAAACTGAATATTAGACTAACTGGTTAAACTAGGTTTTGACTGTTAATATAAAAGATGACTGGGGCTTCCCTGGTGGCGCAGTGGTTGAGAGTCCACCTGCCAATGCAGGGGACACGGGTTCGTGCCCCGGCCCGGGAAGATCCCACATGCCGCGGAGCGGCTGGGCCCGTGAGCCATGGCTGCTGAGCCTGCGCGTCCGGAGCCTGTGCTCCGCAACGGGAGAGGCCACAACAGTGAGAGGCCCGTGTACCACAAAAAAAAAAAAAAAAGATGACTGACATCTTAACATCATCTTAACTCATCATAACAGTCTAAAATTATTTACTAGTTACCAAAGAATTTTTCCAATACACAAGATAAAGAGGAGACAGGAGGCAGGCCTCAAACAAACCTTAAACACATTTTAAAAAGAAATATTTTGTGAATTTTTTAAAAATTCTGGTGTGAAAGTTAAAAAAACTAAGAATATATCATATTTAGAAAAGAATCACATGAGTTGATTATACAAAACCAGCAAAGCTTATTTCAGAAGTTTATAATTACTTACAGAGAAGTAGAAACTTAATGCACCAAGATTTATTCCAAGTTATAAAAAGAATTAAATGTAAAAAAAATAAAAAAAAAAAGGAAAGAGAAAAAAGTGAATCCATTAGAAAAAAACTCACTTTTAATGTTCCTTCAAAGAGGCACCATGGGGCTTCCCTGGTGGCGCAGTGGTTGAGAGTCCGCCTGCCGATGCAGGGGACGCAGGTTCGTGCCCCGGTCCGGGAGGATCCCACATGCCACGGAGCGGTTGGGCCCGTGAGCCATGGCCGCTGGGCATGCGCGTCCGGAGCCTGTGCTCCGCGGTGGGAGAGGCCACAGCGGTGAGAGGCCCGCGTACCGCAAAAAAAAAAAAAAAGAGGCACCATGCAGTAACAGAGTCAGTCATTTCTTGCCCCACTTCTCTCCCCTGTGCTCTCATGCCAGGAAAAGGAAAGGGGGTGACCCACAGCTGTCTTGAGTCAAGTCACTGCCCCCTGGCTAAATAGGGACTGGAGATGGAAGTTATCTTCTGATACAAATAACTGCAAAATGCACAAACCTTATAAGGAAGTTTTCCAATTCTCACGCTCATCTGTATAATTTAAGCAAACAAATTTTAAATTTACTACATTCTGAAACCACAGATCATACATCACAGCTTAATCATCCACATCCAAACAACTCACCACCACCCACCTGGATCCAGTTTCCGCTCTACCTGCACTACCAGGTGTTTCCATTTCATTCTGTTTATTCATCTCCCTAGATCATCTCGGTCTGTGTCTCTCCTTTTGCTCCCCTCTGCTCTCCTGCTGTTCCTGCCCTCCTCTCTATTTCCTCCCTCACACCTGGCCTGCCCGACTCTGCAACCTGTTCCCCCCCTTGATGCTCTTTCTTCCCCCACCTCTGCTCCCTCTCTGCCCTCCGGGTTACACCCCTTCTGTCCGTGATACACTCCCTCCCTCCTCACTCTCTGGCACCCCAGGTGGCTATGGTTCCTTGGTGTTGTTCTTTCTTCCTCTGCTGTTCTCTCTCCCAGCACCTTGATGCTCTGAAGGCCATGGTCCCACCTCATTTACCCTCTGCCCCCGCTCTCTGTGTGAAGGGCCTCATCACTGTTGCCTCCCTTGCTAACGCTGAATCAGGGCCCCTCTATCTATGTTTTCCTCTAATCTGTGGCAATCCCTCTGTATAATTCACTTCTTTACTTTATCCACCTGTTACTTGCAAGGCTTAGTCTCTTTCATTTTATTGTCTCTTTACAAGTCCCTAAGCCGATCCTCTACGTCTCTATTGGTTCTCCCTCATTCTTTTCTCATCTCGGTTTTTCTATTGCTCTCTCAGTCGCTCTCTGTCTCAGCTTCTCCCGGTCCCCCTCGCCCACGTATTTACAGGGATGGCGACTGAATAAGATACCCGCCTACCGGAAAAACACATTTTCCAGCGGGGAGACCGAAGAACATTGGGTGTCACACGGCTGGCCAGGTCACCTCCCCCTACACGGGGTGAGGGGAAGGCCTGACTATGAAGGAGAGGCCTGCGGAGCAGAAGGACCGGCCAGAGGAGACGCGAGGACAGAGGGGCTGGGAGGGAGGGAGGGGGGCTCAGGAGAGGGGCGGGCTCTCCAGAATCCCGGGACCCGGGAGAGGACGCGAGCTCTCCGGGAGCAGGGCGACCGGCGCTGCCCTCCAGGGTCCGAGAGGGCGAGGCTGCGCAGCCGCGAATCCACCTCGTGGAAGAGGGCCTTCCAGGGGGAGGGCGGAGGCAGTAAAGGGCTTTATGAAGGAAAAAGAAGCGAAAGGCGGGGTCTACCTGGACCTAAGGCAGAAAAGCCAAGGGCTCCGGGACCCACCTCAGAGCGATTTCAAACGCAAAGGAAAACACCAGACCTGTGACGGCGACGTCTGGATTTACTGGGGGCGAAGGCCGGGTGCCGGCATTTTAAGTCCATAGTGACTCCCAAAACGCTGAGGGTGAGGTATGGTGGACCACGCAGCACAAATTCACACTAGAAAGAAGAAACTTACCTACTGGAGCGCGTGACTCCCAAGACGCTGAGGGTGGGGTATGGTGGACCACGCAGCACAAACTCACACTAGAAAGGAGAAACTTACCTAATGGAGCGCGAGCTCCACGCCGAGCTCTCTGCTTCCGGTTCCGTTAAGAAACTGCGCACGCGCAGAGTTAGAGGCAGGGCTTCCAGGGACGTGAACGATTGGAGCGCGACCGCGAAGGGCGGGGCAAGGGAGTTCACAACCTCGCGGAGATCGCCAGGGGCGTAGTAAGGGGCTGGGGTGTGTTACTTCCCGGCGCTTTGAAAGTGCCGATTTTAAGTTACTATTGTAAGGTCCGTTGGCCCGGGGGGTAAGAGAAAACATCGACCAGTATGAGGTAGGAGAGGCATCGGGACATAACGACCTCACCTGTTCTGGGAATCAACAAGAGACTCTAACATCCTGCCCAGAAAACAATGTGGCTGACGGGAAATGGGGCTTACGCCCCACAACAGACCAACCAACACCTGGCCCTGCTGTATCCTCACCAAATAAGGAATTACCCTGTATAGCAAACCACCCCCTCCCCTTGCAAGCCGCCTTCTGCTTTTACCCCAATAAAAATCACCCTCATCCAGAACTGGGCGCGACTTCTCTGGCCCCTTTCTCTCGGACCAGTGAACCTCGCCCGGGAGCGCTCCCTAATAAAGCTCACTTGAAGCTTTCCTCTGTTTCGCGGTGCCGTTTGTTAAGATCCGACCTTACAACTATCATCTAGAAGTTTTATGGTAAAAGCTTTCCAGATGTGTGAGCCACTGATGTAAAACTAACGTTTCCTCCTAACAAGTTGAAACCGCTTCAATAAAAAGCTGTTTTTCCCAGCAGTTTGCTCGCATGCCGCGTTCCAGAGGCTCAAGCAATTCAGAGGTTGGGAATGTGGGTCTCCGAGTGGTAGCTGTAGGGCAGTGGTTGGATCTGGGAACATTTCCTGCAGTTAGAATTAACTGAAGCAGTTTGAGGAAACAAAAGCTAGGTTTGTCTCTGTATTACAAACTAGAATGAGAAATACAAAATTCTTCCTAGGTAGAATGTTCCATTTCAGACTGACATCCTACAGAAGCGCTCTTCCGTTTCTATTCCTCATTCAGCCAGGAGACCAAACTCAAAACTCTGCTCAGTTCCAGAGACTCAGGTACAAAACCTGGGGTCTGAGACTGGAGAAATAAGGCATGTGATAATGTTCCTCACTAACAATTGTTTTGGAAAAGCAATACATTTTTTTAAATTGTTATAAATTGCATTGTTCTTTCTTTCGGCTGAAGTGCTTTATTTGCCTTTTAAAACCACCCCCCCTCCTCCCCCAGTTTTATTGAGATGTACTTGACATACATCACTGTATAAGTTTAAGTTGTACAGCATAATGTTCCTACATATATTGAAATAATTACCAAAATAAGGCTAGTGAGTATCCCATCATCTCAAATACATGCAATAAAAAGACTATATATATATATATATATATATATATATGTAATTAGAACTGCATTATTGGTACTTCCTTGGTGGTCCAGTGGTAAAGAATCCGCCTTACAAGGCAGGGGACGCCGGTTCGATCCCTGGTCAGGGATCTAAGATCCCACTTGCCGCGGGGCAACTAAGCCCACCCGCCACAACTACTGAGCTGGTGCACTTCAACTAGAGAGCCTGCGTGCCACAAACTACAGAGGCCACACGCCCTGGAGCCTTCGCACCACAACTAGAGAAGAGAAAACGACCCACACGCCACAGCTAGAGAGATGCCTGCGTGTTGCACCAAAGAGCCCGCGCGCCGCGATGAAATATCCTGCAAGCCTCAACGAAGATCCCGAGTGCTGCAACTAAGACCGGACGCAGCCAAAAATAAATTAAATAAATAAATCTTTAAAAAAAAAAACTGCATTATTCATTAAAATACCTGCTCTATTCCACACTTGTTTTGTTGTTGTTGTTGTTGTTGTTTTAATTTTTGGCCACTCCCAAGGGTATCTGGGATCTTAGTTCCCTGACAAGGGATCAAACCCAAGCCCCCTGCACTGGAAGTGTGGAGTCTTAACCACTGGACCGCCAGGGAAATCCTATTCCACACTTTTGAGAGTTACCTTTAAATATCTTTCAGAAAAACTTATTTATGAAATGATAGTTAAGTATATAATAAACAATGTAATTTCAAACTGACTATATATTCATTATGAGGGTAATTAGAAAGTTTCACTTTCTATATTCAAATTGTAATATATTTTAGCTCTTTGTTTTTTTATTTCGAAAAGTTCTGTCAAGTGTGGATAAAAGAGCCTATAAAATATACAGCCTTTAGAAGACATTGGGATTTATTTCCATCTAAAGAATAATTAAGTTGCAATATTTCTAAGGGTATTTAGTAAGGAAAATGTCCTGGTGTAGCACATATATAAATACAAGAAGATATATCACATTTTAAAAGTTGCAGTGACTCAAATTTTGTGAACCCTATTAGGTAGATTACTCTGTATTATACAATATTTCTAACTAGCCATGTTGGCAAAAAAGCCATTTCAGCACGGACTTCCATGATTCCAAGCAAAGAAATGAGTCGATAGTGGAACTTTTCATTAAACACAGAAGAATAGAGGAGAAGCCAATTATAGGGGAAAGTCATTTTTTGAATGGAGAGTTTTGTTGCAGGAAAATAAATATATTCACAAGGGGAAAAAAAACCCTAAATTTCCTAAATCACAGGAAGATTTTGATATGTCTCCCTGTATTTCATTATGAAACAGATGCAAACAATTCAAAAATGTAAAAAACACAAGGATATAGTTTGAGACACACACACAAACCCTGTCCTAGAAAATTAAAAAATACACATTTTTGAGTTCAGATGGAATGACTGAAATATTTACCACTGTCAGACTTAGGTAGGGACAGGTTTTATTCCAAATGATTATTACAATATAGAGAATGCTCCAGCCATAAAATCTGTAAAGCCTTAAAATTCAGACCAGAAAAGAACTTTTTTTTTACACCAAGAGGTCAACAAGTGGGAAAACTCCCATATGGTGGAGTGGATGACCAGGTGGCATGAGCTTACATACCTGGGGGATGTTTTACACTAAAGTCACCTATGCTTGGTTAAGTTCCGGCAGCGCTGTTGTTCTGAATTACAATGCTTAAAAGGGGTTCAAAACATAGGCCCCTCGGGAGAGGAGAAAAGCATAAGTAACTTTTGATTAAATCATGGTAACTGCCATTATATCCAGAGGTAACTGAAGACAAACAATAAGGCAATGGATGGGAATTTGGGGGATTCTCATCTAGCTGGTTTCTAAGTAAACAAGGGGGCTATCAGGAGTCTTACTGAAATTAACGGGGAAGTGTACTTCTTAGCAAATAAACTGTTTCCTTCCACGCAGAAGAAGAAAGGGAGGTCTTTAACCTTCAATATTTTCCAGAGTTACAGACTTGGAGTAAAGTCTAACATTGTCTCTACATAATATGATATCAAGCAAAATTCAAAAAATAATAAATACACGTTATATTTGAAAAATGGAATATTAGAAATTTAAATCAATAATGATAATAAAAAACTTGCCCAGGAACCTCAGCACTTGAGTTTGGATGGTATTGAAGGACCCTGTATGCTCACTGTGCCTCTGCTGTGTCTGTCCCTGTCACGTGCAAGAGAAATCATTGTGTTGAAAGATGTTGCTCTAAATCATCAAGTCAGAGGTCTGTGAACTATAAACTGAATAAAAAACCCTAGAGGTTATTTTAAGACCAAAATTGTTATAACTCTATTTCTGTTTTGTAGGTAAGTTCATTTGTACACTTTTTCTTAGATTCCACATATAAGCGATATCATATGATATTTGTCTTTCTCTGTCTGACTTCACTCAGTATGACAATCTCTAGGTCCATCCATGTTGCTGCAAATGGCATTATTTCATTCTTTTTATGGCTGAGTAATATTCCATTGTATATATGTGCCACATCTTCCTTATCCACTCCTCTGTTGATGGACACTTAGGTTGCTTCCATGTCCTGCCTGTTGTAAATAGTGCTGCAATGAACACTGGGGTGCATGTGTCTTTTCGAATTATGGTGTTTCAACTTTTTTTTCTAAAAGTCCCTGGGCAAGGTACCACTGCTGGGGAGGGGATGCTTTCCTCCCTCCACAGAGCACCTCCTGGTCCGTGCTGGGCTGGTTCTAGGCACGGGAACTGGCTTCAAAGTTTCACCACATGCTGCCTAAGCCCGCTGGAGCACATTGAAGAATTTTCACCGTCATCTTCAGTCAATATCACACCCTTTGCACATGAGAAAGTTGAGTACCTCCCCCGACCCCGGCTGTCACCACAACAAAGAGACATCAATAAATGAAACTAATAAAAATACGGTAATATATGAAGGAAAGCAAAAAACAAAAATCAGCCCGCCTCAGGCTCCTCCAAGTCAAGCAACAATGAGTTCACAGGAGCTGGATGGCAAGTGTAGCAGTTCATGACCAAGAATTTCCCTTGTCTCTGGTGGAGCTGCAGCACCAATGGAGGATGAAAGAACACATTTATTTTACATATGGATGGAGAAAGTGATAAGTTATGGACAAGAAAATTTCCTATGAGAGTTCAAATAATAAATAAACTTCTGTATTCCCATAGAACTCTTCAAAGAGGGGAGAGTTTCTCAAACACTATTAATAAGGAGGCTTCCCCTCAGCCCTTCTGAGATCTGACCTGTGTTCACACTTCAGTACATCCCCAAAGGTATTCACCTCACTATCTACAGCCTAGGGCTCTTTCTCCTGCTACAAAGTGGGTAAAATATTCAAATGAGACGCAGAAATTCTTCCACGTAGGAAAAAAGAAACATGATTTGCTGTGGCTTTTCCTGAAAACTAGTTCTTTGTTCACCTGAGGATTGAGGACATTACCAATGGGTCTAGAAAAATATTTCAAAAATTCACCCACTGCTTGCCTCCTTCTGAATACACAGAGAACAGTATAATATGCAGAAATGAAGCTCTTTTCCTAGAACTCCTAAATCGAAAGCACATGGGTAGAAAACAGGAAAGTGGGTATGTTAAAAGTTTGTTGCCATTGAGCTTTATAAATAAACTGTGCTCATTTGCAGAAGACATCTGACTATTGTCTCTTGTACTCTGACCCCCCCATTCCTGCCTCCATCCTAGCATTTTTGTTTTTCTTTTTCAGTTTTGAGGACTGAGACCCATTTTAAATACTAAGTACAGTTAGATACTCTCTCCAAAAAGAACTGCCACACACAGAAACACAGCCAATCTGGCCAATCATTTCAGGAGTCACTGTTGCTCAAACTGAGAGTTTCTGGTCTAGTCTCTCATCTCCATGGTACAAGTGGGCTCCCTGAGGCCCAGACGGGAGACATTTCTGAAGAGGTCTAAATTGAGTGAATAGAACCCTGTGTAATGGAATTCTGAAAAGGCCACCTGAGGGGCCAGTGGACAGAGTTTGTCCTTATTTCCCCTCTCATTTAAAACACCATCTTCCATGTGCTTCAGCAATGGAAACTTCTTGTTCAAGAACTGATCACACTGATTACCAAGCTTGAATGGCATTCCAGGAGCTTAGGCTTCAGGTTGAAGGCTACAGGGAGAAGGGGAGGTTTGTATGCGGAGGAGTGAAGGGCTCTTACAGGGAACAAATGGGAGTGGGGGCAGATCCAAGACAAGGAGATAGTGATGGGCTGTTGCAGCCGAGAGAAGATGGAGTCCTGGAGAACATGGGTGCAGTGATGACAGGAAGAATTCTGGTAATTCTTCTCCAGAAAAATCACAGTAACGTAAGTGTATTTTTAATGTATTTATTTAATGTATTTAATGTATTTTTAATGTGAAGTGGACTTCACCCCGTGTACATTAAAAATACAGAATAGCAAAACATAGCTGAAAACCTTTTTAGGGGTCAGCTTAGAAAGAAACTATCAGCAAACTTCTTCATCATGAATACAGGGGCTCTGATGGAAGAAGGTACCAAGTCAATCCAGTCCTTCCTTCATCATTTGCAGAGGACAGTTAAGAGGGACCTGATGGAAACGTCATCTCACATCTCGCCATTTCAACAGATCACAGAAAAAGGAGGAAAATGGAATAGAAGGGAACTGGTTAAGCTAGATTTTGAATGTTAATATAAAAGATATTTGACATCTTTGCCAAGTACTCATCAAAATAGACTAAAATTATTTATCACTTACTGAAGTACTTTTCCAAGGTCTCAGATAAAGAGGAGGAAGCACACAAACATCAAACAAAAATGTCAAAAATATTTAATGGGAAATAATTTGTGAATTACATTAAATCTAAAATTTCTGGTGTCAGGAATTCACTGGCGGTCCAGTGGTTAGGACTCTGCGCTCTCACTGCCGAGGGAGCGGGTTCAATCCCTGGTCGGGGAACAAAGATCCCGGAAGCCATGTGGCGTGGTCAAAAAAAATAAAAATAAAAAAATAAAAATGCTGGTGTCAAAGATTTAAATAATTGAGAATCTATCATACGTAGAAAAGAACGACATGAGTTAATTATAGAAGGCCACCAAAGCTAAGTTCAGAAGTCAGTAATTATTTATAGAAAAGTAGAAATTGGACATATTAAGATTTATTTCAAACTCCGAATAATTAACTGTAAAAAAGAAAAAAAAAAGTAAATTCAGTCCAAAAAAAACCCCCAAGAGTTTTAACATTTCTTTAAAGAGGCACCTTGTGGTGACAGGCATTTCTTTCCCCCCTTCTCCTCTCCCCTGTCCTCTACCCCATGTCAGGAAAAGGGAACGGGGTGACCGACAACTGTCTGAGTCAAGTCACTGCCCCCGGGCTGAATAGGAATTATGAAAGGGTATTGTCTTCTGAAACAAATGATTACTAAATGCACAAACCCTATAGACAGTTTTGCAATTGTCATCCTCATCTGTATAACTAACCTAAGGCAACAAATTTGAAAGCAGATTCTGAAGCCACAAATCAATGTATCACCAATTAATCATCATATGCAAATACACCACCCACCTGAATCCGGTTTCCCCCCCTAAATACACTACTAGGTATTTCCATTTCATTCTGTTTATCTATCTCCCTATTTCTCTCTTTCTTTTTGTTCCCCTCTGCTCTACTGGTGTTTCTCCCCTATTTCGACCCTCACACATGTCATGCCTGCTCTACAACTTGTTTCCCCTCTCGTTGCTCTTTCCCCTCAATCTTTGACTGCCTTAAATCTCTATGTCTTCCTGCCTTTCTTTCCCATCTCTGCTCCCTCTATGCCTTTGGGGGTAAATCCCTTCTATCCCTGTTATGCCTCACTTCCACCCCATTCTCTGGCACCCCAGGTGGCTATGCGTCCTTCCTGCTCGTTCTCTTCCTCTGCTGCTCCAATCACTAGTTTTCCTGCTTCTCTCCCAGCATCACAATGCCCTGAATGCCAAGTTTCCAACTCCTTTATCTTTGCCCTCGACGCTCTGTGCCAAGTGCTTCACCACTGTTGCTCCCCCTCCTATCAGACTCAGGACTCCTCTCCCTATGTTACTCTCCTACCCCTGCAGATCCTGTTTTAATTACTTTTTTTAATTTTAGAGAACTGTGACTTTCGAGGCTAAATTTCTTTTATGTTACTGTCTCTTTGCAAGATCCTCAGCCATCATCTATATTCTCATCCGTTTTCCCACATTCTTCTCTCCTCAGTTTTTCTCTTTCTCAGTCCTTCTCTGTCTCTGCTTCCCCCGATCCACCTCGCCTACCTATTTGCAAGGATGCGACTGAAAAAGATGGCTGCCTACCAGAAGAGCACATTTTCCAATTGCGCTGAATACAGAAAAACAATGGCTGTCACATGGCTGACCCAGGTCACCTCCACAACGGGATAAGGGGAAGGGCTGGCTACAAAGGGGAGGCCTGCAGACCAGAAGGACCACCCACAGGAAGACGCAAGGGTCTGGGAGGAAGGGTGGAAGGGGCGTGGCGAGCTCTCCAGAATCCCAGGACCAGGGAGAGGATGCGGCCTCTCCAGGAGCAGGGAAGCCAGCACTGCCCTCCAGGGGCGGAGGGGTCGAGGCTGGGGGGTAGATGTAGTAAAGGGTATTTACTTATTTATGCAGCACACGGGATCTTCGTTGCCACGTGCGGGATCTTCCTTGCTGCCTGCGAGATCTTCCTTGCAGCATGCAAGATCTTTAGTTGCGGAATGTAGGGAACTTTAGCTGTGGCATGCGAACTCTCAGTTGCCGCATGTGGGATCAAGTTCCCTGACCAGGGATGGAACCCAGGCCCCCTGCATGGAGAGCACAGAGCCTTAGCCACTGGATCACCAGGGAAGTCCTGGTAAAGGGTTTCAAGCAAGAAAATGTCGAAAGGCAGCTCCCACGTGGACGAATGGCAGAAAAGCCAAGGGCAGGGACCAGCTTCAGGGTGAATTTAAACCCAAAGGAAAACATACACGACCTGCAACGGACCTGTAGGTGATGTCTGGATTTACTTGTATCCCGGATGCTGGGATATAAGGTCGAGCCTTTCCCAAGACTCTGAGGACAGAACAAGGGGGACCACGCAGCACAGACTTACAGAAAAGGAGACTGTTAAGTGTGGACTTCACCCCGTGTACTCCAATTCCGGTTCCAGAGGAAAGTGTGGGCGGAGAGAAGCAGGGCTGGGGGTGGGGCGAGTAGGGAGCGCAGATCAGCGCAAAGAGGACTGTAGGGCTAACCGGGGAAGGTGCTTCCCTGGACCTTGATCTGTTTATTTTAAATTACTATCTGTGACAGTTTTGGGTGCTTTTTTAAAAAAATTATTTATTTTTGGCTGCATTGGGTCTTCGTTGCTGCGGGCGGGCTTTCTCTAGTTGCGGGGCGCGGGGGCTACTCTTCCTTGCAGTGCGCGGGCTTCTCATTGTGGTGGCTTCTCTTGTTGCAGAGCATGGGCTCTAGGCGCGTGGGCTTTAGTAGCTGCAGCACGCAGGCTCAGTAGTTGTGGCTCGCGGGCTCTAGAGCACAGGCTCAGTAGTTGTGGCTCATGGGCTTAGTTGCTCAATGGCATGTGGGATCTTCGAAAACCAGGGCTCGAACCCGTGTCCCTGCATTGGCAGGCCGATTCTTAACCACTGCGCCACCAGGGAAGTCCTCTGTGACAGTTTTAAGGTAAAAGCTTAAAATTTTGTGGGCCACTTACGTGGGAAGCTGTTTCTGCGAGATGAAAACGGTTTCAAAAAAGCTGTTTAGCCAGCGGGTTGCTCCCATACCCTGCTAGCGAGGAGAAAGCAGTTCAGAGGCCTGGAAACTTGGGTCTCCAAGTGGTTGCTGTGGGGCAGTGGATTCAGAAATATTTCCTGCACTGGGTGTTTCTCTGTATTACAAACTAGAACAACAAATACAAAACTCTCCCTAAGTAGTAAGTGCTACTTCTTACACCCTAAAGAACAGCTTTTCCATTTTCTCTTCACATTCAAGCAGGAGGCCAAACTCAACACTCTGCTCAGTTCCAGAGACTCAGGGACAAGACCTAGCATCTGAGACTGGAGGACTAAGGCATGCAAAGTTTATCTTCTTATCATAGAAGTAAGCTGGTGAGGACTTCCCTGGTGGCACAGTGGTTAAGCATCCGCCTGCCAATGCAGGGGACACGGGTTCGAGTCCTGGTCCGGGAAGATCCCACATTCCGTGGAGCAACTAAGCCCGTGAGCCACAACTACTGAGCCTGCACTCTAGAGCCTGCAAGCCACAACTACTGAGCCCACGTGCTGCAAATACTGAAGCCTGCGCACCTAGAGCCTATGCTCTGCAACGAGAAGCCACAACTAGAGAAAGCCTGCGCGCATCAAGATGCAACGGAGCCAATAAATAAGTAAATAAAGGCTCAACTTAAAAAAAAAAAAAGCTGGTGAGACATGAGCTACTCTTTTTACTTTTTTTGATGTGAACCATTTTTAAGTCTTTACTGAGTTTGTTACAATATTGCTTCTGTTTTATGTTTTGATTTTTTTGCCGCGAGGTATGTGGGATCTTAGCTCCCCAACCAGGGATCAAACCCACACCCCCTGCATTGGAAGGTTAAGTCTTAAAACACTGGACCAGCAGGGAAGTCCCTAAGCTACTCTTTATTGATGTGATTAAGGGTCTTTTGTTTTCTGTTACTTGGGAAAGAGAACCACATGTGACTTGTCATTTGCATTGGGCATGGAGACAGTACACACATGTGGATGAACTGGATATTACGTTAAATCTTTTCCAATGCAGACATACCTGCTGGTAAGTTTTCACGTAATCCTGCAGAGGACCAATTGAGAATGTATCGAATCTAAATGAGTATACAATAACTGACCTGAATTATCCAATAAATAATCTTTCTTTCACATCAACACTGTGGGGAAATACAATTACAAACAAAAACAAAATGTAAGACCAATAAATTTCCTCCACCTAGGTAATATGGAAAGGAAACAGCTTTTCTATTGAATAATCATTACTCATGATTACAACACACAACCCGCTTCGTATCCTGATCCAGCCACTTGCTGGGATGGAACTGAATGAGTCTTTAAACCTGTCTTTGTCCTAAATTCCTTCGTTTCTGAAACGAGAATACGTACTTTTTTCAGAGATGAAAATTCAGTAAGTTACTATGCATAACGCATTAATAACAGTGACTTGTATTTGAAGTGTAATATGAAAGACGACAGAAATAAAAATTAAGATCACTTATTAAAGGGGACTTCCCTGGTGGTGCAGTGGTTAAGAATCCATGCTCCCAATGCAGGGGGCCCCCGGCTGGATCTCTGGTCAGGTAACTAGATTCCACATGCATGCCGCAACTAAGAGTTCACATGCCACAACTAAGGAGCCCGCCTGCCGCAAATAAGACCCAGCACAACCGACTAAATAAAATTTTTTTTTTAAAGATCACTTATCAAAGAATCTGTATTATTTTGGTTAGTCACAAAGTCTAAGTGGAGCATAATGGGTATCAGTTGTCATGCTAAAAATAGCACAAATCTTATTTTCTCTGCAAGGAGCTCTGCCTTTGAATGTCAATACATCACTGGGAAATGGCAGAATGGCTTCCAGGCATTTGGCAATGGAGACTGTCTCCTTGTTACAAACTATAGTTGGACTCTTGGGGCCTATCTCATTAATCCTTTTGGTTTCATTGTGTGCTTCCTAAACTCCACATACTGGATTTTGAAACACCTGACCACAGCCAGCTCCCACAT
Organism: Grampus griseus; assembly: GCF_964374135.1. Lineage (NCBI taxonomy): Eukaryota > Metazoa > Chordata > Mammalia > Artiodactyla > Delphinidae > Grampus > Grampus griseus. Next base: position 4,812,284 of record NC_139013.1, read on the forward strand.
TAAAAGATTTCAGTTTACCCTCGTGACATTCTAAAATGAACTGAAGTCCTAAAGGCTTCCATGGAATTAAAGTCCCAAAGGAACTCTCTTCATAGTTACAGTGCCTCTACTTCCTACCTCTCATTGAGTTATGTTCAGTTTCATTTCACAGGAATCCTAAAACAACCCACTGATTTAGAGATCCTTTGGTTTAAAACAAGGGAAATACGTGGGGAAAGAAAAAAGTCATGCTAAGAAAAAACTGTATTCAAAAAAAAATTTTTTTCTGGAATTCCCTGGCAGGCCAGAGGTTAGGACTCTGCTCTTTCAATGCAGGGACCGGGTTCGATACCTGGATAAGGAACCAAGATCCCCTAAGCTGCATGGTGCAGCCCAAAAAATATATATATATATCTTACAGTAGAAAACCATGTAAGACCACATTGCTTAATACCACAATTTGAAATTGAGATTTTAGGAGCCTATCAATAATTGCTCTTCTAGTAAATTGCTTATATTATCTGATAAACACTTCCAAACACCCATTTTTATTAATCTAGGATAAAAATACCTTAGGCAATTTATTTAATATTTTATAAGCATTTTCAACAACGATATTGCACAATGAGATGAATGTGTGCTGCAAACAAAAAAATGTAATACATTATTATTATAAAGAAAAGTGTGGTGTTCCTTATCAAGAAATCAGGAGTTTTAAGAGCAAATATTCACTGTTTTGTCAAACAGTTAGACTCCATTTTTCAGTGTTTGATTACTGACCCCTTTTAATCTTTGGGACAACATCTTCCCATTCCTCCTGAGCAAGCTGATAAAAAAAGCCTGAAGGGTCCCTTCTTTGATTTAACCTGGAAGTTCAAACGTCAAGCCTCATCAAGTAATTTCCTTAACACACCAAACCAATCACCATTCCCTGTTCTCTCAAACCATTTTTTGAACACCTTGGAAGTCTCTAACATGTGCCTAGAAAGTTGAATTATGTAACATTCTTACAACATTTCAATGTTAATATCACCCTCAATAACCAAACCCAACTTGGGGTGGGGTTCTACTATACTCCAGTGAATGACCACAAGTGCAAACTAGCAAAAATAAAAACATTTTTTAAGGGTGAATATATGAAATTTCTCATTTCTCAAACAAAAACATTCCCATTGTATAATACTCATTTTTAAAAGAAAATCCATGAACACTGATCTTTTAAAATTAATACACTGATGGACTTCCCTGGGGGCGCAGTGGTTAAGAATCCGCCTGCCAATGCAGGGGACAGGGGTTTGATCCCAGGTCTGGGAAGATCCCACATGCCACGGAGCAACTAAGCCCATGCGCCACAACTACTAAGCCTGTGCTCTAGAGCCTGCAGGTTGCAACTACTGAAGCCCACGTGCCTAGAGTTTGTGCTCTACAACAAGGGAAGCCACCGCAATGAGAAGCCCATGCATCACAATGAAGAGTAGCCCCTGCTCACCACAACAAGAAGCAGCCTGCGGTCAGCAATGTAGACTGCATGCAGGCAAAAAAAAAAAAAAAAAAGCACTGAGCTCAAAAAGGACAAAAACATTGTATGATTTTTAAATTTTCTAATATTTTGCATGTGTTTACTATATTGCTATTTTCCCATCATGTAAATCAAGGTGCATGTCATGACATTTATGTAAAGGACAAATGTGAAATTGCATGATTTTTAAATTTTTAGTGTTTTGCATACACTTACTACATTCCTACTTTCTCTTCATCTAAATCAAGGTGCAGGGGGCTTCCCTCATGGCGCAGTGGTTAAGAATCTGCCTGCCAATGCAGGGGACAGGGGTTCAAGCCCTGGTCCACATGACACAGAGCAACTAAGCCCGAGCACCACAACTACTGAGCCTGTGTTCTAGAGGTCTCGAGCCACAACTACTGAGCCTGCGTGCCACAACTACTGATGCCCAAGCGCCTAGAGCCTGTGCTCTGCCACAAGAGAAGCCACCGCAATGAGAAGCCCACACACGGCAACGAAGAGCAGCCCCTGCTCGCCAATAGAGAAAGCCCGCACGGCAACCAAGACCCAACAGAGCCAATAAGTAAATAAATAAATAAATAAAAATCAAGGTGCACACCATGACATTTATTTAGACACATGAAAGAACAAGAAAAAATACATTCATATACTGCTTATTCAAGAATGGAGGCAGGTATTAAGGAGCGTTAAAAAAAAATAAAACGGTCCCAAGGTGGAGAACAGCTGTAACATTCTGTTCAGTATGGACTGTCTTATGATTAGTGAGATGTGAGCCCCGAGTAAAGTTTTCTCTCCCATTCATAACATTTGTGAGGTAATCTCCAGAATGAATTCTTCGGTGAATAAATTCCTCGTTTAAAAGACAGGACACAATAATTACATTTATCTGGTTTCTATCCATAATGAATTTTCTAATAAAGCCTAAGATGGGGACACCTGCTAAAAGCCTTGTCACATCAAAACATTATTAAAATCTCTCTCCAATATAGATTACCTGATGGTATTAACTTAGGCTTGAAAGCACACTGAAGAATTTGCCATGCTCATTATATCTGTAAGACTGCTCACTAGTATGTAATCTCCAATGACTTGATAGGGTTGAACTTTGACTAAAGGCTTTGCCACACTCATTACATTTGTAAGGTTTCTCTCCAGTATGAATTCGTTGGTGCCTTCTAAGGGCTGGCTTCTCATGAAAGGCTCTGCCACACTCATTACACTTGTAAGGTTTCTCTCCAGTATGAATTCGTTGGTGCCTTCTAAGGGCTGGCTTCTCACGAAAGGCTCTGCCACACTCATTACATTTGTAAGGTTTCTCTCCAGTATGAATTCGTTGATGCCTTCTAAGAGCTGGCTTCTCACGAAAGACTTTGCCACAGCTGTTACATTTGTAAGGTTTTTCTTCAGTATGAATTCTCTGATGAGCTGCAAGGTTTCCTTTCATACTAAAAGCCTTGCCACACTCATTACATTTGTAAGGTTTCTCTCCAGTATGAACTTGTTGATGCCTTCTAAGGGTTTGCTTCTCACGAAAGAACTTGCCACACTCATTACATTTGTGAGGTTTCTCTCCAGTATGAATTCTCTGATGATTCACAAGGACTGATTTTTGATTAAAGACTTTGCCACATACATCACATTTATATGGTTTTGCTCCTGTATGGATTATCTCATGTTTCCTGAGGCCTGTTTTAAAAAAAAAGGTTTTCCCACACAAATTACATTTGTAAGGTTTCTCTCCAGTATGAATTCTCCGGTGACATTTAAGGTATGAATTTTGACCATAGACTTTGCCACATACATCACATTTATATGCTTTTGCTCCTGGATGGATTAGCTCATGTTTCCTGAGGTCTGTGCCACAAAGAAAGGTTTTCCCACAAAAACTACATTTGTAAGTTTTCTCTCCAGTATGAATTCCCTGATGACGTTGAAGGGATAGATTCTGACGATAGACTTTGCCACATAGATCACATTTATATAATTTCTCTTGAATGTGTGTTATCTGATGTCTTTTGAGGTATGAGCCGATAGGAAAGGTTCTGCCACACTCATTGCATTTGTAAGGCTTCTCTCCAGTATGAATTCTCTGGTGAACTGCAAGACTTGCTTTCTTATCAAAGACCTTTCCACACTCATTACACTTGTAAGGTTTCTCTCCAGTATGAACTCTTTGATGAATTACAAGGTATGAATTTCGGCAAAAGACCTTGTCACATACATCACATTTATGCAATTTCTTTCCTATATGGATTCTCTGATGACTCCTGAGATTTGAGACCTGATGAAAGGTTTTGCCACACTCATTACACTTGTAGGGTACTTCCCTGTGTGGGCTCTGGTCTTGTGTCAGTATTGAAGGATGCATAAAATCACTCCCATATCTGTTAGAAATGTTGGTTTGGACAGGAGGCGAAATTCCTTGAAGTGGTGAAAATGAGGAACTACTGCTGATACTCTTAACAGCTTTATTAAATTCATCAATTTTCTGTTTACTTTTAAACATATGCAGTTCACCCTGAAGGCTTAACACAAGTCTATTTCCAATAGGCTTGTTTTTTGCATCCCTTCCACCATGTGGACTTCTACCAGTGACATCTTGGTGACAGGATATGGGGATATTTTTGTAACTTCTTCCATCATCTCTCCACTGAAAACCATGGTCATACGTATTTTCCTGAATTTCCGGGAGGTAAAAATGTTTGATTCCCTGGCTTTCATGTCTTTCCAACATCAATGTTTGGAATACTCCACCTTTATCGGTGTTTGACTTTAGTTGTAATTTCTTGATCACATGTATATGAGAGATATCTACAAGACATAAAGAAACATACATGACCTACTCATTACAATGCATGAGTAAATGTTTCATGTTAAATACATGATATTATACCAAAAGTAATACTTATAAACAATCAGTTATGAAACTGCGCAACCATTATGTTCAAATGTTTAGAAACACTAAATAGGATTACTTACTAAAGAAAGTGATAACACGTAATTCAAATTAAGTTTAGGGTAGCCTAGGGGATTGGGATTGACATATTACGTATAAAATATATAAGTAATAAGAACCTGCTGTATAGGAAAAAAAAGTTTAGGGTAGCCTAATTTGAAACACGCTATGACAAAACATTCAAATTGTAAAAACTTATATGAGCTCTCAAAATAAGTGTTTTTCCACCATGATCATAAAGGACATAGCAATTAACATTAAACACACAAATACCAGGAGTTTAGAGAAAAAACTTCCAGGGAGATGCAAGAAGAAGTCACCCATGGAACTAAAAACATTATTCACTCAACCCTACTTGAAATAGTTTCTGAGTCATCATAACTGCACATAATGATTTAGGTTGTGTCCTGAGAAAGCTGTTCAATGGATGAACGGGGATCATTTTTACAGTGTGAGTAATGAGGCCACTGAAAATACTGAAGTTAAAAGAAAAGAACTGGCCTAGTAAGTAACATGATACTGCTCCATTTTTAACAGTGGGAATTATAGTATAGGTATGGAACAGACACCGAAGACATTTAAAAACAGAGAAAATGAAGTATTATAGAAACAAAGCAGGTTTACATCTATCACATTGTTTCCTATGTAAGGCATAAACTGAATATTCCGTAAGTCCCATTTCCATGCATATATTCACAAAGAGCACACATAATATTCCGTAAGATGGACAAGAATGTTCTTAGCTGAAACTTGAAGGAAAAGCCAGAAGAAGGCCATCAAAAACAGATGAATGAGTTTATGCTATACACAAACATACAGATATAAAGAAATCGAAAACTATAAAAGTTCCTCAACATATTTTAAAAAGAACAAAACTATCATATAATGCAGCAATTACAGTGTTGGCAATATATCGAAAAAAATGAAATCACTGTCTTAGAAGATACCTGCACTCCCACATTTATCAGAGCAGTAATCACAATAGCCCAGGCATCAAAACAACCTAAGTGTCCAACAGATGAATGGGGAAAAACCCTGTGAGATATACAGAATGTAGTATCATTTATCCATAAAGAAGAAAAAATTCCTACTAGTTTTAACAATACAGATGGACAACAAGGGTATAGACTCAGTAAAATAATCCACAGAGAAAGAATAATACTCAATAATCTCATTTATGTGTAAAACATATATATATATATATATATATATAAAAAAAAAAGGGCCAAACTAAGAGCCACATAGAGTAGCATAGTGATTACCAAAGTTTAGGGGTTAGTAGAATGGGAAGATATTTGTCAAAGGAGTAAATTTACCGTTTCCAGTTGAAAGATTTCTACATATTTAATGTACAGCATGGTAATTATAATTATCAATACTATACTATATGCCTAAAAGTTGATAAGATGGTAGACCTTAAATGTTCTCACCACACATAAAAAACTGTAATTATGTCACAGATGAATGTATTAAGTGACCTATCAAGGTAATTATTTTGCAATACAACTGGATCAAATCATTACCCAGTATACCTTAAACTGATAAAATGATATATATTAATTAAATTTCAATAAATCGGGAAAGAGAAAATACAAATAAGTAGACAAAAAAGGTCATGGTTTACCAAGTAAATAAATTTCAAGAAACTTAAAAAATAAATGATTTAGAAGTAGAAAATATGCCAAAACTAGCAGATGTAAAAAGCATTAGATTACAAATCAATGAAACAGAGAATAAAAACTACATAAAATCGCAAGCTCACAACTTGGTTCTTACCTACATCTAGAATAACTACCAAAAAGAGTAAAGACTCAAATTACTGAAATCAGAAATGAAAGAGAAGACATTACAACTGATTTGACAACAATCAAGAAAATTAGAACAAAATATTAAGACAATTCTATTCCTAAGTATTGGATAAACTAGAAGAAGTAAATAAATTCTTAGAAAAACAACCTATCAACACTAACCAAAGAAGAAATTAAAATCTGTATGAACCAGTAACTAGAAAAAAGATGGAATCACTAATCAAAAACCATTCAACAAGAAAGGCCAGATACATTCACTGCAGAATTCTAGACAACATTTCCAAACAATTAAGAATACTCTTCCTAAACTCTGCCCCCAAAGAAACACAGAGAAAGGAAGAGTTGCAAACTCTATGACACGAGAATTACTCTAATATTAGTGCCAGACAGACATTAAAAAAAAACACAGACTAAAATCTCTATAATGAATCATGCAAAAAGCATCAATACAACAATGGTAAGCTAAACTTAACACCAAATTAAAAGGATTATATACCATAAAAAAAGAGAATACATTCTTGAAATATCAGGATGCTTCAACATATGAAAACATTCAGTGTAAAACAATATATTAAGAGAATGAAAAAAGGACTTCTCTGGCGGCAGAGTGGTTAACATTCCGCCTGCCAATGCAGGGGACACGGGTTTGATCCCTGGTCCAGGAAGATCCCATGTGCCATGGAGCAACTAAGCCTGTGCACTACAACTACGGAGTCTGTGCTCTAGAGCTCACGAGCCACAACTACTGAGCCCGAGTGCCACAACTACTGAACCTCACACGCCTAGAGCCCGTGATCCGCAACAAGAGAAGCCACCGCAATGAGAAGCCCATGCACCGCAATGAGAAGTAGCCCCCGCCTGCCGCAACTAGAGAAAGCCCCCACACACCAATTAAGACCCACACAGTCAAAAATAAGTAAATAAAATAAATAAATGTATACAAAAAAGAGAATATTAAAAAAACCCTACATGATGGTCTCAATCGATGCTGGCAAAGCATTTGAAAAAAGTCAACAGCCTTTCATGATAAAAATACTCAGTAAACCAAAAAAGTTTTAAAAAGCTACCTCAACACAATAAAGGACATGTATTGACAGCACACAGCTAACATTATGCTCAATGGTGAAAGAATGAAAGCATTCCCTCTAAGATCAGATATAGGACAAGGATACTTGCTCGTACTTCTAAAAACTTATTCCTGGAAATCCTAGTAGGAAGAAGAACAAGTAGGGAAAAAAAGAGATGAAAAGTATCCAAATATAAAAAGGAAACAAAATTATCTGTTTAAAACCAATATGATCTAATTTGTAGAAATCCTGAAGATTCTGGAAAAAAACAAAAAACCCTGCTAGAAGTAATAAATTACCAGACATTTAATCAACATGCAAAAATCAATGTATTTCTATACAACAAAAATTCCACCATGAGGGGGCTCTTCCCCAATCAAACACTCACGTGGAAAATAGAAAACAAAAACACTAATAGTAACATCAAATACATAGACCTGATGATAAAATTAATAAAATCAAGACCACTTGTTACCCATAGAAATGTACAAAATGAAAGCAGCAGTGCTGTAAACAAAAAAAATGATAGCTCACCATTGATAAAGTATCACTCCACAAACTGTCTCATTAAGACGCTTCAAAATTAGCTGTGACGGTATCATGAACAATGGCACGCAAAACAACAAAAAATATGGCATGACGGCTGAGTCAACAGCCTAACGCGAGAATGTGAACTTGGACAACGTTATCCCTAGGAGAAATTCCTATACCATTTCTTGAGGCTCAAACGATGGTAATTATTACATGTGAACAACACTGTCACAGTGCCTTTGAGACATGTTTTGGTGATATTCCTCAAAATCAGAAAAAGAACTGCAAAGACTTATCAGGGTCTTACAACATATGAGGAAAAGTATTCTCCATCAAAAATTTTCTGTTACACAGCAAACCCATTCCACAGTATACACCAGAAGTTGTCCATTAACTACAGGTACATTATCAAGGCAAGAAACAAGATAAAATTTCAGTCCCTAGAAGCATGTCTTTCAAAAGCAACTTTCAAAGGCAAAATCATGCAAACTTAGGAGAATATTAAATCAGAAAGAATATATACTTCCTAAGTACAGCAATAAGAAATGAAAAAAATATAAGATACGGGGTTCAGATATTATGGGTCCTTGACATGGAATCATGAGCTCAACCCATAGATTCCAAGATAAAGCCAGAAAGATTCATATGTTCTCCCCATGTAGGACTGGGGATTAAAACGAGGATCTCTCTGTCCACCGTCTTTAGAGTTTCCGTAAGTTACAATAACAGAAGATCTAATGCACCTCCCTATTACACACATCCCTGATGGGTGTGGCAAAGTCAGAACAGAAGAAATGGCCGACAGATCTAAACAAGCAGACAGGGCTTGAGAAAGTTCCATGCAGGTTCTGAGGTGCCAGATGGAATGAAACAGCAAGCAGTGTTTTCCCATCTTATAATTAGATCTTCTAAAAAATATCAGATGGGGGTGTAATCCAGAAAGGCCCAGGGACTGGAGTCTGGAGGCATCAGCTCTGATCTATATGGACTGAAAACTGAGCATTCAAGAGAATCAAGTCCAAAAGAAGAGATGAGAGAGCAAGAGACCCCTTTATTTTAAAAGTTTCCAGTTGGGTGTTTTAAATACTTAAGCACTGGAAAAAACTCCTGGTGTATCATGAAGCGGGCAGACCATCTAAAGAAATGGCACCTTTAAACTCCTGTGGTCTGAGACATCAAGGCATTGAGTTCAGTTAAGCAAGGCATGGGATTCCAAAAGGCAAATAAGGGTAAATGCAAAGATACCCTCCCAACATTTGGAGGGAAGTTATCCTCACCCACAAAGATCAGGTTTCTGTAGGTCTCCAACATCACGTCCCTGTACAAGGCCCTCTGAGCAGGGTCCAGGCATTCCCACTCCTCCTGAGAGAATTCGATGACCACATCATTCAGTGTCAACTGACCCTGAAAGAAAAACACATTTCACCAAGTGTGAAAGAGTTTATTTGTCTATTCCACTAATAAAACACTGATTCAGGGGCTTCCCTGGTGGTGCAGTGGTTAAGAATCCGCCTGTCAGTGCAAGGGACACGGGTTCGAGCCCTGGTCCGGGAAGACCCCACATGCCGCGGAGCAACTAGGCCAGTGCACCACAACTACTGAGCCTGTGCTCTAGAGCCCGCGAGCCACAACTACTGAAGCCCGCATTCCTAGAGCCCGTGCTCCACACCAAGAGAAGCCACCATGATGAGAAGCCCACGCGCAGCAACGAAGAGTAGCTCCCGCTCGCCGCGACTAGAGAAAGCCCACGCGCAGCAACGAAGACCCAATGCAGTCAAAAATAAATAAATAAAATAAATAAATTTATATATATAAAAAAATACAGATTCAAAATTAGAAAAGTTATTACTATTATACATTAATTTAACAGATTCAGAAAAAAATATCACAATAGTAAAGTTAAAAACTTACTGGAGGCTTCCCTGGTGGCGCAGTGGTTGAGAGTCCGCCTACCGATGCAGGGGACACGGGTTCATGCCCCGATCCGGGAAGATCCCACATGCCGCGGAGCGGCTGGGCCCGTGAGCCGTGGCTGCTGAGCCTGCACGTCCGGAGCCTGCGCTCCGCAACGGGAGAGGCCGCAGCAGTGAGAGGCCCGCGTACCACAAAAAAAAAAAAAAAAAAAAAAAAAAAAAACTTACTGGAAAATTAAAAACCATTAAAAAAAAAAGGAAAAAAATATTGCAATTAAGTAAGAACATTTCACCAAACATGATGATCAGAAGGAAACAGTCGGAGAGAAGTTAACGCTCTTACACTGTTGATGGGAATATAAATTGATGCAGCCATTATGGAAACCAGTGTGGATGTTCCTCAATAAATTAAAAATGGAGCTGCCATATGTTCCAGCAATTCCACTCTTGGGCATATATCCAGACAAAACTATAATTCAAAAGATACATGATCCCCTACGTACATATGATCATTATTTACAAAATTCAAGACATGGAAACAACCTAAATGTCTACTGACAAATGAATGGATAAAGAAAATGTGGTGTATACACACACACACACACACACACACACACACACACACACACACAATGGGATATTATTCAGCCATAAAAAAAATGAACGAATGTCATTTGCAGCAACATGGATGGATCTAGAGATTATCATACTAAGTGAAGTAAGTAAAAAGACAAATACCGGGGCTTCCCTGGTGGCGCAGTGGTTGAGAGTCCGCCTGCCGATGCAGGGGACACGGGTTCGTGCTCCGGTCCAGGAAGATCCCACATGCCACGGAGCAGCTGGGCCCGTGAGCCATGGCCGCTGAGCCTGCGCGTCTGGAGCCTGTGCACCACAATGGGAGAGGCCACAACAGTGGGAGGCCCATGTACAGCAAAAAAAAAAAAAAGGACAAATACCATGTTATCACTTATATGTGGAATCTAAAATATGACACAAATGAACATATTTACGAAACAGAAATAGACTCACAGAGAACAGACTTGTGGTTGCAGGATTGTGGTGGGGGGAGGATTGCAAGTTTGGGATCAGCAGATGCAAACTAGCATATATAGGATGGAGAAACTACAAGGTCCTACTGTAGAGCACAGGGAACTAAATTCAATATCCTGTGATAAAACATAATGGAAAAGAATATAAAAAAGAATATATATGTATAACTGAGTCACTTTGCTATACAGCAGAAATTAACACAACATTGTAAATCAACTATATGTCAATAAAATTTTTTTTTTAAAAAAAGAGGGAAATACTCAATGCATTCCCACTGACATTACAGTGGAGTGAAGGGGGCTGGCCAGGGCTCCTGACTTTCACCACTGTACGGTGTGGCTGAGCAGGGACCACTAGAAGAAGTAACAGGAGGAAAACAGAGAGCTAGAGCAAGACACAGAAACAGCATGTCAGAGAGTAAAAACTGTTAACATTCACAAATCTAAGGACACAGAAAAGCTAAAAGGGAAAGGATGGAAAAAGATATTACGTCCCAAAGATAGCAGGGATGACTGCATAATATCAGACAAAATGAATTAAAGAGAAAAACTGACATAAGACAGAAAGGACATTATATTATCATAAAAAGGGGTAACTCTCCAAGATATAACAATTATAAATATTTAAACACCTAACAGAGTTCCCCTCAATACCCCAGTGTTAAGTACCAATGGAAGCAAAGAGAAGACCAAAAGGAAACAGAGCACCTGAACAACACTATAGACTCACAAGACCACAGAGATCACCCCATCCAACAAAAGCAGAAAACACATGCTTCTCAAGCACACATGAAACGTTCTCCATCACAGACTACATGTTAGGCCACAAAGCAAATCTTAGCAAATTCAAGAAGACCCAGATCATAAAAAGTGTTTCTCCAAACATAATGAAACCAAACTTCAAAAAGCCAGCAGAAGGAAAACAGAAAAATTTCAAAAACGTAGAAATTAAACAATTCATTTTTAAACCAATACTTGAAAGAAGACAAGGAAACTTTTAAAATATCTAAATGAAAGTGACAACACACATACTAAAAATTACAGTCAAGCAGTACAAAAAGAGAAGTCTACACTGCTAAACATCTACAACAAAGAAGAGAAGAGAACACAAATCAGGAATATATTCACTACAAGGAAGGAGAAAAAGAAAAAACTAAACAAAAATTACTAGAAAGAAACAGAGAAGAATGATTAGATGAGAGATAAATGAAACAGAATGTAGGAAAACAAAATAAAAATCAACCAACCAAGAGTTGGTGTTTTAAAACTAGGCAGGAAACAGATTGCAACTGATGTCACAGAAACATTTTTTAAAGGAAGATAAGGGAGAACTATGAACAATAATGCCTACAAATTACATAATCTAGAAGATACAGGTAAATTCTTACAAATGTCAAACCTAACCAGGCCTAATCATTACAAAATAAAAACTTTGAATAGAATTATAACTGGGAGATTCAAGCAATAATCAAAAATCTCAAACAAGGAAAAACCCAGGACAAGATAGCCTCACTACTGAATTGTACCAAACATGTACAGAAGAATTACCTCTAATCCTGCTAAAATCTTTTTGAATAGTCTCAGAGGGAACACTAGCAAATTCCTTCTATGGAGCCTGCTTAACTCTGATACCAAAGCCAGAAAAAGACACAAGAAAAGAAAACTACAAAACCAATATCACCCGCACATACGGATGCAAAATCCTTAACAAAATACTACAAAATCAAATTCAACCGCACATGAAAATGTATTCAAATCAACACCAAGTACATTTTATTCCTACAATGCAAGGCTGACTCAACATAGAAAAATCAAGTAATGTGATATAACACGTTGACAGAATAAAGGAAAAAACCACATATGATCATCTCAATTGATGCAGAAATAACCCACTTAACAAAATGCAGCAACCTTTCAAGATATAAACCCTCAACAAACCAGAAACAGTAAACTATCTCGACATAATAAACACCAAATATGAAAAGAACACAGCTAACATTATACTCTACAGTCAAAGACTAAAAGGTTTTCCTCTCACATCAAGAGGAAGGCAAGCATGCACACTCTCTGCTATGCACACTCACTACTATTCAACGAAGTACTGAAAATCCTACCAAAGCCATTAAATGGAAAAAGAAATCAAAGATAACTAAAAAAGAATTATCTTTTTTTGTGGGCGACAAGTTTTATACGGACAAACCACAAAGATACTACAAGAAAACAACTATGTCGGGACTTCCCTGATGGCGCAGTGGTTAAGAATCCGCCTGCCAATGCAGGGGACACGGGTTTGAGCCCTGGTCCGGGAAGATCCCACACACCCTGGAGCAACTAAGCCCATGTGCCACAACTACTGAGCCTGTGCTCTAGACCCTGCGAGCCACCAACTACTGAGCCCGTGTGCCACACTACTGAAGCCTGCGCACTCTAGAGCCCACGCTCCGTAACAAGAGAAGCCATCGCAGTGAGAAGCCCAAGCACCGCAAGGAGGAGTAGCCCCTGCTCGCTGCAACTAGAGAAAGCCCGCGCAAAGCAACGAGGACCCAACACAGCCAAAAGTAAATAAATAAATAAATTAAAAAAAAAAAAAAAAAACCCCAACTATGTAAAAAAAATTTTTTAGAAAAGTTGGATAAAAAAATTAACATGCGGCTTCCCTGGTGGCGCAGTGGTTGAGAGTCTGCCTGCCGATGCAGGGGACACGGGTTCGTGCCCCGGTCCGGGAAGATCCCACATGCCGCGGAGCGGCTGGGCCCGTGAGCCATGGCCGCTGAGCCTGCGCGTCCGGAGCCTGTGCTCCGCGACGGGAGAGGCCACAAAAGTGAAAGGTCCGCATACCGCAAAAAAAAAAAAAAAAATTAACATGCAAAAATCAGACAAATTTCTATATGGAATGAAAAATGTCAAAAAAAGTTAAGAAAACAATCCCATTAACTACAGCATTAAAAAGTACAGAATACTTAGGAATAAATTAGCCAAGGAGGTAAAACACTTGTATACTGAAAACTACAAAACTTGTTGAAAGTAATCCAAGGAGATACACACAAATAGAAAGATATTCTGTATGCATGCACTGGAAGACTTAATACTCTTAAAATGACCACAGTCCCAAAGTGTTCTATAGATACAACAGAATCCCTGTCAAAATTCCAATGGCAATATTTGCAGCGACAGAAAAAAACATGGTACAAAAAAACATGCTTTGCAGCAATACAAAAAAACATGGTAAAAAAACATGCTAAGAGAATCTCAAAGGACCCAAAATGGCCAAAATACTCTTGAAACAGGAGGGAGATGGAGAAGGCCCGTTTTGAATATCAAAACATTACATACAAATTAATCAAGATGGTGTGGTACTGGCATGAACACAGACACATAAAGCCAAGGAACAGAACAGAATGCTCACAAATAATCCTTGGCATGTGTGTAAAATGTACTCACAAGGGTGGTAAGACTACATAATGGAAAAAGGACAGTCTCAGTGACAAATGCTGCTGGGAAACTGGGTATCTACCAGCAAAAGAAGAAAGTAGGAACCTTACTTGCATAAAACAGAAAAACCTCTCTGTCATGAAAAAGGCAATCAACAGAGTGTAAAGACAACCCCTGAGAAACGGAGGGGGAGAAAGTGACTTGAAGAATGCAGAGAATTTTGTTGATTTCATAGTTTAAAATCGATGATGGAATAAAACACCCTCTATCACTGACGTCTCTTTCTGAACTTACCATTCCATTTTCCAATCATTCAGATTTTGAAGTCAGTGACTCATTCATTTAGCTTCTAGTGTATTATTTAAAAAATCAGAACAAATTTCTTGTTATTGTTCAGTTTTCCAGAATTTACCAAGTATCGTGCATATTCAGATGATTCCATGAACAGGATGGGTCATGGAATTTACAGAGAGCAGACAGTACACTCAGATGAAGCCCTTTAACAATACCTGCTGCCCAATAGCACTGAGACCCCATCCACAATCCATAGGTGTGAAGCCCTGCCTAAGACAATGTCCACTGGAACCTCAGGGAGGTGAAATCTAAGTGGACATGACAGGGACTGAGGGAAGGCACTAGATAAGGGTGAATGTACACGTGTCAGGAAGGATACCTCAGAGTGAGACAAGATTAGCAAGTCCAGTTGAGGGCACTTCAGAAAGGAAAGACTGAAGAATCAACTGAGAATATGACTTTACCTCAGAAACAGCCATTCCTGACTCCTTTTCTTTTCCTTCTCTTAACGGCTTCTTTGTTAGACAACAGGACTCTTTAGAGGTCTACCTGAGAGTTGAAAACAGGCTGTTTAATGCTTAGAATCAACACACCCCCTTCCTGAGTCACCACCACACGCACAGGGAAGCCCTCAGCATGGGGAACAGACGGTCCTCTGCTGCCCACTGTCCCAGGAGGGACTCAGGACAGTAACTCCCACACAGAGACCAACCAGTGAGTTTTCCCACCCTTTCCTTCAGATCAGGCTCCCCTCCTGGTGAGGCCCTCACGTACCCAGCAGCAGTGGGCACCTCAGCTGGACCCACGATCCCCTGCAGGTCACAGACTAACCCTGATCCATCCCCACGCAGAGCAGAGCCCTTACCCTCAGCCCAGATCTCAGCCCTCAGGAACGGGGGGACCCAGAGTCCTGATGTTCAATGACGGATCCAGATTGGAACATCCTGGGGAACCTTAAGTATTATTCATGTTGGGCCCCATCCCAGCTCTTTAAAAGGCGTCTCTGGTCGGGGGGTATAAAGCAGATGAAGCTGCCTTACTCAAATCAATGTGAAGCCGGGGCTGAGCACCACCTAGAGGAGGTGAGCCCAGCACACCTCCCGCTTTCTGTTTCTTTTCAAGCACTACTGAGGTATAATTGATGAATAAACATGGTGTACATATAGGCTGTACAACGTGATTATTTGGCAGATATATACACTGTGTAATAATTATCACAAAAATTACATGTGAAGACACCCAAGGACCCACTAAACCTAAGATACCATACTTTCATTTACAATTCCAGCCCAAACACTGTCATCTCCAAAACCTACTAATTAAAAAAGAGACACATGCAGTAAGGCACATGCCACAGTCAGACCACAACCTCTCCCAATGAAATGGCCCCAATTCTCCACTGTATCTTTCAAAGTGCATCTGAAATGGTCTTCACTTACACAATAAAATGCTCAAAAATACCAAAGGTAACCCACAAAACGATCTCTAAGATTCTCTGTGTATCACTTTAAGGGTTGCACGATGATTCTCCCACTCTCAAAAGACCCAACGTGAGTCAAGGCATAGAGTGGATTCTGTGGGGCACCCTATAGATCCATTCCCTCAGGACCATGGTGTCCATCCACCTGTACCCAGAGCGTGCTGTTCGCACAGCTCAGGTCGTATCTCTAAGAGCACAGGAGGAAAACGTTTGTCTTTCTAAATCCACTGCCTTCATTCCTACTCAGGTGTGACCGTGAGTTATTCAATGCAACCAATGCATGCAATCCTCAGTCTCAGCATCTATGTCCCAGGGAACCTGAGCTAGGACTTTATGGCAATTCAGTTCATGTAATGAAGCCCACAGCTACACATACCACCTCAAGGTGCTCCAACCACAATTAAGACATCCCTTTCAAATAGTTCTCCAGATGCCTTGACCCCGCGAGGGACAGGTGCCCACACCATTCACTTGGCTCACCTTGAAGCCCACACTGGCTGCCACATCCCTCCTGAAGACCCCTACAGGCTCCCCTCCAACTTCCCAACTGTTCTGCCTCTCCTCCATGCACTCATCGGCAAACAGGGCTAAAAGGCACAAGGACCTCTCAGCAAAGCCATCGCAACAGGAATACACACAAGCTGCCACCCAAAGGACACTGACCATTCATTATGAAGGTCAAGAAGTCGGCCATCCTGGGAAACTGACCAACAATTGGGAACGTCATCAAGTCCAGTTACAAAGGGATTTGAGTTCATTTACGGAGACTCAAAGCAGACAGTTCCCAAGTTTCTTGACTCCTGTTCTACCCACTCACAGGTAATTAAAAGATACCCTAGCTCTTTGAGGGAGGCCTCCTTCATGCCCCATTAGGCTCCAGACTTCTGCCCACCCTTAGCACAGTGAAACCACTATCCTGGACTCTGAGCAGATGACCTGCCGGAAGGCAAGGCTCCTGTCCAAGGTGGCGACTGGTCACCTGATGTGCACAGCCTGGAACACCTGGGGGCTACAGCAGAGCACTGACACAGCACACTAAACATGGGAACACGTCACCCACTGCTTGAGGACACCAGCTGTACAGGACTTTTTAGGCCTCCCTACATCTTTTTGCTCTTGAGTAAACAGACACATAAGGTAAGCATCAATTAGAGTGGAAATGTCCAAAACAAGTGTGAGAACCATCCTCATTACCTGCCCTGGCACCTTGATATTTCCTGAGGTGTACTCAGCCCAGTCAACAATCCTAGCCTTGAAAACATCCCCAGAGTGAGGTGTTGCAGTGACCCTGGGAAGATGATGAACACTGTGTCCTTCAATGGAGGTTAAGCACGAAAGACTAAAAATAATCAATACACAAGTACATTTCTGTTGAGGGTGACTGATACAGAGGCAGTAAACCCTGGGTAATTTCACAGAGGTTGTCGGAGGAAGGGGAAGGGGACATATCTCTGAAGTAACATGTGGAGGACAAAGGGCCTGAGCCATGGTGACTTAAAGGCCAATGGTAAGAACAGGAACTAAGATCTGAGACAGAACACGTGTTGGGGTTTGGGGACAGAAAAAAGGTGAATGTGTGCGGGGCAGAGTGAACCATGAGGAAACGGTCACTTCCCAAGATGAGGCTGGAGACACTGGCAGGGCCCTGAGCATGATACAGGGCTGTGTAGACACAGTGAGGAGACTGGACTTTGTCATAAAGACAAGTAACAGCCAGTGGAGATGTGAGTGCCAGGACTGACTAAACTCTCTTCAAATTTAAATCTTCTGCAGAGAAATACATCTCACTATGGTCACTTTAACTCTGAGCCTATGTTCTTGTCTCCTTTCTAGGGTTTGTTTTACTTTTACATTCTGGGATGACTGTGACCCATTTAAATTTCTAAATACGACTAGACGCTCTCTTCAAAAATAATTGCCACACACAGCGGGTGGGGGTGGGAGGTGGGGAGGGATGATGGGAGAGTCAGATTGACATATACACACTACGATGTATAAAATATATAACTAATGAGAACATACTGTATAGCACAGGGAAGGCTACACAGTATGTTCTCAGTGCTCTGTGGTGACCCAAATGGGAAGGAAATCCAAAGAAGAGGGGATATGTATACATATGGCTGATTCACTTTGCGGTACAGCAGAATCCGACAGTCCAGCAATGTAAAGAAACTATACTCCAAATAAAAAGTGCTACTTATACTTTTTATTAAAACTTTATCCAGGGCTTCCCTGGTGGCGCAGTGGTTGAGAGTCCACCTGCCGATGCAGGGGACACGGGTTCATGCCCCGGTCTGGGAGGATCCCACATGCCGCGGAGCGGCTGGGCCCGTGAGCCATGGCCGTTGAGCCTGCGCGTCCAGAGCCTGTGCTCCGCAATGGGAGAGGCCACAGCAGTGAGAGGCCCGCGTACCGCAAAAAAAAAAAAAAAACTTTATCCATAAAATAATACTGTAATGATATATACTAAAAGGTTAATACCATCTTTTTTGAGTGGGATTAGAAATGATTTCCATTTTCTTCTTTTTGTCTGTATTCTCACATAGGCTTGATATTACCTTTGCAATAAATTATATTCAAAGAATAAGAACTGCCACACACAGACACACACCCAATTTCACCAATGAATTCAGGGGTTAAGTGTTGCTCAGACTGAGAATTACTGGTCTAGTCTCTCATCTCTGTGTTACGTACGAGTGGGCTCCCTGAGGCCCAGAGGGGACACATTGTGGAGAAGGTCTGAATTGACTGAACAGATTCAGGTGGAAATGAATTCTGAAAAGGTCACCTGAAGGGCCTCTTCCTTTCAAGAGGTACCATGTGCTGACAGTTTTTCCTTACCCAGTCCTCTACTCCCTGACAAGAAATGTAAGGGGGTGAAGGACAACTGTCTGAGTCAAGTCACTGCCCCATGGCTGAATAGGAACTGAATATGGAAGTCATCTTATGATTCAAATAATTACAAAATTCACAAACCTTATAGCCAGTTTTTCAATTCTGATCCTTGTCTATGTAAGTCAAACAAACAAAAATTACATTTATTAGATTTTAAAGCCAGAAATCAATATATCACGACTTAATTGTCCACATCCAAAGAACTCGCCACCCATCTGGACTCTGTTTCTCCCTTGTACCTGCACTACTACATCTTTACATTTCATTAGGTTTATCTGTCTCCCTATTCCTTTCTCTGTGGCCATCTTTTTCTTCCCTCTCTGTTTCCTCCCTCACGCCAGTCCTGCCCCACTCTGCGACCTGTTTCCCCTCCTGTTGCTCTCTCCGCCCAACCTTTCTGACTGTCCTAAATACCCGTATCTTTCTGCATCTTTCTTCCCAATCTCGGCCCCCTCTCTCATCCCCTGGTTACGGCGTTTCCATCCCGGCCACAGTCCCCTCCGCCCCACTCTGTGGCACCACCAGGTGGCTGTACTTCCCATCGGCTCGCTCTTCCTCTGCTCTTCTCGTTCCTAGTTGTTCCTCTCTTCCTCTCCCAGAGCCACTTGGCTCTGAAGGCCAAGGTTCAAACTCCATTCTCTCCGGCCACTCTCTGCGTGAAGTGCCTCGCCACTGTATTGTCCTCCCTTCTACTGGTGATCCAGGGCCCCTCTTCCCACGCTGCAATGCCATGGGGTCTCCCCCATTCCCTCAACATCTCAGTTATTCCTACTTCTCTGTCAGTCGCTCCGTCTCTACTCCTCCCACTTCTCATCGCCCACGTGTTTCCAAAAATGGCGACAGAATAACATACCCGCCTACCGGAAAAGAGATATTTTCCAGCGGGTGGAATTCGGGAAGAAACAACACTGGGTGTCACACGGCTGGCCCAGGTCACCTCCCCCTTCGCGGGGTGAGGGGAAGGGCTGACTAGGAAGGGGAGGCCGGGGGAGCAGAAGTATTGGCCTTTGGAGACGCGAGGACAGAGGGGCGGGGAGGGAGGGAGGGGGTCTCAGGAGAGGGGCGGGCTCTCCAGAATCCCAGGTCCGGGGAGAGGACGCGGCCTGTCCGGGAGCGGGGCGGCTGGCGCTGCCCTCCAGGGGCCGCGAGGGCGAGGCTGGGGGCGCGAATCCACCTCGCGGAAGAGGACGTTACGGGGTGGGCCTGGGAGGGTGGTCACTGAAAGTTGGAAGCAGGAAAACGGCGCTAAAGACCGTGTCTACGTGGACTGAAGGCCGTAAAGCGAAGGGCAGGGACCAGCCTCAAAGCGATTTCAAGCCCAAAGGAAAACATACCCGACCTCTAACGGCGACGTCTGGATCTATTAGGTAGGAGGCCGGATGCTGGGATTTACAGTTCATAGTAACTCCGAAGCCAGTAGGTTGCAGTACGAGGAGCAGCGAAGCACAGATCTTCACTAGCGATGGGCAACTTACCTCTGCATCTTACCTCGTACCGTGACCTTCAAAACACGGCCTGTTTCCGGTTCCGCAGGTAACTACTAATTCGGGGGGAGAGGCGGAGCTCCCGGGGCGGGGCCTGGGCGGAGCGCTGTGTGCGAGGGGCGGGGCGAGGAGAGAGCCCAGATGCTGGGATGGCCAGAGGGCGGGGCTGGCAGCAGGGAGCAGGGCAGTCACTTTCATTAAAAACTAAGACGTTTCCTCTTAACTTAAAAACGGTTTAAATAAAAAGCTCCCCCACTCCGCCCCAAAACAGGTTGCTCTAAAGTCCCGTTAGTGAGGCTGAAGCAATTCAGAGCTCTGGAAACTTGGGTCTCCAAGTGGTAGCTGTGGGGCGGCGACTGGAGCCTGGAACATTTCCTGCAGTTAGAACTAATAAAAGCAATTCAGGAAACAAGAGCTGGACTTGTCTTTCTATTACAAACTAGAATGACAGAATTACAAAACTCTGGGTAGTATGGGCTTTTTCACACTGAAAACTCTACAGAACATTCTGTTTCTATTCCCTGCTCACTCAGGAGGCCAAACTCAACGCTCTGCTCTTTTCCAGACAATCAGGGACTAGACCTGAGGTCTGAGACTGGTGAACTAAGGCATGTGATAATTCAGGGCACTAACCGTTGCTATAAAAAGAGCAATAAATTGTAGTATTCTTTTTTAGGTAAATTTTTTGATTGTTTTGCTTCTTTTTGCCTTTTAAAACCTGCTTTCCCCCGGAGTATAATAGAGAAATACTTGAGATACATCACTATTCAGTAAAGATGTACCACAGAATTCTCTGACTTAACGTATCTTGTGAAAAGATTAGGACAGTAAGTTTAGTTAGCATCCAGCACTTCATATAGATACAATAAAAAGAGAAAGAGAAACGTTGTATTTCTTTGATGAGAAGGCATTATTCTTTAAAATACTTCTCCTATTCTACACTTAATAATTTCCTTCAAATATCTTTGAGAAAAACTTCTTTATATCATAGTACACTTAAGTCAAACATAACTAAAAATAATTTAATTGTAATTAGATTTTTATTTTGAAATTGTAACATATTTTAGCTGTTTCTTTTTTTTAATATTTATTTTTTAAACCTTACTTTATTTTTGGTTGCATTGCATCTTCATGGCTGCACACGGGCTTCCTCTAGCTGATGCAAGCAGGGGCTACTCTTCGTTGAGATGTGCAGGCTTCTCATTGCAGTGGCTTCTCTTGTTGTGGAGCACAGGCTCTAGGCACACAGGCTCAGTAGTTGTGGCTGACGGGCTCTAGAATGCAGGCTCAGTAGTTGTGTCTCACAGGCTCTAGAGCGCAGACTCAGTAGTTGTGGCACATGGGCTTAGCTGCTCAGTGGCATGTGAGATCTTCCCAGACCAGGGATCAAACCCGTGTCTCCTGCATTGGCAGGCGGATTCTTTTTTTTTTTTCCCACTGTTCAAGGTTTATTTATTGTTTTAGTTGGTATAACACTTAGATAGTTGGCTGCATTATTTATGTAGATTTTTCTTTTTTACATTACATGGCAGTGTATACTATTCTGATACATATAGTAGTACATAAAATAAGATTCTTTAGAACAGTTATGCACAAGACATGCAATACTGGATTTATAATCAATCCCAGAATGTGATTAATTGGAGAAAAAAAGTTGGATTAGGCATCTTGGCTAAAGGAACCACAAGTTATATAACACGAGTTAAATACACATCTGGTTTGAAGGGCAACTGCAGCATCTGCAACACTGTCAGTGGTACCACTTGAGGAAGTAGAACTATTTTGCACGAACCAATTTAGGAACACACAAGATGAGTGCCATGGAGCATCAGGATACAGCTGCAGGGTTTTATGAACCATTCCTATTGCTAATGTTAGGAAACTGATGTTTTTCCTAGGCTGTCTTAACATTACTGCTTTAGTCACAGATCAGATATAAAGGACAATATGCACAACCTTCAACTAAAATCCTGTTGTAGCCTAGACAGTGAAGTGGTATATTAGACTTTAAAACTGCAGCTCTTTCTGGATCCCCCAAAGTGTATCTGCACTCTTCTTCAAACAGGCCTGTTCCTCAGGAGTCAGAGTCACTTTCACAACATCCGAGATTCCATTCTGTCCCAAGATGCAAGGAACACTAAGGAACACATCCTCTTTTATTCCATAGAAACCCTTAATCATGGTGGGAATCGGATGTACCCGCCTAAGATTCTTCATTATACTTTCTGCCAAATCTGCCACAGACAGTCCAATGGGCCAGGATGTGTATGTAGCCTGTCAGTCTGATCACCTCAAAAGCACTGTCAGCCACCTGTTTGTGAACTGCCTTCCACTGTTCCTTATCTGCATCAGTGCCTAATTCGGGGTGCAGATTCTTCAGGGAGACACCAGCAACATTCACTCCACTCCATACAGGCACACTAGAGTCTCCATGCTCCCCAAGGATCCACCCATGACAGCTTAATGGGTGAATTCCCAGCCTTTCCCCCATGAGGTAACAGAACCGGGCTGAATCTAAATTGCAACCGCTTCCAACAACACGGTTTTTGGGAAAGCTGCTTATCTTCCAAGCTGCATAGGTCAAGGTATCCACTGGATTGGAAACAACAGCAACTTGCAGTTTGGGCTGTATTTTACGATATTACGAATGATGAATTTAAAGATGTTCACATTACACTGGACCAAATTAAGACGGCTTTCTCCCTCTTGCTGGCATGCCCCAGCTGTGATAATAACCAGCCTGGAGTTTGTTGTCACATTATAGTCTTTGCCAGAGACGATTTCTGGTGTTCTAAGGAAAAAGCTGCCATGTTGGAGATCCATCATCTCTCCCTTCAGTTTGTCTTCTATGACATCAACAAGAGCAATTTCATCTGCCAAGTCCTTCATTAAGATACTGATGGCACAGGCCATGCCAACAGCACCAACACCAACCACTGTAATCTTATTCTGGGGGACATGTTCTTCCTTAATAAGATTCTGAATCAGCTGATCCTTGAGAGTTGCCATATTGGACTTAGAACCGAAAGGAATCAGGAGTGCACGTCGGGTGGGCTGGACTCCGAATTGGCGGTAGCTGCTCGGGTACTCCGAGTGGGGAGCGGGAGGGGCCTTAAATAGAACCGCGAGGCTGACGTCAGGGGGGAGCCGGGCGGACGTGCGGGAACCCACCGGCAGGCGGATTCTTAACCACTGCGCCACCAGGGAAGCCCTAATATTGATTGTCCGATTGATTGATTTGGTTGTGCCAGGTCTTTAGTTGCAGCAACTCCTTAGTTGCGGCTTGCAGGTTCCTTAGTTGTGGCATGCAAACTCTTAGTTGAAGCATATATGTGGGGTCTAGTTCCCTGAGCAGGGATCGAACCCGGGCCGCCTGCATTGGAAGCGCAGAGTATTAACCACTCTGCCACCAAGGAAGTCCCTAGGTCTTTGTTTCTATTTCTGAAAGTTCTGTTATGTGTGGATGAGAAAGCCTGTAAAGTATACAGTCTTCAGAGGAAATTAAGATTAGTTTCATCTAAAGACTAATCATTTTTACAATGTTTTAAGGGCATTTTATAGGGGGGTATATTCTCTTTAATACAAACCCTAAAGAAATTAAAACTAGGTTATCAGCTATGCAAAAACTTCATTTCAACCCTCGATATATTTATGGAAATAACTGTTTGATAACACCTACAATGTATGTTTTATTACACGCCTACATGATATTTACATAGGGAAATAACCTAATTACAATATTTTCAGGTAAACGAATAACCTGCCACAATTCACCCTTGTGAAACAGATCATTTGAGTAAATACTTTGAATTACAGACTTTTTTTTTTTTTTTTTGCGGTACGCGGGCCTCTCACTGTTGTGGCCTCTCCCATTGCGGAGCACAGGCTCCGGACACGCAGGCCCAGCGGCCATGGCTCACGGGCCCAGCCGCTCTGCGGCATGTGGGATCTTCCCGGACCGGGGCACGAACCCGTGTCCCCTGCATCGGCAGGCGGACTCTCAACCACTGCACCACTAGGGAAGCCCCCAGACTACATTTTTAATTTGAAAATCGCCACCACCCAGAAAACAAATCTAAAATCACAGATGATGGCCAGGAGAGGCTAGGTAAAGTACTCCATAATGCGGTGATCTCAGCATTTATTTGGTGTAGGCAACTGGCCAACAGGGATCTCGATCTGACTCGAGCCTTTCCCCTGACAACACATCCTATGGAACAGCCCACAGAGTCACAGCAAGTTTAAGTTCCTGTTATGACTGACTCCCCCAACTGCCCTTGTGATAACCATTTTCCCCTGTCACCCAAGGCTTTCGCCTGGTTCTTCTTTGGATGAGACACGCTTCCAACAAGGAAGCCTACCAATTCCTGTTTTTTTGGTTTGCACTGACAAAGGCAGCCTGACCCAAGAAGCCAAAACGTTTCATCCATGGACCCTAATGAAGGTACATGCCTCAGGGCATGCCCCATGCTCTCTGCCTGCACCCTTCCTTGAATTCTGACGTGCTCCCTCCAGCTGTATCTTGTACCTCCTCCAGGACCTGTGAGTAATAAACACCTCCATTGCACGTTCCCTTGCAGTCTTTTACTGAGTTGCGGCTCAACCATCGGTATGAAGAGGCTCTCGTTAACAAATGCTAAATTTAAAAAGTCACAAGAAGGGGCTTCCCTGGTGGCGCAGTGGTTGAGAGTCCGCCTGCCGGTGCAGGGGACACGGGTTCGTGCCCCGGTCCGGGAAGATCCCACATGCTGCGGAGCGGCTGGGCCCGTGAGCCATGGCCGCTGAGCCTGCGCGTCCGGAGCCTGTGCTCCACAACGGGAGAGGCCACAACAGTGAGAGGCCCGTGTACCGCAAAAAAAAAAAAAAAAAAAAAAATCACGAAATAAAAAAAGTCACAAGAGGGATATTAGACAATTCTATCAAATGTATGAAGAATAATGAACAGTAATTCTATACAATTATATTGTTCCTTGTTCTCTGTCGTGTGTGTGTGTGTGTGTGTGTTTGTGTGTGTGTACACTCGAAGGTTTCACACGGGTAGGGAGAGGACAGTAGAGGAACCAGCACTGGCCTGGCAGGAAGAAAGTAGCCGCTACAGCTTCCCAAGAATGTGCCTCTGTACTACTGATCACTGTGGTGTTGCTGGCCCTCTGATTTTTGGAATAAATTTGCCCTACATCCAAGAAGTTACTGGCCTCTCTCAAATTGTGTCCACTGACACATACCTACCAGAATCTATCTAATGAAAACATACTGCCATTTGAAGTTTATACTCATGATTTCCTTTCAGGATTCAAATGAACTTACAAACTCTCATGGGGTCCAACACAGCCTCCATACAACCCATAATGATCCACTCCATCCTGCTAGAAAATACCAGAAAACATTCCAGACTCTAAGAAATCATGCCTGAGGAAAAAATACATATGAAGACACCTAAGGAAACACTACATGCAAAACACCATATTTTCATTCATAGTGACCACAGACCAAACACTGTCATCTCCAAAAACTACATAAGAGAGATGTATCCAGTGATGCACATGCCACAGAGAGGCCCCACCATTTCCCAAGGAAACACTCGCAATTCTCTTTCTTACCTTTTGTATCAGTGCATCTGAAACTTCATTTGCAACACAAAATACTAAAAAATACAAAAGGTAACCCGCAAAATGATCTCTGAACTTTTCCCTATATTACTCTAAAAATAGCACAGTGATTCCCTCCCCATGCCCGCCCCTGGACAAGGAAGGATTTATTACTTGCAGCAATTAATAACGACACCAGAGTTCTTTCCCAAAGCAGTGCCCCTGTACAATGATCCTTGATCTCCCAAAAGACCGACACAAGTCACTTGTGGAGTGGATGCTGTAGGGCACCCTCTAGCTCCATCGCCTGAGGACAAGGCACCCATCCTCCTGCACTGAAGGATTCCTGCAGGCTCAGCTCAGGGAACACATCTAACATTGGAGAAAAAATGTTTTTCTCTGCCTAAATCCACTGCCTTCGTTCTTCCCGAGGTATGACCGTGAAATATCCGAATAAACAAATGCGTGTAAACCTCAGTGTCAGCAGCTATGTCCCAGGGAACCTGAGCTAAGACACTACGGCACCTCAAACCATGCAACGCCCCCCACAACTACCCATAAACCCAATTCCAGGTGCTCCAGCCAGAAGTGAGACACCCTCCGCCAACAGCTCCACACACCCTTTGAGCCCACAAGGGACAGGTGCACACATCTTGATGCCCCGACTTGCGGCCATGTCTCTGCTGCAGAGCCCTACAGGCTTCCCTCCGATTTCCCCAATTTTCTACCTGTTCCCAAAGCACTCATGGGCAAACAAGGCTGAAAGACACAACGACCTCTCAGTAAAGCCATAACAACAGGAATACACACAAAGTGCCACCTAAAGGACACTGGCCATTCAGGATGAAGGTTAAGTCGGCCCTCCTGGGAGAACTGACCCGCAACTGGGGTTGTTATGAAGTCCAGTGACAAAGGCATTTGAGTATAGTGAGGAAATCTCCAAGACAGACGGTTCCCAGGGTTTTTATCTCCTGTTCTCCCCACTCACAGGTAATTACAAGATACCCTAGCTCATTGAGGGGGGGCCTCCTACATGCCCCCTTAGGTTCCCAACATCTGCAGCCTTAGCACAGGGAAATCACTATCGCTGACGCTGTGCAGATGACCTGCCGGAAGGCAAAGCTCCTGTCCAAGGTAGTGACTGGTCCCTGGATGTGCACACCTGGAACACCTGGGGGCTACAGTAAAGCAGTGACAGAGCACACTAAACATGGGGACAACTCAGGACACTGCATGAGGACACCAGTTCTGTAGGGCTTTTTAGGACTGCCTACATCTTTTCCTCCCATCGTGGGAGGAAGAGAAACACGGTGCACCCTTCAACGCATGGAAAAGGGGAGACTCCAAATGATCAATGGAGAAAGGCATTTCTGATGAGGGGGGTTGATACAGGGGCGATAAACTCTGGTGAATGTGACAGAGACTGGCTGGAGGGGATGGTGGGGACCTCTCAGAACCTAGAACTGAAGGAGGACAAAGGGCCTGAGCCACGGTAACTTAAAGGCAAAAGGTTAAAACAGGAACTAAGATCTGACACAGAAAAGGCACCCCAGGAAGGACCCTGAGTCAGACCAAAAATGGAGCAAGCCAGATGACTGGCCAGAGACAACCCGGAAACTAACCCCACGACCATCAACCTGAGACTGAGAGCCACATGACAGAGCCGTCCTCCTGGGGTCCCTTACCCTGCTGCTCTTCACTCAGGCACCCCTTCCCAACAAAGTCTTTTGCTTTGTCAGTACGTGTGTCTCCTCGGACAATTCGTTTCCGAGTGTTAGACAAGGGCCCACTCTTGGGTCCTGGAAGGGGTCTTCCTTCCTGCATCAAAGTATGAACGCTACACATGCACATTTTTACCAAGTGGGTTGAACAAACTAAACTTAATCCAGAATTACAGTGGCCATTATGACTATCATGCCATCTCCCAACACTCGTTTTCCTTAAGACTAGATCTGAAGACTGCAGTTCTAAAGTTAAACAAGACGAACGGTATATTTATTTTCATGGCTACCTGGAGGCTTCCAAACAGGAACGAAATTCTAAAACTGCCTCTTTGCGAAACACTTTCTGAACTGACCAAACCAACCAAAAAGCTAGAAATGAACGAAATAGCTTCTGAAGCCTTATGCTGTGAGTGTTCTCCTCCCCCAACTTGACAACTTGTGTGTTTTCTCAGAACCCTTTGTTTCAGACTCCACCATACAACAGTGGGAACCTTAGCAGGGCAGGAAGGATTCAGCACAGTAAACTCTTACACAGAGACCAGCAAGGCAGTTTTCCCACACTTTCCTTCAAGTCACTGTGGTCTCTGGTGAGACCCTCAGCTGGACCCGACGATCCCCTCCAGGTCACAGACCAGCCCTGATCCATCCCCACGCAGAGCAGAGTCCCCTCACCCTCAGCCCAGATCTCAGCCCTCAGGAACGGGGGGACTCAGTCATGATGCTCAATGGTACATACAGATTAGAACATACGGGAGATCCTTAATATTATTTATTAAAGTTGGGCCCCACCCTGATAATACGAAAGAGGATCTCTGGTCAGGGGGCACACATGTATTTACAAAATGCCTCATCCATCTAACGTGCAGACTGCATTGAGCACCACTGACGGACAAACTGATAATGAAAATGTGGTGTATATATATAGAATGCAATATTGCTCAGAAATGTTGCCATTTGCAACAACACCGATGGCTCTAGAACGTACTATGCTAAGTGAAAAAAGTCAGACAAAAATAAGTACCACACGGTTTCACTTATATATGGCATTAAAAAAAAAAAGGGGAATACAGTGAAGAGAGACTGGTAGAACAAACATATGATTTTGAGAAAGGGGTAAAGGGGTGAGATAAGAGGGGCATATTTCAGGGACTTCCCTGGTGGTCCAGTGGCTAAGACTCCATGCTTCCACTGCAGGGGGTTCGGTTTAGATCTCTGGTCAGGGAACTAAGATCCTACATGTCAGGTGGTACGGCCAAAAGAAAAAAAAAAAAAGTTAAGAGGATCACATTTAAAACTGCACAATAGATAGGTCACAGTGATGTAATATACAGCATAAAGAATATGGTCAATAACGTCATAATAATTTTGTTTGGGGACACGATGGCTACTAGACTCATTGTGGTGATCATTTCATAATGTATACAAATATTAAAACAGCATATAGTGCACCTGAAACATTATATTGTACATCACCTATATTCCAATTAAAAATAAAAAGAGAGGGAATTCCCTGGTGGTCCAGTGGTTACGACTCGGCGCTTTCACTGCTGAGGGCCCGGGTTCAATACCCGGTTGGGGAACTAAGATCCCACAGGCCATGCAGTATGGCCAAAACAAACAAAAAAAATTTTTTTTTAAATAAAAACAAACTCCACTGTGGAGCGATACCATATAAAACTAATGTATGCGGCAAAGCCAGGAACCAGGGCTCATACCTCACTTGGTATCAGAATATACATTTTTGAGGGAAAAAACACACAAATATATGGCAAAGCTGATCCAAAGTTTAAGCCTTCTGGAACATAATAGAATTCTTTCCAGAAATTTGACAAATGTAATGAGTGTGATCAACTTTGTAAACAATACACAGCTTTGTGGTCATGAAAGTATTCATATAATATGGAAACGGTACAAGTGAGTCAAGGCCTTTCAGCAATTACCTCAGCATACGCCACGAAGAATTCATACTAGAAAGAAATGACAAATGTAATGGAGATAAATGTTCAAACAATGCTCTCAATGGACTTAATGCTAAAAGTTTACACTCAGGGGAACTAGGTTCATTACTTACGAAGATCAACCAAAAAAAAAAAAAAAAGATCAGATAGGACTCGGTGCTTTCACTGCCATGGCCTGGGTTCAATCCCTGGTCAGGGAACTAAGATCCTGCAAGCAGCATGGAACAACAGGAAGAAAAAAAAAAAAGGCTACTTAAAAAAAATAATAAAACTAGAGGCGGTAATACAGAGTGAAGTCAGAAGAAGAAAAACAAATACCGTGTATTAACGCATATATGTGGAACCTAGAAAAATGGTACAGATGAACCGGTCTGCAGGACAGAGATAGACACAGATGTAGAGAACAAATGTATGGACACCAAGGGGGGAAAGTGACGGGGGGAGGGTGGTGGTGGTGTGATGAATTGGGAGATCGCGATTGATATGTATACACTAATATGTATAAAATGGACAACTAATAAGAACCTGCTGTATAAAAAAAAAACTCATGAGATGGTGTCTATCAATGAAGCAAGGATACCTGTGGAAAAGTCTAATTATCTGCATATTATTAAATGTTTTTATTCAATTATTTGAAGTTTCTTGAAAACGGTGTATTTTTTTTTTTTTTTTTTGCGGTACGCGGGCCTCTCACCGCTGCGGCCTCTCCCGTTGCGGAGCACAGGCTCCGGACGCACAGGCCCAGCGGCCATGGCTCACAGGCCCAGCCGCTCCGCGGCATGTGGGATCCTCCCGGACCGGGGCACGAACCCGTGTCCCCTGCACCGGCAGGCGGACTCCCAACCACTGCGCCACCAGGGAAGCCCCGAAAACGGTGTATTCTTATTAACGACCTATAACCTGAAGTTTGAAATCTGCTGTTATTCTTTCGTTACTCGCTATTCTTTTATCACCATGATGGTTTTAGGGAAGGGATGGGTAAGATGAAAGGACCTACTTCATTAGGTGGGATTTATTCATATCCAGATTACTGTGAAAAACTAGGACACTCACTTTAAGGTGCAATGTTATAAATAAACTTGACAGCATGGGGAGGGGCAGAGTATAGATATAAAACTATTATCTAAAATATAGTGCTTTTTGCGGTCATTGCCCCTTCTCTAGATTTGCTATGACTGAGGGCTGTTGTTGATGATTATAGGAAAGGGTTACCCTACCAGATGATCGTGAAACACAGTACAACTGGACACTGAGAGAAT
The DNA here is from genome assembly GCF_964374135.1 of Grampus griseus. Lineage (NCBI taxonomy): Eukaryota > Metazoa > Chordata > Mammalia > Artiodactyla > Delphinidae > Grampus > Grampus griseus. The sequence goes on from NC_139013.1 coordinate 4,843,223, forward strand.
GAAGTTTTCATATGAGTATCACGATGGCAGAAAAAATGGAGGGGAACAATGGTCTTCTGTCCTCTTAAAAGGGAATAGCTGTTGTATATCATTTATTAATGAAAATTAGTATTATTTCTAGACACTGAAGACATGGTGTTACAGAGGATAGTTTAATGAAAAGAACTAGAGTAAAACATGCTTGTGAGGGATTCAAAAATTAATGTAATCTTTCCTTTATAATCCTGAATGAGTCATAAGCTTTCTATTGACCCCACAGTATCCCACCTCTTTGGGGCACTTCATAATACGTCGTTAGGCTCTCTAGGTTGAGGGGCATCTAAACAATTTCTTTCCATGTTATATATAAAACGACATTCAACTTTGGAAATACATATTCATAATCTGTATTTGACTTATGAACTCCAAAGTGTATCCCTGATTATTTCTGGGACTATGAAAATACCAAGTCGGTGAAACTTCAGATTCAAGCTCCCTACAAACTGCCTCTCCTTACCTGAATATACACAAGATTATATTTTTACATGCCTTTTTTAGTGCTGAAGTTAGACCCATGGTTTGCATATCTACATGAAATGAAAATAGAAATATAGTAAGCATATGAAAACTACGAGGAAATAAAAGAACATTTCATAAATAAGGATTAAAAGGACACAATCTATCTTTTGTGTTGCAGTGCTCAGAGAAATAACTGGAAAAGATCAAGGTTCATGAGTTTCCTCTAAGAATGAACATACACAATGGGATTTATAAACTATAAATTTCACGTATGCACTCTCCAAAATATTTGTTGGGTTTTTTTTTAGGATTTTTTAAAAGGGTATTTTTTTTTTAATACATTTATTTATTTTTGACTGCGTTGGGTCTTCGTTGCTGCGTGCGGGCTTCTCATTGCGGTGGCTTCTCTTGTGGAGCATGGGCTCTAGGCATGCAGGCTTCAGTAGTTGTGGTGCACAGGCTTAGTAGTTGTGGCTCGCAGGCTTTAGAGCACAGGCTCAGTAGTTGGGGCGCACAGGATTAGTTGCTCTGCAGAACTGGGATCTTCCCGGACCAGGGCTTGAACCCATGTCCCCTGAACTGGCAGGCAAATTCTTAACCACTGCGCCACCAAGGAAACCCTATTTGTTGTTAATTACTTTTGCTTTTTTTTTTTAATTAATGAATTTATTTATTTATTTTTGGCTGCAATGGGTCTTCATTGCTGCGTGGCTTTCTCTAGTCTCTGAGTGGGGGCTACTCTTTGTTGCGGTGCCCCGGCTTCTCATTGCGGTGGCTTCTCTTGTTGCAGAGCTCCGGCTCTAGGCACGCAGGCTTCAGTAGTTGAGGCTCGTGGGCTCTAGAGCGCAGGCTCAGTGGTTGTGGCTCACGGGCTTAGTTACTCCGCGTCAGGTGGGATCTTCCCGGGCCAGGGCTCGAATCCATGTCCCCTGCATTGGCAGGCGGATTCTTAACCACTGCGCCACTAGGGAAGTCCCTGCACTTTTGCTTTCTCTGCTGGAAAAAGATGGAACCCCACACAAAGTTTAGTTTGGAGGGCTTTCTGTGGAGACCGGGGTGGACCAAGTTGTTCCCAAAATGGCTAGAGAACGCAGAGCAGAGAATGGTGATGTTCTTGCGTTACGGTGGATACAAGACTGGGCTGTGGTGATAGTACTTGCTTGTGGTGTGAACCTACAAGTCCTGCCAAGGGATGGAGCGCTCAGGCTTTATTATCAGCCTGCCCTGATAACATAGGCAGAAGAGGAAGAGCTTGTACCGAGTCATAAGGTGTCTGTAGTCAGACCTCAAAAATGGAGTCAGGGGCTTCCCTGGTGGCGCAGTGGTTGAGAGTCCGCCTGCCGATGCAGGGGACGAGGGTTCGTGCCCTGGTCCGGGAGGATCCCACATGCTGCGGAGAGGCTGGGCCCGTGAGCCATGGCCGCTGGGCCTGCACGTCCGGAGCCTGTGCTCCACAACGGGAGAGGCCACAGCAGTGAGAGGCCCGCGTACCGCAAAAAAAAAAAATGGAGTCAGACTCACAATGTTTTGGATTCATTTTGTACTTCTACCTTCCTGAACAATGAGAGCATAAATCTATGTTGATTTAAGGCATTTAGTTTGTGGTAAGTTGTTACAGCAGAAATAGAAATTTTAAAGAAATGATGTATATGGAAAATCAAAAGAATCTACAGGGCTTCCCTGGTGGTGCAGTGGTTGAGAGTCCGCCTGCCAACGCAGGGGATACGGGTTCGTGCCCCGGTCCAGGAAGATCCCACATGCCGTGGAGTGCCTGGGCCCGTGAGCCATGGCCGCTGAGCTTGCGCGTCTGGAGCCTGTGCTCCGCAACGGGAGAGGCCACAACAGTGAGAGGCCCATGTACCACAAAAAAAAAAAAAAAAAAAGAACCTACAGAAATTTCTAGAAAGAGTATACGATGCAAGGTGTCAGGATACAAGTACACCATGCAAAAATTTATTGAAATTTTATATAGTAGTAATTTACAAATGAATACTGAAATTAAAAATGTAGTATCTTCTTTAAATGCTCAGAAAAGTAAAACTAGAAGAAAAATGTGTAAATCTAACAAAACATGGACTTTTATATGAAAAACTACAGTGGTCTGAAAGAAATCAAAGATGACATTTAATTTAAGTCATTTTAGAGAAACACACCACAGTGAATTGCTAGAGAAACACAGCATATTCATTGAAGGTAAGATACAACATAGAAATGATGACAAATCACCTCAAATTGACAAACAGGTTTAATGCATTTCTCCACAAAATTTTTGAAGATACAAACAAGATTTTTCTAAAATAAATATGGAAGGCAAAAGAAATAGAAGAGCTGATATATCTGAAAAATACTATGTGGGCAAAAAATATATCTGAAGTGGTTGGAATCACTCCACACAATAACAAGATTTATAATACAGTGACAGTAATCAAGACTGTGTGGGATTTGTCGAGTGACAGACACACAGACCAACAGAACAGAATGAGGAAACCAGAAACAGCCCTACAGGAGTACAGCGTACCCTTGAACAACACGGGTTTAAGCTGTGTGGATTCACTTATAAGTGCATGTTTCCCAAAACACACTATCACAGTACTACAAGGTCACAACTCGGTTGAATCCAAGGATGCAGAACCACAGATATGGAGGGCCAATATTAAGTTATACGTGGATTTTTGACTACTCGGGACTCAACACCTCTAACTCACTGCACTGTTCAAGGGCCACTGTACTTCCGACAGATTTTTGACTAAGGTAGCAAGGCAATTCAATAAACGAAGGATTTTCAAAAACTGGTAGTAATCAATAACATGTTCACAATGGGGGAAAAAACTCCATTTAAACTTCACACCTGTACAAATATTAGCTCAAAGGTAATCACTGGTTTAAAGGTAAAATTATAAAACTAAACAACAAGACATTTAGTAAAAACACCGCAGAATAAAATTTTGATACCCTATGGATAACTGCTCTTCTAAAAAATTGCTTACATATATTATCTGGTAAACATTTCCAAACATTAATTTTTTTACTGAAGTATAGTTGATTTACAACATTCTGTTAGTTTCTGCTGTACAGCAAAGTGACTTAGTTCTACACATATATACACTCTTTTTAATATTCTTTTCCATTATGGTTTATTCCAGGAGACTGAATATAATTCCTTGTCCAAACATTAATTTTTATTAACCTAGGGTAAAAACACCTTGGGCAATTGATTTAAAGTGTTTTACAAGCATTTTCGAAAACCATATTGCACAATGGAACATACGTGTGCCTCAGGTAAAGAAATGTAATAAATTATTAGCATGAAGAAAACTGTATTGTTTCCTAATCAAGAAATCAGGAGTTTCAAGAGTAAACATTCGGGGCTTCCCTGGTGGCGCAGTTGTTGAGAGTCCGCCTGCCGATGCAGGGGCCACGGGTTCGTGCCCCGGTCCGGGAAGATCCCACATGCCCCGGAGCGGCTGGGCCCGTGGGCCATGGCCGCTGAGCCTGCGCATCCGGAGCCTGTGCTCCGCAACGGGAGAGGCCACAACAGTGAGAGGCCCGCGTACCGCAAAAAAAAAAAAAGAGTAAACATTCGCTGTTTTGTTAAACAGTCTGAATCCATTTTATGATGTTGGACTACTGACAGCTTTAGGCAGCAGGACAACCTCTTCCTATTCTACCTATGTGGGCAAACTAATTAAAAAAAAAAAAAAAAAAAACCTGAGGACTCCCTCCTTTGATACAAACTGAAAGTTCAAATCTCATCAAGTGATCTCCTTAACACACGAAGCCATTGACCATTCCCTGTTCTCTTCAACCATTTTTTGAACACCTTGGAAGTCTCCACCCTTCCCATAGAAAGCTGAATTGTATAACAAACATTCTCATAACACTTCCATATAAATATCAGTCTCAATAATGAAACCAAATTCTGTGTGGGGTTCCACCCTATTCCACTGAATGGTCACAAGTGCAAACCAGCAACAACAAAAACATGGGTTAAGGGTGAATACATGAAATTTCTAGTTTATCCACCAAACAAAAATGTCCCCATTGTATGTGGTTCATTTGAAGAGAAGACTCATGAACACAGAGCCCTAAAAATTATTTCACTGAGCACAATAAAGGAAAAATGTGATACTACATGATCTTTTAATTTTTCTATTTTGCATATGCTTACTATTTTCCTAGTTTCTCTCCATCTAAATCAAGGTGCACACCATGACGTTTATTTAGACACATAAAAGAACAAGAAAAAATACATTCATATACTGCATACTCAAGAATGGGGAGCAGGTATTAAGGAGTGTTTTAAAAACTAGCATTCCCAAGGTAGAGTAATGCTGTAATGTTCTGTTCAGTATGGACTGTCTGATGATTAGTAGGATGTGAGCCCCAAATGAAGGTTTTCCGCATTCACACATTCATGAGGTAATCTCCAGAATGAATTCTTTGGTGAATACATTCCTTGTCAAAAGGCCAGGCCACAATAATTACAATTATTGGTTTCAATCAGGAATGAAATTTCTAATAAAGCATAAGATGGGGACACCTGCTAAAAGCCTCGTCACATCACTACATTATTAAAGTCTCTCACCAATATGGATTGCCTGATGGCATTAAGTCAGGCTTGAAAGCACACTGAAGAATTTGACATGCTCATTACATGTGTAAGACTGCTCACCATTATGAATTCTCCGAAGACTTGGAAGGGCTGAACTCTGACGAAAGACCTTGCCACACTCATTGCATTTGTAAGCCTTCTCACCATTATGAATTCTCTGATGACGTACAAGGTTTGCATTTTGACTGAACACTTTGCCACAATCATTACTCTTGTAATTTGCTCCGTTATGTATTTTCCAATGAATTCGAAGTTGGGGTTTTTGACTAAAGACCTTGGCACACGCATTACATTTGTAAGGTTTCTCTGCAATATGAATTTCTTGATGCCTTGTAAGGGTTGTCTTCTCACAAAAGACCCTGCCACACTCATGACATCTGTAAGGTTTCTCTCCAGTAAGAATTCTCTGAAGAAGTGCAAGGACTGCATTTCGATTAAAGACTCTGCCACACACATCACATTTATATGGTTTGGATCCTGTATGGATTATCTGATGATGCCAGAGAGTTAAGCCATGATGAAAAGTTTTGCCACACACATTACGTTTGTACGGTTTCTCTTCAGTATGAATTCTCCGATGAATTGCAAGGTATGAATTTTAACCAAAGACCTTGCCGCATACATCACAATTATGTAATTTCTCTCCTGTATGGATTATCTGATGCCTACTGAGGTATGAGCCCTGATGAGAGGTTTTAGCCACACTCATTACATTTGTAAGATTACTCACTATTATGAACTGTTGGATGACTTGCAAGGTTTGTGTTTTGACTAAAGACTGGGACACACTCATTCCATTTTTAAGGTTTCCCTCTAGTATGAATTTCCTGATGAAGCCCAAGGACTGCATTTTGATGAAAGACTGTCCCATACGTCATATTTATATGGTTTTGCTACTCAATGGATTATGTCATGCCTACTGATGCCTGAGGAAGAAAGAAAGATTTTCCCACAGACACTACGTTCTCCACAGTATGAATTCTCTGATGAGTTACAAGGTCTGGATTTTGACTAAAGACCTTGGCACACACATCACATTTATGTAATTTCTCTCCTGTATGGATTATCCGATGTCGAGTGAGGGTTGAGCTCTGATTAAAGGTTTTACCACAGTCATTACACTTGTAAGGTTTCTCTCCAGTATGAATTCTCTGATGAACTGAAAGCTTTCTTTTCTGACTAAAGACCTTGCCACACTCGTTACATTCATAAGGTTTCTCTCCAGTATGAACCCTTTGATGAATTACAAGGTCTGAATTTTGACTAAAGACCTTGTCACACACATCACATTTATGTAATTTCTCTCCTGTATGGATTATCCGATGTCGAGTGAGGATTGAGCTCTGATTAAAGGTTTTACCACACTCATTACATTTGTAAGGTTTTTCTCCAGTATGAATTCTCTGATGAACTGAAAGCTTTCCTTTTGTACTAAAGACCTTGCCACACTCATTACATTTGTAAGGTTTCTCTCCAGTATGAATTCTTTGATGAATTACAAGATCTGAATTTCGGCTAAAGACCTTGTCACATACATCACATTTATGTAATTTCTCTCCTATATGGATTCTCTGATGACTCCTGAGATTTGAGCCCTGACGAAACATTTTGCCATACTCATTGTAAGGTATTTCCCTGTGTGGGCTCTGGTCTTGTGTCAGTATTGAAGGATGCATAAAATATATATTAGAAATGTTGGTTTGGACAGGAGGAGAAATTCCTTCAACTGGTGAAAATGAGGAAGTACTGCTGATACTCTTCTTAGCTTTATTAAAATCATCAATTTTCTGTTTACTCTTAAACATATGCAGTTCATCCTGAAGGCTTAACACAAGTCTATTTCCAATATGGTTGTTTCCCGCATCCCTTCCACCATGTTGACTTCTTCTATCAGTGACATTTTGGTTATGGGATGTAGGGATATTTCTGTAATTCCTTTCATCATGTCTCCACTGAAATCCAAAGTCAAACATATTCTCCTGTATTTTCGAGAGGTAAAAAGGTTCCTGGATTTCATGTCTTCCCAAAACCACTGTTTGGAATACTCCTCCTCTATCAATGTTTGATTTTAGCTGTAATTTCCTTACCACGTGTATATGAGAGATATCTACAAGATATAAAGAACCATACATTTCCTATTCATTACACTGCATGATAAATGTTTCACGTTGAATATGTGATATTAAACAAAAGTAACACTTTTCTCAAACAGAGTTACGAAACTTTTCAACCATGGTGTTAAATTTTTGAATAACGGTAAAGAATAGGATTCTTCACTACAGAAAGAGTGATTACACATAATTCAAATTAAGTTCAGCGTAGCATCGTTTCAACCACTGTGACAAAAACATTCAAATGGAAAAACTTACATTAGCTCTCAAAAAAGGGTATTTTCCACGGTGACCACAAAGCACATACCAACTAACAGCAAACACACAAATACCAGAAGTTTAAAAAGGAAATCTTAAGGGAGATGCAAGAAGTGAACTATGTAACTAATACTGTTATTCAAGCATCCCTGCTGGAAATGGTTTCTGAGTCATCACGGCTGCACGTATTGATTTAGGTCATTTACTGAAAAAGTTTTTCAATGGATGAAAGGGAATCATTTTTACAGTGTGAGTAATGAGGAAGGTGGAGGGATGGATGATGAAGTGCTGCAGAAACTGGGGAGATCAAGAGAACAACTTAAATACGTGACCAACGACAGTGATTCTATCCACATCAAGAGACAATGTAAATGGACTTCCCTGGTGGTCCAGTGGTTAAGACTATGTGCTTCCAAAGCAGGGGGTGCAGGTTCCATCTCAGGTCAGGGAACTAAGATCCCACATGCTACGGGGTGTGGCAATAAATAGATAGATAGATAGATAAATAAATAAATATATAATACAATACAGAAAGAGAGACAGAGAGAGACCATGTAAAGAAAGACCAGGACTGATAACAGGACTGAGTGGAGGAGAGGGAATAATAAACATGGGGTATCATAGCTTGTGATTGCATATATGTGTGAATAAAACTGTATGAGGCAACTAAAAATAATGTGGTTAAAAGAAAAGAAGAGGGGCTTCCCTGGTGGCGCAGGGGTTGGGAGTCCGCCTGCCGATGCAGGGGACGCGGGTTTGTGCCCCAGTCCGGGAAGATCCCACATGCAGCGGAGCGGCTGGGCCCGTGAGCCATGGCCGCTGAGCCTGCGCGTCCGGAGCCTGTGCTACGCAACGGGAGAGGCCACAACAGTGAGAGGCCCGCGTACCGCCAAAAAAAAAAAAAAAAAAAAGAAAGAAAAGAAGAGGACTTCCCTGGTGGTGCAGTGGTTAAGAATCCACCTGCCAATGGAGGGGACACGGGTTCAAGCCCTGGTCCAGGAAGATCCTGCATGCTGCGAAGCAACTAAGCCCGTGTGCCACAACTACTGAGACTGTGCTCTAGAGCCCGTGAGCCCCAGCTACTGAGACCACATGACACAACTACTGAAGCCCACATGCCTAGAGCCCATGCTCCTCAACAAGAGAAGCCACTGTAATGAGAGAAAGCCCGCACGCTGCAATGAAGACCCAATGCAGCCAAAACTAAATAAATAAATAAATTTACAAAAAGAAAAAGATTAAACTAAATTTTAAAAATTAATTAAGGGAAAAAAAGAGAAAAGAAGAATTGGCCCAGCAAGTAACACAATACTATTCCTTGTTTTTTGGCCATGCCATGCAGCTTGCTGGATTCTTAGTTTCCCAAAAAGGGATCAAACCTGAGCCCACGGCAGTGAAAAGAGCTGAGACCTAACCACTGGACCACCAGGGATTTCCCAGTACAATTCCATTTATAACTGTGGAAATTATACTCTGGGTATGGGGCCAAAACAAAAGGGATGTAAAAAGAGAGAGAATGGGACACTGAAGCAATATAGCAGGTTTACATTTATTACATTATTTACTACATAAGGTATCAAATTGAATATTCCATAGGCCCCATTTCTATGCATATAATCACAAAGTACATACATAATATCCCAGGAGATGTGAAAGAATGTTTTAGCCGAAACCTAAAGGAAAAACTACAATAAGGCCATCAAAAAGAGAGTTTCTTCCATATAAAAACATACAGATACAAAGAAACTGAAAAGTATAAAAGCTCCCCAGAATACTGTAAAAAGAACAAAACTATAATATAATGCAGCAATTACATTATTGGGAATATATCAAACAAAATGAAATCACTGTCTTAAAAGATACCTACACTTTGGGCTTCCCTGGTGCCGCAGTGGTTAAGAATCCGCCTGCCAATGCCCGAAAAACGGGTTCAAGCCCTGGTCTGGGAAGATCCCATATGCTGTGGAGCAACTAAGCCCGCGCGCCGCAACTACCGAGCCTGCACTCTACAGCCCACGAGCCACAACTACTGAAGCCTGCGCACCTAGAAACCGTGCTCCGCAACAAGAGAAGCCACCGCAATGAGAAGCCCGCACACCACAAGGAAGAGAAGCCACCGCAATGAGAAGCCCGCACACCACAAGGAAGAGTAGCCCCCGCTCGCCGCAACTAGAGAAAGCCCGCGTGCAGCAACAAAGACCCAATGCAGCCAAAAATAAATAAATTAAATAAATAAATTTATTTTAAAAAAAAAGATACCTGCACTCCCACATTCATAACAGCAGTAATCACAATTGCCCAGGCATTGAAACACCCTAACTGTCCAACAGATGGATGGGGAACAAATCTGGGAGATACACAGAATGCAATTTCATTTATATATAAAGAAGAAAAAAATCCTACTATTTTTAACAGCACAGATGGACAGTGAGGATATATACTCAGTAAAATTATTCAGAGAAAGAATAAAACTGAATGATCCCATTTATATGCAAAATATATTTTTTAAAAAAGAGGCATGCTGGGACTTCCCTGGTGGTCCAGTGGTTAAGAATTCGCCTTCCATTGCAAGGGACGCAGGGTCGCTCCCTGGTCGGGGAACTAAGATCTCACATGCCAAGAGGCAAATAAGCCCAAGTGCTGCCTCAACTGAGCCCGCGAGCTCTGGAGCCCACCCGTCACAACTAGAGAAGCCTGAGCGCCACAATGAAGACCCAGTGAAGCCAACAAAAAAATAAATACATAAATAAAAATAAAGTAAAATTAAAAAAAGAGGCATACTAAGAGCAACTTAAAGTAGAACAGCTGTTACCAAACTCCGGAAGCAGAATGTGGAGATATTAGTCAAAGGAGTAAATGGCTGAGGTAGCAAAACAAGCAGACAGGGCTTGAGACAGCTCCTTGCAGGTTCTGAGGTGCCAGATGGAATGAAAGAGCAGCCAGTGTTTTCCCATCTTCTGATTAGGTCTTCAAAGAGCACAAGATGGGGGTGGAACCCAGAAAGGCTCAGGGGCTGGAGTCTGGAGGCATCAGCTCTGATCTATAGAGACTGAGAACTGAGCATCCAAGGGAATCAAGTCCAAAAGGAGAGCTGAGAGAGCAACAGATCCCTTTAAAACAACCCTGTTGGGGCTTCCCTGGTGGCGCAGTGGTTGAGCGTCCGCCTGTCGATGCAGGGGACACGGGTTCGTGCCCCGGTCCGGGAGGATCCCACATGCCGCGGAGCGGCTGGGCCCGTGAGCCATGGCCGCTGAGCCTGCGCGTCCAGAGCCTGTGCTCCGCAATGGGAGAGGCCACAGCGGTAAGAGGCCCGCGTACCGCAAGAAAACAAAACAAAACAAAAAACCCTGTTCACGCTCCTCAAAATCAAGCAGCAACAAGTTCACAGGGGCCACATAGCCGAGTGCAGCAGATCATGATAAAGACTGCCTTTGTCTTTGGTGGAGCTCCCGCATCACTGGAGGGGGAAAGAATACATTTTACATGTTGAGGGACCGAGTGATAACTAAGGGAGAAGAAAAATTTCCTCTCAGACTTGACAACGAATAGATTTCTGTTTTCGCAAACAACTCTCCCATTTGGTAGAGTTTCCCAAACACTACTAATGCTGCGGTGGGTCTGGAAACATATTTCACAAACTCATCCACCGCTTGCCTCCTTCTCAATGCAGAGGGAACGATGAAATATGCAGACATCTAACTCTTTTCCAGTAGGTACTGAATCAAAAGCACAGAGGTAGAGCACAGGGAATGAAATATTTTAAAAGTTTCCGCTTGGGCATTAGACACACTTAATCACTTAAAAAACTCCTGGTGTACCACAAAGTGGCCAGATCATCTGAAGAAAGGGCATGTTTAAACTCCTGATGCTAAATCAAGAAGCTTTTCATGCCTCAGTCAACGTGGCTTTGAGCTCAGTTAAGCAAGGCAGGGGATTCCAAAAGGCAAACCAGGGAACATGCAAAGATACCCTCCTGACTTTTGGAGGGAAGTTATCCTCACCCACAGAGATCAGGTTCCTGTAGGTCTCCAACATCACGTCCCTGTACAAGGCCCTCTGAGCAGGGTCCAGGCATTCCCACTCTTCTGGAGAGAATTCGATGGCCACATCATTCAATGTCAACTGTCCCTTAAATAAAAAAACATTTCACCAAGAGGACGTGAGGAGAGTTCTTATTTCCATACAAAATGAGTAGAGATAAAAGATCAATTAAGTTGAAGTATGTATTCTGACAGATCCATGGAAAGGTATTTGAAGCTAACTGGGTGTGTATTTTAATTTCTTATGCTTTGTCATAGAGATTACAATATCCTTCAAATCGATTTACCCTTCTCATTCTTGTGGGCAATACATAAAATATATGCAAATAAAAATTCAACACCGTGTTGTCCATGTGGAAGTGTTAGATATTACGTTCTATACACTGAGGGATAATCATCCTTCTGGAGGTGGAGGAACATGAGTGGTGTCTTCAGAGACGACAGAGTCCACAGTGGCTCTATAAAGAAAGCTCAAGATCTCCAATTATGACGATGATAACAGCAGCAAAGAGGAACATTATGGGCTTCCCTGGTGGCGCAGTGGTTGGGAGTCCACCTGCCGATGCAGGGGACGCGGGTTTGTGCCCCGGTCTGGGAAGATCCCATATGCCGCGGAGCGGCTGGGCCCGTGAGCCATGGCCGCTGAGCCTGCGCGTCCGGAGCCTGTGCTCCGCGGCGGGAGAGGCCACAGCAGTGAGAGGCCTGCGTACAGCAAAAGAAAAAAAAAAAAAGAGGAACAGTATATGAACACTTCCTATATGCTATGCATTACTCTAAATGTTTTACTCTAAATGTTGTTAGCAACATCAAAGCTCATTAAAGAAAGATCTTTTCCCAACTTACAGAGGAGAAAACTGTGTCAGAGACACTCTGAAAAACTCGACTGAGTTCAGCAATCTAAGGAATCATACACTAAGCACATGAACTTGGTTGGGCTACACCATGGTTGGGCTCTGGAACTGAAGCTTAAAAATCAAAGAGTTAAGTAACACATAGAGCATTAAAATTTCATTGACAGACGATTACCTGAGAAAACTTTAAAGAAGTTCAAGGTAAACAACATGGAACAGCCTAAAAGTTCATTATATACGTGTACACGCACACATACACACAAAATGTTAGTAATTTTATTACTATTTAAACCATGAACATGATACTGTAGAAAAAATTCAAGGCCAGGGAATATATTAAAGATATAATATGAATTGCAAAAAGATATCTATAGATTTAAAATCATGATGTCTTTTATCTAAACCATGGACTTGCACATCCATGCACATATGCACACATGTCAACGATAAATTAACTGAAACGAGAGTGGTCTCCTGACAGATTTTCAGACTATTTTTTCATTATCATATTTATTCACGTGTATTTCAGGATATTTCTTATAGAAATGAAAATGTACAAACTGTATTAAACTGAGTTTCTCAACATGATTCTATAGTAGGCTACTAAAAAAGAAAATAATACAGACATTAAAAAAAACAAGAATACTTTAACTCCAATTTCAATAACTATATTCAAAAATATAAATCTGTCCATTTGAATTTATACAGATAGGCATTAACAAAAACCAAAAAGGGTTTCTGTTTTTCCACTAATAAAACATTGATTCAAAATTAGAAAAAAATTTTTTTAAATTAGAAAAGTTATTACTACTATACATTATTTTAACAGATTAAGAATAAAATTCTCACAATGGTAAAGTAAAAAGTTTCTTGGAGAATTATAAAACATAACAAAAAAGAATATGGAAAAAATATATTGTTATTAAGAAAGAACATTTCACCAATGTCGTGATCAGAAGGAAAGGGTCGATGCATTCTCTCTGACGTTACAGTGGAGTGAAGGGGGCTGGCCAGGTCTCCTGCCTTTCACCACTGTACAGTGTGCCTGAGCAGGGACCACTAGAGGAAGTAACAGGAGGAAAACAGAGAGCTAGAGTGAGAGACAAATCTAAAGACAGGAAAGGCAAACAGCAAAAGGAAGGAAAAAGACATTCTATCCCACAGACAGCAAAAGTAAACAGAAAAACTGTCATAAGAGACAAAGGACATTACGTAATCATAAAAGGGTCAATTCTCCAAGAAGATATAACAATTATAAACACGTACTGAGGGAAGGCACTAGGTAAGGATGAATGCATAGGTGTCAGGAACAACACCTCAGAGTCAGAGAGGATTAGCGTGTCCAAAGAAGGGAATTTCAGGATGGATACACTGAAGAATCAACTGAGAACATGACTTCACCTGAGAAAGAGCCATTTCTTACTCCTTCTCTCTCCTCTTCCTCCTCTTCAGGGCTTCTTCCTCAGACCATGTGAGTCTTTAGAGGTCGATCTTCAAAGTTGGAAACAGGCTGTTTAATGCTTAGAATCAACACACCCCCTTCCTGAGTCACCACCACATGCACAGGGAAGCCCTCAGCATGGGGAACAGACGGTCCTCTGCTGCCCACTGTCCCAGGAGGGGCTCAGGACAGTAACTCCCACACACAGACCAACCAGTGAGTTTTCCCACCCTTTCCTTCAGATCAGGCTCCCCTCCTGGTGAGGCCCTCACGTACCCAGCAGCAGTGGGCACCTCAGCTGGACCCGACGATCCCCTGCAGGTCACAGACCAGCCCTGATCCATCCCCACGCAGAGCAGAGCCCTCACCCTCAGCCCAGATCTCAGCCCTCAGGAACGGGGGGACCCAGAGTCCTGATGTTCAATGACGGATCCAGATTGGAACATCCTGGGGCACCTTAAGTATTATTCATGTTGGGCCCCATCCCAGCTCTTTAAAAGGCGTCTCTGGTCGGGGGTATAAAGCAGATGAAGATGCCTTACTCAAATCAATGTGAAGCCGGGGCTGAGCACCACCTAGAGGAGGTGAGCCCAGCACACCTCCCGCTTTCTGTTTCTTTTCAAGCACTACTGAGGTATAATTGATGAATAAACATGGTGTACATATAGGCTGTACAACGTGATTATTTGGCAGATTACACAATGTACAATAATTATCAGCATCAAGTAATTTACATTTCCATTAACTCACAGTTACCATTTTGTGCCTGTGTAGTGAGAACACTAAAATTCTACTCCCTCAACAATTCTCCAGTATATAGTAACACACTATGATCAACTGTAGTCAGCATGGTACACACAGATACCCAGAACCTACTCATTCTACAAATGACAGTTTCTAACCCTTGGGCAACATCGCCCCATTTTCTCCACCACCCAGCCCCTGGTAACAACCTTTCTACTCTAGAGCTCTATGAGTTTTACATTTCTAGTTTCCACACAGAATTTACCTTTTTGTGTCAGGCTTATTTCAGTGAGCATATTCATTCTAGGTTCATTCATTTTGTCACAAATGATAGGCTCCTTCATTTTTATGGCTGAATTTTGTGTGTGTGTATATACATACATACATATATATATATTTATATATAAAATCTCTTCATTATTCATTCGTCAACATTATGGTTCTTTCTACAACTTGGCTGTTGCGAATAATGCATTAATGCTCATTGGCGGCAGACACTTCACTCAATATACTGATTTCATTTCCTTTGGAGATCGAGCCAGAGATGGGTTTGACAGATTGTGTCCGTTCTACATTAAATTTACTGAGAAACCACCATACTGTTTTCCATAATAGCCGTATCATTTACATTCCCACCAACAGGGCATTAAGTGTGCTCTGTTCTCTGTATTGGGCCTGTGTGTGTGTATGTGTGTGTCGGTGTGTTAAGACAGATAAAGAGAGGATAGTACAGAAACAAGCAAGAGCCTGGCAGCAAGAAAGTTAACAGTTATTTCTTCCCAAGGATGAGCCTCTAGACTTTAGATCACTGTGGTGTTGGGGCCCTTTGATTCTCGAAACAATCTTTCCAAACATGACAGGACTTTATGGTCCGTGCTAGACACATACCTAGCAGAAGCTCCCTGCTCAAAATATTCTGCCATCTGACATAGAACTCATAATTTCCCATATGGACACAAATAAACTAACAAACTCTTATGGGGTCCAACACAGTCTCCAGACCCTCTCTTAATGATCCTCATATAAAATACCAAATAACAAACCAAGCTCTTCAAAACTCATGCATCAGGAAAAAACACAGATGGAGACACCCAAGGATCAGTGGACCCAAAACCCCATACTTTCATTTACAATGATTCCAGCACAAACACTGTCGTCTCCAAAACCTACCAATTAAAAAGATGTCTCCAATGATACACATGCCTCAGTGAGACCCCAACATGCCCAATGAAGTGCTCTCTTTTGTATCTTTCATAGTGCACCTGAAATATTCTTCACTCATTGTATCTTTCATAGTGCATCTGAAATATTCTTCACTCACAACCCAAAATGCTCAAAAATAGCAAAGGTAATGCGAAAAATGATCTCTGAGACTTGCCCTGTATTACTTGGAGGTTTACACGACGATTCTTGCCCTCCCAAAAAAGCCAACACAAGTCACTGCTTTGAGTGGATTCTATAGGGCACCCTGTAGATCCATTCCTGCGGTACCATGGCAGCCATCCTCCTATACCCAGAGCTCCCTATGGGTATATCTCAGGCCACAGCTCTAACAACACTGGGGGAAAATGGTTCTCTCTTTCTAAATCCACTGTCTTCATTCCTCCTCAGGAATGAAGGTGTGACCCGATGTAACCAATACATGCAAGCCTCAGTCTCAGCATCTATGTTACAGGGAAGCTGAGCTAGGAGCCTGCGGCACCTCAAACCCACAACCACCCATAAACCCGTGTCCTGATGCTCCAGACAGAATTAAGACATCCCTTGCCAACACTTCCCCACATCCCTTGATCCCACAAGGGACAGGTGCACACATTCACTGGGCTCAACTTGATGCCCACACCTGCGGCCATATCCCTCGTGCAGACCTATACAGGCTCTGCTTCACTTCCCCGACTTCTCTATCTCTCCTCCAGGCGAACAAGAGGAAACGTGATAAACGGCACAAAGACCTCTCAGCAAAGATCTTGCAACAAGAACACAGAAGCTCCCGCCCAAAGGACACTGGGCGTTCAGTATGAAGGTCAAAAAGCTGGCCCTCTGGAGAATACTTGCTAGCAACTAGGGACGTTACGGAGTCCAGTTACACAGGCATTTGAGTTCAGTGAGACAGTTACAAAGAGAGAGCATTCCTAAGTTTCTTGTCTCCTGTTCTCCCTACTCACATCGAATTGGAAAATACAGTCCCTATTTAGGGCACTCTCCTTCACATCCCCTTAGGTTCTGGACCTTCTGCCCCCCCCTTAGCACAGTGAAATCACTACCGCTGACTCTGAGCAAGTGAACTGCTGGAAGGCAAAGCACCTGTCAAGGTGGCGACTGGTCCCTGGATGTGCACACCTGGAACACCTGTAGCTACAGTAGAGCAGTAACGCAGCAGAATAAACGTGAGGACACCTGACAACACTGCAGGAGGAAACCAGTTGTACAGGGCTTCTTAGGCCTCCCTACATCTTTTTGCTCTGGAGTAATTAAGTAGGCACACAAGGTAAAGATCAATAAGCGCTGAAATACCCAGAACAAATATGGGAACCACCCTCATCACCTACCCTGTTACCTTCGTATTCCCTGAGGAGTACTCAGCCCAATGGAAATTCCTAGCATCTGAAAACATCCCACGAGTGAGGCGTTGCAGTGACCCTGGGAAAAAGATGAACACTGTGTCCTTCGGTGGAGGTTAAGGACAAGAGACTCAAAATAATCAATGGAGAAGTGCGTTTCTGTTGAGGGTGACTGATATTGAGGCAATAAAATCTGGTTAATGTCGCAGAGATTGTCGGGGGGTGGATGGGGAGCCATCTCTGAACTAAGACCTGAAGGAGGGTATATGGCCAGAATCATGCTGATTTATAAGAAAAAGGTAAGAGGAGCAACTAAGATCTGAAACATGAAAGGTATTGGTGTGAGAGAGAAAAGGTAATGTGACCAGGACAGAGTGAACCATGAGAACAGGGTCAGCTCCCAGGATGAGGCTGGAGACGCCGGCTGGGCCCTGAGGATGATACAGGTCTGTGTAGCTACAGGAAGGAAACTGGATTTTGTCCCGAGGACAAATAAAACCCTAGCATTTTTGCTTTTCATTCTGGGATGACTGGGAACCGTGAAAAATTCTAAATAACACAGGACACTCTCACTAGAAAGAATTCCCACACACAAACACACAATTTGGCCAAACACTTCAGGAGTCAATATTCCTCAGACTCACAGTTTCTGAGTCTAGCCTCTCATCTCCATATTACAGGTGGGCTCCCTGAGGAAGCCCAGAGGGGAGACATGTCTGAGGAAGCCCAGGTTGAATCCAGAGAATCAGGTAGAACTAAAGTCTGAAATGGGATCCTGAAGGGCCAGTGGGCAGACTTTGTCCTCATCGCCTGTCGAATTTAAAACACCAGGACCAACCGTCACGTTCCTGACCAAAGGAAACTTCTCTTTCAAGGTCTGATCAATTCAATTGAGTATTCAATTCTTCTTTCCAGAAGATGTCAGTAAAATATTTAAACATGCAGATTTGCAAAAATACAGCTACTGGTGAAGAAAACATTGTAAGGGGTCAGCTGAAAAATAAACTGTGAACAAACTTTTTCATCATGAAATAGATGGCTCTGTTGGAGGAAGGTTCCAAGTCAATCCAACTCATCCTTCATCATTTGCAAAGAACACTAAAGAGGGACCTGAGTGAAACATCTTCCTGTCACCTCACAGCTATTTTAACACACCAAATAAAAGAGAAAAAAGACAAATATTAGACTAACTGGTTAAATTAGGTTTTGACTGTTAATGTAAAAGACCAATGACCTCTTTACCAAATACTCATCAAAATAGTCTAAAATTATTTACTAGTTATCAAAGAAGTTTTCCAATATATAAGATGAAAAGGAAAAGCACTCAGGCCTCATAGAAACCTGAATCAATAAAAAGAAATAATTTGTGAATTATTTTTAATCTAAAAATGCTGGTGTCGAAGTCTTTCAAAAATTGAGGATTTACCTTATTTAGAAAAGAATGACATGAGTAGACTACCTAAGGGAACCAAACTTATTCCAGAAGTTAATAATTACCCACAGGAAAGTAGAAATTGAATGCACTAAGATTTATTCCAAGCTACACAAAGAATTAAATGTAAAGAAACCAGAAAGAAAGAAAGAAAATTCATTACAGAAACCAAAACTTTTAATGTTCCTTTAAAGAGGCACCATGTGGTGACAAAGCTAGTCATTTCTTGTGCCACTAGTCTCTCTCCTCTCCTCTACCTCATGCCAGGAAAATGGAAGGGGGTGACCCACAACTGTCTGAGTCAAGTCACTGTGCCTTGGCCGAACAGGAACTGCAAATGGAAGTTATCTTTTCTTACAAATACTTACAAAATACACAAACCTTTCACTTTTTGCACTTCCCATCCTCATCTAATTGAAGCAAATAAATTTTAATTCATTAGATTCTAAAGCTACAAATCAACATTATCACAACATAATCATCCGTATCCAAACAACTCACCACCCATCTGGACCCAGTTTCTCACCTCTACCTGCACCACTATGTGTTTCCACTTCACTCTGTTTAGCTGTCTCCTATTTCACCTGTCTTTTTGTTCCCCTCTACACGCCTGCTGTTTCTCCCCTCCTAGTTCTCCCTCACCCTTGTCCTGCGACTTCTTGCTGCTTTCTCCCCAACCTTTATGATTGTCCTAAATATCCATGTATGTCTCCATCTTTTTCCCAAACTCAGCTCCCTCTCCGATCTCCAGATTACATCCTTTCTGTAACTGCTACAATGCC
Organism: Grampus griseus; assembly: GCF_964374135.1. Classification (NCBI taxonomy): domain Eukaryota; kingdom Metazoa; phylum Chordata; class Mammalia; order Artiodactyla; family Delphinidae; genus Grampus; species Grampus griseus. Next base: position 4,862,553 of record NC_139013.1, read on the forward strand.
TTAGTCTGCACTCTCTGGCACCCCAGGTGGCTATGCCTCCTTCCTGCTTTCTCTCTCCTGCTCTTCTAGTCACTAGTTTTCCTCTCTTTCTCTCCCAGCACCACGGTTCTCTGAAGGGCACGGTTGCAACTCTTTCGCTCTCCGCCCACTCCCTGTGTGAAGTGCCTCCCTCCTACCGGTGATACAAGGCCCCTCCCTATGTTACTATCCCATCGGTTCTCTCTCATTCTTTCCTCCTTCTCAGTTTTTCTGCTTCTCTCCCAGTCGCTCGGTCTCTGCTTCTCCTGATCCCCCTCGCCCACGAATTTACAAGGATGAGGGATGGTGACTGAATAAGATGCCACCCTACCGGAAGAGACTATTTTCCAGCGGGGTGGAACCTGGGGACAGACATACACTGGGTGTCACAGGGCTGGCCCAGGTCACCTCTCCCTACGCGGGGTGAAAGGAAGAGCTGACTAGGAAGGAGAGGCCTGCGGAGCAGAAGCACCGGCCTGAGGAGACGCGAGGACAGAGGGGCTGGGAGGGAGGGAGGGGGTCTCCGGAGAGGGGCGGGCTCTCCAGAACCCCAGGACCGGGGAGAAGACGCGGCCTCTCCGGGAGCGCGGCGGCCGGCGCTGCCCTCCAGGGGCCGAGAGGGCCAGGCTGGGGGCGCGAATCCACCTCGCGGAAGAGGACTTTACACTGCGAGGGCGAGACATTAACAGGTTTGAAGCAGGGAAATGTTGCGAAAGGCGGTGTCTACGTGGACAAGGTAAAAAAGCCAAGGTCAGGGACCAGCCTCAGAGCGAATTCAAACCCAAAGGAAAAAACACCCGTCCTGTGACCGCGACGTCTGGATTTACTTGGCGTGGAGGACCGGCTGCTGTGATTTTACCTCCATAGTGACTGCGAGACCCCGAGGATGGAGTAAGGGGGACCGCGCGGCACATATACACTACAAAGAGAAAACTTACGGTCAGCCGCACGACGTTCACCTGGAGCTCACCGGGTCTGCTTCCGTAGGAAACCGCGGACACGCCGAGAGAAGAGGCGGGACTTCCGGGGCGGGGCCTGGGCGGAGCGCTACGTGCGAGGGGCGGGGCGGGGAGAGTGCAGGTCTGCGAAGTGAGCGCGGGAGTGCGGCGCAGGGGCCGAGGTTCCTCTACCTTGACCTGTTTAGTTAACCGTCCATAATACTTTTAAGGTAAAAGCGTACAATTGTATGGGCCGGTTTTGCAAAAACTAAGAAGATTCCTCGTAAGTTAAAAACAGATTAAATAAAAAGCTTTTTTTTTGCCAACAGATTTCTCGCACGTCCCGCTAGTGAGGCTGAAGCAATTCAGAGCTCTGGAAATTTGGGTCTCCAAGTGGTAGCTGTGGGGCGGTGATTGGAGCCTGGAACATTTGCTGCAGTTACAATTAATATAAGCACTTGAAGGAAATAAAAACTGGATTTTTCTTTGTATTACAAATGAAAATGTGCATTAAAAAAAGAACTCTAGCTATGTAGAATGGTTATTTCATACTGAAACCCTAAAGAACGGATATTCCGACCTTCCAGCCTCCGCGGCCGCCTTGGAGCCCCTGAAAAAGCTTGTGGCAAAGGGGGGCAATTAAAAAACCAAAAGAAGCAGGTCCGGAAGTTTACTCTTGACTGTACCCATCCTGTACAAGATGGAATCATGGATGCTGCCAATTTTGAGCAGGTTCTTCAGGAGAGAATCAAACTGAATGGAAAAGCTGGGAATCTTAGTGGAGGCGTTGTAACAATCAAAAGCAAAAGCAAGATTACCGCAACTTCTGAGGTGTCTTTTTCCAAAAGGTATCTGAAATATCTCACCAAAAAATATCTGAAGAAGACTAATCTCCGAGATTGGTTACGTACGTTAGGTAGGTGCTATCACCAAAGAAAGTTACAAATTGCATTACTTCCAGATTAATCAAGATGAAGAAGAGGGCTTCCCTGGTGGCGCAGTGGTTGAGTCCGCCTGCTGATGCAGGGGACACGGGTTCGTGCCCCGGTCTGGGAAGATTCTACATGCTGGAGAACAACTAAGCTTATGTGCCACGACTATTGAGCCTGCGCTCTAGACCCCATGAGCTACAGCTAAGGAAGCCCATGGGCTCTAGAGCCCGCGTAACGCAACTACTAAGCCCACGTGCTGCAACTACTGAAGGCTGCACACCTAGAGCCCATGCTCCACAAGAGAAGCCACCGCAATGAGAAGCTGGTACACTGCGACAAACAGTAGCCCACGCTCTCCACAACTAGAGAAAGCCCATGCACAGCAAAGAAGACGCAACGCAGCCAAAAATAAAAAAATAATTTAAAAAATAAAATAAAGGGCACTAAAATGAGGTATGCCTGTATAGATGTTATAGAACATTATCATAACCACAATTATATTTGCAGTTAAGTCATTTAAAAGAGTCAACAGATACTAACAAATTAAGTACAGATGTTGAGTTATGGAAGGATAGAAATAATTAGTCTTGTTAGTGTAGCAACATAATTAAGCAATTTGTCACTGAAACCAGACAACCTGGATTCAATTCCCGATTCTGTCACTTGCTGGGATGCAAATGAATGGGTCTAAATCTGTGTTTGTCCTAAAATCCTTCATTTGTGAAATGAGAATAAATATTAGTGCTTTTCTGAGAGATGAAAATTTAGTAAGTTATTAGGCATAAACCCTTAATAACAATAACTCTTACCTGAAGTGGGATAATGACGAAATATAATATAAATCAGACTGAAGATCGCCTTTCCAAAGAAAATATTTTCTTTTTGCCCAGGATCAAGTTCTAAGTGGAAGATATTGGGTGTCAGTTGTCATGCTATATATACGTAGCACAAATCTTATTTTCTCTGCAAAATGTAATGGCCCTGAATGTGAATACCATCCATTGAGAAGTGGCAGAATGGCTTCCAGCCATTTTGGCAGTGGAGACTGTCTCGTCACAAACTATACTTGGAATTGTGGGGTCTTTCTATCTTATTCATCCTTATAATCTCATTCAGTTCACTGCATCCTTGTTCATTTCCACAATCTTGATTTTCAAGCACTTTACCATACCAATCCCCAAATTAAAACATTTCATCTCCCCATCTCCCCATTCTAGTTCTTTCATTAAATTGATCGCCTAGAGGAATGCTCTTTTATCATGTTTACAGTGCACCTACTTTATATAACTCACTGAGTTATGTACGTATTCATGTCACAAGAATCGGAAAACAACTCACTGATTTATGCATCCCTTGTTGTAAAAATGGAAGATGTGGATTAACTGGTGGCGCAGTGGTTAAGAATCCGCCTGCCAGTGCAGGGGCCACGGCTTTGATCCCTGCTCCGGGAAGATCCCACATGTAGCGGAGCAACAAAGCCCAGGTGCCAAAACTACTGAGCCTGCACTCTAGAGCCCATGAACCACAACTACTGAAGCCTGCAAGCCTAGAGCCCGTGCTCCGCAACAAGAGAAGCCACCGCAATGAGAAGCCCGCGCACCGCAACGAAGAGTAGCCCCCCCCACCCCGCTCACCGCAACTAGGGAAAGCCCGCGCACAGCAACAAAGACCCAACGCAGCCAAAAATAAATAAATTTAGTTTTCAAAAAAGCAATACATTTTTAAAAAATGGAATATGTCTGGAAAGAAAAAATAATGCTAAGGAAAAAGTGTATTTTAAAAAACACAACAGTTACTCAGGCATAAAAAGAAACGAAATTGAGTTATTTGTAGTGAGGTTGGACCTAGAGTCTGTCATACAGACTGAAGTAAGTCAGAAAGAGAAATACAAATACCGTATGCTAACACATATATATGGAATCTTAAAAAAAAAAATGGTTATGAAGAACCTAGGGGCAGGACGGGAATAAAGACGCAGACCTACTAGAGAATGGACTTGAGGACACGGGGCCGGGGGAAGGGTAAGCTGGGACAAAGTGAGAGAGTGGCACGGACATATATACACTACCAAATGTAAAAGCGATAGCTAGTGGGAAGCAGCTGCATAGCACAGGGAGATCAGCTCGGTGCTTTGTGACCACCTAGAGGGGTGGGATAGGGAGGGTGGGAGATGCAAGAGGGAAGAGAGATGGGGATATATGTATATGTATAGCTGATTCACTTTGTTATAAAGCAGAAACTAACACACCATTGTAAAGCAATTATACTCCAATAAAGATGTTAAAAAACAAACAAACAAAAAAAAACCACAGGGACTTCCCTGACTGTCCAGTGGTTAAGACTCTGCACTCCCAATGCAGGGGGCCCGGGTTCGATCCCTGATCAGGGAACTAGATCCCACATGCAGGCTGCAACTAAGAGTCCACATGCTGCAGCTAAGATCCCGCGTACCACAGCTAAAAGATCCCGCATGCCGCAACGAAGATCCTCCATGCCTCAGCTAACACTCAGCACAACCAAATAAATATCTTTAGAAAAATAAAAACAAAAATTATTACAGTAGAAAATAAACCATGTAACATATTGCTTAGTAACGTTATTTGAAATGAAAATTTTAATAGCCCTTGGATAATTGCTCTTCTATGAAATTGCCTATTTATATTATCCAATAAACAGTTCCACACATTAATTTTTTTTTTTTTTTTTTTTTTGCGGTACGCGGGCCTCTCACCGTTGTGGCCTCTCCCGTTGCGGAGCACAGGCTCCGGACGCGCAGGCTCAGCGGCCATGGATCACGGGCCCAGCCGCTCCGCGGCACGTGGGTTCTTCCTGGACCGGGGCACGAACCCGCGTCCCCTGCATCGGCAGGCGGACTCTCAACCACTGCGCCACCAGGGAAGCCCCACACACATTAATTTTTATTAAACAGGGTAAATGTATTTAGCCAATTTTTTAAAATAGTATTTTACAAGCATTTTCAACAACCCAATTGAACAGTATGTCTGCTGGAGAAAAAAAAAATGTAATAACATTATTAGCATGAAGAAGCGTATAGTGTGTCCTAACCAAGAAACCAGGAGGTTCAAGAGTAAATATTGCATCTAATTGAACAATCTGACTCCAGCTTTTGACGTTTCACGACTGACACCGAATAAGTCACAACCTCTTCCTATCCAGCCTATGTGGGCAAGCTGATAAAGAAGCCTGATGGCTCCATCCTGTGATACAAACTGCAAGTTCAAACCGCAAGTGTATCCTCCATCAAGCCTCACCCGGTAATCACATTAACACACCAAGCCAGTCACCATTCCCTGCTCTCTCAAACCATTTTAAAACACCTTGGAAGTCTCCCCTGTCCCCCTAGACAGCTGAAGTATGTAACAAATATTCGCATAACACTTTAATGTTAGCATCAACCTCAATGACGAAACAAAACTTTGGATGGGGTTCCACCCTATTCCAGTGAATGGTTACAAGTGCACATTACCAAAAATAAAGAATGTTTGGGTGGTGAATGTATGAAATTTCTACTTTATCTCTCAAAGGAAAAAGTTCCTCTTGTATATTGTTCATTTTTAAAACTCATGAACATTGATATTTTCAAATTATTTCCCTGAGCGATTCAAGCATAAGAGATCGTATGATTTTAAATTTTTCTAATATTTCGCATGTGCTTACTATATTCCTATTTTCCCATAATGTAAATCAAGGTGCATGCCATGTACTGCATATTCATGAATGGGGGACAGGTTTTAGGGAGTGTTGAAAAAAATAAAACAGTCCCAAAGTGGTCATTTGCCCCAAAGACAGCAAAACAAGACTTTATTGCAGTTACACCCCTCCCAGGAATGTGACCTTAAACCAACCACTCTGGAATTTCAAGAATGATACCACTGAGGTAAACAAAAGGATAAGACCTTTGCCATACCTCCCCCAGAAAAATGTAACCTCGACGAAAAAATTTTTCTTCTCTTAGCAATAAAAAATTTTTTTAATTATATGTCCTGGAATTATCTCCAAGATATATACTAATGAAAAATTTAAGTATAAACAGTGTGCATAGTACGCTGTCACTTGCATCTATTTTTTTGAACTTCATTTTATTTATTTTTTATACAGCAAGTTATTAGTTACCCATTTTATACATATTAGTATACATATGTCAATCCCAATCTCCCAATTCATCCCACCACCACCACCCCCTTTCCCCCTTGGTGTCCATATGTTTGTTCTCTGCATCTGTGTCTCTATTTCTGTGTTGCAAACCAGTTCATCTGTACCCTTTTTCTAGATTCCACATATATGCATTAATATACGATATTTTTCTCTTTCTGACTTACTTCACTCCGTATGACAGTCTCTAGGTCCATCCACGTCTCTACAGATAACCCAATTTCGTTCCTTTTTATGGCTAATACTCCATCGTATATATGTAGCACATCTTCTTTATCCATTCGTCTGTTGATGGGCATTTAGGTTGCTTCCAGGACCTGGCTATTGTAAATAGTGCTGCAATGAACATTGGGGTGCATGTGTCTTGTTGAATTATGGTTTTCTCTGGGTATATGCCCAGTAGTGGAATTGCTGGGTCTTCGCAATAAAATTCTTATGCTGCCTAGCTTCTATCTATAAAAGCTTTCTGGCTTGTACAGCTTTGAGCACCACTTTATCATCTAGATGTGATGGCGAAAACTCAGCCTCTGCACAACGGTTCCAAATCAAATCTCAGAGACAGAGCTTTGAGTGAAGTAGAAAAGAATAACTTTATTGCTTTGCCAACCAAAGGGGGACACAGCAGGCTCGTGCCCTTCAAAACTGTATGTCCAAAAAAAACACACAAAAAACAAAAACTGTATGTCCCAAGCAGAGGCAGGGGAGGGAGATATGGTGAGGAGTTTTACAGCACTTGTTCAAGGGCAGGGTTGTTGATAAGTATCAGGGTGTGTGCAGGGCCTGCTTCCTTTAATCTGGCCTCAGGTGATCTCCTGATGTTTCCGGAATGAAGAATGCTTCATCAAATTTTGTTCTGCAGAAAAGCTCAAAGATATTGTTATGTGTATCCCTTGAGGCAGGAGGATCCTATCCCAAGGATGCACTATTATTTGACTGCCCTTCCTTTGTCTCTGTATCCTGATTAGCAACTGTTTCCATTTGCCCTTTGAAACTCAGGGAAGATCATGGAGGCTGAAGCCTATTCCCTACAAACAGGAAGCAAGAGACACAGAAAGGCTTCCATGTCCAGGAGGCCCTCAGGGTCCTGCTCGGTTTCAAATGGGATGCACCGCAATTCGTGAAGCACTCAAGAAGCCCAATTTACTTGGTTCAATTTTTGTACTTCAATAGAAGGCAGAGCCTTAAATGAACTCCTATGGTATTTTCATTATAGCTGCATAAATATTCTGGAGCAGAGTTTACAGAGAATAAGTCAGGTACAAATTATGAATACATAATTCCTAAGCTGCATGTTGTTTGATTCCACCACGGAAAGAAATTGTTACAGATTCTTTCAACCCTAAGAGCCTAATGGTGCTTCTGTTATAAAGCACTGAGGTGGAACCAAACTGTGCTGGCTGAAGAAACATGATTCACCCAGGGTTATGAAAACTGACTGAATTTTATTAATTAAAACAGGATGCCCATTTTAATTAATTCAGAATTAAACTACAGCAAAATGTAATGGCAGCAGTTAAGTGTGAATCATACACATATAAATACTATTTTCATTCTTTTGATTAATTGTTCCATTCACAATTACTGGTAGTAAAGGGTTTTACGATGGAAAATGTCACAAAAGGCTGTCCGTGGACCAAAGGCAGAAAAGCGAAGGGAAGAGAGCAGCCTCAGTGCGATTTCAAACCCAAATAAAAAGATACATGACTTGCAATGACAATCTCAGGATTTGGCAGGCAGAGGGCCGGGTGCTGGGATACCAGGTCTACAGTCACTCCCAACACCCTGAGGACTGAATAAGGGGGACAGCACAGCACAGGGTCCCACCAGTAAAGAAACATATACTCTGCAGAGTGATCTCCCCATGTACTATGTTTCTGTTTCTGGAGGGAAGTGTGCCTGAAGGGAACAGGCTGTACCCGGACAGTGGTACTGTTAAGGGGCGGGGTGAAGAAGGAGCCCAGGTGGGAGCAAAGGGCGCGGGAGGGCAGCTGGTGAAGCTGCTTCCCCGCACCTTGACCTGCTTACTTGAAGTGACAATCTGTAACAGCTTTAAAGTGAAAGCTTAAAATTGTGTGGGAGCGTTATTCCAACACTTCGAAAACTAAGATGTTTCCTATTAAGATGAAAATGGTTTCAGTAAAAAGCCGTTTTTATAGCAGGTTGCTCGCATGTCCGGATCCTGAGGCTCAAACAATTCACAGGCCTGGAAACTTGGGTCTCCAAGTGTTTGCAGTGGGGCAGTGGTTAGATCCAGAAACATTTTCTACAATTTGAATTAATTTACGCAGTTCAAAGAAATAATAGCTGTTCTTGTCTCTGTATTAGAAACTAGCACGACAAATACAAAACTTACCCAGAGTAGTGAGGGCTATTTCATATCATACTCTCACCCTACAGATCAACTTTTCTGTTTCTATTCACATTCTAGCAGGAGGCCAAACTCAGCTCCAGAGACTCAGGGACAAGACCTGGGGTCTGAGACTGGAGGACTCAGGCATGTAAAATTTATCCCCCTATCACAGAAATAAGCTGGTAAGTCAGAAGCTACTCTTTATGGACGTGATGAAGGGTCTTCTGTTTTCTGTGACCTGGGAAAGAGAACGACACCTGAATTGTCAATTGAATTGGGCATCTAGACGATCCACATACATGGATGAGCTGAGTATTATGTTAAAACTCTTCCTATGCAGACCAACCTGATGGTAGGTCTTCATGTAATCCTACAGTGAGGACCTATTCAGGATGTAGTGAATCTAAATTAGTAAACAATAACTGAGCTGAATTATCCAAGACATGTTAATATCAGCCTCACTAACCAAACCAAACTCTGGGTGGGGTTCCATCCTACTCCACTGAATGGTCACAAGTACAAACTAGCAAAAACTTAAAAAAAAAAATGTTTTAAAGGGGAATATATGCAATTTACAGTTTATCTATCAAGCAAAGATGTTCCCATTGTATAGTGTTCATTTTAAAGAGAAAACTCATGAACATTGATCCTTTAAAATTATTGCACTGAGCGCAGAAAGGACAAAAGAGACACTGCATGATTTTAAAATTTTGCAGTATTTTGTATATGCTTACTATACCCCTATTTTACCATCATGTAAATCAAGATGCATGTCATGACATTTATTTAGACACAAAAAAGGACATGAAGAAATATTCATATACTGCATATTCCAGAACGGGGAGCACATTTCAAGGAGTGCTTAAAAAAAAAAAGTTTGAAGGTGCAGAACCTCTGTAATGTTATGCTCATTATGGAGTGCCTGAAGATGGACTGTTGAGATGTGAGCTCCGAATAAAGGTTTGTCCAATTCGTAACATTACTTTCTCTCCAGTATGAATACTCTGGTGGGTCATAAGGTTAGAGTTAGGGTTGAGACACATTTAGAGAGTCATTATACTTGGAAGGTTTCTTTTAATTATAAAATATCTCACAGTAATTTAGGATGAATGCAAAAAGCATTCAGTGGGGGTCGAGACCTGAGTAAAGGCTTTGCCACACTCAATATGAAAGACTTCTTCACAAAATGTATTCTCCAGTGACTTGTAAGGTGTGAATTGTGACTGAAGACCTTGCCACACTAACAGTATTTGAAAGGTTTCTATCCATTTCATGTTCTCTGATGAATTCATAGATGTTTTTTATGTCTAAAGACTTTGCAACACGCATTACATTTCTAAGGCTTCTCTCCAGTATGAATGATGAACTGCAAGCTTTCCCTTCTGATTAAAGACCTTGCCACACTCGTTACATTTGTAAGGTTTCTCTACAGCATGAATTCTTTGATGAATTACAAGGCCTGAATTTCGACTACAGACCTTCCCACATAAATCACATTCCAGTACTTTCTCTCCTGTATGAGTTAACTGATGTCTCCTGACGTGTGAGCTGCAATGAAAGGTTTTCCCACACTCATTACATTTGTAAGGTTTCTCTCTAGTATGAATTCTTATGAATGACAAGGCCTGAATTTCGACTAAAGTCCTTCCCACATAAATCACATTCATGTAATTTCTCTTCTCTATGAGTTATGTGGTGTCTATTGAGGTATGACCCATGATGAAAAGCTGTCCCAAACTCATTACATTTGTAAGGTCTTTCCCTCTGGGCTTTCTGTCTTGTGTCAATATTAAAGGATGCATAAAATCACCCCCATGTATATTACAAATTGTGGTTGGGACAGGAGGAGAAATTTCTTGACATGGTGAAAATGAGGCACTACTGTTGATACTCTTATCAGCTTGATTAAACTCATCAATTTTCTGTTCACTTTAAAAAATATGCAGTTCATCATGAAAGCTTAACGCAAGCCTATTTCCAATAGGCTTCTTCCCTGCATCCCTTTCAACATATTGACTTCTTCCATTAATGACATCTTTGTTGTGGGATGCAGGCATATTTTTGCAATTTCTTTCATCATCTCTCCACTGACACCCAAAATCATACATATTCTCCTGCAGGTAAAAATGTTTGATTTCACAGCTTCCATGTCTTCCCAACACCACTGTTTGGAATACTTCTCCTATATCTGTGTTTGATTTTACTTGTAATTTCTTTATCACATGTATATGACAGATATCTACAAATTAAAAAGCACCATAGACATACTGTTCATTACAATGCATGAATAAATGTTTCATGTTGAATATATGGTATTACACCAAAATTAAGACTTTTATCAAACAGAGTTATGAAACTTCACAACCATGACGTAAAATTTTTGAGAAACACTAAAAAGGACAGCGTTTCTATCTGCATCAAGGGACCATATAAAGAAAGACCAGGACTGATAAGGGGACTGACTGGACACAGGGAATAATAAACATGGGGTATCACTGCTTTTCATTTCATATAGGAGTGAATGAACTTTTTCTTAAAAGAAAAGAAGAACTGGCTCAGCAAGTAACATTATACTGTTCCATTTTTTAACTGTGAGAATTATACTATTGATGTGGTACAGAAATAAAAGAGACTTTAAAGGGGAAAGAATAGGATGTTGTACAAACAAAGCAGGTTTACACTTATTACATTATTCGCTGTGTAAGGTATCAAACTAAATACTCCGTAAGTCCCATTTCCATGCATATATTCACAAAGAACACACATAATATTCCAGGAGATGTGTAAGAATGTTGTTAATGAAACCTGAAGGTAAGCTGGAAGAGGCCATCGAATGGAGATGGATAAATTTATCCCATACACAAACATACAGATACAAAAAATCAAATAGGATAAAACTTCTTCAAACGATTTTAAAAAGAACAAAGTTATTATATAGTTCAGAAATTACACTATTGGGAACATATCAAACGAAAAAAATCTAGCAGATATACAGAATGTAGTATCATTTACTCAGGAAGAAGAAAAAAATTCTGCTATTTTTAACAACACAGAGGAACAATGAGGTTATCTGCTCCGTAAAGTAATTCACAGAGAATGAACAGATGGTACTGAATGATGTAACTCATGTGTAAAAAGAAAAAAAAAAAAAAAAAAGAACCAAAGAGTAACAAAGACAAAAGTACTGGTTATCAAATCCTGGGACTTGGTAGAATGGGGAGATATTAGTCAAAGGAATACATTTCCTGCTGTAAGTTGAAAGTTCTAGAATTTAATGTACACCATGGTACTTACAGTTATCAACACTATACTATATGCTTGAAAGTCAATAAGATAGTAGACCTTACATGTTCTCAAGACACATAAAAAAACTGTAATTATATCACGGGTGAATGTAGTAAAGACCCCACTGAGGTACTTATTTTGCAAGAAAAGTTCACACTATACACCTTAAACTTATACAATGATATATATTAATTAAATTTCGATAAGTAAGGGAAAGAGAAAATTTTTAAAGTACAAAGAAAAGGTTGTGGTTTATCAAGTGTATGAAAACTAATTTCAAAAAAAAAATCCAAAACAAAATAAAAGATCTTACAAGTACAAAATACGCATAAACTAGCAGAACACAGAAGAAAGAATTAGATTAGAGATCAATAAAATAGGGGGAAAAAAACTACATAAAATCACACCACCACAAGTTGGTTATTTGAAGAGAATAACAAAACTGACAAACCCATATGTAGAATAACTAACAAAAAGAGCAAAGACTCAAATTACTGAAATCAGAAATAAAAGAGTGGACATTACAAATAATTTCAACTGATTCAACAGAAATCAAGAAAATTAAATGAAGAAAAAGGAACAGTTTCAAACTCTATGAGGCCAGAATTACTCTACTACCAATGCCAGTCAAAGACACCACAAGAGAGCTTTCCCCGGTGGCGCAGTGGTGAAGAATCTGCCTGCCAATGCCAGGGACACGGGTTCAAGCCCTGGTCGGGGAAGATCCCACATGCTGCGGAGCAACAAAGCCTGTGTGCCACAACTACTGAGCCTGCACTCTAGAGCCCGTGAGCCACAACTACTGAAGCCCAAGTGCCACAATTACTGAAGCCCACATGGCTAGAGCCCGTGCTCTGCAACGAGAAGTCACCACAATGAGAAGCCTGCGCACCGCAACAAAGAGTAGCCCCCACTCGCTGCAACTAGAGAAAGCCTGCGTGCAGCAACAAAGACCCAATGCAGCCAAAAATTAATTAATTAAAAAATTAACATACCAGGGACTTTCCCCGTGGTCCAATGGTTAAGACTCTGTGCTTCCACTGCAGGGGGCACGGGTTCGATCTTTAGTCAAGGAACTAAGATCCCACATGCCTCACAGCAGGGGCAAAAACCAAACCAAAACAAAAACCATGCCGGGACTTCCCTGGTGGTGCAGTGGCTGGGAATCTGCCTGCCAATGCAGGGGACACAGGTTCAAGCCCTGGTCCAGGAAGATCCCACATGCCGCGGAGCAACTGAGCCCACATGCCACAACTACTGAGTCTGCATGCCTAGAGCCCATGCTCCACAACAAAGAGAAGCCACCACAGTGAGAGGCCTATGCGTGGCAACGAGGAGTAGCCCCCGCTTGCCGCAACTGGAGAGAGCCTGGGCACCGCAACGAAGACCCAGCACAGCTATCTATCTATCAATCAATCAATCAATCAATTAAAAGAAAAACATATCAAAGTTATCAAAATTTACACCGGGCAGTGTAAGCTGTACTACAGGAGAAGTCCGCACTACTAAATCTTTACAGCAACAAAAGAGAAAGATGCATACCCTGCACTACTGTTCAAGAAAATACTAAACGCCCTATCTAGAACAGTAAGACAAAAACCAAAAACTCAAAGTTACCCACATGGAAAAAGTACAATTTTCTTATTCTGTAGGTGACAAGGTTTTGTATGCAGAAACCAAAAAGATTTCATGAGAAAACTACTTCTTCAAAAAACAACTTTAGGAAACTTGCAGCATAAAGAATCAGCACGCAAAAATCAGTTGCACTTTTATACACAATGAACAATGTCAACAGAAAATTAGAGAAGAGTCCTATAGAACACTTAGGAAAAAATTAGCCAAGGAGTTGAAAGACTTGTACACTGAAAACTACTAAACGTTCTAAAAGAAGTTCATGGAGATACAAATAAATAGAAACACACCCTGTACTCATGGATTGGAATATTCCAATTTTAATATTTATTTATTTATTTATTTATTTATTTATGGCTGCATTGGGTCTTTGTTGCTGTGCGTGGGCTTTCTCTAGTTGTGGCGAGCGGGGGCTACTCTTTGTTGCGGTGCATGGGCTTCTCATTGCGGTGGCTTCTCTCCTTGTGGAGCACAGGCTCTAGGCATGCGGGCTTCAGTAGTTGCAGCACGTGGGCTCTAGAACGCAGGCTCAGTAGTTGTGGCACACGGGCTCTAGAGCGCAGGCTCAGTAGTTGTGGCGTACAGACTTAGTTGCTCCGCAGCATGTGGGATCTTCCCAGACCAGGGCTCGAACCTGTGTCCCCTGCATTGGGAGGCAGATTCTTAACCACTGCGCCATCAGAGAAGTCCAATTTTAATATTCTTAAAATGACCAAATTACCCAAAGTGTCCTACAGATTCAATGGAATCCCTATGAAAATTTCAAGGGCAATTTTTGTAGGAATAGGAAAAATTACGCTATAATTAACAGGGAGCGGACCTCAATGAAGAGTAGCCCCCATTCACTGCAACTAGAGAAAGCCCGTGCGCAGCAGCGAAGACCCAACGCAGCCATAAATAAATAAATAAATAAAATTTATTAAAAAATTTAAAAATTATAGAATTAACAGAATCTCAAGGGACCCCCAAATATCCAAAATACTCTTGAAAAAGAAGATAGAGTCAGTCATTTTTATTTTCATTTTTTTTGCAGTTACAACAAATGAGTTCTTGAAATTAAACATCCAGTTTTACAAACACAGTCTGATATAAATCAGAAAATGACACTTGGTTAGAAAGATACCTGGTGCTCGGGCATCACCAGAAAAAAAGCAAGAAGTCAGATATCTCAAAAGCCAGACCATTTCCCACTTCTGAACTTGTCCTCTATTTTTGTTAAAAAAAAGAAAAAAAGAAAAGATAAAAAAAGAAATAAAGGTCAGAGACCTTCCTGGCAGTCCAGTGGTTAAGACTCCATGCTTCCACCACAGGGGGCACAGGTTTGATCTCTGGTCAAGGAACTAAGATTCCGCATGCTGTGCAGCACAGCATCCACCCCCCCCCCCCGTAAAAAAAGAAATAAAGGGCATATATATTTATGAGTAGGAAGAGGAAACCATTTGCTACAAAAAGTTTTCCTGACAATCTCTGTCTACGTAACAGACCGCTAACCGTGAACATTTAGCACACGAGCACTGAAAAGACACAGAGCCTGTGACGTGAATCCAGCACCACACAGGAGCCCAAAGTTCCATTCACTACGCAGATGTCACCTGGCACCTCACCTCCCTGGGGGCCCTGCCACACTCTAGGACTTAATGAGAAAACCTAACACACCTGGGGGAAAATGGGAATCTAAAAGGGACAATGGTTTTCCAAAATCCTTTGGGGATTCCTAGAAGATGAGCCAGGGTGGGGTGTCTATCTTGATTTCAACGGCATCTCTCGGGCATCCGCAAAGCCCCTTCCTGCGCTACAGTACCTACAAGCACGCCCTTGGAGTGGCAAGGTCATCAGCGCGGCGACGTCGTCCAGATGACCCCACGCTGTCCTGCAGTCTTCTTCCCATCAAGGTTCAGTTTTTCTCTCTGATTTTCCATCTAGCAAATCTCCAAACCCCAGGACCTCCTGGTGGTCCAGTGGTTAAGAGTCAGTGCTTCCACTGCAGGGGATGAAGGTTCGTTGCCTAGTCAGGGAACAAAGATCCCGCATGCCACGTTGCATGGCCAAAAAGAAAAGAAAACAAAACAAACAAATCTCCAAATTCCAGTTTTTCCAGGGGTTTTTGTAACATCAGTTGCCTCTCCATCCTACATTCTAAATACATTGTTTTGATTCATTTCTGCAAAGTATTGTCAAAACTATTGCCCTGGAGACACTTCATGAAATTCTCTTTAAAGCTTTTACATTCACCGAAGTGATCCAGCAGGCAGCCACCCTTGTCCGGGGCGGGGCCAGGGCTGGAAGCACTTGCACCTGAAGATCATGGCCATCGACCAAGCCCATCAGTTTTAGATTTCAAAACATATTACAAAGTAATCAAGATGATGTGGTACTGGCATAAACGCAGATACATAAGCCAATGGAACAGATTAGAAAACTCAAACAATCCCTGGAATATATGGAAAAATGTATAGAAAAGGGTGCCAACACTAAACAAATGGGAAAGGACAGTCTCAATAACAAATGGTGCTGAGAAACTAGATATCTACAAGAAAAAAAATAAAGCTGGTCCTTAACCTGCATCAAAGGTAAATACTATGTGTCAAAAGATACAATCCACAGAGTAAAAAGACAACCTCTCAGGAATGGAGGTGATGAAAGTGATATAAAGAATTTCCAACGGTCAGAGGTTTAGGTTGACTTCATGGTTCAAATTCCAGGCTGGAATAAAACATCCTCTATCACTGATGTCTAGTTCTGAACTTTCCATTCCATTCCCAGTCATTAAGATTCAGTCAGTGACTTGCCCACTTAGCTTCAATTGCCTTTGAATAAGTCAGAACAAATTACCCTTAGTTGGCCTGACTTCCAGATCTTACCAGGTGTTGTGCACATTAATGCCCGACTTTCACGTGCACCATCTAGATCTTGGTTTACAGAGAGCAGACAGTGCATCCAGATGGGGCCCCTAAGCAGCTGCTGCTGGCCAATGGCATTGACACCCCGACTAAATCCATGGGGGTGAAGCCCCGCCCAGGGCTACACCCAGTGGAGCCTCTTCACAAGTTCCAGGTCACTGGGTCACGGGGAGACGGGATCTAAGTGGAGATGACAGGCCCTGAGGGAAGGACCTGGGGGACGGTGCGTGTACAGGTGTCAGGCAGGATACTTCAGAATCAGACAAGTTTATGGAGTCCAAAGAAGGGCATTCGAGGAAGGACAGACAGAAAAACCAACCGAGAATATGACATTACCTGAGTAAGAGCCATTGCAGACTCCAGTTCTTTCCTCTTTCACCTCTTAAGCGCTTCTTCCTTAGACAAAATGAATGTTTAGAGGTCTATCCTGAAAGTGGAAAAGATGCTGTTTAATGCTCAGAATCAACACACCCCCTTCCTGAGTCACCACCACACACACAGGGAAGCCCTCAGCATGTGGAACAGACGGTCCTCTGCTGCCCACTGTCCCAGGAGGGGCTCAGGACAGTAACTCCCACACAGAGACCAACAGGTGAGTTTCCCACCCTTTCTTCAGACCTCGCTCGCCTCCAGGTGAGGCCCTCACGTACCCAGCAGCAGCGGGCACCTCAGCTGGACCCGACGATCCCCTGCAGGTCACAGACCAGCCCTGATCCATCCCCACGCAGAGCAGAGACCTCACCCTCAGCCCAGATCTCAGCCCTCAGGAATGGGGGGACTCAAGAGTCACGATGCTCAATGATGGATCCAGATTGGAATCGCCTGG
Source organism: Grampus griseus (assembly GCF_964374135.1). Lineage (NCBI taxonomy): Eukaryota > Metazoa > Chordata > Mammalia > Artiodactyla > Delphinidae > Grampus > Grampus griseus. Next base: position 4,879,607 of record NC_139013.1, read on the forward strand.
GGCACTTTAAATATGACTGAGGGCTTCCCTGGTGGCGCAGTGGTTGAGAGTCCGCCTGCCGATGCAGGGGACACGGGTTCGAACCCTGGTCTGGGAAGATCCCACATGCAGCGGAGCAACTGGGCCCGTTTGCCACGGCTGCTGAGCCTGCGCATCTGGAGCCTGTGCTCCTCAACAGGAGAGGCCGCGATAGTGAGAGGCCCGCGCCCCGCGATGACGAGTGGCCCCCTCTTGCCACAACTAGAGAAAGCCCTCGCACAGAAACGAAGACCCAACACAGCAAAAACGAATAAATAAACTAATAAACTACCCCCAACATCTTCTAAAATATATATATATATATGATTGAGGTTGGGGCCTACACTGACTACATGAAGGGGAATCCCTGGTCAGAGGGTACAAAACATGTCTATGCAAAATGCCTCATCCATCTAATGTGAAGACTGGGTTGAGCACCATGGAAGGACGAATGAATAGTGAAAACGTGGTGTATATATATAGAATGGAACATTACTCAGCCAGAAAATAAATCTTACCATTTGCAATCACATGGATGGATGAAGAAGGTACTATGCTAAGAGAAAAAAACTCAAAGACAAATACCACATGGTTTCACTTATATATGGAATCTAAAAAATTAAAAAACAAAAAACGCAAAATACAGTGAAAGGAGACTCATAGAACTAACATGTGATTCCCAGAAGGGGGTAGGGGGTGGTGAGAGAATTGAAAAAGATCAATGTTCATGACTTTTCTCTAAGAATGAACGTACACAATGGGAGTTTTTGATAGATACACTAGAAATTTCACCTATTAACTCTCCCAACACATTTTTGTTAGTTTGTACTTAGGCTTTCTCCATTGGAAAAGGATGGATCCCCACTCAAAGTTTAGATTCGATGGCAGGACTGATGACTCCATACATTAAAGTGTTAGGAGTGAATTCCCTGATGGTCCAGTGGTTAGGACTCCGAGCTCAGCTTCAACTGCAGGGAGCCTGGGTTTGATCCCTTGTTGGGGAACTAAGATCCTGAAGGCCACATGGCGCGGCAACAAAATAAATAAATAACGTGTTAGGAAAATGTTTGTTACATAATGAGGCCTTCTGGGGAGAGCAGGGTAGACTTCCCAAGTTTTTAAAAATGGCTAGAGAGGGCAGAGAACGCTGATGGGCTTGTGTTACTCTGGATACAGGACCGGGCTGAGGTGATGGTACCTGCTCGTTGCGTGAACCTACAACTACTGCCAAGGGAAGGCACACTCAGCTTTATCATCAGCCTGCCCTGCTCACGTGAGCAGAAGAGGAACAGTTTGTAGTGAGACTTAAAGGTGTCTATAGTCAGACCTCAAATATGGAATCAGACTCTTTCGCACAAAACTGAATGTTTATTCAAGAGTAAACTCCTGATGTCTTGCTTAGGAAAGACCACAATTTTCCACCTGCTAATAATATACATACTACATTCCTCTTCCTGATTCACAGAGATCTCATTGCACGTTTGTTGGAATCCTAACCACCAGGCCAACAGGGAACTCCCCCATATCCATTCATCTGTTGATGGACATGTAGGTTGCATCCGTATCTTGGCTACTGTAAACTGTGATACTATGAACGTTCAGGTGCCTGTATCTTTTCAAATTAGAGTTTTCTTTTTTCCTAGTAATGTACCCAGGAGTGGAGTGGCTGAGTCATATGGTAGTTCGACTTTCAGGTTTTGAGGAATCTCATCTTGTCAATCATATATATTTTTCAAAGATACTGTTTTGTCCAATTTATATATTTAATTTGTATTTCTCCCTTTATGTCAGTGAAATGCTTGGAGATTGCATAAATCAAGGGGTTGTTTTCAAATTTGCGTCACATGAAAATGTACACAGAAGAATGACACATGCAATCACACATATACATATTCCTTTTCACATTCTTTTCCATTATGGATTATTACAGGATATTGAATATAGTTTTCTGTGCTATATAGGAGGACCTTGTTGTTTATCCATTTTATATATTACTTTGCATCTGCTAATCCCAAACTCCTAATCCAACCCTCCGCTACCTGCCCCCCTCCACCTGGGCAAACCACAAGTCTGTTCTCTATACCTGTGACTCTGTTTTTTAGGTATGTTCATTTCTGTCGTATTTTAGATTCCGCACATCATCAATGCTATACAAGATGTCTTCATGAAAAAAAATCTTTTCAAATCTCTTGGGTATATTTTCAAAAGTAGAATTGCTGGGTGTGATATCCTGATGTTTAAGAAATAATGACTTCCTCATTCAAATGACAAACACACAACTTCCATGAACAAACAACTGGGCAAAATTGGTCTTAAGACTTGGCCTTGATGCAAGAGGGCTGAGAAATTAGGGGAACACATGGCTGTGTGTAAAAAGGTATTAAAAGAGTGCAGAAAGTCATTATACTGAAACGATCTCTATTATACATAAAAAACAAAGTGTAAAATCTTATATATAGCATCTACTGATATTTTGTTGTAAAAAAAATACACCTGAAAATTAGATGAAAGTTACCTTACTGAATAAATACACTTCAGAATGAAGATTGTAATGGGTATACTTGCAGTGTATATATTTGTAACATATATATTTCATGTGATTTTATGAATTAAAACAGGAGACCTATGATACATTTAGAATAAAACAATAGCAAAATGTAATGGCAGCAGTTAAACGGCGAATCACATACACACACATACTATTTTGATTAAATTTCCTCTCAACATAACTGTTCTCTCAATTTCAAAGAATAAAACTAATTTCCTTTCAACATAGATGTACACGACTGCTATCACCATCCAATGGAGAAAGTGACCAACTTTTCCTGTGCATTATATCTACCTGATAATCAGTCCCTAGTAACCTGTCACTCTCCTGCCATGAAAAGCCCAGTCCCTTAATGTCCTGCCTGCTTTACTCATGGTCAATTGGTAGAGGATTCTGTCCTATAACCCACACTGGCCTATCCACAGAAGGGCTCCCTGAACGTAATAAGCACGATGAGTCATGTCATAATTGTACATTATTCCCTGCCCCTCCCTGCCACTAATTCACACACTACTGAATTTGATCATTCAGGGTCTTCGTTTCTCCAGGGAACATGGATGTGAAGGAACCATGCCTAACGAAGTTGGCCCCTTTATGTTACTGCTTCCTTCCCAGAAACAATCATCGGAGGCCTGTAATGAAGGCATAAGATCAACAGACTTTAACCTTCAGATTGAAAGACATAAATAGTAATTAAGCCTTTTCAAGAAAACTCAAATAATTATTCGTACACTGAAGATAATGGGCCATTTCCACATATCTCCTTCCTCTTCTCATACACAAGTTTTAACATGCTGTGATTTGTAATTATTCTGAAGTACGTCATAACTCAGGTTAATCTCAGACAACTAAAGGATTATTTAGTCCTAGTATGCATTCTCTGAGGTGTGGTCTATTGAAGAATTGCTCAAAATATTCACCAAATTCATTATATTTGTGAGGATTCTCACAAATATAAGTTCTTTGGTGACCCCTGAGGATGGACTGTTTCTTAAAAGGGGTTTCATGTTTAGTATACCTGTATACTTTGACCTGTAAGAATTCTCTTATTATACCAAACATGTGGATGTCTGATGAAACACTTTACAATATTCATTACACTTGAATGCTTCTTCTCCAACGTTAACGCTACGTTCCAGTTTTTTTTGTTTTAATAAATTTATTTATTTATTTTTGGCTGCATTGGGTTTTCGTTGCTGTGCGTGGGCTCTCTAGTTGCAGCGAGCAGGGGCTACTCTTTGTTGCGGTGCGCGGGCTTCTCATTGCGGTGGCTTCCCTTGTTGTGGAGCACGTGGCTCTAGGCGCGCAGGCTTCAGTAGTTGTGGCACGTGGGCTCTAGAGCACAGGTTCAGTAGTTGTGGCGCACGGGCTTAGTTGCTCCACAGCATGTGGGATCTCCCCGGACCAGGGCTCGAACCTGTATCTCCTGCATTGGCAGGCAGATTCTTAACCACTGCGCCCCCAGGGAAGACCTGTTCCACAGTTTTGATCTTCAGGTTCAAGCATTAGCAAACATATTGCTCTGTGTGGATTCTCACGAAGATGTACATTCTGAAGTCTACTGCACGTTGAGTCTTGGATAAGATGCTTATGTGGATACGTGGTTTCAAACATCTTGGGTGCCTTTCTAAAAGTGGCATCTCTGGGTCTGATATTGTGATTTATAAGAAATATGGGGCTTCCGTGATGGTGCAGTGGTTAAGAATCCACCTGCCAATGCAGGGGACACGGGTTCGAGCCCTGGTCCAGGAAGATCCCACATGCCGTGGAGCAACTAAGCCCGTGCACCACAACTACTGAGCCTGCACTCTAGAGCCCGTGAACCATAACTATTGAGTCTGCGAGACACAACTACTGGGCCAGCATGCCACAACTACTGAAGCCTGCGCACCCAGAGCCCGTGCTCTGCAACGAGAAGCCACAAGAAGCCGCGCACCGCAACAGAGAGTAGCCCCCAGTCACCGAAACTAGAGATAGCCCACACGCAGCAACAAATACCCAACTCAGCCAAAAAATAATAATATTTCTGAACTACAAGCCTTTGGTATATCTCTCACTTTCAGGTAGGATGACATGAATTGAAAACATCTCAAAATGGATTCTTCTGGGGTAATTCCCTGTTGCTCCAGTGGTTAAGACTTGGCGCTTTCACTGCCATGGGCCCAGGGTTCGATCCCTGGTCTGGGAACTAAAATCCCGCAAGCCACGCAGCATGGCCAGAAAAAATAAAGGATTCTTTTATTTCTTATCATGATACCAGAATCAGAATTATATTAAAACTGAAGGATTATTTCACTGTGTTTAGAATCAGAGCAGCAAGGAAATATATCTGTGAGTTAGAAAACACTACGGGCCTAATAATTTTTGCCCAACACTTGGAACACTAGGCAGACCGGCCAGGTGTTACGCGGAATATTACACTATCAGGAAAATGAACAAAGTCCATAGATACAATCTGGCCCTAACACCTTTTCCCTTTACCTATCTCTGTTCTTGAGATAGAAATATGAAATTTGAAAATTCACATTTCATATTAAAATCATGGTGGATATTGAACACAAATTAATATATTGGGAAAAGATGTCTCAAATTAATATTTCTATGAAAAGGAGACAAAATCTAAAATTGCAAAGGATTTTACATCATAATGATCATTCTCCTTAGTCATCCAGCAGCCAGGTTGCTAGAAAAACACTGAAGACTAAGTGGTCATGGAGGAAGAAGGGAGAGGACCCATCACATCCAACACAGCACCCTCTGGACTTCCTGTTAGGTGAGAATGATAAACCTATTTCTTTCAGTTACTGTTTTCCAGGCAATCTATCACAAATAGAAACTGTCCGACCTGAGAAATAGGATTGTTATTTAGTGATGGGGACAGAATGGAGCATTTGAGAAAGAATCTTGAATTTAAAATGTTGTGGCTTAAGAAAACTTCATGAAGACATCCCTTCACTCATGAGCTAGAACTGTTTAGCATGTGTTGCGGAAAACTCATGTGTGAACAAATTATGGTGTGAGAATTTATGACAAATATTCAGAACATTAGGCTGTAAAGTACAGGACAATTAAATTTCAGTCCACAAATATGATCACATGTTTATTTGACCATCTGACCTACTGATCTATGATCCTATCTATCACACTAACCGTCTTTGCACTCATAAAGTACATTCACTCATTCTGTCAATGGGGAATGAGTCCAATCACTGAATATGTAGGAAGAAATACAATAACCTGCCTTCAGGAGCTTATACTGTATAAGGGAATGTCAGCAATTATTAAATAAGATATGACTGTGTTAGGTACGATGAAGAGGTATATATATTAATACAATGACAGACTGAGATGGTGGCCTAATTTAAACGATGTGTTCAGGAAATGCTCAAATGAAAAGAAGATGACTAAACAAAAGCATTGATTAATTAAGAGTGTGTCATGCAAACCCACATGAAGACCATGAGGATGAGGATGAAAGTGATATTTGGAATTCAGGAAAGGAAAGAAAACGAATTGTGACCTGAAGCACCCAAAGGAGTCCAGTGCTCTGGGTCCATTTACAACTCTGGACAGAAAAAGAAGAGAATAAATCTGTTTACTTAAGGCACTCTGTGGTAATTTCGTACAGCATAAATAGGAAATTTAATTACATGGTGTATGTAGAAAAACAAAAGAACCTACAAACATTTCTGGAAAAAGAATAATTTACAAGGTATCAGGACACAAGTAGAACATGCAAAAATCGATCACAATTCTATATACTAGAAACTTACAAATGAAACTGAAATTTAAAATGTAATATCATATTGGTGAAAGCTCAAGAAAGTAAAAGAAAAATGTGTAAACTAAGAAAATAAGGGGTCAAGGAAAAGGAAGAGTCTCTGCTACACTGCAGTGATGTTCATTAGCAACTTGTAGTTGTTTGAGGGAATTGGCAACTGGAAACAAAGTTTTGCAGAAACATTCTCACCACACAAAGTGTGCACTATCCTTGCACTTCCGCTGAAGTTATGTTGCAGTTCTAGAAAATGGTTACGTCCGAATCACAAACACATCACAGAGACTGGCTGTCACCTTCTCCCCCAAACACTGTTACAAAATGCTAAGCAGGTAGTCCTGGCAACAGGAAGCAATCAGAGGAGTGTTTGGCTGTTTGAGACTAAGAGGCAGAGTCTATGAGAAGTGTGGAAAGTGCTCCCACCTCAAACAGGGATTTCTCTGGGACAGACAATAGTACAGTGGCAAAGATGCAAACGTAGGAGGAATAATTTCATAACAATCCAGCACAAATTATCTGATGCCTGGTGAGCTGTTAGCCCCAAGGAAAGGTTTTCCCATTCATAACATCTGTGAGGTAATCTCCAGAATGAATTACTTGGTGAATAAATTCCTTTTCTAAAGACCTGGCCACAATAATTACATTTATCTGGTTTCTTTCCAGAATAAGTATTCTAATAAAGCCGAAAACGTGGACACCTACTAAATGCCTTGACACTTCACTACACTCTTAAACTCTCTCAAGATCATGGATTACCTGATGTTCACTTAGGCTTAAAAGCACACTGAAGAATTTGCCACACTCATTACATTGGCGAGGTTTCTCTCCAGTATGAATTCTTGGGCAGGTTATAAGGTACGAATTTTGACTAAACACACGTAGACAGTCATTATACTTGCCAGGTTTCTTTCCATTATAGATTATCTGGCGGTAAGAGAGGCTGCACACACAAAAACTTTACAACACTCATGATACTTGTACAGTTTCTCCCCACTGTGATTTTGCCAAAGAATTGTAAGGTGTGAATTTTCACATTTTTTTTTTCAAGTTTGAATTTTGAAGACCTTTCCACATACATTTATATGGTTTTTCTTAAGTATGGATTTTCTGATGTGTAGCAAAGGTTGAGACCTGAGTAAAGGCTTTTCCACACTGAATACATTTGCAAGGTTTCTATCCATTATGTAGTCTGTGATGAATTCGAAGACGTTGTTTGTAACGAAAGACTTTGCCACACTCATTACATTTGTAAGGTTTCTCCCCAGTATGAATTCTCTGATGACACACAAGGTTTGAATTTTTACTAAACACTTTGCCACACTCACTACATTTGTAAGGTTTCTCTCCAGTATGAATTCGCTGATGAACTGCAAGGTTTCCTTTTCGATTAAAGAGCTTGCCACACTGATTACATCTGTAAGGTTTCTCACCATTATGAATTCCCTGATGACGTGCAAGGTTTGAATTTTGACTAAAGACTCTGCCACACTCATTACATTTGTAAGGTTTTTCTCCAGTGTGAACTTGCTGATGCCTGGTAAGGGTTGGCTTCTCACGAAAGAACTTCCCACACTCATTACATCTGTAAGGTTTCACTGCAGTATGAATTTGTTGATGCCTTGTAAAGGTTCTCTTATCCCGAAAAAACTTGCCACACTCATTACATTTGTGAGGTTTCTCTCCAGTATGAGTTACCAGATGACTTGTAAGGTGTGTTTTTTGACTAAAGACACTGCCACATTCACCACATCTGTAAGGCTTCTCTCCAGTATGAGTTCTCTGATGAACTGCAAGGACTGCCTTCTGATTAAAGACTTTGCCACACACATCACATTTATATTGTTTAGCTTCTCTGTGGATTCCCATATGTCTCCTGAGGCCTGAGGCAGAATAAATGGTCTTCCCACACACATGACATTTATAAGGCATCTCTCCAGTATGAATTCTCTGATGACTTGTAAGATGTGAATTTTGACTAAACCTCTTGCCACACTCCTTACATTTATAAGGTTTCTCTCCAGTATGAACCCTCTTATGACTTACAAGGTGTGAATTTCGACTAAAGACCTTGTCACACACATCACATTTACGCAATTTCTCTCCTGTGTGGATTCTCTGATATCTACTGAGGTTTGAGCCTTTAGGAGAGGTTTTGCCATACTTATTACATTTGTAAGCACTTGCCCTGTGTGCTTTCTGGTCTTCTGTCAGTATTGAAAGATGCATAAAATCACTCCCATGTATATTAGAAATTGTCGATTGGCCAGTAGGAGAAATTTCTTGAGATGGTGAAAATGAGGTACTATTGTTGATGCTCTTAACAGCTTGATGAAATTCATAGATTTTCTGTTTACTTTTAAACATACGCAGTTCATCCGAAAAGCTTAATGCCAGCCTATTTGAAATCGGCTTCTTTCCTGAATCCCTTCTACCATGTCGAACTCTTCTATAAGTGACATCTTCATTAGGGGATGTAGGAATATATTTGTAATTTCTTTCATCATCTCTCCACTGACAACCAAGGTCATGCATATTCTCCTGTATTTCCTGTAGGTAAAAATGCTTGATTTCACAGCTTCCACGGCTTCCCAACATCACTGTTGGGAATATTTCTCCTATATCAGTGTTTGATTTTAGTTGTAATTTCTTGATCACGTGTATATGAGAGAGATCTACAAGATAAAAAGGACCATAGGTATACTATTCATTACACTGCATGAACAAATGTTTCATGGTGAATATATGATGTTACACCAAAAGTAATACTTTTACCAAACACAGTTATGAAACTTCTCAACCATGATGTTAAAGATTTTTAGGAACACTAAAGAATAGGATTCTTTACTAAAGAAACAGTGATTACACGTAATTCAACTTAAGTTTAGGGCAGCCTACCTGCAAACACACTGTGACAAAATATTCAGTTGGAAAAACTTGTATTAGCTCTCAAAAAAAAGTTTTTCCACCATAACCACAAAGCATATACAAATTAAGACTCAACATACAAATACCAGTAGTTTTGAAAGGAAAACTCAAAGGAGATGCAACAAGAAGTGAGCTGTGTAACTAATACTGTTATTCAGCAATCCCTCCTTCAAATGGTTTCTGAGTCATCACGGTTGCACATATTAATTTAAGTCGTATCCTGAGAAAGCTGTTCAGTGGATGAAAGGGGATCATTTTTACAGTGTGAGTAATGAGAAAGGTGGAGTGATGGCTGAAGAAATGCTGTGGAAACTGGGGAGATCAGGAGAACAACTTAAATATGGGAGCAAATGACAGTGCTTCTGTCAGCATCAAGGGACCATGTAAAGAAAGACCAGGACTGACAAGGGCCTCAGTGAAGCACAGGGAATAATAAACATGGGGTATCACTCCTTGTGACTGCATATATGTGTGAATAAAACTGTACGAGACAACTAAAAATAAGGAGGTTAAAAGAAAAGAAAAATTGGCTTAGCAAGTAACACAATACTGTTCAATTTTTAACTGTGGAAGTTATCCTATGGGTATGCGGCCAAAATGAAAGAGATTTAAAAACAGAGCGAATAGAATATTTTAGATATAAAGCAGTTGTACATCTATTACATTATTTGCTACGTAGGATATCAAATTCAATATTCCCTGAGTCCCATTTCCATGCATATTTTCACAAAGAACAGATATAATATTCCATGAAATGTGCAAGACTGTTCTTAGCTGAAACCTGAAGGAAAAACTAGAATAAGGCCATCAAAAGGAAATGGGGGACTTCTCAGCTAGGGCACTGGTTAAGAATCCGCCTGCCAATGCAGAGGACATGGGTTCAATCCCTGGTTTGGGAAGATCCCACACGTCACGGAGCAACTAAGCCCATGCACCACAACTATTGAGTCTGTGCTCTAGAGCCTGTGAGCCACAACTACTGAGCCCACGTGCCACAACTACTGAAGCCCACTCACCTAGAGCCTGTGCTCCACAACAAGAGAAGCCACCACGATGAGAAGCCCGCACACCACAACAAAGAGTAGCCCCTGTTCACTACAACTAGAGAAAGCCCACACGCAACAACGAAGACCCAACAGAGTCATAAATCAATTGATTAATTACTTAATTTTAAAAAAGTAAACTAAAACTAACACCACACTAAAAGGATTATATAAAATAACATAAGGTGATATATTCTTGAAATGTAAGGTGGTTCAAGATATGTAAACTTTTGGTGTAAAACAGTACATTAACAGAATGAAACAAAAAATAAAATGACCATCTCAACTGATGCAGTAAAAACCATATAACACAAGTCTACGGGCTTTCATGATAAAAACACTCAATAAACAAGGAATTTAAAAAGCTACCACAGCACAGTGAAGGACATATATTAACTGCCGACAGCTAACATCAGGCTCACTGGTCAAAGGCTGAAAGCATTCTTTCTAAATCAGAAACTGGAAGAGGATACCTGCTCTATTTCTAAAAGCTTATTCCTGGAAATCCTAGCAGGAACAAATAGGCATAAAAAGACACAGAAGTATTAAAATAGAAAAACGAAACAAAGTCATGTGTTTAAAAGCAACATGATGTAATATGTAGAAAACCATGAAGATCCTGCTAAAAATCTGCTAGAAATAATGAATGAACTCAGAAAAATTACAAGATAGTAAATGAATACACAAAAATCAATTGTGTTTCTATATATTAACAATGAAAAATCAAGAAAGAAATTGAGAAAACAATTCCATTTACAATAACATCAGAAAATAAAACAAGGGGACTTCCCTGGTGGCGCAGTGGTTAAGACTCCACGCTCCCAATGCAGGTGGCCCAGGTTCGATTCCTCGTCAGGGAACTAGATCCCACATGCATGCCGCAACTAAGGAGCCTGCCTGCCACAACTAAGGAGCCGGCGACCAGCAACTAAGACCTGGTGCAACCAAATAAAAAAAAAATTTTTAAATAAGTAAATAAATAAAATAAAACTAAACACTTAGGCATAACCTTATAAAAGGACAGAAAGATGTGTACACCATAAACTAAAAACATGAGTAAAAATATTAGAAAAGACACAAATTGATGCAAGGATATCCTAAATTTGTGTATTTGAAGTCAATACTGTCAAGATGTCAATATTACCCACAGTGATCAACAGATTCAACCCACTCCCTAGTGAAATCCCAATAGCATTTCTTGAAGAAATAGATAAATACACCCTACAGATTCATTTGGAATCTCAAAAGATGCTGAACAGCAAAATAAGCTTGAAAAGAACAAAGTCATAGGTCTCACATGTCTTTACTTCAAAACTTACTCCAAACCTACACTAATCACAACACTGTGGTACAGAGATAAAGACAGAGAGACTGGTGGAATAGTACAGAGACGTCAAAAAAAAAATCTCTTGTACATGGTCAAATGATGTTGTACAAGGCGGTCAAGACAACTCAACGGGGGAAGGGCAGTCTATTAAAAAAAAGATGTGGAGAAAACCAGTTATCCAAATACAGAACAGTTAAGTTGGACCATTAACTTATATGATATACAAAACTAATGAAAGACCTAAACCAAAGACCAAAATGTATAAAACTGCTAGAAGTAAACATACAGGAAAAGCTTTCTGACATTGCATTCACCAATGATTTATCAGACATAACACAAAAATCACAGGTGACAAAGTAAAAGCAGCAATTTGAACTACCTCAAAGTTATAAACTACTGTGCATTAGAGCACACTCAGTAGTGTCAAAAGTAATCTACTGTATGGGAGAAAATATTTACAAATGATCTACGCCGTAGCAGAATATCAAGACTATATAAAGAATTCTATAAAGAACTAATCACCAATTCTACCATAAGGGGGCTGACTCTTCCCCAATCAACCAACCACACATGGAAAATAGGAAACAAAACCACTAAGAGCAACATCAAATACACAGACCTGATGATTAAAGAAATAAAATCAAGACCATTTATTATGCATAGAAAAGTACCAAATGAAAGAGCAGTGCCGTAAACAAAACAAATGATGGTTCACCATTGAAGGTATCACTCCACTTCATAAGCTGTCTCAATTTTTTTTTTTTTTTGACCATGGCGTGGCTTGTGGGATCTTAGTTCCCCGACCAGGGATTGAACCCCCGCCTTCGGCAGTGAAAGTCCTAACCACTGGACCGCCAGGGAATTCCCAAGCTCTCTCATTAAGACGCTGCAAAATTAAGGGTGGATGTAGAATGAACAGTGGGCACACAGGTGACAAAAAATATGGCATCAACAACAGTTTAGTCAATAGCCTAACTTGAGGATGTGAACTTGGACAATGTTATCTCTAGGAGAAATTCCTATACCATTTCTTGAGGATCAAAGGAGATGATCAGTAGTATACGTAAACAACATTGTCACAGTGCTATTGAGACATGCTTTGATAACATTCCTCAAAACCAGAAAAAGAACTGGAAAGACTTATCAATCAGGGTCTTTATTTTGCATCCTAGAACATGCTCACCCCGCTACTAACTAGCTTACAGTGGTGATTTTCTACGTAGCAGGAAATATTGCAACAATGAGGGAAAGTATTTGCCATCAAGAATTTAATGCTGGGACTTCCCTGGTGGCACAGTGGTTAAGAATCCACCTGCCAGTGCAGGGGACACAGGTTCGAGCCCTGGTCCGGGAAGATCCCACATGCTGCAGAGCAACTAAGCCCGTGTGCCACAACTACTGAGGCTGCGCTCTAGAGCCTGTGAGCCACAGCTGCTGAAGCCTGCACACCTAGAGCCCGTGCTCCACAACAAGAGAAGCCACCGCAATGAGAAGCCCGTGCACTGCAACAAAGAGTAGACCCCGCTCGCCGCAACTAGAGAAAGCCCGCGCACAGCAACGAAGACCCAACGCAGCCAAAAATAAATAAATAAAATAAATATAGTTTTAAAAAAGAATTTAATGTTACACAGTAAACCCGTTCCACAGTGTCCAGCAGAAGTTGTCCATTAACTGCAGGTACATTATCACAGCAAAGAAATGGGATAAAATTTCAGACCCTGGGAGTATGTATTTCAAAATAAGTTTCACAGGCAAAATCATGCAAATGTGGGAGAATATGAAATCAGAAAGAATATATATTTCCCTACAAGGTAGAGCACTAACAGAGGAAAATAACACGAGATATGGGGTTCAGATATTATGAGTCCTTGACATGGAATCATGAGCTTGACCCACAGATTCCAAGCTAGTCAGAAAGATTCATATGTTCTCCCCAGGAGGGACTAGGGATTAAAAAGAGGATCTCTCTGTCCACCGTCTTTACAGTTTTCCTAAGTAACAGTTACAGGAGACCTAATGCACCTCTCTATTACACACATCCGTGATATGTGTGGCCAAGTCAGAACAGAAGAAATGGCTGAGGGATCTAAACAAGCAGACAGGGCTTGAGACAGCTCCATGCAGGTTCTGAGGTGCCAGAGCTGAGAACTGAGCATTGAAGGGAATCAAGTCCAAAAGGAGAGCTGAGGGAGCAATAGACCCTTCTTTAAAACAACCCTCTTTGTGACTCTCAAAATCAAAGAATAACAAGTCCACAGAAGCCAAATGGCCAAGTGATGTAGACCACGATAAAGACTTTGCCTTTGTTGCTGATGGAGCTCCTGCACCACTGGAGGATGACCTGATACATTTTACATGTTGAGAGACAGTGATAACTCAGGGAGAAGAAAAATTTCCTCTCAGACTTGACAACAAATAAACTTCTGTTTTCCCAAAGTACTCTCCATCTGGGTAGACTTTCCCAAACACTACTAATGCTGTGGCTTCCTCTCTGCCCTTCTGAGATCTGATCTGTGCTCAAATTTCGACTCATTCCCACCCATTTGGTTTTTTGCTATTTTCATGTCACTCTTCACAGTCCAGAGTGCTTCCTCTTGCTCAAATATGCAAATAACACTCACATCAAAAATAGAAATTCCTGCCTATTGAAAGAAATGTCAACTGCTGTGGCTTTTCCAGAATTCCAGCTCTCTGTTCACATGAGAGTGAGGACATTACAGATGGGTCTGGAAAAATGTTTCACAAATTCAGCCACTGCCTGCCTCCTTCTCAATGCAGAGGGAACAATGTAACATACAGATATCCAGCTCTCTACCAAGAAGTACTGAATCAAAAGCACAGGGGTAGAGCACAGGGAATGAAATATTTTAAAAGTTTCCGGTTGGGCATTAGACGTACTCAAGCACTGGAAAAACTCCTGGCATATCATGAAGTGGCCAGATCATCTGAAGAAAGGGCATGTTTAAACTCCTGATGCTAGGATTTCCCTGGGACTTCCCTGGTGGCGCAGTGGTTAAAAATCCGCTTGTCAATGCAGGGGACACGGGTTCGAGCCCTGGTCTTGGAAGATCCCACATGCCGCGGAGCAACTAAGCCCATGCGCCCCAACTACTGAGCCTGCGCTCTAGAGCCCGTGAGCCACAACTACTGAGCCCGTGTGCCACAACTACTGAAGCCCACGCACCTAGAGCCCAAGCTCTGCAACAAGAGAAGCCACCACAACAAGAAGCCCGCGCACCACAACGAAGAGAAGCCCCTGCTCACTGCAACTAGAGAAAGCCCGCGGGCAGCAACCAAGACCCAACGAAACCATAAATAAATAAATAAATAAATAAAATTGAAAAAATAAAATTAAAAAAACAACCCCAAAACTCCTGATGCTACATCACAAAACTTTTCTTGCCCGGTCAACATGACTTTGAGTTCAGTTAAGGAAGGCAGGCGACCCCCAAAGGCAAACAATGGTAAATGCAAAACTACCTTCCCAACTTTTGGAGTAAAGTTATCCTCACCTACAGAGATCAGGTTCCTGTAGGTCTCCACCATCACGTCCCTGTACAAGGCCCTCTGAGCAGGATCCAGGCATTCCCACTCTTCTGGAGAGAATTCGATGACCACATCCTTGAAGGTCAACCGTGCCTTAAATAAAAAAAAACATTTCGCCAAGGGGCCATGAGCAGAGTTCTTATTTGCATATAAAATGAGTAGAGGTGAAAAGATCAATTAGGTTGAAGTATGTATTCTTTTTTTTAAAACATCTTTATTGGACTATAATTGCTTTACAATGGTGTGTTAGTTTCTGCTTTATAACAAAGTGAACCAGCTATACATACACATATATCCCCATATCTCTTCCCTCTTGCATCTCCCACCCTCCCTATCCCACCCCTCTAGGTGGTCACAAAGCACCAAGCTGATCTCCCTGTGCTATGCAAAAGTATGTATTCTGAAAGTCATTTAAAGGTATTTGGAGCTACTTGTGTGTCTAATTTTAATTTCTTATGCTTTGTCATAGAGAGTACGATATCCTTCAAATAGATATAGATTTATCATTTTTGTAGGAAATACATGAAATAGATACAAATAAAAATTCAATGCCGGGTTGTCTATATGGAAGTGTTAGATATTATGTTCTACACACTGAGGGATAATTAAACCTGGAGGAGCTTGAGTGGTGTCTTCAGAGACGACAGAGTCCACAGTGGGTTTAAGGAAAGCTCAAAACCTATCATGATGATAACAGCAGCAAAGACGAACACTGTTTGAACACTTGCTACGTGGTATGCATTACTCTAAATGTTTTACTTGTATTAACTTGTTATCAACAACACAGCTCATTAAAGACCTGTTCTGATACTGCAGAGGAGAAAACTGTGTCAGACACTGAGAAACTCGACTCAGGTCAAGAATCTAAGGAATCACACAGCAAGCAGCCGAACTCCGAAGGCTGGACTTTGGAAATGAAGTTTAAAACCAAAGAGTTAAGTAACACATACAGCATTAAAAGTACATTGCCAGAATCTCAGGGCTTTCCCAACACCCCTCAAATGCCACCCCACCCTCCTCTGCCCTTGGGATCCTTTAGAAGGAAAAGGAAAAAGAGGAGATGGAAGGAGAGCCCGTTTTCCTGGAGGGAGCCTTGCCCTAAGCCTCCTCATCTGACTGTAGCTTACCACAGGTCACTGCCCTTCCACGGAAGGGATGAGCACCCAGGGTGTGTGAACGGGATGGAAAATGCCAGTCTGTCTGGCAAAGGGAGGGAGAAACGGGCGGGCAGACAGGAGCTGCCTAAGAAACACGCAGTGGCTCACGTGGGACCACAGCGTCCCCTGGTGGAGCTGCTGGTGGCCAACGGTCTGGAGGGGCCTATGTCGGACCAAAGGGGCTTGGGGGCCCCGTCAGTGAGGCAGGGGCATGCTGGGAAAGGCAGTGCCAGCCCCACCAGGCTGTGTGAGGGGCAGTGAGGATGACTCCACACCAAGCACCAGGGCCCACTGCTGCCCAGCGCTCACATCAGCATGAATCTGTCTGTGGGAAGAGCTCATGGTGGTGTGTTCAAGATTCTGGGCTAGGCTGCCTGGGTTCGAGTCTCAGCCACACCACATCCCAGCTGTGTGGCCCTGGGCAAGTCTCTTAACCTCTCTCTGAACCTCAAGCTCCTCCACTGTAAAATGAGGGTAATAACTAGGATCCACTTCGTGCATGGGAATTAAACACATTAATATTCTTAAAGCCCTCAGAACAATGCTGTGTTCATACTAAGTGCTACGGAGAGGAGAAGGAGGAAGTTAAATAAACAAAATGCTCTTGGAAGCTTAAAAAAAAAAAGTACATTGCCAGACAGTTCCCTGAGAAAACGTGAATGAAGTTCAAGGTGAACAATATGAAACGGCCTAAAAGGCCATTACACATGTGTGCACGCACATATGCACACAAAATATTAGTAATTGTATTACTATTTAAACCATTAACATAATAGTATAGAAAATATTCAAGGCCATGGAATATATTAAAAATATAATTTCTACTGCAAACAGGTAAAATAGTTTCAGAATCATGATGACTTTTATCTAAAGCATGGAATTGTACATCCATGAATGTATGCACACACATGTCAACACTATATCAAGTGAAATGAAAGGAGTATTATCTGGACTAATTTTCAGACAATTTTTTCATCATTTTTATTCATGTGCATTTCAGGATCTTCCAGACAATGAAAATGTTATCGATCGTACTCAACTGCATTTGTCCACATAATTCCATAATGGGCTACTAAAAAATAACAGTAGAGACATGAAAAAATAGAAGAATACTTTAATTCCAACCTCAATATAATAACTATATTAAAAACTATGATTTTGTCCATTTAGCCTTAGATAGGTATTAACAAAGGCAAAAGAGTTTCTTTTTTTTCCACTAATAACTTTGAATCAAAATTGGAAAAGTTATTACTATTATACATTTGCACAGATTAATAATAAAATTATCATGATAGTAAAATTTAAAACTTATTGGACAACTAAAAATGACAGGGCTTCCCTGGTGGCGCAGTGGTTGAGAGTCCGTTTGCTGATGCAGGGGACACGGGTTCATGTCCCGGTCTGAGAAGATCCCACATACCGCGGAGCGGCTGGGCCTGTGAGCCATTGCCACTGAGCCTGCGTGTCCAGAGCCTGTGCTCCACAACGGGAGAGGCCACAACAGTGAGAGGCCCGCATACCGCAAAAAAAAAAAAAAAGGAAAAAAAAAATTGTTATTAAGCAAGAATATTCCACCAAACATCATGATCAGAAGGAAACACTTGATTAATTCCTGCTGAAGTTACAGTGGAGTGAAGCGGGCTGGCCAGGGCTCCTGCCTTTCACCACTGTACAGTGTGCCTGAGCAGGGACCACTAGCAGAAGTAACAGGAGGAAAACAGAGAGCAAGAGACACACAGAGAGTGTGTCAGAGCTGCAACTGTGAACATTCACAAATCTAAAGACATGGAAAGGCGAAAAGTGAAAGGATGGAAAAAGATATTCAATCCTAAAGGGAGCAGGGGTGACTGCACAATATCAGACAAAGTAAACTAAGGAAAAAACTAACACAAGAGACAAAATACATTATGAAATGAGAAAAGGGTAAATCTACCAAGAAGCTATAACGATTACAAGTATGTATACACCTAACATCAGAGCTCCCCCCAAAATGAAGAAGCTCTTAACAGAAATAAAATTGGAAATAGATAACAGCACAATATTAGTATCAGATTTCAATACCTGAGTTTTACCAATGCATGGAAACCAAAAGATCAATGAGGAAACAGAGCACTTGAACAACACTGTAGAACAACTGTACCTAACAAACAGGTTCGAACACTCCACCCAACAGCAGCAAACACATCCTTCTCAAGCACATGTGAAACGTTCTCCATGACAGACCACATGCTAGACAATAAAACAAATCTTAACAAATTTATGAAGATTCAGATCATAAAAAGTATCTTCTTTAACCACAGTGAAATGATACCAGAAATAAAGATCAGAATGAAAACAGGAAAATGCTCCAAAAGTGGAAATTAAACAGCTCATTCTTAAAGAAGCAATGGGTCAAAGAAGAAATGACAAGGAAATTTTTTAAATATCTGAATGAAAATAAAAACAATATGCCAAAATCTATAACAGGTAGTCAAAGATGTATTAAACGGGAAGTCCACACTGCTAAATCAAACAACAACAAAGGAGAAAGATGCATACTCTGCACTACTGTTCAAGAAACTATTGAACACGTTAGCTAGAGTTATTGAAAAACGAAAAAAAATTCAAAGTTATCCAAACTGAAAAAGAAGTAAAATTATCTTTTTTTTGTAAGGACAAGGTTTTCTATATCGAAAGCAAAAAGATTCCAAGAGAAAACTACTACCTCAAAAAACAACTTTAAAAAAGTTGCAGCATAAAAAGTCAGCACATGAAAATCAGCTGCATATACAATGAACAATGTCAACAGAAAATCAGAGAACAATCCTATAGAATCCTTAGGAAAAGATCAGCCAACTAGGTGCAAGACTTGTACACTGAAAAGTACTAAACGTTCTAAAAAAAAGTGCATAGAGATACATGGAAACACCCTGTACTCATGGATTGGGAACTTCATATATATATATATATATATATATATATATTTTGTGGTACGCGGGCCTCCCACCGCTGCGGCCTCTCCCGCCACGGAGCAGACGCTCCAGACGCGCAGGCCCAGCGGCCATGGCCCACGGGCCCAGCCGCTCCGCGGCATGCGGGACCCTCCCGGACCGGGGCACGAACCCGCGCCCCCTGCACCAGCAGGCGGACCCTCAATCACTGCGCCACCAGGGAAGCCCTGGGAACTTCATATTTTTAAAATGACCAAATTAGGGAATTCCCTGGCAGTCCAGTGGTTAGGACTCCGAGCTTCCACTGCAGGGGTCACAGGTTCAATCACTGGTTGGGGAACTAAGATCCTGCAAGCCCTGTGAAGCAGCCAAAAAAAAGAAAAAAAGAAAAAGAACAAAATGACCAAATTATCCAAAGTGTTCTACAGATTCAACGGAATTCCTATATAAAATTTCAAAGGCAATTTTTACAGTAATAGAAAAAAATCATGCTAAAATTCATAGGGAATGTCAAGAGGCAGCGAACAGCCAAAATACTCTTGAAAAAGAAGAGGAAGGCAGTCATTTTTAGATTTTAAAACCTATTACAAGTAATCAACATGATGTGGTACTGGCATAAACACAGATACATAAACCAATGGAACAGATTAGAAAACTCAAATAATCCTTGGAATATATGTAAAATGCATAGACAAGGGTGCCAAGACTACACAAAAGGTAGGATAGTCTCAATAAGAAATGGTGCTGAGAAGATACATACCTACTAGCAAAAGAATGAAGCTGGAACCTTACCTACATTAAAGGTAAAAACTTCTGTCTCAAAGGATACAATCCACAGGTAAAGTCAGCCTCTGAGGAATGGAGGTGATGAAGGTGATTTAAAGAATGTCCCACTGTCAGAGATTTAGGTTGATTTCATGGTTTAAATTCAAGGATGGAAGAAAACACCCTCTGTCACTGATGTAAGGTTCTGAACTTTCCATTCCATTCCCATTCATTAAGATTAAGTCAGTGACTTGCTCCTTCAGCTTCAACTGAGTCTCTGAGTAAGTCAGAACAAATTTCCCCTTGATATGTCTTCGCTAGAATCCACCTTGGCTGAGAGACTCGTGCACACACAGGAGAGGACCCTGGGATAAACCAAATACAGACTCGGAGCCAGGCAAAGCAAGATGACTGTCCAGAGGAAACCCAGAAGAAATGCCCTATATAAGTGATTCAAACTACCACAAAGGTATGACTCTTTCTCTGAGCCTGCCCGTGTGTGTCTATTCAGACGTACTCTTTTGCCTCCTAATAAACACTTTACTTGCTTCACTACTTTCCGTCTGTCACAATTCGTTTCTATGAACGAATTCGGGCCAGAGGCCTCGTCAATGGCCACTGGCCCTCGTGGTCTAGGAGCTAGGATTCAGCACTCTCACTGCCACGACCTGACTTCAACCTCCACCTGGGAGCTGAGATTCTGCTTCAAGCCTCTGTAGGCCGAGGCCACCAGAGATCAGCTTTTCAACATATCCCTATCTAAATGATGTCTATTGTCTCTTTCAGGCAATTGGATAAGTGAAATCAGGTAACTCTGCTGCCAACATAATGTCCTAAAACACAAATCTGATCAGACCACTGTTTTTTTTTTTTTTTTTTGGAACAACAGGGTTTATTTCGTGCTCAGGTTAAATTTTGGCTGCAATATTCACATTTTCTTCATTCTGGAACCCAAAAGGGTAGAGCAGTCCTTATCTAGGACACTCTACTCATATCACAGAAGGATCCATGGTAGAACCACACGATGGTTCCTAAAGCTTCGGCTTAGAAAGGACGTGGGTCACTTTGGTCACATTTTATTGGCTTAAGCAAGTCCTCTGACTGTGCCTGATGCCCATAGAGAATTAGAAGTATAATTCTCCCATAGGATGGGGAGACAAATAATTGAGACCCATGACATAGTGTGCTAATGCTATGTTTGAGATTTTTGCATTTATGTTTAGGGGTGAGATCGGCCAGCCCATAATCCTCCTTCCTCAAAGTGTCCTTGTTGTGCTCCCTTCTGCAGCACATATACTAAAACTGGAAAGTGTCCTTGTGATCAGACCACTCTTGACTTTGATCCCTTTATTGGCTTTTCATTGTTTGGTTAAATAAATATCTTAGCCATGAAAAAAAAAAATTCCCCCTTATCGTTCTGCTTTCCAGATTTTACCAGGTATTGTGCATATTAATACCTGACTTGCATGTGCAGCTTCTCTATCCTGGTTGACAGAAAGCAGACAGTGCATCCAGATGGGGCCTCTCAACAATCCCTGCTGCCCAGGAGCACTGACACCCCATCTCCAATCCATGGGTGTGAAATCTGAGTGGAGACGACAGGGACTGAGGGAAGGACCCAGGTGACTGTGATGTACAACTGTCAGGCAGGATACTTCAGAGTCAGGGAAGATTAATGAGTCCAAAGAAGGGCATTTCACAAGGACAGACTGTGAATCAATTGAAAATACGATTTTACCTGAGAAAGAGTCATTCCTGACTCCTCTGCTTTCCCCTTCCTCCTCTTCCTCTTAGCAGAACACAGGAAAAGGAGAAAACAAAATATTAGACTAACTGGTAAAACTAGGATTTGACTGTTAATATAAAAGATCATTGACAACTTTACCAAGTGTCCACCAAAAGTCTAAAATTATTTGTTACGTACCAAAGAGCTTCCAGTACAAAAGATAAAGAGGAGAAAGCAGGCAGGCCTCCAAGAAATCTGAAACACATTTTAAAAAGAAACAATTTGTGAGTATTTTCATCTAATAATTGTGGTGTCAAAGTTTTAAAAATCTGACAATATATCATGTTTAGAAAAGAATGACTTGACATGATTATAGAAGACCACCAAAGCTTGTTACAGAAATTAATGATTATTTATAGGGAAGTAGAAACTGAATGAAAATTTATTCCACGCTACAAAAAGAATTATATGTAAAGAGATGAAAAAGAAAAGAAAACCCATCACAAAAAATAAACATTTTTAATGTTCCTTTTAAAAGGTACCATGGAGATTCCCTGGTGGCACAGTGGTTGAGGGTCCGCCTGCCGATGCACGGGACGCGGGTTCATGCCCTGGCCTGGGAAGATCCCGCGCGGTGAGAGGCCCGCGTACCACACACACAAAAAAAAGGTACCATGTAGGGGCTTCCCCGGTGGCGCAGTGCTTAAGAATCCGCCTGCCAATGCAGGGGACACAGGTTCAAGCCCTGGTCCAGGAAGATGTCACATGCTGTGGAGCAACTAAGCTCGTGTGCCACAACTACTGAGCCTGTGCTCTAGAACCCGCGAGCCACAACTACTGAAGCCCACACGCCTAGAGCCTGTGCTCCACAACAAGAGAAGCCACCACAATGAGAAGCCCGCGCACCGCAACGAAGAGTAGCCCCCGCTCCCTGCAACTAGAGAAAGCCTGCGCACAACAACGAAGACCCAACACGGCCAAAAATAAATTAGATACAACATTAAAGAAATAAAAAATGTTTTAAAAATATACAAAAAATAAAAGGTAGCATGTAGTGACAGATTCAATCATTTCTTGCCCCACGTGTCCTCTCCCTACTCCTCTGCCCCATGTCAGGAAAAGAGAAGTGGGTAACTCACAACTTAGTGAAGCAAATCACTGCCCCCTGGCTAAACAGGGTTTGCAAATGGAAGTTATCTTCTGATACAAATAATTACAAAATGCACATGACAGGAGTTCTGCAATTCTCATCCTCACTTGTATAATTAAAGAAAAATTAATTACATTGTAAAATAACAAATCATGTATCACGACTTAATCATCCATATCCAAACAACTCACCATCCATCTGCAGCCAGCTCCCACCACCTACCTGCACTACAGTGTGTTTCCATTTCATGAGGTTTATGTCTTCCTATTTTTTTATTTGTCTCTGTCTCTCTTCTTGTTCCCCTCTGCTCTGCTGCTGTTCCTGCCCTCCTATTTCCTCCCTCACACCTGTCCTGCCCAACTCTGCAACCTGTTCCCCCTCCTGATGCTTTTTCTCCCCAACCCTTCTGATTACCCTAAATCTCTATGTATTTCTGCCTCTTTCTTCCCCCACCTGCTCCCTCTCTGCCCTTCGGGTGACACCCCTTCTGTCCCTGTTACACGCCCTTCCTCCTCCCTATCTGGCATCTCAGATGGCTGCGCTTCCTTCCTGCCCTCTCTCTCTCTCTTCCTCTTCTCTTCTAGTCACACTTTGTCCTCTTTCTCTCCCAGCACCACGTTGCTCTGTAGCCCAAGTTTCCAACTCTTTCATCCTCTCGCCCACTCTGTGTGAAGTGCCTCTCCTTTGTTACCCCCGTCCCGCCGCTGACCCAGGGCCCTGTGTTGCTCTCCCATCCCTGGAGATCCGACTTTTTAAAAATTTACTTCTTTATTTTATTCACCTATTTCAGTGCTTTATCGCTTTCATTTCCCTGTCTTTTTACAAGTCCTCAGCCACCCCCTGTATTCCCATCGATTCTCCCTCATTCTTTTCTCGTTCTCAGTTTTTTATTCCTGTCCGTCTCTGTCTCTGCTTCTCCTGATCGCCCACGTATTTACAGAGATGGTGACTGAATAAGATGCCCGTGTATCAAAAGAGGAAATTTTCCAGCGAGATGGACTTGGGACGGAAGAACACTGGGTGTCACACGCCTGTCCCAGGTCACTCCCCGCCCCCCACGCCGGGGGAGAGGAAGGGCTGACTACGAAGGGGAAGCCGGGAGAGCAAAAGGACCGGCCTGAGGAGACGCGAGGACAGAGGGGCGGGGAAGAAGGCGGTTCCGGAGAGGGGCCGGTTCTGAAGAATCCCAGGACCGGGGAGAGGACGCGGCCTGTCCAGGAGCGGGGCGGCGGGCGCTGCCCTCCAGGGGCCGAGAGGGCGAGGCTGCGGGGCGCGAATCCACCTCGCGGAAGGGGACGTTACATGGGTGTGTGTGTGGGGAGCTACTAAAGCGTTTTAAGCAGGAAAATGTAGTGAAAGGCGGTGTGTACGTGGACCGAAGGCAGAAAAGCCAAGGGCAGGGACCAGCCGCGTAGCGAATTCAAACCCAAATGAAAGATACCCGACCCGTAACGGCGACGTCTGGATTTACAGGGGTAGGAGGGCCGGGCGCTGGGATTTTAGGTCCACAGTCACTCGCAACACCCTGAGGTTTGAGTAAAGGGAGCCGGGCAGCACAAATTTACACTTCAAAGGAGACACTTACCCCCGACAGCTCGACCTTCACTCCGAGCTCCCCACTTCCGGTTCCGTAAGAAACTGAGCGGAGTTAGAGGCAGGGCTTCCGGGGGCGGGGCCTGAGCGGAGCGCTAGCGGCGAGGGGCGGGGCGAGGAGGGAGCCAGTTTTGTGAACGGAGTACGGGGTGTCGGGGAAGAGTTGGTGCTTCTCCGTAACTTGGGAGTAAAAGCTTACAGTTCTGTGGGCTACTTACGTGGGAAGCTAATGTTTCCTCCTAACAAGCTGAAACGGTTTCAATAAAAACCTTTTTTTGCCAGCAGGTTGCTCGCATGTCGTGGTCGTGAGGCTCAAGCAATTCAGTGGTTGGAAACGTGGGTCTCCAATGGGTTGCTGCGGGGCAGTGGTTGGATCCCGGAAAATTTCCTGCAGTTAGAACTAATTTAAGCAGTTTAAGGAAACAAGAGCTAGACTGGCCTCTGTATTACACACTAGAATGAGAAATGAAAAAACACTCCCAGTGTAGAATGGGCCATTTCACAGTGACACCTTACAGAATAGATTTTCCTTTCTATTCTTCATTCAGCCAGGACTACAAACTCAACACTCTCTTGGTTCCAGACACTCAGAGACGAAACCTAGCATCTGAGGATGGAGGACTAAGGCATATGATAATTTCTGTCACTAATCATTGCTTTTAAAAATGCAATACAGGACTTCCCTGGTGGCGCAGTGGTTGGGAGTCCGCCTGCCGATGCAGGGTACACAGGTTCGTGCCCCGGTCCGGAAAGATCCCACATGCCGCGGAGCGGCTGGGCCCGTGAGCCATGGCCGCTCAGCCTGCGCGTCTGGAGCCTGTGCTCCGCAAAGGGAGAGGCCACAACAGTGAGAGGCCCGCGTACCGCGAAAAAACAAACAAACAAACAAACAAAAAATGCAGTACATTTTTTTAAATTGTTATAAATTGCCTTGTTCTTTTTGCTAAAGTGTTTTGCCTTTATTTAAAATCACATTCCGCTCCCCCCTCCCCCAGTTTTGATACGTATTTGACTTACATCACTGTGTGAGTTTAAGTTGTACAGCATGATGTTCTGACTTACATAGATTGAAATAATTACCGAAATAAGTTTAGTAAGCATCTATTATCTCATTCTCAGGATAAAGAACAAACTCCATTCACATACTCTGTCCCTAACATCTTTTCCCTTTACTTTTCTCTGTTCTTTAGGTGAAAATATGAAATTCAAAAATTCACATTTCTTATTAAAACTATGATGGCCACTTAAAAAGTAGGTAATATTTAGAAAAACATGTGAGACTAACGTTTCGCTGAAAACGAGACAAAATCTGAAAATGAAAAGGGTTTTGTTCTCAATCGTCACCCTTCTTGGTCATCCAGCAGCCATGTTGCTACAAGCAAAGTAAAGACTAAGTGTTCATGGAGATAGAAGGGGCAAAGGACCCATCACATCACAAACTTCGCCCCCTGGACTTCCTCTTATGTGAGAATGATAAACCTCCAACTTCTTTCAGTCACCATTCTCCAGGTGTTCCTGATAAACAGGATTATTATTTTCTGACGGGTACAGAATGAAGCCTTTCAGAAAGAATCTTGAATTCAAAATTTTGTGGCTTAGGACTTCTCTGGTGTCGCAGTGGTTAAGAATCCGCCTGCCAATGCAGGGAACATGGGTTCGAGTCCAGGAAGATCCCACATGCAGCAGAGCAACTAAGCTCGTGCGCCACAACTACTGAGCCTGGGCTCTAGAGCCTGCGAGCCACAACTACTAAGCCCCTGTGCCGCAACTACTGAGCCCGCGCGCCTAGAGCCCGTGCTCTGCAACAAGAGAAGCCACCGCAATGAGGAGCCCATGTACCACAACGAAGAGCAGCCCACGCTCACCGCAACTAGAGAAAGCCCGTGCACAGCAACGAAGATCCAACGCAACCAAAAATTTTAAATAAATAAATTAAAAAAAACATTTTGTGGCTTAAGAAGACTTTATGAAAACATCACTTAAGTGATGAGTTAACAGCTGTTGAGCACATGTTGCCTAGAATTCACACCGCGTTAACAAAATATAGCATGAGAATTTATGTCAAATGTTCAGAATGTTAGGTTGTAATGTCACAGGAGTAAGGAATCCAGTGCCACAAATACTTCCATGACCATTAAATCTACTGGTCAATGAGCCTGTGCATTCCAGCACCCTTGTTTACACTGGCAACATGGATTCACTCATCGTGTCAGCCGTGAATGATTCCCTCACTGATGATCCAGCAGATAAAATCAATACTCTGCTTTCAGATAGCTTCTGTTCTATAAGGGACGGTCAAAAATAATTAAATACATTAAATAATTCAATAATCCATGAAATTTAATGGAATGATGTGTGTATAAAGTCAAAGGAGTCTACAGAAACTGAGAGAAAAACTGCAATTTGCAAGATGTCATGATATAAGAATGCCCAAAAATCTACTATAATTGTATATACTAGCAATTTACAAATGGAAACTGAAATTAAAAATATAATATCATGTTTGAATGTTCAAAAAAGAAAAAGAATAAAAATGAGTAAATCTAACAAAACACTGACTTTCATGAAACAGTAATGAAAGAAGTCAATGATGAACTTTTACTTACATTTACTTATGACATTCCATATTGAATATGACATATCATATTAATTGATTGGAAAACAACATCTAAATATTGTTAAATTACCCCAAATTGTCATACAGGTATAATGCATTTCCAATCTAGATTTTTATAGAACAACCAATATTATTCTAAAATTAATATAGAAAGGCAAAAGAACGAGAAGAGCTACAGCATCACAAAAATACTGAAGTGGCTGGAATCATTCCACATGATCTCAAGATTTCTAATATAGTAACAGTAATCAAGATTGTGTGGGATTTGTTGAGGGACAGACACACAGACCAAAGGAACAGAATGAGGAAAACAGAACCCCACACAGCTACAAGTAACCTTTAACAACATGGGTGTGAGCTGTGCGGATTTTTTTTTTACACAGATGCCACAACAAATTTAATAATAATGAAAACATTTGAAACTTTCGGAGAATCGCCAAAATGTGACACAAAGTGGCTGTCGGAAAAATGGCCCAAAGACTTTCTCCATGCAAAGTTGCCAGAAAACTGTAATTTGTAAAAAAAAAATGCAGTATCTTGAAGCACAATAAAGCAAATTGCAATGAAAGAGGTATAACTGGATTGACATAATAGGAAGTTACCATAACCACAATTATATATGACGATAGTCGATTTAAAAATGGCAAGTTATACTCGTAAAATTGACGACAGATATTGTGTGGTTGAAGGATTTAAATAACTTGGCTTATTAGAGTAGCAAAATGGTTAAGATACCTCTCTTTGAAGCCAGTCAACATGGATTCAATTCCTGATTTACCCACTTGCTGGGATGGGACTAAATAAGTCTTTAAACCTGTCATTGTGCCAAGCTGCTTCATTCATGAAATAATAAACAGTACTTTTCTTCAGAGATGAAAATCCAATATCTTATTATGCATAAAGCAATAATAACAGTGACTCTCACTAATCAAAATCAAGAACTTATCAAAGAAAAATATATCATTTGGGGATGGGAAGAAACTCTAAGTGGAGGATATCAGGTGTCAGTTGTCATGCTAAACAGAACAAATCTTTTCTCTGTAAGATCCTCTGGCAATGAATGTGAATACATCACTGGGAAAGGACAGAATGACTTCCAGGAATTTGGCAATGGGGATTATCTCCTTGTCACAGACCATACTTGGATTCTTTCGGTCTTTCTTTCTTATGTATCATGATATTTTCATTCTCTTCACTGCATGCTTCTTTACCTCCACACACTTGCTTTTCAAGCACCTAACCATAGCCAACTCCCAGAAAAAAAGATTTCATGGAACCGTTTTGCCATTTCAGTTCTTTCATTGAACTAAAGCCCCGAAATAACTCTTCCATCATGTTTACAGTACACCTACTTTGTGTCATTGCTTATATGCATTATCACATCACAAAAGTCCCAAAACAACCCACTGATTTATACACCCCTTGTTGCAAAACAAGGGAAATATGCAAGGGAGGAAATAATAATGCAAAAACAAAAAGTGTATAAAAAACATTTTACTATACTAGAAAATTAATCATGGAACATACTGCTTAATACTGTAATTTGAAATACAAATTTTAATAGTCTTTGGATAATTGATTCTCTAGTAAGTTGTTTAGTTATATCATCAACTAAGCATTTCTAGACATTAATTTTTAGTAAACTAGTATAAAGATATCTTAGACAACTTATCTAAATAAAATCTTTACAGCATTTCCAAAAACTAAATTGATTTTTTTTTTTTTTTTGGTGATGCTGCTTAGCTTGTTGGATCTCAGTTCCCTGACCAGGGATTGAACCTGGGCCACAGTAGTAAAAGCCCCGAATCCTAACCCCTAGATCACCAGGAAACTCCCTACATTCTTTTTTATATTCTTCTCCATTACAGTTTAACCCAGAACATTGAACATAGTTCCCTGTGATCTACAGTAGGACCTTGTTGTCCATCCATTCTATATATAATAGTTTGCATCTACTAACCCCAAACTCCCGGTCCATCCCTCCCCTACCTCTCCTCCCCCTTGGCAACCACAAGTCTATTCTCTATGCCTGTAAGTCTGTTTCTGCTTCATAGATAGGTTTGTTTCGGTCGCATTTTATTATTTTTTATATTTTTTGCTCCACTGCTTGGCTTGCGGGATCTTGGTTCCTGGACCAGGGATCAAACCTGGGCCGCCGCAGTGAAAGCGCCAAGTCCAAACCAATGGACTGAGGAGGAATTCCCTGTGTCATATTTCAGATTCCATAGATAAGTGATATCATATGGTATCTATCTTTCTCTTCCTGACTTTCTTCACTCAGTGTGATAATGTCTAGCTCCACCCATGTTCCCCAAAATGGCATTATTTCATTCTTTTATGGCTGAGTAGCACTCCATTGTATACGTGTACCACATATATCCATTCATCTGTCCACATCCATTTTTTAGCAGCCGGCCAAAAAATAAAATAAAATAATCCAACTTGAACAATGGAATGTACATGTGGTGCAGGAAAAGAAATGAAATAAATTAGTAGCATAAAGAAAAGTGTGGTCTTTCCTAACCAAGAAAACAGGATTTTCAAGAGTAAACATCCAGTGTTTTATTATTTATTTATTTTTACATCTTTATTGGAGTATAATTGCTTTACAATGTTGTGTTAGTTTCTGCTTTATAACAAAGTGAATCAGTTATACATATACATATGTTCCCATATCTCTTCCCTCTTGCGTCTCCCTCCCTCCCACCCTCCCTATCCCACCCCTCCAGTGTTTTATTAAAGAGTCTCACATCATTTTTTGATGTTTGCCTACTTACAACTATATATTAAGATTCACCATAACCTCTCCTTATTTGGCCTATGTGGTGAAGAAGATCAAGTCTGAGGGCTTCCTTCTTTGATACCAACTGGAAGTTCAAAACATAACTGGTTAGCCTTCCGTAAGCCCGATCCAGTAATCACCTTAATACATCAAGTCATTAATCATTCCCTGTTATGTCAAACCATTTTTTGAACACCCTGGTATTCTTCCCTGTCCCCCTAGAAAGCGGAATTACATAACAAACATTCTCATAACACTTCAACATTAATATCAATCTAAATGACCAAACTAGCCTTTGCGTGGAGTTCCACCCTATCCCAGTGAATAGCCACAAGTGCAAACTAGCAACAACAAAAAACTGTTTTGGTGGTGATATGTGAAATTTCTAGTTTATCTATCAAGCAAAAATCTTCCCATTGTATATTGTTTAGTGTTAATACTCAGGAACATTGTTATTTTCAAATTATTTTACTGAGCGGTTCAAGGACAAAAGTGAAACTGGATGATTTTAAATTTTTCTAATATTTTTTATGTGCTTCTATGTTCCTATTTTTCCTTCATGTAAATCAAGGTGCACGATGTTAGATTTACTGGGCACAAAAAAGATCATGAAGAAATACATTCATACACCGCATATTCATGAATAGGGATGAGGTTGCACACACATTCACAAGGTGGACTCACTTGCCCCCAAGACAGAAAACCAAGAAGTAATTGCAGTTTCACCCCTCGCAGGAATGTCACCTTAAACCAATCACTCTGGAGTTTCCTGAACACTAGTGAGGTAATCTGCAGGATAAGACTAAGACTTTGGTGCTACTTTCCCCCAGAAAAGGTAACCTTGCCTGAAAGAACCTTTTCTTTTACTAATAACATTCTTATCCCACCAAGTTACTGCCCATAAAAGCCTTCCAATTTGTACAGCACCGCTTAGGACCTCTTTAATTTCTAGGTGGGATACTGCCCAATTCATGAATCATTCAATACAACCAATCAGATCTTTAAATTTACCCTGTTCAATTTTTGCATGTCAATAAAATTCAGAGTCTGAAATAAACTGCTATGCTACTTGCATTATAGCCATCTGAATATTCTGGAATACAGTGGAGGGAATAATCAAGTACAAATTATGAGTATATAATCCCCAAATTATATGTTGTTTGATTCCATATTCGAAAGAAATTGCTATAGATTCTTTCCACCCTGACAGCCTAATGGTGCATTCTTAGCGTTTATTGTAAAGCACCAAGACAGGATAAAACTGTGTTGGTAAAAGAAACAGGATTCAACCAGGGTGATGAGGAGAGTGATTAAATTTTACTACATCTGTCTGGTTTCTCTCCAGGATAAATATTCTGATATCTAGCGACAAGTAAGTAATAATTTGAAACATTGCCATATTTATTGCATTTTATTTACTTTACTTTTTTTTTTTTTTGCTGCATTGGGTCTTCATTGCTGTGCGCGGGCTTTCTCTAGCTGCTCTAGATGCAGCGAGCGGGGGCTATATTTCACTGTGGTGTGCGGGCTTCTCATTGTGGTGACTTCTCTTGTTGCAGAGCACGGGGCTCTAGGCACACGAGCTTCAGTAGTTGTGGTTCACAGGCTCAGTAGTTGTCGCTCGCGGGCTCTAGAGCACAGGCTCAGTAGTTGTGGCGCACTGGCTTAGTTGCTCCGTGGCATGTGTAATCTTCCCGGACCAGGGCTCAAACCTGTGTCCCCCTGCATTGGCAGGTGTATTCTTTTTTTTTTTTTTTCCCAGAAGAATTTTTTTTTTTTTTGCGGTACGCGGGCCTCTTACTGTTGTGGCCTCTCCCGTTGCGGAGCACAGGCTCCGGAAGCGCAGGCTCAGCGGCCATGGCTCACGGGCCCAGCTGCTCTGCGGCATGTGGGATCTTCCCAGACCGGGGCACGAACCCATGTCCCCTGCCTCAGCAGGCGGACTCTCAAGGCAGGTGTATTCTTAACCACTGCCCTACCAGGGAAGTCCCTATTGCATTTTAAAGTATGAAGTATTTGATGAACCCTCAGTTTAAGGCACAAGCAAAAAGCTTTGCCATATTCGGTACATCTGTAATGTCCTGTCGCGTATAGATTATCTGATAATTGATGAAATGTGAGCCCCGAGTAAAGGTTTTTCCCATTCATTGCATTTGTGAGGTAATAATCTCCAGAATGAATTATTTGGTGAATGAATTTGTTGCCTAAAGTCCTGGTCAAAGTAAATACATTTACCTGATATTTCTCCAGTATGACTTTTCCAATGAAGCTAAGATGTGTACACTTGCTAAAACCCTGGCTTAAAGTCCCTCCACCAATATGGATTACCTGATACTAAGTTAGACTTCAAAGTACAATAAATGATTTGCCATACTCATTATATTTGTAAGGTTTCTCTCCAGTATGAATTTTTTGGTGCACCTTAAGGTACAAATTTTGACTAAAAACTATGAGACATTTATGGCATTTCTACGATTACTGTCCACTATGGCTTATCTGATGGTAAGCGAGGTTTTGCCACAGTCATGAACGTGCATGTTTCCTCCCACTATGAATCTCCCATGAATTTAAACTGTCAGTTTTGAATGAGGACCTTCCCATATATATCACATTAATATGGTTTCCCCTCTGTATTTATTATCTGATGTGTAGTGAAGGTTCAGATGTGAGTAAGGTCTTTTCAACACTCATTATTTTTGAAAGGTTTCCCTCCATTATGAATTCTCTGATGCTTTGCAAGGGTGCCTTTTTGACGAAAGACCTTGCTGCACTCATTACAGTTGTAAGGTTTCTCTCCAGTATGAATTCTCTTATGAACTGCAAGGTTTGACTTCCGACTAAAGATCTTGCCACACTCATTACATTTGTGAAGTTTCTCTCCAGAATGAATTCTCTGATGAACTGCAAGGTCTGAATTTCTACTAAAGGCCTTGCAACATATATGACATTTATGTAACTTCTCTGCTGTATGGATTATCTGATGACGCCTGAGTTTTGAGCCCTGACTAAACGTTTTCCCACACTCATTGCATTTGTAAGGTTTCTCTCCAGTATGAATTCTCTGATGAGTTGCAAGGATTTGTTTTTGATTAAAGACCTTGCCACACTCGCTACATTTGTAAGGTTTCTCTCCAGTATGAATTCTCTGATGAACTATAAGGTTTGAATTTAGACTAAAGACTTTTTCACACATATCACATTTATGTAATTTCTCTCTGGTATGGATGATCTGATGTCTACTGAGGTGTGATCCCTGAAAAAAGGTTTTGCCACACAGATTACATTTGTAAGGTCTTTCCCTGGGTGCTTTCTGGTATTTTGTCAGTAATGATGGATGCATAAAATCACTCTCATGTATATTAGAAATGTTGGTTTGGACACCAGAAGAAATTCCTTGAAGTGGTGAACATAAGGCATTACTGCTAATAGTCTTGTCAGCTTGATTAAACTCATTAATTTTCTCTTCACTTTTAAAAATATGCAGGTCATCCAGAAAGCTTAAGGCAAGGCTGTTTTCAATAAGCTCAACTCCTGCAGTACTTCTACCATGTCCATCTCTCTTACCAGTGAGATTTTGGTTATGGGTTATAGTCATGCCTTTGTAATTTCTTACCTCAGCTCTCCGCTGAGACTCAAGGTCATGAATATTTTCCTGGACAACCTTGAGGTAAAAATGTTTGATTTCATTCCTTTCATGTCTTCGCAGCATTATGGTTTGGAATACTTCTTCTCTATCGGTGTTTGCTTTTAGATGTAATTTCTTTATCACATGTATACGAGAAATATCTACAAGATACAAAGAATCATATGTATCCAACACATTGTAATTCATAAATAAATATTTCAAGTTACATACATGATACTACTCTAAAAATAGTACTTATTTCAAAGAGAGTTAAGAAACTACCTACAATGATCTTAAAACTGTAGTAAAGCAAAAAAAACAGGATTCTTGGGGCTTCCCTGGTGGCTCAGTGGTAAGAATCCGCTTGCCAATGCAGGGGACACGGGTTCGAGCCCTGGTCCAGGAAGATCCCACATGCCACGGAGCAACTAAGCCCGTGTGCCACAACTACTGAGCCCGCACCCTAGAGCCTGAGAGCCACAACTACTGAGCCCATGTGCTGCAACTAGTGAGCCCGCATGCCTACAGCCCATGCTCCGCAACAAGAGAAGCCACCACAATGAGGAGCTTGCACACCACAATGAAGAGTGGCCCCCGCTCACTGCAACTAGAGAAAGCCCATGCACAGCAACGAAGACCCAACGCAGCCAAAAATAAAAATAAATAAATTTTTTTTAAAAAGAATAGGATTCTTTACTAAAGAAAAAGTGATCAGAGGTAATTCTAATTATTTTAGCGCACCCTATTTTCAAACAACCTATGACAAAAACTCTCACGTTAAACAAACTGGTATTAGCTATCAAATAAAGTGTATTTTTCCACCATGACCCCAAAGCACATGACAGTTTTGAATTGGAAAACTAATCTAGCACAAAGAAAGTGAAGAATCTGACAAAACAATTTAATCAACTAAATATTTTTCTAAATACCTCTTATAAAACTATGTACCTATGAAGAAGCATAAAACATTCTAAAAGTACAGAACAGTGGAAAACATAGGCAGAACACTTTAACATTAACCGGAGCAGTATCTTTTTGGATCCACCTACTAGAGTAATGGAAAGTAAAACAAAAATAAAGAAATTGGATCTAATTAAACTCAAAAGCCTCTGCACAGAAATGGAAGCCATAAACAAAATGAAAAGACAACCCACAGAATGGGAGAAAATATTTGCAAATGATGCAACTGAAAAAGGGTTAATCTCCTAAATAAACAAACAGCTCATACAACTTAATATCAAAACAACAAGGACTTCCCTGGTGGTGAGTGGCTAGGAATCCACCTGCCAACGCAGGGGACACAGGTTCAAGCCCTGGTCCGGGAAGATCCCACATGCCGAGGAGCAACTAAGCCTGTGCACAACTACTGAGCCTGCACTCTAGAGCCCGCGAGCCACCACTACTGAGCCCATGTGCCACAACTACTGAAGCCCATGTGCCTAGGGCCCAGGCTCCGCAATGAGAGAAGCCACTGCAGTGAAAATCCCGTGCACCACAACAAAGAGTAGCCCCCGCTCTCCGCAACTAGAGAAAGCCCATGGGCAGCAACAAAGACCCAATGCAGCCAAAATAAATAAATAAAATAAATTTATTTTTAAAAAAAAC
Source organism: Grampus griseus (assembly GCF_964374135.1). NCBI lineage: Eukaryota > Metazoa > Chordata > Mammalia > Artiodactyla > Delphinidae > Grampus > Grampus griseus. Next base: position 4,914,742 of record NC_139013.1, read on the forward strand.
CCACCCAAAAACACTAATTGAAAAAGATACATACACTGCAGTGTTAATAGCAGCACTATTTACAATAGGCAAGACATGGAAGCAACCTAACTGTCCATCAACAGGTGAATGTATAAAGAAGATGTCATATATATATGCCATGGAATATTACTAAGCCATAAAAAAGAATGAAATAATGCTGTTTGAAGCAACATGGATGGACCTAGAGATTATCATACTAAGTGAAGTAAGCCAGACAGAGAAAGCGAAATATCATGTGATATGGCTTATATGTGGAATCTTTAAAAAAAAGGGTACAAATGAACTTATTTACAAAATAAAAAGAGACTCACAGACATAGAAAACAAACTTATGATTACCAAAGGGGAAGATATGTATTTCTTTTTTTAAATGAATTTATTTATTTATTTTTGTGCCACCAGGGAAGTCCAGGACTATGTATTTCAAAAGCAAGTTTCAGGGCTTCCCTGGTGGCACAGTGGTTGGGAGTCCGCCTGCCGATGCAGGGGACGCAGGTTCGTGCCCCGGTCCGGGAGGATCCTGCATGCCGTGGGGCAGCTGGGCCCGTGGGCCATGGCCACTGGGCCTGCGCGTCCGGAGCCTGTGCTCCGCGACGGGAGAGGCCACAGCAGTGGGAGGCCTGCGTATCACCAAAAAAAAATAAAAATAAAAATATAAAAATATTTTTAAAAAGCAAGTTTCAAAGGCAAAATCATGCAAACTTAGGAGAATACAAAATCAGGAAGGTAGACTAGGTAGAGCAGTACACGAGTGAAAAAAATACAAGATATGTTTGTCAGATATTATAGGACCTTCAGATGGAACCATGCACTCTACCCACAGATGCCAAACAAAAAGCCTGAAAGATGCACACATTCCCCCCATGAGGGACTGGGGATTAAAAAGAGGATCTTGGGACTTCCCTGGTGGCACAGTGGTTAAAACTCTGCATTCCCAATGCAAGGAACAAGAGCCCACATGCACGCCACAACTAAAAATTCGCATGCCACAACTAAGGAACCCTCCTGCTGCAACTAAGACCTGGCACAACCAAATTAATATAAAAAATAAAAACAAAATAAAAAAATTAAAAGAGGATCTCTCTGTACACTGTCCTTACAGTTTTCCTAAGTAACAATAACAGAAGATCCAACCAACAGGGCTAGGACACACATCCCTGAACTGTGTGGCAAGAGGAGAACAAAAGAAGTAGACAGGACTTGAGACAGCTCCATGCAGGTTGTGAGGTGCCAGATGGAATCAAAGAGCAGCCAGTGTTTTCCCATCTTCTGTCTGGGTCTTCTAAAAACATCCAATGGGGATGGAACCAAGAAAGGTTCAGGGATTAGTCTGGAGGCATCAGCTCTTATCCATGTGGACTGAGAACTAAGCATCCAGTGGAATCATGCCCTGAAGGAGAGATGAGGGGGTAGGAGACCCCTTTAAAAAAATCCCACCTCATGCTACTCAAGGTCAAGCAACAACTAGTTCACAGGTACAAGATGGCAGAGTGTGGTAGATCATGATAAAGACTTTGCCTTTGTCTCTGGTAGAGCTGCAGTACCACTGGAGGGTAACAGAACACATTTTACATGCTGAAGGACAACGTGGTAAGTTGGGGAGAAGAAAAATTTCCTCTGAGGGTTCACAATAATAAATTACCTTCTGTATTCCCACAGAACTCTCCGATGAGGGGAGAGTTAACCAAACACTATTAATAACGAGGTTTCCTCTCGGCCTTTCTGAGATCTGACCTATGTTCACACTTTGATACATGCTCAAAGGCATTCACATCACTCTCAACAGCCCAGCACTCTTTCTCTTGCTACAAAGTGAGTAAAATATTCAGCTGAGAAACAGAAATCCCTCCACACAAGAAGAAAGAAAGGTGATTTCCTGTGACTTTTCCAGAACTCTAATTCTTTGTTCAACTGAAGATTACAAATGAATCTAGAAAAATATTTCAAAAATTCACCCACTTTTCCCCTCCTTCTGAATGCACACGGAACAGTATAAAATGCAGAAATCTAGCTCACTTCCTAGAACTCCTAACTCAAAAGCACAGGAGTAGAAAAATAGGAACGTGGGTATATTAAAAGTTTACCATTCAGCTTTATGAATACATAAGCTCTGAAACAACCCCTGATAAATCATGAAGTGGGGAGATCATCTAAGGAAAGGTAGGATTAAACTCCTGATGCCACATCATGAAGCTTTTCAATGTCTGAGATAATAGGGATTTTGGATCAGTCAAGCAAACAGGGCCTCCCAAGAGAAAATGGAAGGATACCCAAGGGCAGAGCCCAACTTCTAGAGGGAAGTTATCCTCACCTAGGGAGACCAGGTTCCTGTAGGTCTCCAGCATCACGTCCCTGTACAAGACCCTCTGAGCAGGGTCCAGGCATTCCCATTCCTCCTGAGAGAATTCTATGGCCACATCCTTGAAGGTCAACTGTGTCTGAAATGAAAACACATTTAACCAAAGAGCCCTGAGGAGATTCTTATTTTCGCACAAAATGAGAAGAGGACAGAGGAGTAAGGATCAATTCAGTTGAAGTAAATATTCTGACAGATCCATGTAAAGCTATGTGAAGGAAATTGTCATTCTCTAATTTAATTTCTTAGGCTTTTTCTTAACATTATGATATCCCCCATCAATCAATGGATTTTTTCCTTTTGTAGTCAATACATAAAATACATACAAATAAAATTCAACAATGGATTGTCTATGCAGAAGTGTTATATATTATATTTTACACACTGAGTGATATTTAATATCTAGGTAAGCTACGCTATGAGTGGTATCTTCAAGGATGACAGAGTCAACAGTGGCTTTTTTTTTTTGGCTGCATTGGGTCTTCGTTGCATCACTCAGGATCTTCATTGCAGCATGCGGGAGCTTTCGTTGCAGTGTGCAGGATCTTTTGTTGCAGCATGCAGGCAATCTGCTGTGGTGCGCAGGCTCCAGAGCACTTGGATTTCAGTAGTTGTGACTCACGGGCTCAGTAGTTGCGGCGCATGGCCTTAGTTGCCCTGCGGCATGTGGGATCTCAGTTCCCCAACCAGGGATTGAACCCGAGTGCCCTGCATTGAAAGGCACATTCTTTTTCACAAATTTATTTACGTAATTATGCATTTATTTATTTATTTAATTTTTGGCTGCATTGGGTCTTCACTGCTGCGCGTGAGCTTTCTCTAGTTGTGGCAAGCAGGGGCTACTCTTCGTTGCGGTGCACAGGCTTCTCATTGCGGTGGCTTCTCTTATTGTGGAGCACAGGCTCTAGGAGCACGGGCTTCAGTAGTTGTGGCATGCAGGCTCAGTAGTTGTGGCTTGTGGGCTCTAGAGTGCAGGCTCAGTAGTTGTGGCACACGGGCCTAGTTGCTCCGCAGCATGTGGGACCCTCCTGGACCAGGGCTCAAACCCATGTCTCTTTCATTGGCAGGCAGATTCTCCATCACTGCGCCACCAGGGAAGCCCAGAAGGCCCATTAACTACTGGACCGCCAGGGAAGTCCCCAACAGTGGCTTTAAAGAAAAGTCAAAATCTTAAATTATGATAAGGATAGCAACAGCAATGACTAAAGGTGTCTGCATATTTAACATATACTAAGCATTACTGCAAATGTTCTCCCTCATTCTTTTCTGCTTCTCAGTTTTTCTACCCCTCTCTCGATCGCTCTGTCTCTGCTTCTCCTGATCCCCCTTCGCCCCCATATTTAGAAAGATGGCGAGTGAATAAGATGCCCGCCTACAGCAAGAGACCATTTTCCACCGAGTTGAACTTGGCACGGAAGAACCATGGGTGTCCACAAGGCTGGCGCAGGTCACGTCCCCCTACGCGGGGTGAGGGGAAGGGCTGACCAAGAAAGAAGCCTGTGGAGCAGAAGGACCGGCCTGAGGAGACGCGAGGACAGAGGCGCTGGGAGGGAGGGAGGGGGTCTCAGGAGAGGGACGGGCTCTGAAGAACCCCAGGACCGGGGTGAGAACGCGGCCTGTCCGGGAGCGGGGCGACCGGCGCTGCCCTACAGGGGCCGAGAGGGCGAGGCTGGGGGTGGGGTGAAGGGCGAATCCACCTCGCGGTCAAGGACTTTACAAGGGGAGGCCGAGACAGTTAACAGGTTTTAAGCAGCGAAGTGTTGCGAAAGGTGGTGTCTACCTGGACGGAAGGTGTTAAAAACCAAGGGCAAGGGCCATCCTCAGAGAAATCTCTAACCCGAAGAGAAAAGATCCCCGAAAAGATTCAGACCGGCTAGATCTGAATTTACCTGGGATAAATTCAGGGGCGGGTGTGGGGATTTTAGGTCCGTAGTCATTCACAAGACCCTGAGGAGGTAGTAAGAGAGGCCCGCTGCGAAACTTTTCAACAAAAAGGAGAAGCTCACTCTCTGTCGAACATCTTCACGCCCCACTCTCTACTTCCAGGTCCTATGGAAACTACTAGCGCCCGATTAGAAGCAGGGCTTCCGGGGGGCGGGGCCTGGGCAGAGCGCTTCCGGCGAGGGGCGGGGCGAGGAGAGTGCCCAGGTGGGCCGCAGGGAGAGGGAGAAGGAGGGGCAGGGGGCGGGCACTGTAAGGTGCTTCCCAGTCAGCTCATGTGCTTCCTTTAAGTTACTGTCGGTAACAGTGTTTTTTGTTTTATTTTGCTTTGATAGGTAACAAGTGGATTTATTTAGAGAGAAACATACTCCACAGACAGAAGGTGGGCCATCTCAAAATGGGACAGGACTTGCAGTGGTTGAGAGTCCGCCTGCCGATGCAGGGAACGCGGGTTCGTGCCCCGGTCCGGGAAGATCCCACATGCCGCGGAGCGGCTGGGCCTGTGAGCCATGGCCGCTGAGCCTGTGCGTCCGGAGCTTATGCTCCGCGACGGGAGAGGCCACAACAGTGAGAGGCCCGCGTACCGCAAAAAAAAAAAAAAAATTGGATTCGTGACTTAGCCTTATAATCAGATCCTCCTCTATTGTTCTGTGTTTAATGAAATGTTCCACCACTGACTCATTTCCCTGATTGGAATCGTGGAAGTCCACACTGAAACGTCTTTTTTGCCAACATGGCTAGTTTGAAATTTTCCATAATACAGACTAATCTTTCTAATAAACATCCCAAAATTTATTCCGGTCACTGAAACTTTTAAAAAATGTTATGTTTTCATATGTATGCTACACCAGGACATTCTGCTCATTTTGACTGAAAATATTTTAAATGCTAATATCCCTATGTAAACATCATGTTTCAATTGATTGCCATTTCCCTATGGATGAAATCTTCCACCTGTAGGGATGTAGGAAAACATACTTTGTAGTAAATGTTTAATGACAGATATTGCCATAAAAATATTGAGGTAGAAATGAAGTTATTGCATAGTTGATAATCTCGTTTTACTTTCTTTAGGGTTCATATTAAAGAGAATATACCTCCCCACTAAATGTCCTTAGAAACATGGCAAAGTTAATTATTCCTTAGATGAGAATAAATCCCAATGTCTTCTGAATACTATATATTTTACAGGCTCGTAAGAGAACTTTCAGCAATAGAACACAAACAGCTAAAATACATTACAGTTTAAAAATCAAAGGTAAATTTCTAATTACTCTCATAATGAACATACAGTGAATTTGAAATTGCATTATATTTAGTTATTATTGACTTAAGTATATTATGATGTAAACAAGTTTTTCTCAAAGCTATTTGAAGGTAATTCAGCACAAGTGTGGAATAGGATAAGCGTTTTGCAAAATAAGGCAGCTCTCATCAAAAGAAAAAAAATTTTTCTTATTGCCCTTCCTCCTTTTATTTTATCTATATGAAATGATGGATGCTAATTAAACATATTGTGGTAATCATTTCACAATACAGGGAAGTCAGACTATTTTGCTTTACACCTTAAACATATAGTGATGTATGTAATTGTATAAAGAGTTGTTTATACAACTCACTTTGTAAAGACTTGGTTTTAAAACGGCAAATAGTTAAAACACGTTAGCAAAAAGAAAGAACAATACAATTTTTAAAATAATTTTATTTATTTATTTGTTATTTGTCTGTGTTGTTGTGCGTGGGCTTTCTCTAGTTGCGGCGAGCGGGGGCTACTCTTTGTTGCGGTGCGCAGGCTTCTCATTGCGGTGGCTTCTCTTATTGTGGAGCACGGGCTCTAGGCGTGTGGGCTTCAGTAGTTGTAGCACGTGGGCTCAGTAGTTGTGGCTCGCAGGCTCTAGAGCGCAGGCTCAGTAGCTGTGGCGCACAGGCTCAGTTGCTCCGCGGCATGTGGGATCTTCCCGGATCAGAGCTTGAACCTGTGTCCCCTGCATTAGCAAGCAGATTCCCAACCACTAGAGCCACCAGGGAAGTCCAATTTATAGCAATTTTGGAAACGTTTTGCTCTTTTTGAAGCAACGGTTACTGACCTAAATTATCACTTGCCTTAGTCCTCCAGTCTCAGACCCTACGTCTGGTCCCTGAGTCTCTGGGACTGAGCAGATTGTTGAATTTGGCCTGTGGAGTGAAAGGGGAATAGAAACAGAGAAGCTATTCTTCAGGGTGTCAGTATGAAATAGCCCATTCGACCCAAGGAGAGTTTTGTATTTCTCATTCTAGTGTGTAATACAGGGACAAGTTCAGTTATTTCCTACTGCTAAAATTAATTCGAATTGCACAAAATGTTCCTGGAGCCAACCACTGCCCCATGCCCACCAGTCTAGGAGACCCACATTTCCAGAAACCTGAATAACTTTGGCCTTACTAGCAGGACATGAGAGCAACCTACTGTTAGAAACAGATTTTATTTAAACTGCGTTCAACTTCTTTATAGGAAACATCTTAGTTTCCGACATAACTGGCCCCCACAATCGTAAGCTTTAACTTAAAATTTTTACAGGCTGCAATTTGAAACAAGCCCGTCAAGTACAGGGAAGCACCTTCCGGGCCCTCCCCCTTCCCAGCCCTCACGCGTTCCCTTCCCGGACAGGGTTCCCCTCACCGACCCCCAAACACGGCCGTAGCTGTCCGTCCAGGCCCCGCCCCGGCCGGTCGGCCTCTTCACGAGGCGCATGCGCAGTTCTCTACGGCCCCGGAAATGGAATTTTTGGAACGAAGTAGCAATGCAGAGCGTTTCTCTTTGCTAGTTGAAATCTGTGCTTCGCGGTCCCTTTACTCCATCCTCAGGGTTTTGGAGTCATTGCGGTCTTTTAATTCCCACTTCCGCCCCTCCTCCCCATGTAAATCACTGTTACAGATCGCGGACCGTTTCCCTTTGGGTTTCAAATTTCTCTGAGGCCAGTACCGAAGCCCTTGCCTTTTCTGCTTTCGGTCCACGTAGAAACCGCCTTTCGGAACATTTTCCTGCTTGAAACCCTTTAGTACCTCCGCATTTGGCAAAACTGGTTCTATGACCTTGCCTTTATGTGAGGGGAGTGAGAAATTAGGGGAATACATGGCTATGCGTGAGAAGCTAGTAGAGTGAGTGAAGTCAGTAGACTGGAATGGTCTCCATCATACATAACGAGCAAAATATAAATATGATATATATATAGCACTTTTTGTTGTAAAAATACACCTAAAAATAATATGAAAGGTATCTTATTTATTTTTGGCTGCATTGGGTCTTTGTTGCTGCTCGTGGGCTTTCTCTAGTTGCGGTGCGCGGGCTTCTCATTGCAGTGGCTTCTCTTGTTGTGGAGCACGGGCTCTAGGCACGCGGGCCCAGTAGTTGTGGCTCGCGGGCTCTAGAGTGCAGGCTCATCAGTTGTGGTGCATGGGCTTAGTTGCTCCGCAGCATGTGGGATCTTCCCAGACCAGGGCTCGAACCCATGTCCCCTGCATTGGCAGGCAGATTCTTAACCACTGCACCACCTGGGAAGTCCAAGGTATCTTTTAAAAAACATATTTGGCTGCGTTGGTTCTAGATCTTTAGTTGTGGCATGCACATGGGATCTAGTTCCCTGACCAAGGATGCAACCCGGACCCACTGCATTGGGAGTGTGGAGTCTTAGCCACTGGACCGTTAGGGAAGTCCCAGGAATCTTTCTTTTTTTTTTTTTAATAAATTTATTTTTGGCTGCATTGGGTCTTTGCTGCTGCGCCCAGGCTTTCTCTGGTTGCTGCAAGCAGGGGCTACTCTTAGTTGCGGTGTGCGGGCTTCTCATCGCGGTGGCTTCTCTTGTTGCGGAGCATGGGCTGTAGGTGTGCGGGCTTCAGTTGTGGCACATGGGCTCAGTAGTTGTGGCTCGCGGCTCTAGAGCACAGGCCAGGCTCAGTAGTTGTGGCTTGCGGGCTCTAGAGTGCAGGTTCAGTAGCTGTGGCACACGGGCTTAGTTGCTCTGCGGCATGTGGGATCTTCCCAGGCCAGGGCTCCAACCTGTGTCCCCTGCATTGGCAGGCAGATTCTTAACCACTGAGCCACCAGGGAAGAGGGAAGGCCCAGGTATCTTATTAAAAAAAGGAAATATGGGACTTCCCTGGCAGTCCAGTGGTTAAGACTCTGCGCTTCCACTGCAAGGCAGCGGGTTGGATCCCTGGTCGGCGAACTAAGATCCTAAATGCAGTGTGGCTCGGTCAACAACAACAAAATATATATATGCTTGGGAATTCCCTGGCGGGCCCTGAGGTTTCACTGCGGAGGGCCAGCGTTCAATCCCTGGTTGGGGAAATATGATTCTGCAAGCCGCACGGTGTGGTCAAAAAATATATATGTATATGCTTGAGAACGGATTGTAATGTGGATACTTGTAGTACATATATTTAATATAATTTTGATGTTTGGGAGTCAATATTTTGTATGTGGAAAATGAAAAAATAGAATTAAAAATGATAATATAAGAATCATTTCATGTCCAGAAACATATAGCTTTCTGGAATTCCTTGGCAGTCCAATGGTTAGGATTCCAAGCCTTCACTGCCGAGGGCCCGGGTTCAACCCCTGGTCGGGGAACTAAGATCCTGCAAGCCCTGCTACCGGGCCAAAGAAAGAAACATAACTTTAAAATAACATTTTAAGGGGGAGTTCCCTGGTGGTTCAGTGGCTGGGACTCCGCGCTTCCACTGCAGGAGGCACGGGTTTGATCCCTGGTCGGGGAACTGGGATCCCACAAGCTGTGCAGTGGGGCCAAGAGAATTGTTTGTAAATGAATGATTAAACAAATAAATAATAAAATAAAAATTAAAGTAGCATTTTAAGTGCCTACCCGCAATTGAATATATTCTGTAGTTTCAAGGAAATCTTATTTAATTCTCTATTCCTCTACAGGAAATACTTAAGGTAGCTTCTCCAATTCTGATCATCCCTCAGTTATAACAGGTATGTTAATATCACATAGTAGTTTAATAGTAAATTAAATGTGGAGTGAATAAGAGCACTCATCGGAAAGGAACAGCAATTTACCAATACACTAAAAGTCTAAGGGCTCACTTGATTTCTTTGCTTGGCTTTTTAGCCCTCAGTGTGCACTTCCTGTTTGTGGTGGGACTGAAGTATTAACTGAGCTCATGTAGTTCTGAGGCTTCCTTCCTCAGGTGAAGGCAGCACCATGAAACTGGGCAATTTTAGTAAGGTTATTTTACAAATATTCAATGATAAACCAGTTGGAAGTGTTAAAACTGAAAACCTGTAGTCAACCCAGTGTAGTTAGACAAAGAGGGTAATATATCTGTAGTTGAATCAAAATTAAATGGACATTCTAATGGAAAGAGGCAATATATGAGAGAAGGAATGAGAGACAATGAGTTCTCGCCTATAACCTTGACTTTGGTAGGTTAAGGTGGGCATGAAAAAAGAAAAGGTCATTGAAAATGTACCAGTCACCTTTTTACACGTTTTGTTATGTAACAAGTATTCCTGAATTTTCAATGTCTTACAACAACAAACATTTATTTCTTCCTCATATCATATGTATCATTATTCACCCCTTGCTTGTTTGTATAATTTGATTCTGTCATTCAGCATAAAATTTCAATCTATCCAAGACCCTTCTTGCAGTAGAGAGAAGACAGGGTTATACGAAACAAACAGAAGATTTGAAAGCTTCCATTTAAACTTGAAACATGCCTTTCTACTCACACCAAATTGGCCCAGGAACTCAAAAAGCCAAGCTTGCCTAAAATGGGCAAGGAAGTGCAGTCTTCTCAAGTGAAAGGAAGGGTTGCCTAAGTCAAATGGCCAAGACTGATACCAAAGGGCAGACATGTATGATCTCACAGAAAGGTGATAAATGATTGTAAATAATATTAGTATATATGATAACTGCAGCTTTTCTCAGAAACGATTTTTCCCTCCTTTGTTCACACTAAACAAAACTACTGATTATTAGGTAAAATAGGAAATATCACTATAGAACATGCAGACAAGGATAGAAATGAACTATTACAAAAACTCTACAAAATAATACTTAAAAACTAAGATGAAATGGACTGATTCCATGAAACGAGTAACCTAAATCACCAATGTGAAACAGATTACTTGAATAACTACCTTGAATTACAAAGAAAATTTTAAATTTCAAAATCCCCACTACCCAAGAAAGAAATCTGCAAGCTGAGATGGTGACTGTGAGATCCTAGATAAACTACTCCATAATATGGCTGTTTCAGCATCTATCTGGTATAGTCTAGTGGCCTGCTGGGGCCGTGAACTGACATTAGTCTTTCCTTTGACAGCACATCCTAGGTTAACAGCCCAGGGTCACAGGGATATGACTCCCTGGACTGCCCTCGTGACAACCACGCTTCCCCATCACCCCCGGCCTTCCCCTGGTTCTTCTTTAAATCTGGCTCCCCTTCCCCCACTGAAGCTTAGTAATTCCTTTTCTTTCTGGTTTGAATTCACCAATTCCATTTAAACAGCCTATCCATGGACCCTAAAGAAGGTTTACGCCCCAGGTCCGGCCCCATGCTCTCTGCCTAGACCCTACCTGCACTTCTTACATGTTCCCTCCAGCTATACGTTCCTTGTAGCTCCTCCAGAATCTGTTAGTAATAAACGTCTCCATTTCACTTTCTCTTGCAGTCTTGCGGAGTTGTTGCCTAACTTGCAACACTCAGGGGCTCAACTTTACAAAAGGTAATTTAACAAAGTCACACCGATGTTATCCAACAATTCTATCAAGTTTATAAAGAAGAATTACCAGTAATTCCATACGATTTCTTTTTCAATTTTTAAACTTTTATTGGAGTATAGTTGATTTACAATGTTGTTTCAGGTGTACAGCAAAGTGAATCAGTTATACATATATCCACTTTTTTTGTCTTGTTTTTTCAGATTCTTTCCCCATATAGGCCATCAGAGTATGGAGTAGAGTTCCCTGTGCTATACAGCAGGCTATAAAATTTCTTTTTAAGACAAGAAAAGGAGGGAGTACTTGTCAACTCAATTTATAAGGCCAGTATTACTAGGATAAAAAACTAGACAAAGTTAATAGAAAAAAAAGAGAAAGTAAACAAAATGACCAATTAAAGCCCACATGAAGTTTCAAAAATTCATCATAGGGCTTCCCTGGTGGCGCAGTGGTGGCGCAGTCCGCCTGCCGATGCAGGGGACATGGGTTCGTGCCCGGGTCCAGGAAGATCCCACATGCCGCGGAGCGGCTAGGCCCGTGAGACATGGCCGCTGAGCCTGCACATTTGGAGCCTGTGCTCCGCAACAGGAGAGGCCACAACAGTGAGAGGCCCGCGTACCGCAAAAAAAAATAATAATAAAAAATTCATCATAAAATATTACTAACAGAAATGAATCACAGACAGAAAGAATTCATATTAAAGATAATATAAATCAGGGAATTCCTTGGCAGTCCAGTGGTTAGGACTCGTCACTTTTGCTGCCGGGGCCCGGGTTCAATCCCTGGTTGGGGAACTAAGATCCCGCAAGCCACATGGTACAGCCTAAATAAATAAATAAATAAATAATAATAATCAAGATCACTTATCAAAGGAAAATACATTATTCTTGGTTGGGAACAAATTCTATGTGGAGGATACTGGGTGTCCGTTGACATACTAAAAGTAGCACAAATGTTATTTTCTCTGCAAGATCTTCTGGTTCTGAATGTGAACATATCAATAGGAAAGGGCAGCACAGCTTCCAGACACTTGGGAATGGAGATTCTCTCCCTGTCGCACACTATAATTGGAATTCTGCAGTCTATCTCATTCATCCTTATAATTTCTTTCACTTCACGGCATGTTTGTTCAATTCCACACACACTTGATTTTCAAGCACCTGACCATAGCCAAGTCCCACAAGAGAGATTTCATGTCACCATTTTGCCATTCCAGTGTTTTCACTGAACTAAAGCCCTGAAGTAAGTTTTTCTTCATATTTATAAGGCACCTACTTTGTACCTGTCATTGCCTTATGGGCATTATCATGTCACAGAAGTCCCAAAACAACCCACTGATTTACATACCCCATGCTATAAAACAGGAGAAATATATGTGACAGAAAAAATTATCACTAAGGAAACAATTCAAAACATTTTTTATTACAGTAGAACACAACGTAACACATTGTGTACCAGCATAATTTGAAACTCAAATTTTAATAGCATTTAGAAAATTGCTCTTTGAGTAAACTGCTTAGTTATATTATCTAATAAACATTTCCAAACATTAATTTTATTAAACTAAGGTAAAAATATCTCTGACAAGTTATCCAAATAGGATTTTACAAGCATTTTCAAGAACCATATTGAACAATGGAATGTATGTGTGCTGCAGAGAAAGGAATGTAAGAAATTATTAGCATGAAGAAAAGTATGGTTTGCCAAGTCAAGAACTCAGGAATTTCAAGAGTAAGCATTCAGTGTTTGTTTTGTTTTCTTTTCTTTTGGGGTGAAGTAGAGAAGAACAGCTTTATTGCTCTGCCAGGCAAAGGGGCCACAGCAAGCTAATGCCCTCAAAACTGTGTTTCCCACCCTGGAGTGGGTAGTGAGTTTTATAGTAATGGTTCAGAGAGGGCGTGATCAGCTCGTGGGCATTCTTTTGATTGGCTGGTGGTGAGGTAAGTGGGAGTCAACATCCTCAACCTTCTCCTTCCCACCAGTCTGGGGTGTACATGCTTGTGGGTAGCACACGGTTAATTTCTCCCACCTGGTGGGGGTTTCAGTATCTGGTCTCTGGACTCACTGAGCCTCAGATTCTTTGTGTCTCAGCGCAGAAGGAATTCAGAGAGGGGTAAAGTGACAGGCAAGAAGTAGACTTATTAATATAGGACACCTGTGAGGGATACAAGTGGGTAGGCGAGGGGGCTCTGCCTCAGTGTTTTATCAGAGTCTGACTCCATTTTTTCTTTTCTTGTCTTTTTTTTTGGCTGTACCATGCGGCTTGTGGGATATTAGTTCTCCGACCACGGACTGAACCCAGGCCCATGGCAGTGAGAGCTCGGAGTTCTAACCAGCGGACTGCCAGAGAATTCCCCTGACTCCATTTTTTTGATGTTTGACTGTTGACACCTCAGGAAAACCTCTTCTTATTCAGCGTATCTGGACAAACTGATAAAACAGCCTAAGGGCTCCTTCCTTTGAGAGAAACTGGACATTGAAACCGAAAGCTTATCCTCCAACAAGCCTCACCCAGTAATTAAATTTTCCTCTAATGTTAACTGCTCTCCCTTCAATTCCCAAGAATGAGTCTAATTTCTCATTAAACATAGATGCAAACATCACCAATTCACATGCAGTGGAGGAAGTGACCAACTTTTCCAACACATTGTTCCTACCACATAATCAGTCCCTAGCAACCTGTCACTCTCCTCTCTTGGCAAGTCCAGTCCCTTAATGTCCTTACTGCTCTGTTCATGGTCATCTGGTAGAGCATTCTGTCCTATAACGCACAGTGGCCTATCCATGGACCCTGAACATAACAAGCATGATGAGTCAAGGCAGTTTTATATTATTCTCTGCTCCTCCCTGTTGCTAATTCACAACTATTGAATTTGGTAATTCAGGGTCCTTGTTTTTCCAGGGAATACGGATGTGAATGAACCACACCTAATGAAGTTGGCCCCCTTATGTTACTGATTCCTTCCCAGAGACAATCATCAAAGGCCTGTAATGAAGGCATAAGATCAACAGACTTCAAACTTCAGGTTGAAAGGCATAAATAGTAATGTGGCTTTTTCAATAAAATTCAATTAATAGAATATTTACAGTGAAGATAATTGGCCATTCGCACGTTATTCTTCCTGTCACATACATACCATTTCATAATTTTTAACATACTGTGACCTGTAATGATTCTAAGGTACATAACAATCTCACATTAATCCTGGAGAAACACTTATTCCTAGTATAGATTCTCTGATATGTAGGCTGATTTAAGAATGGCGCAAAAAATTTACCTAACTCATTACATTTGTAAGGATTTTCCCTCATATGAGATCTGTGGTGAAACCTCAGGACGCATCGTTTCATCAAATTCTTTCCATGTTCAGTAAATCTCTATAGTTTCCGACCTGTATGAATTTTATCATTACACTGAAGGTGTAGATACCTGATGAAAACTTTTACAACATTCATTACATTTGAAACATTGCTCTCCAAACTAAATCCTCTGTTTCAGAAACTCCGTCTTTGGGTACAAGCCTTAGCACACATATTAGTTCGTGTGGTTCCTCTCAAAGACACATGCTGAGAAGTCTGGTGAATCGTGCAGCCAGGATAAAGCCTCTGCTCATACATTTTTAGTGTTTCTCTTCAGGGGGCTCTGCACTGTTGCCAAATGCTTGAACTCAAGGTAAGGTTTTGCCACACTAGTTGCATTAGTAAGGGATAGTTCCAGTACCTTCCCATCTTGTGATTTTTGCGTAAAATCCTTACCACACACATAATTATCTGAGTGGTTTCTCTCCAGGATAAATATTCCAATATCTAGTGACAAGTGAGCACTAACTTGCAACTTTGCCACATTCGGTACATCTGTAATGTTCCGTCCAGTATGGATTATCTGATGATTGGTGGGATGTGAGCCCTGAGTAAAGGTTTTGCCCATTCATGGCATTTGTGAGGTAATCTCCAGAATGAATTCTTTGGTGAATGACTTCCTGTCTAAGGACTGGTCATACTAAACACACCTACCCGATGAAGGCTAAGATGTGAACAGTGAAGCCTAAGACGTGGACAGCTGCTAAAACCCCTGCTTAAAGTTCGTCATCAGTGTGGCTTACCTGACAGTAAGATAAGCTTCTAAGTACACTGACGGATTTTTCACACTCATCACATTTGTCAGGCAGCTTTCCAATACGAAACTTCGGTGCACCTTAAGGTATGAATTTTGACTGAAGACTTTGAGAAATTCAATACATTTCTAGAGTTTCTGTCCAGTATAGATTATGTGATGGTGAGGCTTTGCCACACTCATGACATGTGCATAGCTTCTCTCCACTATGAATCTCCCATGAATTTAAAGTGTCAATTTTGTTTTGTTTTGTTTTTTAAGGATTTTTAAAATATTTATTTATTTATGGCTGCATTGGGTCTTCACTGCCACACGCAGGCTTTTCTCTAGTTGCAGCGAGCGGGGGCTACTGTTCGTTGTGGTGAGCAGGCTTCTCACTGCGGTGGCTTCTCTTGTTGCGGAGCATGGGCTCTAGGTACACAGGCTTTAGTAGTTGTGGCATGTGGGCTCAGTAGTTGTGGCTCACGGGCTCTAGAGCACAGGCTCAGTAGTCGTGGCGCACGGGCTTAGTTGCTCTGCAGCACGTAGGATCTTCCCAGACCAGGGATCGAACCTGTGTCTCCTGCATTGGCAGGCGGATTCTTAACCACTGTGCCACCAGGGAAGCCCAAAGTGTCAATTTTGAGTGAAGACCTTCCCACATATATCACGTTAATATGATTCCCCCTTTGTATTTATTACCTGATATGTAGTGAGAGTTGAGATCTAAGTAAAGGTTTTTCAACAGTTTTTATCTTTGTAAGGTTTCGCTTTTGTATGAACACTCTGATGCTTTGCAAGGTATGCTTTTCGACTAAAGCAGCTGCCACACTCGTCACATTTGTAAGGCTTCTCTCCAGTATGAATTCTCTGATGAATTACGAGATTTGAATTCCGATTGAAGACCTTGCCACACTCACTACATTTGTAAGGTTTCTCTCCAGTATGAACTCTCCGGTGAATTGCAAGGTATGAATTATAACTAAAGACTCTGCCACATATATCACATTTACATAATTTCTGTCCTGTATGGATTATCTGATGTCTCCTGAGGTTTGAGCTGTGATTAAAGATTTTGCCACAGTCCTTACATTGGTAAGGTTTCTCCCCAGTATGAATTCTCCGATGAACTGAAAGGTATGAATTTTGACCGAAGACTTTGCCACATACATCACATTTATATGGCTTATCTCCTGAATGGATGATTTGATGTTGTATGAGGTGTGAGCCAAAATAAAAGGTTCTGCCACACTCATTACATTTGTAGTGTTTCTCTCCAGTATGAATTATCTGATGACTGACAAGGGTTGATCTAATACTAAATACCTTACCACACTCATTACATTTGTAAGGTTTCTCTCCAGTATGAATTCTCTGATGACTTGCAAGGTTTCCTTTTTGACTAAAAGCCTTGCCGCACTCATTACATTTGTAAGGTTTCTCTCCAGTATGAATTCTGCGATGTTTTGCAAGGTATGAATTCTGACTAAAGACCTTGCCACATTCATTACATTTGTATGGTTTCTCTCCAGTATGAATTCTCTGATGAACTGCAAGGTATGAACTTTGACTAAACACTTTTTCACATACATCACATTTATATAAGTTCTCTTTTGTATGGATTATCTGATGTCCAGTGAGCTGCAAGGCATGATTAAGGGTTTTGCCACACTCGTTATATTTGTAAGATTTCTCTTCAGTATGAATTGTTCGATGAATTGCAAGGTCTGAATTTCGACTAAAGACTTTGCAACATACATCACAATTAAGTATTTTCTCTTTTGTATGGATCAACTGATGCTGAGTGAGATTTAAGCCCTGATGAAAGGTTTTGCCACACTGATTACATCTGTAAGGGCTTTCCATGCATGCACTCTGGTCTTGTGTCAGTATTGAAGGATGTATAAAATCATTCTCATATGAATTAGAAATGGTGGTTTGGACAGTAGGAGAAGTTCCTTGAAGTGGTGAAAATGAGGCACTAATGCTGATACTCTTGTCAGCTTGATTAAATTCATCAATTTTCTCTTCACTTTTGAACATAAGCAGTTCATCCTGAAAGCTTAATGCAAGCCTGTTTTCAATAGGCTTGATTCCTGCAACACTTCTACCATGTCGATCTCTCTTATCAGCCAGCTTTTGGTTATGGTTTACAGGCATTCCTTTATCATTTCTTTCCTCATCTCTTGGCTGAGACTCAAAGTCATGTACATTTTCCTGGATTTCCCTGAGGTAAAAAGGCTTGATTTTTTCATGTCTTCCCAATATCAGTGTTTGGAATACTTCTGCTCTATCAGTGTTTGCATTTAGTTGTAATTTCTTGATCACATGTAAGTGAGAGATATCTACAAGATATAAAGAACCATAAGTACCCTATTCATCCCAATTCATAAGTAAATAGTTCATGTTAAATACATGATATTACACCAAAATTAGTACTTACACAAAACAGAGTTATGAAAATTCCCAACCATGATATTAAAACCTTTACAAACACAAAAGGAATGATTCTTTACTAAAGATAAAGTGATCGAGGTAATTCCACTTAAATTTTGGGTACCCAATTTTCAAACAACCTATGATAAAAACACTCACATTGAGAAAACTTCTGTTAGCTATCAAAGAAAGTGTATTTTTCAACCATGACACCAAAGCATATACCAATTAGCAGTAAACATACTGGTGCCTCGTAACTGAGGAGAAAAGAATATTATACTATACATATATTGTGCATACTTGTTAAATAGAAATGAATGCTAAAAAGACAGACAGTAAATAATTGTAACAGTAAATAATGCAAAACTAACTTATTCAATGTATAATCTCAAGGAGTGGCGGTTTCCAATTGGGAAACAAATATAGCATAGAGAAAATGGTGAATATGGTAAAACAGTATTTTAAAAAACAAAATGTTCTTCTAAAAACGTGCTGTAAATCTATGTACCCAGGAAGAAGCATAAAACATTCTGAAAGACCACCTTCTGTATATCACAATTAAATATCAATAAATGAAATATTCTCCAGTTATATTAACAGCCATTAAATAGAACAACTCCCTACCTGTTCAGTGCCCTAAAATATCCAGTTCATTGGCTCCAAAATATACGTAATGAAGAGAGAGCAATTTTTGAATTTATTTAACTAGGTTCATACAACAAATTGCAAAAGAAAGGCATACAATATATAAGGCAAAAAAAGGGACATCATAATAAACATGCCAGAATATTAATATATCTTTTTTATACAAAAGCCACTTTTGATTCATTAATATAAAAACAATGCACTATTTCTGGGAATTCCCTGGCAGTCCAGTGGTTAGAATTCAGCACTTTCACTGCCATGGGCCCGGTTCCATTCCTGGTTGAGAAAGTAAGGTCCCGCAAGCAGCGTGGTATGGCCAAAAACACAAACAAACAAACAAACAAAAAAACCCAAAAAATCCCCACTATTTCAAGCCGTCTAACATTACTAGTTTCTTTCGAAAGGCTTGAGGAAAGTTATCAGAAGTTTTTAAGTAAGGAAAGTGGAATCAGGTTTCTGTGCATGACCCCAACTGACGCAGAAAGCAGTGAGAACCATGATGTGGACCTTGACCAACAGACTGAGACAACATACTCTTAAGCATGACCACCCACCCAACAGCAGCAGAGGAGAGATTACAAAATACGACAACAAACATCAGGAGTTGAGAAAGAAAACTTCAAGGGAGATGCAAGAAGTGAGCTGGATAACTACAAAGGGTATTCAGCCACCTCTCCTGGAAATGGTTTCTGAGTCATCACAGCTACACAGAAAATGATTTAGGTTGTGTCATGAGACAGTTGTTCGATATATAAAGAGGCATTATTTTTACAGTGTGAGTGATGTGGAAGGTGGAGGGATGGGTGAAGGAGTGCTGCAGAAATTGGGAAGTTCAGGAGAATAACTTAACAATAACAATGGAAATAGGAAATAACAATCTTTCCATCCACATCAAGGTACCATGGAAATAGGAAATAACAATCTTTCCATCCACATCAAGGTACCATGTAAGGAAAGGTCAGGACTGAGAAAGGGCCTGAGTGGAGCACAGAGTTTTTTAACTATGGGAGTTATACTATGAGTATGGGAAGAACTGAAAGAGATTTAAACACTGTAGAAATAAACTAACTTTAAATCTATTACACTATTTGCTATGCAAGGTATCAAATTCCAACAGCTGTATTTCCATGCACATATTCAATAAAAACATACACAATATTCAAGGAGATGGTGCAATAATGTTCTTAGCAGAAAGTGGAAGAAAAAACCAGGAGAAGACCAGCAGAAGGAGACGAACCAGTCTATTCTGTACACACACGTGCAGAACAAAGTAATCAGATCAACACTACTGTAAAGTAGGGAGATCCTGATTTCAGAATGAAGATCTCCTGGCTGGGTGAGCAGGGTTTGTATGGGGAAACAAAGATAGCAGAAAGCGTTTGAGAAAGCCTGAGCAATTTCAGGATAGGATCACAATAGTTAAGTAAGCAAAGAAAGCGAAAAGTATTACTAACTAAAATATAGATTACATAACATAATTTGGTATATAAAATGTTTATGTTAACACTCCTTGTTATTAAACATGACCAGTGTTCTTTTAGCTGGCCTCTCTAAATACTGAAAATCAGATCATTAAATTTCTTAACACAAACTCTGCAAAGAAAAACAAAACCATGAGGAGTGATGTCAACAGAAGAGTAAACCAGAGGCACTCATTACAGCCATGAGGAAGCCAAGTTAAAAACAATAAACAAAAAAGAATTTGGGAAAACTCTACAAACCAGTAAAAAAACAGTGGGAGCACCCAGGCAATTGCCTATCCTGAAAACACTAAACCAAAAAATGTAGGAAAGTTCATGACAATTCCCTGGCCTGTGACTCCCCACCTCCTTCTTACATTGCATTGAGATTGAACTGGAAGAAGCCTCCCAATTACCAGAGGTGTCCTCATGGGGAAATGCTAAAAACATGATAAAAACACTCAGTAAACCAGAAATAGAAAAAAAATGACCTCAACATAGTAAAGGACATGTATTAAAAGTCCACAGGTAACATCATACTCAATGGGGAAAGACTTAAAGCTTTTCCTCTAAGATCAAGAAAAAGACAAGGACAGTTACACTCAGTATTTCTAAAAAAAAATCACTGGAATTCCTAGCAAGTACATGTAAGTAGCAGAAAAAGACATAAAAACAATTCCAATAGCAAAAAGAAGCAAAACTATCTCTTTTGACAAATGAAATGATCTAATAAGTAAAAAACCCTGGGGAAATCCCTGGTGGTCCAGTGGTTAGGACTCCACGCTTCCTCTGCTGGGGGCCTGGGTTTGATCCCTGGTGTGGGAACTAATATCCCACAAGCCGTGCAGCACGGCAAAAAAAATAAAAATAAAAAATAAATAAAAACCCGTGAAGATTCTTAAACAAAAATTTGATAGAAATAATGAACTCAGAAAGATGACAATATATAAAATTGACAAACAAAAATCAATACTGTTTCTATACAGTGACAATAAAAAATCAAGAAGGAAATTCAGAAAACAATTCCATTTACAATACCATCAGAAAAATAAAGTACTTGGCAAAACTTTACAGAAGGGAAGATATATGCACTATAAACTAAAAACACAGCTGAAAAATATTTGAAAAGACACAAATTAATGCAAAGATATCCCAAGTTCATGGATTAGAAATATTGTCAGTATGTAAACACTACCCTAAGTGATCAACAGATTCAACACAATCCCTAATAAAATCCCAATAGTGTGTCTCGAAGAAACACATAAATCCATCCTAAGATTCAAATGCAATCTCAAAAGACACTCAATAGCAAAACCAAGGTTGAAGAGAATGAAGTTGGAGGTTTCACCATCATTTCAAAATTCTTAGAAACCTAAACTAACCAAAGCAGTACGGTCCTAGCATAAAGACAGAGAGAGACCAGTGGCATACAACAGAGACGTGAGAGATAAACTCTTGTGTATGTGGTCAAGGGATGTTCCGCAGGAGTATCAGAACCACTCAGTGGGGGAAGGGCAGTCTACTAAACAAAACGAATTATGGTTCAGATTGAAGGTATCACTGCACTTCATAAATTCCCTAATTTAGATGTTTCAAAATTAGCTGTTGATGTAGAAAGAATAGCACACAGGTGACCCCAAAATGGTGTCAACAACAGTTTACACAACAGCCTCACAAATATGAGGATGTGAACTTGGGCAATGTTATCCTGAGGAGAAATTCCTATTCACCGTTTACTGAGGGTGAAAGGGGATGGGCATAGTACATGTGAACACCACTATCACAGTGCCCTTGAGACAGGCTTTTGTGACACTGCTCAAAACCAGAAAAAAACCTGGAAAGATTTATCAGCCAGGCTCTGGTGATACTTTCTATCTCATATCATAGAATATGCAGACCACTTCACTATAGCTTTAAGTGGTGATTTTCCATATAGCAGGAAAATATTACAATATATGAGGGATAGTATTCTCATTCAAAATTATCTGTCACCCAGTAAACCCACCCTATAGAGAGTCCACCAGAAGTTGCTGATTAACGAAGGGTGGATTATCACACCAAAGGTTCTGGATAAAATTTCAGAGCCCAGTTCTCTGTATTTCATAAACAAGTTTCAGAGGCAAAATCACACAAACTTAGGAGAGTATGAAATCAGGAAGAGAATACATTCCCAGACTAGGTAGAGCAGTACAGGAGTGAAAAAAATAAGAGATATGTGTGTCAGATATCATAGAACCTTCAGATGGAACAATGTGCTCTAGCCACAGATGCCAAACTAGAGGCTGAAAGATACATATATGCTCCTCAGTAGGACTGGGGATCAAAGAGATGATCTCCCTGTCCACTGTCCTTAGTTTTCCTAAGTAATAATTACAGAAGATAGAACGCACCTCCCTGTTACACACAAGCCTGAAGAATGTGGCCAAAGCAGAACAGAAGAAATGCAGGAGGGATCTAAACAGGGAGACAGGGCTTGAGACAGCTCCATGCAGGTTCTGAGATGCCACATGGAATCAAAGAGCAGCCAGTGTCTCCCATCTTCTGATGAGGTCTCCTAAAAACATCAAATGGGGACAGAACGGGGAAAGGTTCAGGGATTGGAGTCTGCAGGCATCAGCTCTTATCTATGTGGACTGAGAACTGAGCATCCAATGGAATGAAGTCGAGAAGGAGAGATGAGGGGGCAAGAGGCCCCTTTGAAAAAGTCCACCTCATGCTCTGCTACTTCAAGCAACAAGAGCTCACAGAAACCAGATGGCAGAGTGTTGCAGATCATGATAAAGACCTTGCCTTTGTCTCTGGTGGAGCTGCAGCACCACTGGAGGGTGAAAGAATACATTTTACACGTGGAAGGACAAGAGGGATAAGTTACGGAGAAGAAAAATTTCCTCTGAGAGTTCAAATAATAAGTAAATTTTTGTATTCCCATAGAACTCTCTGATGAGGGGAAAGACTCCAAACACTATTAATAATGAGGCTTCCCCTCGGCGCTTCTGAGATCTGACCTGTGTTCACACTTTGATACATCCCCAAAGGTATTCAGATCAGTCTTCACAGCCCAGGGCTCTTTCTCTTGTTACAAAGTGGGTAAAATATTCAGATAAGAAACAGAAATTCCTCCACATAAGAGGAAGGAAACATGATTTGCTGTGGCTTTTCCAGAATCCTGGTCTCTTGCTCAACTGAGAACTGAGGTGACTACAGATGGAAACAGAAAAATATTTCAAAAAACTGACCTGCTCTTTACCTCCTGAATACACGGGGAACAGTATAATGTGCAGAAACGTAGCTCTTTTCCTAAAACTCCTAAATCAAAAGCGCAGGGGTAGGAAACAGGAAAATGGGTATATTAAAAGTTTCCCATTGAGCTTTATATACATGTAAGCTCTGGAACAACTCCTGATGTATCACGAACTGGGCAGGCCATCAGAGGAAAAGGTAGATTTAAACTCCTGAGGCTGCATCCTGAAGCTTTCCATGTCTGAATCAACAAGGATTTCAGATCAGTCAAGCAAAACAGGGGCTCCCAGGAGGCACACAATGGAAAATGCAAAGATACATAAGGGCAGATCCCAATTTCTGGAGGGAAGTTATCCTCACCCAGGGAGACCAGGTTCCTGTAGGTCTCCAACATCACGTCCCTGTACAAGGCCCTCTGAGCAGGGTCCAGGCATTCCCACTCCTCCTGAGAGAATTCTATGGCCACATCCTTGAAGGTCAACTGTGCCTGAAATGAAAACACATTTCACCAAGGGGCCATGAGGAGAATTCTTATTTTCACACAAAATGAGAAGAGGTGAAAAGATCAAGTTGAAGTATGTATTCTGACAGATCCATATAAAGGTATCTGGGGAAATTATGGGTCTCTAATTTTAATTTCTTATGCTTTTTCATAGAGATTATGATAACCTGTAATCAATGTGTATTTTTCATTTTTGTGGACAATACATGAAATACATATAAATAAAATTCAACAATGAGTTCTCTATCCAGAAGTGTTAGATTATGCCTTACACACTGAGTGCTATTCAAAATCTAGATGAACTACACTATGAGTGGTGGCTTTAGAGATGACTAAGTCCACAGTGCTTTAAAAAAGAAAATCAAACTCTTAAATTACAATGACGATAATAACAGCAATGACTAAAGGTGTTTGAATACTTCACAGATGCTAAGCATTACTCTAAATGCTTTATAGATATGAACTTTTTTATCAACATTGTAGCTCAGTAGAGAAAGATCTGTTCCCATCCTGCAGAGGAGAAAACTGTCAGAGACATTTGGAGAAACTCAACTTAGTTCAAGCTAAGAAATGATACAGCAAGCACCTGAATTAAGGTGGATGCGCTCTTGAACTGAAGATAAAGAAGCAAAAACTGAAGTAACAGAAGAGCTTTCGAAGCACACGGCCAGAGGATTCTCCCAGAAAACTTGAAAGAAGTTGAACAACATGAAAGGCAGTAAAAGGTCATTATAGATGTAGGCACGTGTGCGCGACAGACACACATACACACACACACACAACATGTTAGTAATCTTACTAGTATCTGAACCATTAACAGGATAGTGTAGGAAAAATTCAAGGCCATGTAATATATTTATGATATAATTTCAACTGCAATAAAATACAGTACATAGTTATAAAATTCTGATGTCTTTTATCAAAACCATGGACTTGCACATCCATGAACTCATGGACACACAGGTAAATGCACAAATAACTGAAATGAGAGAAGTTGTCTCTGGATATATTATTGCATGATTTTTTTATCATCATTTTTATTTATGTGAATTTCAGCATCTTTGGAACAATGAAAATATATCAACTGTATTAAATGGTACTAACATGAAAAAAATAGGATCCTTTAACTGCAATCTCTATTGAATACCCATATATAAATACAATTTAAACCACAATATTGACATAGTAGGTATTAACAAATGCAAAGCAGAGTTTATTTCTGTATTCCACACATAAAACACTGACTCAAAATCAGAAAAGTTATTACTATTATACATTAATTTAAGAGACTAAGAAAAAAATTATCACAATAGTGAAGTTAAAAACTACTCAGAGAGGGCTTCCCTGGTGGCGCAGTGGTTGGGAGTCGGCCTGCCGATGCGAGGGACACGGGTTCGTGCCCCGGCCCGGGAGGATCCCGCATGCTGCGGAGCAGCTGGGCTCGTGGGCTATGGCCGCTGGGCCTGCACGTCCGGAGCCTGTGCTCCGCGATGGGAGAGGCCACAACAGTGAGAGGCCCGCATACCGGGAAAAAAAAAAGCTACTCGGAGAATTAAATATCATGACTAAAAAGAATACGGAAAAAAGTATATTGTGGGCTTCCCTGGTGGCGCAGTGGTTGAGAATCCGCCTGCCAATGCAGGGGACACGGGTTCATGCCCCAGTCCGAGAAGATCCCACATGCCGCAGAGCGGCTGGGCCCGTGAGCCATGGCCGCTGAGCCTGTGCGTCCGGAGCCTGTGCTCCACAGTGGGAGAGGCCACAACAGTGAGAGGCCCACATACCGCAAAAAAAAAAAAAAAAAAAAAAAAAAAAAAAGTATATTGTAATTAAGGAAGAATATTTCACCAAACAGCATGATTAGAAGGAAACTTGATGCATTCCCTCTGAAGTTACAGTGGAGTGAAGGGGGCTGGCCAGGGCACCTGCCTTTCACCAATGTACAGTGTGCCTGAGCAAGAGCCATTAGAGGCGGTAACAGGAGGAAAACAGAGGGCAAGAGACACAAAGAGAGTGTGCCAGAGAGTTGGAACTGTGAACATTCACAAATCTAAGGACATAGAAATCTAAGAACAGAGAAAGGATGTGAAAAGATAGTCCATCCTAAAGAGAACAGGGGTGATTATATTACATCAGAAAAATAAAGACAAAAACTGACACAAGAGACAAAGGATATTATATAATGATAAAACAGTCCATTCACCAGGAAGATATAACAATTATAAATATATATACATCTAACATTAGAGCTTGCCCAAATATGAAGGAAACAACAGAAAGAGACAACAGCAAAATGTCAGTATGAGACTTCAATACTCTAGTTTTATCTACACATGGAAACAACTTAAAAGGAAACAGAGAACTTGAACTACACTAAATAACAATTGTACCTAAAAGACATGTACAGAACACTCCACCCAACACCAAAAAACATCCTTCTCAAGCAAACATGAAACATTCTCCATAACAGACCACAAAACACAGCTTAGGCCACAAAACAAATCTTAACAAATTTAAGGAGACTGAGATCTAAAAAGTATCTTCTCTAACCACAATGAAATGAAACTTGAAATAACAGAGGGAAAACAGGAAAACCCCCCAAATGTACAAATTAAACAGCTGATTCTTAAAGAAGCAATGGGCTGGGCTTCCCTTGCGGCTCAGTGGTTAAGAATCCGCCTGCCAATACAGGGGACACAGGTTCGAGCCCTGGTCCACGAAGATCCCACATGCTGCGGAGCAAATAAGCCTGTGCACCACAACTACAGAGCCCCAGCACCACAACTACTGAAGCCCGCGTGCCTAGAGCCCGTGCTCCACAACAAGAGAAATCACCACAATGAGAAGCCCGCGCACCGCAACAAAGAGTAGCCCCTGCTCACCACAACTAGAGAAAGCCCACACGCAGCAATGAAGACCCAACACAGCCAAAAGTAAAATAAATAAATTTTTTAAAAAAAGAAGCAATGGGTTAAAGAAGAAATCACAAGGAAATTGTAAAAATATCTGAATGAAAATAAAAACACAACATACCAAAATTTATAACAGGCAGTCAAAACCATAGTAAAAGGGAAGTCTACAATGCTAAATGCTTACAACAAAAAAGGGGAAAGATGCAAACCCTGTACTGCTGTTCAAGAATGTATGGAGAGCCATTAGACAAGAAAAAGAAATCAAAGTTATACAAATTGAAAAAGAAGTAAAATTACCTTTTTCTCTAGGTGACAAGGTTTTACATGTGCAAACCAAAAAGGCTCCATGAGAAAACTACCACTTCAAAACACAACTTCAAGGACTTCCTGGTTGGTCCAGTGGTAAAGAATCCACCTTCCAAGGCAAGGGACTTGGGTTCAATCCCTGGTCAGGGAACTAAGATCCCATATACCACAGAGCAACTAAGCCCACGCACCTCAACGAGAGAGCCTGCGTGCCGCAAACTACAGAGCCCACGCACTCTGGAACCCGTGTGCCGCAACTAGAGAGAGAGAAAAAAAAACCCGCACGCCACAACTAGAGAGAGAAGCCCATGCACCTCAACGAAAGACACTGCACGCCACAACAAAAGATGCCGCACGCCTCAATGAAGATCCCGAGTGCCACAACACCTGATGCAGCCAAAAAAAAAAAAAAAAAAAAAAACAACTTTGGAAAAATTGCAGCAGGGAATTCCCCAGCAGTCCAGTGGTTAAGACTCTGTGCTTTCACTGCCATGGACCTGGGTTCAAAACCTGGTGGGGGAACTAAGATCCCACAAACCGCAAGGCATGGCCAGAAAGGAAAAAAATATCAGCACACAAAAATCAGTTGCCTTGGTATACACAATATGCACAATGAACAAATTCAAAAGGAAGTTAGAAAACAATACTGTTTACTATAGCATCAAGAGACAGACTAGGAAAAAATTACCCAAGGAGGTGAAAGACTTGCACACTGAAAACTACTAAATGTTGCTAAAAGAAATCCAAGGATATACAAATAAGTAAAAAGACACCCTGTACTCATGAATTGGAAGAATTAATATTCTTAAAATGACTTTATTACTGAAAGTGTTCTACAGATTCAATGGAATCCCTGTCAAAATTTCGAAGGCAATTTTTGCAGTTAAAAAGAAAATCATACTAAAATTCATAGGGAATCTCAAAGGATGCCCAACAGCCAAAATACTCTTGAAAAAGAAGATGGACATCATTTTCAGATTTCAAAACATATTACAAAGTAATCAGGATGATGTGGTACTGGTATAAGCACAGATACAAAACCCAGTGGATACCAGAAATAATCCAGTGAATATATATAAAATGTACAGCCAAGGGTGCAAAGACTACACAAAGGGGAAAGGACAGTCTCAATAACAAATGATGCTGAGCAACTACATACATCCCAGCAAAAAAATGAAGATGGAACCTTACTTGCATCAAAGGTAAAAAACTTCTGTATCACAGGATACAATCCACAGAGTGAAA
Organism: Grampus griseus; assembly: GCF_964374135.1. Lineage (NCBI taxonomy): Eukaryota > Metazoa > Chordata > Mammalia > Artiodactyla > Delphinidae > Grampus > Grampus griseus. The sequence continues at coordinate 4,942,626 of NC_139013.1, forward strand.
AGACAACCTCTGTGGAATGCAGGTGATGAAAGCGATTTAAAGAATTTCCCACTGTCAGAGATTTAGGTTGATTTCATAGTTCAAACTCAAGAATAGACTAAAACATTCCCTGGTGATCCAATGGTTAGCGCTTGGTGCATTCACTGCAGTGAGCCCGGGTTCAATCCCTGGTCGGGGAACTAAGTTCCCACAAGCCTTGGTGGGGCATGGCAAAAAAAAAAAAAAAAAAAAAAAAAAGTTAAAAGACAGAACAAATTACCTCTTACTGGTCTGTTTTCCAGATTTTACGAGATACTGTGCACATTAACGTCCAGCTTCTTTATCCTGCTTGACAGACAGCAGACAGTGCATCCTGATGGGGCCCTAAGCAATCCCTGCTGTCCAGTAACACTGACACCATGTCTCCAATCCATGGGTGTGAAGCCCTGCCCAGGACTACACCCAGCGGAGCCTCTTCAGAAGTTCCAGGTCACTAGGTCATGGGGAAATGGGATCTAAGTGGAGATGACAGGCCCTGAGGGAAGGACCCGAGTGAGTGTGAATGTACAGGTGTCAGGCAGGATAGTTCAGAGTCAGAGATTAGCGAGTCCAAAGAAGGGCATTTCAGGAAGGACAGACAGAAGAAACAACTGAGAATATGGCTTTACCTGAGAAAGAGCCATTCCAGACTCCTTTTCTTTCCTCTCCCTCCTCTTCTGGGCTTCTTCCTCAGACAAGAGTCTTTAGAGGTCGATCCTGAAAGTGGAAAACAAGCTGTTTAATGCTTAGAATCAACACACCCCCTTCCTGAGTCACCACCACACGCACAGGGAAGCCCTCAGCATGGGGAACAGACGGTCCTCTGCTGCCCACTGTCCCAGGAGGGACTCGGGACAATAACTCCCACACAGAGACCAACCAGTGAGTTTTCCCACCCTTTCCTCCAGATCAGGCTCCCCTCCTGGTGAGGCCCTCACGTACCCAGCAGCAGCGGGCACCTCAGCTGGACCCGACGATCCCCTGCAGGTCACAGACCAGCCCTGATCCATCCCCACGCAGAGCAGAGCCCTCACCCTCAGCCCAGATCTCAGCCCTCAGGAACGGGGGGACTCAGAGTCACGATGCTCAGTGAGGGATCCGGATTGGAACATCCTGGGGCACCTCAAATATTCTTGAGGTTGGACCCCCACACTGACAGTATGAAGAGGAATCCCTGGTCAGAGGGTACAAAACATGTCTGTACAAAATTCTTCATTGATCTAAGGAAACGCCTGGGTTGAGCAGCACTCACAGGAGGCAAGCCCAGCACAGCCCCCACCTGCTTTTCATTTTCCAGCTTTACTGAGGTCTAACAGATGTATAACAATGGTGTACATATGAGGCATCCAATGTGCTTATTAGACGGATGTATACACTGTGTAATATTCATAACAGAGTGCTTTACACGTCCATCAACTCACAACGACCATTTTATTTCTGTGTGCTAAGAACACTCAAGTGTTACTCTCTCAGCAAATACCAGATATATAGAAACACAGTATGATTAACGATAGCACGATGAACATTAGATGAACATGTTGCAAATATTTACCTAAATATAATGATTTCATTTCCTTTGGCTATCTAGACAGAGGAATCTCTAAATTGTTTTCCGTAATAGCCATATCATTTACATTCCCACCAATGAAGCACAAGCGTTCGTGTGTGTGTGTGTGTGTGTGTGTGTGTGTGTGTGTGTGTGTGTGTGTGTGTGTGTGTGTGTGTGTGTGTGTGTGTGTGTGTGTGTGTGTGTGTGTGTGTGTGTTGAGACAGGGAGAGGACCGTAGAGGAACCAGCACTGGCCTGGCAGCAAGAAAGTAGCGGCTACACCTTCCCAAGAACGTGCCTCTGTATTACTGATCACTGTGGTGTTGCTGGCCCTCTGATTCTTGAAACAATCTCTCCCTACATTAAAGAACTTAATGGCCCCTCTCAGGTTCTGTCCACAGAAACATACCTAGCAAAATCTCCCTAATGAAAACCTTCTGCCGTTTGAAGCTTACTACTCATAACTTCCCTTCTGGACTCAAATGAACTTACAAACTTTCATGGGGTCCAACATAGTCTCGACAAAACCCATAATGATCAACTCATCGTGCTAGAAAATACCAGAAAACATGCCAAACTCTAATAAATCATGCCAGAGGGAAAAATACATATAAGACACCCAAGGAACCAATAGATGCAAAATACCATATTTTCATTCACAGTAACCACAGCCCAAACACTGTCATCTTCCAAAACTACACATAAAAGAAAGATGTTTCCAACGATGCACATCCCCCAGTGAGACCCAAACATCCCCCAAGGCAACACTCCAATTCCCCTTTCGTTATGTTTCACAGTGCAACTGAAAATTTCTTTATCTGCGACACAAAATACTAAAAAGTACCAAAGGTAAACAACAAACTGACCTCCATATTAAGTCTAAAAACTGCACAATGATTCCTCTCTTTCTCTCTCCCTTTTTTTCTTCTGGAGCAGGAAGGATTTATTACTTGCAGCAAGTAAGGAGAACACCAGAGATCTTTCCCAAAGCAGTATCCCTGCACAATGATTCTTGACCTCCCAGAATACCCAAAACAAGTCACTTGCGGAGTGGATGCTGTAGGGCACCCTCTAGCTCCATTGCCTGCGGACAAGGCACCCATCCTCCTGCACCCAAAAATCCCTGTAAGCTCAGCTCAGGCCACACTTTTTTTAACCACAATGGAGGAAAATGTTTCTCTTTGCCTAAAACCACTGCCTTCATTCCTCCTCATGTATGGCCATGAAATACCAGATTAAACCAATGCATGGAAACCTCAGTGTCAGCAGCTATGTCCCAGGGAACCTGAGCTAAGACACTATGGCACCTCAAACCATGCAATGCACCCACAACTACCCATAAACCCAATTCCAGGTGCTCCAGCCAGAACTGACACATCCCTTGCCAGGAGTTCCACACACCCCTTGAGCCCAAAAGGGACAAATGCATACACCATTCATCGGGCTCATCTTGAAGCCCACACTTGCTGCCATATCCCTCCTGCAGGCTCTCCTCCAATTTTCCCATTGTTCTCCCTCTCCTCATGGGCAAACAGGGCTAAAGGACAAAAGTACATCTCAGGAAAGCCATCGCAACAGGAATACACACAAGCTGCCACCGAAAGGACACTGGGCATTCAATATGCAGGTCAACAAAGTTGGCCCTCCTGGAAAAACTTAGGAGAAAGTAAGAATGTTACGGAGTCCAGTTACAAAGGACATTTGAATGCAGTGTGGGAGACTCAAAGATAGGCGGTCCCCAGATTTCTTGTCCCCAAGACAGATGGTCCCCAAGTTTCTTCTCTCCTGTTCTCCAAGCTCACAGGCAATTAAAAGATACCCTAACTCTCTGAGGGAAGTCTCCTTCATTCTTCCTTAGGTTCTGGACTTTGGCCCACAGTTACCACAGTGAAATCACTACCCCTGACTCGGAGCAGATGAACTGCTGGAAGGCAAAGCTCCTGTCCAAGGAGGCAACTGGTCCCTGGATGTGCACAGCCTGGAACACCTGGGAGCTACAGTGGAGCAGTGACACAGCACACTAAACATGGGGACACCTCAACATACTACATGAGGACATCAGTTCTGTAGGGATTGTTAGCACTCCCTGCATCTTTTTGCTCTTATTTTGAGTAATTAAGCAGCCATATGGGGTAATAATCAATTAGAGTTGAAATGTCCAGAACAAATGTAGGAACCATCCTCATCACCTACCGTGTTCCCCTGGTCTCCCCTGAGGATTATTCAGCCCAACCCACAGTCCCAGCCACTAAACACATCCCCAGAGGGAGATGCCGCAGCTATCCAGGGAAGAAGAGGAACACTGTGCATCCTTCAATGAACGGAAAAGGAAGAAGACTCCAAATAATCAATGGAGAGGGGCATTTCTGTTGAAGGTGATTGATACAGAGGCAATAAAATGTGACACAGATAGTCAGGAGGAGATGGCGAGCCCTCTCTGAGCCTAGACCTGAAGGGAGACAAAGGGCCTGTGCTATGGTGACTTCAAGGCAAAAGGTAAGAACAGGAACTATGATGTCAGATAGAAATAGTTTTTGTTTGGAAACAGACAAAAGGTGAATGTGCCCAGGGTAGAGTGAACCATGAGAACAGGGTCAGCTCCCAGGACAAGGCTGGAGACACTGGCAGGGCCCTGATGACACAGGGCTGAGCAGCCACAGGGAGGAGCTGGGATTTGTCCTGAGGGCAAATAAGAGCCCGTGCAGGTCTGAGTGCCAGAACTGGCATAAACTCTCCTCAGATTTATACTTAATGCAGAGAAATATTTCTGACTACGGTCACTTCTACTCCGAGCCTGTGGGAAGACAGGAACCCATATACAATTCTAAACAAAACTAGACACTCTCTCCAAAAAGAAGACAAACACAGACACACACCCAATTTGGCCAATCACTTCAGGGTCAGTGTTACTCTGACTGAGAGTTTCTGGTCTAGTCTCTCATCTCCATGTTACAAGTGGGCGCCCTGAGGCCCAGAAGGGAGACTTTTCTGAGAAAGTCCTGGTTGAGTGAACAGAATCAGGTGTAACTGAATTCTGAAATGAGATCCTGAGGGGTCGGTGGGCAGTCTGCCCTTATCGCCTGTCCCATTTAAAACACCATCTTTCAGGTGCCTGATCAAAGGAAACTTCTCTTTCAATGTCTGATCACACTGTCACCAAACAGGTAATTTTTCTTTCCAGAAAAATCACAGTAAAAGAATTTAAAAATAAACAATTGGAAAAGCATAGTTGCTGGTGCATAAAACATTGCAAGCGTTCAGCTTAGAAACAAGATCTGAGCAAACTTCTTCATCATGAATAGAGGAATAAAAGGGGAAAAAGAATATTAGACTAACTGGTTAAACTAGGTTTTGACTGTTAATATAAAAGATCAATGACATATCTACCAAGTACTCATCAAAAGAGTCTAAAATTATTTACTAGTTACCAAAGAACTTTACCAGTATACAAAGATAAAGCAGGGGAAGAACTCAGGTGTCAATTATATCTGAATAAATAAAATGAATTTGTGAATTTATTTAATCTAAAGATCCTGCTGTCAATGTTTTAAAAAAAATTGAGGATTGGGGCTTCCCGGGTGGCGCAGTGGTTAAGAATCCGCCTGCCAATGCAGGGGACACGGGTTCGAGCCCTGGTCTGGGAGGATCCCACATGCCGCGGAGCAACTAAGCCCGTGTGCCACAACTACTGAGCCTGCGCTCTAGAGCCCGTGAGCCACAACTACTGAGCCCGCGTGCCACAACTAATGAAGCCCGCGTGCCTTGAGCCTGTGCTCCGCAACAAAGGAAGCCACCGCAATGAGAAGCCCGCGCACCACAACGAAGAGTAGCCCCTGCTCGCCGCAACTAGAGAGGGCCCACGCGCAGCAGCGAAGACCCAACGCAGCGAAAAACAAATAAATAAATAAATAACAAAAAAAATCGAGGATTTATCATATTTAGAAAAGAATCACATGAGTAGAATACATAAGGGCACCAAACTTATTTCACAAGTTAGTAATTATTTGCAGGAAATTAGATATCTAATGCACTAGGATATATGCAAAGTTAAAGGCAAGACATAAATGTAAAGAAACCAGAGAGAAGAAAGTAAGTCCATTACAGAAAAACAAAATTTTTAGTGTTTCTTTAAAGAAGCACCATGTAGTGAAAGTCAGTCATTTCCTGCCCCACTAGTCTCTCCCCTGTCCTCTACCACCAGGAAATGGAAGGGGGTGACCCACAACTGCCTGAGTCAACTCACCGCCCCTTGGCTGAACAGGGATTGCAAAGGGAAGTTTTCTTGTCATACAAACAATTACAAAATGCACAAATCTTACAGTTTTGCAATACAAATCCTCACCTGTATAATTTAAGCAAGCAACATTTCAATTTATTAGAGTCTAAAGCCAGAAGTCAGTATATCATAACTTAATCGTCCAAATCCAATCAACTCACCCCCAACCTGGACCCAGTCTGCCCTCTACCTGCACTACTATGTGTTTCCATTTTATTGTCTATTTCTTTCCCTGTTTCTGTCTCCTTCTTTTTGATCTTATCTACTCCCCTGGTGCTCCTGCTGGCCTATCCATACATTTCTGCCTCTTTCTTCCCCCAGCTCTACTCCCTCTCTGCCCGGCCCGTGACACCCCTTCTGTCCCTGTTACTCTCCCTTCCTCCCCACTCTCCGGCACCCCAGGTGGCTGTGCTTCCTTTCTGCTCTCTCTCTTCCTCTGCTCTGCTAGCCACAGAAGTCCTCTGCTTCTCTCCCAGGACCAGGATGCCCTGAAGGCCATGGTTCCACCGTTTATCCTCTCCCAGATTTTCTGTGCAGTGCCTCACCACTGCTGGCCTCCCTACTACCACTGATCCAGGGCCTCTCTCTATGTTGCTCTGCAATCCCTGGAGATCCGGCGTTTTCCTTTACTTCTCGATTTTATTCACCTGCTATTTTCAAGGCTTACTTAGTCTCTTTCATTTCACTATCTCTTTATAAGCTCTTCAGCCATCCTCTACGTCTCCATCCGCTCTCCCTCATTCTTTCCACCCTGTCAGCTTTTCTATTTCTCTCTCAGTCGCTCTGTCTCTGCTCCTCCAGTTCCCCCATCGCCCACATATTTACAGAGACCGAGACGGAATAACATGCCGCCTACCGGAAGAGTCCATTCTCCAGCGGGGTGGAATTTCAGACGGAAGAACACTGGGTGTCACATGGCTGGCCCAGGTCACTCCCCGCCCCCCCACGCCAGGTGACGGGAAGGGCTGACTACGAAGGGGAGGCCGGGGGAGCAAGAGGACCGGCCTGAGGAGACGCGAAGACAGAGGCGCTGGGAGGGAGGGAGGGGGTCTCAGGAGAAGGGCGGGTTCTGAAGAATGCCAGGACCGGGGAGAGGACGTGGGCTGTCCGGGAGCGGGGCGGCCGGCGCTGCCCTCCAGGGGCCGAGAGGGCGAGGCTGGGGGGCGCGAATCCACCTCGCGGAAGGGGACGTTACAGGCGGCGGGAAGGGACGGAGGCAGTAATGGATTTTAAGCAGGAAAATGTCGCGAATGGAGGTGTCTACCTGGACCGAAGGCAGAAAAGCCAAGGGCACCGGGACCGGCCTCAGAGCGAATTCAAACCCAAAGGTAAACATGCCTGACCTGAAACGGCGACGTCCGGATTTACTGGGAGCGTAGGGGCGGGTGCTGAGATTTACGGTCCTTGGTGACCTCCCACACTCTGAAGATGGAGAAAGGGGGGCCGCGCGGCACAGAGTCACACCAGAAAAGAAAACTTACTCTCAGCAGGGTGACCTTCTCTCCGCGCTATCCGCTTCCGCTTCCGTTATTAACGGCGCGAGCGCGGAGTTAGAAGCAGGGCTTCTGGGGGCGGGGCTTGGGCGGAGCGCTAGCGGCGAGGGGCGGGGCGAGGAGGGAGCCCCTTTCAGTCCAGGGAGCGCAGTTAGGCGGGGCAGGAGGCGGCGAGGGGTAGGTTGGTCCCTGCAGCTTGAAACTGCTTGTTTTAATTTACTGTTTGCTACAGTTTTAAGGCAAAAGCTTACCGTTGCTTGGGCCAGTTATATCGGAAACTAAGATGTTTCCTCCTAACGAGTCGAGAATGGTGTCAATAAAAAGCTGTTTTTGCCAGCAGTTAGCTGGCGTGTCTAAGTGAATTGATAAATGTATATGAGATAAAAGGTTCCAGGTAGGGCTTCCCTGGTGGCTCGGTGGTGAATAATCCGCCTTACAATGCAGGGGACTTGGGTTCAAGCCCTGGTCTGGGTAGATCCCACAGGCCGCAGAGCAACTAAGTCTATGTCCCACAGCTGCTGAGCCTATGCTCTAGAGCCCGCGAGCCACCACTACTGAGCCCATGTGCCGCAACTACTGAAGCCCACGTGCCTAGAGCCTGTGCTCCGCAACAAGAGAAGCCACAGCAACGAGAAGCCACGCACCTCAATGAAGAGTAGCCGCCGCTCCCCGCAACTAGAGAAAGCCCTTGAGCAGTAACAAAGACCCAACGCAGGGCTTCCCTGGTGGCGCAGTGGTTGAGAGTCTGCCTGCCGATGCAGGGGACACGGGTTCATGACCCAGTCCGGGAAGATTCCACAAGCCGCGGAGCGGCTGGGCCCGTGAGCCATGACCGCTGAGCCTGCGCGTCCAGAGCCTGTGCTCCGCAATGAGAGAGGCTACAACAGTGAGAGGCCCGCATACCGAAAAAAAAAAAAAAAAAAAAAAGACCCAACGCAGCCATAAATTAATTAATTAATAAAAAACACACTTGCTACATTCCGCTTCCTGATGCACACAGAACTCATGGTGCAATATGAATGTTAGAAATACTTGTGAAATACTGTTCAGATGAATTGCCGAGGATATTTTCCACTTGTTTCATGAAAATTAATGTGTGCAGGTATTTATCAGATTATAAATATGAATCATAATTTTTCAAGAGGCTTTTTGAAAGGCTATTAAAAAAGTTAAGTTATAGTAATAAGCATTATATCTCAACTGTTGTAAAATTCCATTTTGTGAATCCTATATGATACATATGCATGATACATATTTATTTATTGAACTATGGTTGATTTACAATATGACATTCACTGCACGTGCACAGCATAGTGATTCAGAATTTTCATAGATTATAAAACTTATTACAAAATAATCGCTATGATTCCCTGTGCTGTGCAATATATTGTTTAAGATATTGCTTATCTATTTTATACAAAGTGTTGATAGCTTGGCTCTCTCAATCCCATACTCTTATCTTGCCCCTCCCCTCCTCCCTCGCTTCACAGGTAACCTAGTTTGTTTTCTCTGTGTGTCCTGTTTCACTATATACATTCATTTTTCTAGATTCCACATTTAAGTGATATCAAGTAGTATTTGTCTTTCTCTGTCAGACATATTTCACTTAGTATAATATGCTCTAGGTCCACCTATGGTGCTGCAAATGGCAGAATTTCATTCTTCTTTGTGGCTGAGTAATATTTCATTGTAGATACGTATACCACTCTTCTTTAATCCATATTTTTCCTTTTTTTATGACTTAAAATTTTTTTTTATTTATTTTGGGCTGCGTTTGGTCTTCATTGCTGCTCACGGGCTATCTCTAGTTGCCGCGACCGGGGGCTACTCTTCGTTGCGGTGCACGGTCTTCTCATTGCAGTGACTTCTCTTGCTGTGGAGCACACGCTCCAGGCGCACGGGCTTCAGTAATTGTGGCACGTGGGTTCAGTAGTTGTGGCTCGGGATCTCTAGAGCGCAGGCTCCGCAGTTGTGGCACACGGGCTTAGTTGCTCTGCGGCATGTGGGATCTTCCCGGACCAGGGATCGAACCCGTGTCCCCTGCATTGGCAGGCGGCTTCTTAACCACTGCACCACCAGGGAAGCCCTAATCCATCATTTTCTTGATGGACATTTGGGTTGCTCCCATATACTGGCTACTGTAAATAATGCTGCTATGAACATTGGGATGCACGTATCTTTTCAAATTAGTGCTTCCATCATTTTCAGATATATACCGAGGAGTGGAATTCCTGGATCAAATGGTAGTTCTATTTTTAGTTTCCTGACGAAGCTCATTTTGTGAGTTATATATTTCATTACTATTTTTAAAAACACACTTTGCCCAATTTATCTATTTCATTTGCATTTCTTCCGTTTTACTTCACTGAAATGCCTGGAGGATGCATACATCAAGGCGTTGTTTTAAGATTTGTGTGGCATGTACACAGAGAAATGACAGATGCAATGTATGAATTCTATCATCATGAAGACAGAATCTCCTCACATTTCAAGTTTATTGAGAGAACTGGAATAGTACCAGATAATGAACTAGTCTCACAGTGCATAGCAAGAGACTTATTGCTAATGTGCAGGTGCATCACTGGTATTTTATTTTTATGATTATGATTATTATTTTTTTTTTAGCCAGGCTGTATGGTATGTAGGATCTTAGTTCCCAAGCCAGGAATTGAACCCACGTCCCTTGCATTGGAAGCATGGAGTCTTAACCACTGGACTGCCAGGGAAGTCCCTAACACTGGCATTTTGGAAACACGGTCTGTTAATTTTACCTTAAAAATGTCTCTCTCACAGAAACAGACTCATAGAGATAGAAAATAGACTTGTGGTTGCCAAGGGGGGGTCGAGAGGGAGAGGGATGGACTGGGAGTTTGGGGTTACCAGATGCAAACTATTATATGTAGAATGGATAAACAACAAGGTCCTACTGTATAGCCCAGGGAACTATATTCAATATCCTGTGAGAAACCATAATGGGAAAGAATACTTAAAAAAAGACGGTCTATATGTGTATAACTGAGTCACTCTGCTGTACAGCAGAGATTGACACAACTTTGTAAATCAACTATACTTCAATTAAAAAAATAAGGTATCTCGGGGTTTCCCTGGTGGCACAGTGGTTGAGAGTCCGCCTGCCGATGCAGGGGACACGGGTTCGTGCCCTGGTCCAGGAAGATCCCACATGCCGCGGAGCGGCTGGGCCCGTGAGCCATGGCCGCTGAGCCTGCGCATCCAGAGCCTGTGCTCCGCAACGGTGGAGGCCACAACAGTGAGAGGCCCGCGTACCGCAAAAAAAAAAAAGTATCTCTCCAGTTCCTCCCCTTCTTGCCATTGTTCCTATAATCATGTCTTCCTTCCACTGGTACAATGGAAACTGGAACTCCTCTCTCCAACACCTTGTAGGCCATGGTTAGTAAATCAGAACAATTTTCTGAATTCAACATGGAGATATTAGCTTGTTTCTTTTGTTGTATAATTTGCATACAATAAAATATACAGTTTTCACGTTCACCATACAGTGGGATTTAGTATGTTTGCAATGCTGTCCAACAACGTTTTCATCATTCGTCATCACCTCTTAAAAAAACCCTGTATGCGTTAATAGTTACCCAGCACTCTACCCTGAGCCACAAGCAAATATTTAGCTACTTTCCATCTCTACAGATATGACTATTCCGGGCATTCTATATAAATTAAGTCACACAATATATGGCCATCTCCCTTCTTGTACTTGGCATAATGCTTTCAAGGGTCATCCATGATTAACCTTTATCAGTGCTTCGTAACTTTTATTTCTGATGAGAAACATTCCAGTTTGTTTAAACATTCATCATTTAATGGAGTTTTGGGTTCTTTCCACATTTTGGCTATTATTTTAAAAATGCTTCAGGCTTCCCTGGTGGCACAGTGGTTAAGAAACCACCTGCCAATGCACGGGACACGAGTTCGAGCCCTGGTCTGGGAAGAGCCCACATGCCCAGAGCAACTAAGCCCCTGTGCCAGAACTACTGAGCCTGTGCTCTAGAGCCCATGAGCCACAACTACTGAAGCCCCCAGGCCTAGAGCCCATGCTCCGCAACAAGAAAAGCCACCACAATGAGAAGCCCACGCACCACAATGAAGAGTAGCCCCCGCTCGCTGCAACTAGAGAAAGCCCACGCGCAGCAATGAAGACCCAACGCAGCCAAAAATAAATAAGTTAAATAAATAATAAAAATAAAAAACGCTTCTATCAACAATCTTTTACAAGGTGTTAATGTGGAAAATGTTTACAAATCCCTTGGGTAGATATGTAAATGTGGATTGCTTGGTGGGTTATTGTGATTTTTAAGAAATGTGGATTTGGTCATTCGGACGAGTAGTGCATTATTTCTACTCTCATCTTATTTGGCAAAACTGGTTGATTTGAATTTTAAGGATCAATAATATTTTATTGCAAACTACAAATAAAAAGGAAAATAGTAATTTAAGAAAGAATTTATATTAGGACCTACAACTTTCCAAAAGTAACAATCTGTACAAAAGGTTGCTACAAAACTAATCACCAAATATGTTCCCAGTCCATCTGTGCTCATCTATAAATTACTTTAATTATTAAGATGAAATGTAGCACACATATGTATATCATATTTAGCTTCTAACTAGTAAAATCAGATCTACATTGGATAATGATATTTTAAAAGGAGAATGAATCACCCAGGAAATAATCATTTGCGGCTAAACTAACATTTTGAAGTCATTAAACTCCAATTTTTCAATAAACAGTATGGTAACAACAACAACAAAAAAGAATTATTTCCTGTCTTCCAGAACAGTGTAACTTTAAGGTAACATTTTCAGGGCTTACCCTCAATTGAATATATTCTGTATTTTCAAGGAAATACTTCTTTATTTACTTATTTAAAAACATTTATTTATGGGCTTCCCTGGTGGCGCAGTGGTTGAGAGTCCGCCTGCCGATGCAGGGGACACGGGTTCGTACCCCGGTCCGGGAGGATCCCACATGCCGCGGAGCGGCTGGGCCCATGGGCCATGGCCGCTGAGCCTGCGCGTCCGGAGCCTGTGCTCCACAACGGGAGAGGCCACAGCAGTGAGAGGGCCGCGTACCGCAAAAGACAAACAAATTTATTTATTTATTTTGGCTGTGCCAGATTCTAGTTGCAGCAAGCGGGATCTTTAGTTGCAGCACGGGGGCTTCTTAGTTGCGGCATGAGAACTCTTAGTTGAGGCATGCGTGTGGGATCTAGTTCCCTTACCAGGGACTGAACCCAGGCCCCTCCATTGGGAGCGCAGAGTCTTACCCACTGGACCACCAGGGAAGTTCCATTTCTTTTTTTGATCGAAGGATAGCTGATTTACAATATTGTATGAGTTTCAGGTGTTCCACAAAGTGCTTCAGTTATATAAATTTTTTTCAGATTAATCTCCATTGTAGGTTATTCCAAGTTAGTGAATGTAATTTTGTATGCCATACGGTAAATCCTTGTTGCTTATCTATTTTATGTATGGTAGCAAGTAAATCCTATTTGAGCCTCTAGTACTTCACGGAAAATATTTAATGTTCCTTCCCCAATATTTAACATCTCAGAGTTATGATATAGCAGTTATATTACTATATAGAGTCTAATATTAAAATATATTTGGAGGTGATATTAGAGTATTTCCCAACTACAAGCCTTTTGTATTTTTCTCACATTCAGGTAGGATGGCATGGATAAAAAACATCTCAAAATGGATTCCTTTACTTCTTACCCTGATACTGGAATCAGAATAACTACATCACAATTGGAGAGGGAATTCTCTGGCAGTCCAGAGGTTAGGACTTGGCACTTTCACTGTGAGGGCACCGGTTCAATCCCTGGTCAGGGAACTAAGATCCCACAAGCTGCAGGGTACAGCTGAAAAAAAAAACAAAAAAAAAAAAACTGGAGAATGATTTAAGTGTGTTTAGAATCAGACACAGCAGAAAGGAAAGAAATCTGTGAGTTAGAAAACACAAGGGCTCTAAAAACCTTCCTTGACATTCTGAACATCAGAGTAGCCCAGTGTTACATGGAATATTACCCTATCACGATAAAGAAGAAAGTCTTTTGATATAATCTGTCCCTGACACCTTTTCCCTTTACTTTTTTTCTCTATTCAAGAGGGAAATGTGAAATTTGAAATTTCATATTATTAAAATTACAGTGGCCATTTAATGCAACTGGCTAATAATCGTCCATGAAAATGAGACAAAACCTAAAATTGAAGAGGGTTTTGCCTCTCAGCCTTCTTCGTCATCCCGCAGCCAGGTTGCTATGAAGACACTGAAGACTTTAAGTGCTCACGGCGGTAGAAGGGGCAGAGGACCTATCACACCGCCCACGGCACCCTCTGGACTTCCTGTTTGGTGAGAATGATAAACTTACTTCTTTCAGTTACTACCTGAGAAACAGAATTATTATTTTGTCACGGGTGTGGAATGGAGCACGAATGAAAGAATCCTAAACTTAAAATGTTGTGGATGAAAAATACTTCATGAAGACATCTCTTCACTGATGAGTTAGATCTTTTGAGCCCATGTGGGAGAAAATTTCACAACGTGTGAATAAATCATACTGTGAGAATTTATGACAAATGTTCAGAACATTCAGGTGTAATGTTAATGGAGTAAAGAATGTGAGGCCACAAATGCAATATAATTACATGTTTATCTGACCATCTGACTTACTGACCTATGAGCCGATGCATTACACAAACTTTCTTTGCACTGATAAACACATTCACTCACCTGTCAGTTGGGAATGCTTCCAGTCACTGGATATCTAGCAGGAAACAAAATCAATACACTGCCTTCAAGGAGCATATATTTTCTACAAGGGAAAGTCAGCAATAATTAAATCAGATATGATAGTGTTAAGTATGATGAAGGTGTACACGTACAATGAGAGAGTGACAGGGTGTCCTAATGTAAACGTGTTCAGGAAATGCCCACGTGATATAAGAAGATATCTGAATAACATCATGAATTAATTGAAAGAGTGTCATGCGAATACACATGGGGACCATGAGACAAAGAAGGTAAGTGGCTTCTAGAAAGGCAAGAAAACAAATTCTGCCCTGGAATATCCAGAAGGAGCATAGTGCTTTGGGTCATTTTACACATCTCGCCTCCAGAACCATAGGAGAATAAATCTGTGGTCCTTCAAGGCCCTCAGTTTGTGGTAATCTGTTACAGTAGAAACAGAAAATTTAATAAATTAATGTATGTAGAGAATCAAAACAATCTATACAAATTTCTAGAAAAAGTACAATTTGCAAGGTGTCAGGGTACAATGTGCAAAAATCCACTGTAATTTTACACACATGCAATTTACAAATGGAAATTGAAATTAAATATATAATACGATGTTTGCTCAAAAAAGTAAAAGTAGAAGGAAAATGTGTAAATCTAACAAAGTAAGGACTTTTATGCTGAAACCTACAACCTTAATGAAACAAAATGACCTTCTATTTAGGTCATCTGAGCGAAACATACCATATTCATTGAATTGTTAACAAAATATACCAGATTGACTGGAAGACACACCATAGAAATTATATTAAAATGCCCCAAATTGACATACAGGTTTAGTGTGTTTTCAATCAAGATTTCTGTAGATTCAAACAAGATTTTTCTAAAAATAATAGGGAAAGGCAAAAGAACTAGAAGAGCTAAAATACCTGAAAAATACTGAAGTGGCTGGAATCACTCCACATGACCTCAAGATTTCTAATATAGTGACAGTTATCAAGACTGGGTGGGATTTGTGCAGTGACAGACAAAATATACTAATGGAACAGAATGTGGAAACCAGAAAGAGCCCTACTTCAGTGCCGTTAACCCTTCAACAGCACAGGTGTGAGCTGTGTGGATTCAATTATATGGGCATTTTTTCCAAAGTACTACAGGATCTGTGGCCGGTTGAATCTGAGGATGTGGAACCACGGATAGAGAGGGACAACATTAAGTTATACGTTAATTTACAACTGGTCATGAGTCTAAAACCCTAACTCCATGCCTTGTTCAAAGGTCAAGTGTACTTCCAACCACTTTCTGACAAAGGTACTCAGCCAATTCAATGAAGGAAGGACTTTCCAACACTGGTGCTAATCAATGAAATATTCAAAGAAGAAAAAAAAAAGAGATCTCCATTTAAACTTTACATCTGTACAAATATTAGCTCAAAGTTAAAGCTTTAAAATAAAGTTTAAAACTTTATTCTATAAGAGATTTAGGGAAAACGGTATAGAATAAAATCTTCAGAATCCAGAACTTGATGCAGAGTTCTCAGACAGGTCACAAGAGCATGACCCAAAGAGAATATATCTGGGATGAATGTTTCCATGAAAACAAGACAGAATCTTAAAATGAAAAGGCTTTTTGCCCTCCACCTTCACCCTTCTCAGTCATACAGCAGTCATGTTACTATAGGAAGGTGAGGACCAAGTGCTCATGGTTGAAGAAGGAGCAGAGGACCCATCACACCCCACACTACACCCTCTGGACTTCTGTTAGGTGAAAAGGATGACGCTCCCACTTCTTTTTGGTCACTGTTCTCCAGGTGGTCTGTCACTCACAAATATAAACTGTCTTACCTGAGAAATAAGATTATTATTTCACATTCGTGGCATTTGTGAGGTAATCTCCAGAATGAGTTCTTTAATTAATAAATTTCTCCTCTTAAGGGCTGGCCACAATAAATGCATTTATCTGGTTGCTATTCAGAATGAATTTTCTAATGAAGCGTAAGATGTGGATGCCTGATAGAAGCCTTGTCATATCACTGTATTATTAAAGTCTCTCACCAGTATGGATTACCTGATGGTAAGTTAGGCTTGACAGAACACTGAAGGATTTGCCACACTCATTATATTTGAAAAGATTTTCTCCAGTATAAAGTATCTGGCAGATCTTAAGGTATGAATTTGGACTGAAGACGTTGAGATACTCATTACATTTGTAAGGTTTCTCTCCACTACGGATTATCTGATAGAAAGTGAGGCTTGCAGGCACAAAATCTTTGCCATATTCATGACGTTTGTTCAGCTTCTCCCCACTATGAATTCTCCAATGAATTGTAAGGTGTAAATTTTGAATGAAGACCTTCCCACATATGTCACATTTACATGGTTTCTCTCATGTATAAATTATCAGATATTTAGTGAGGGTTGAGATCAGAGTAAAGGCATTTCAACTCCATTAAAGTTGAAAGGTTTCTCTACATTATGTATTCTCTGATGAATTGCAAAAAGTGAATTTCGACTGAAGACCTTCCCACACTCATTACATCTGTAAGATTTCTCTCCAATATGAACTCTCTGATGCTTTCCAAGGTTTGGCTTTTGAGAAAAGAACCTGCCACACTCATTACATTTGTAAGGTTTCTCTCCAGTATGAATTCTCTGATGACTTTCAAGATTTGAATTTCGATTGAAGACCTTGCCACACACATTACATTTGTAAGACTTCTCTTCATTATGAACTCTCTGATGCTTTGTAAGGTATGCCTTTTGATTAAAGAATTTGCCACACTCGTTACATTTATAGGGTTTCTCTCCCGTATGAATTCTCTGATGACTTACAAGATTTGAATTTTGACTGAAGACCTTGCCACACACGTTACAGTTGTAAGGTTTCTCTCCAGTATGAATTCTCTGATGACTTGCAAGGTTTGAATATTGATTAAAGACCTTGCCACACTCGTTACATTTGTAAGGTTTTTCCCCAGTATGAATTCTCTGATGTCTTCCAAGATGTGAATTTTGACGAAAGACCTTACCACACTCATTACATTTGTAAGGTTTCTCTCCGTTATGAATTCTCCGATGGATTCTAAGGCATGAATTTTGACTAAAGACTTTGCCACACACATCACATTTACATAATTTCACTCCTGTATGGATTACCTCGTGTGTGGAGAGGTGAGAGCCACGATTAAAGGTTTTGCCACACTCATTACATTGGTAAGGTCTCTCTCCGGTATGAATCCTCTGATGACGTTTAAGGGAGGAATTCTGACTACACACTTTGCTACATACATCACATTTATACAGTTTCTCTCCGGTATGGCTCATCTGATGTCTACGGAGGGATGAGCCATGATTAAAGCTTTTGCCACAGTCATTACATTTGTAAGTTTTCTCACGAGTATGAGTTGTCCAATGACTTACAAGGTGTGACTTTAGACGAAAAACATTGCCACATACCCCACATTTATATAACTTCTCTCCCGTGTGGATTATCTGGTGTCTGCGGAGGGATGAGCCATGATTAAAGGCTTTGCCACACTCATTACATTTGTAAATATCGTTCTTAAATACATGCAATTCATCCTGAAAGCTTAATGTAAGCCTATTTTCAATGGGCTTCTTTCCTGAATCCCACCTACTATGTTGATCTCTTCTGTGAGTTACATTTTCCTTACAGGCTACAGACATTCCTTTGTAATTTCTTTCATCATCCTTCCACTGACACCCAAAGTCATCTTCCTGGATTTCCGTGAAGTAAAAATGTTTCATTTCATGGCTTTTCTGTCTTTCCAACATCACTGTTTGGAATACTTCTCCTCTATCACTGTTTGCTCTTGGTTGTAATTTCTTGATCACATGTATATGAGAGATATCTACAAGATACAAAGAACCATAAAGTGTATTATTCATTACAATTCATGAGTAAACGTTTAATGTTGAATATATGATATTAAACCAAAAGTATGTAATTCCCCAGTGGTCCAGTGGTTAGGGCTCTGCACTCCCACTGCAGGGGGCACAGGTTTGATCCCTAGTCCAGGAACTAAGATGCCTCAAGCCACACAGCATGGCCAAAATAAAGTAAAATAAACACAAAGTAACACTTATGTCCAAAAAGGTTATGAAACTTCCCAATCGTGACCTTAAAAATTTTAGGAACACTAAAAGAATAGGACTCTTTTTTGGTTTTTTTTTTGGCTTACGGGCCCAGCCGCTCCCTGGCACGTGGGATCTTCCCGGACCGGGGCACGAACCCGTGTCCCCTGCATCGGCAGACGGACTCTCAACCACTGCGCCACCAGGGAAGCCCCAAGAATAGGACTCTTCACTAAAGAAAGAGTGATTACATGTCATTCAAATTAATATTAGAGTAGCCTAGTTCTAACACCCTATAACAGAAACATTCACACTAGACAAACTTATGTTAGCTCTTGAAGAAACAATATTTTTCCACCAAAGCATATACCAATTAACAATAAACATACTGTGGTCTCATAAATGAGGATGCAAAAAATATTATACTGTACATAGATTCTGCATACTATGGTACATAAATCAATGCTAAAGAACATACAATACTGTACATTACCATACTGTAATGGTACATAATCCAAAACAGACTTATCTAATGAATAATTTAAATAACTAGCAGTATAGAATTACAAAATACAGCATATAGAAAATGAAGAATTTGATAACACAATTTTAAAAAAATATTTTTCTAAATATCTGCTATAAAACTATGTACCCATAAAGAATACATATTTTACTACATTAACAAGTGGTACATGTCAGTTGTATTCTATAATAAATGCTGAAAAACCATCATATATAAATTACAATTAAAAATTAATAAATGGGGCTTCCCTGGTGGTACAGTGGTTAAGAATCCACCTGTCAATGCAGGGGACACGGGTTCGAGCCCTGGTCCGGGAAGATCCCACATGCTGCGGAGCAACTAAGCCCGTGCACCACAACTACTGAGCCCGTGTGCCTAGAGCCCATGCTCTGCAACGAGAAGCCACCGCAATGAGAAGCCCGCACACTGCAACGAAGAGTAGCCCCCGCTCGCCGCAACTACAGAAAAGCCTGCTCACAGCGACAAAGACCCAGTGCAGCCAAAAATAAAATAAATAGATTTTTAAAAACACCAAAAAAATTAATAAATGTACTATTCTAGAGTTACCTAACCTAATAGCCAATAAACAGAGCAATTCCCTACCTTCACAGAGCACTTAAATTCTCCAGTTCATTGCCTCTAAAATATATGTAATAAAGAGTGAGCAATTTGTATATTTATTAACTAGGGTCAGACACAACGTTGTTCAGAACAAACTGGAGATGAAAAGCATACAAGATAGGATACAAAGTGATATGACAATAAACATGACAGAATATTAATATAACTATTTATAAAAAGTAACTTTTCAATCTTTACTATAAAACATACAAAATTCTAAGCCATCTAATGGCACTAATTTGTTTAAAAGGCTTGATGGAAATCAACACAATTTTTAAAATCAGGGAAGTAGACTCACCCGTTTATGTACATGACTGCAATTGATATAGAAAGTACTGAGAGAAACAGGATTTGAACCTGAACTTCCAAACTAAGACAACATATTCTCAAGCATGACTGCCCACCCAGGCAGTACAGATTACAAAATATTAAAACAAATACCAGGAGTTGAAAAAGAAAACTCCAAGAGAGACGCAAAAGAAGGGAGCCATGTAACTGATAATGTTATTCAGCCACCACTCCTGAAAATGGTTTCTGAATCATCACAGCTGCACATAGTGATTTCGGTCATGTCATGAGAAAGTTATTCGACAGAAAAAGAGGGATCATTTTTACAGTCTGAGTAATGTGGAAGGTGGAGGGATGGGTGAAGGAGTGCTGCGGAAATTTAGACAATCAGGGGAACAACATAAATACGTGAGCAAGTAACAGTGGTTCCATCTACGTCAAAGTACCACGTCAGGAAGGGTCAGGTCTGAGAAAGGGCATGAGTGGAGCACAGGGTATATGCATATTGGGAGCACAGCTTGTGATGGTCCATCTGTGTGAATATAACTGTACAAGAGGAGAGCAGCCAAGATAGCGGAGTGGAAGGACCCTAAGCTCACCTCGTCTCAGGAGCACACCCAAATGACAACAACCATGGCTGAAAAAGACTGAAACCTACTAGAAACCTACCAGAACATAAAGAAACCTACCAGACATAAAGAAAAAACCACAACGAGATACGTAGGAGGGGGCGGACCCATGATACCACCAAATCCCATACTTTGTGTGGGTGACAGACAAACTGGAGAATAATTGTATTACCGAGGTCTTCCCACAGGAGTGCAAGTTCTGAGCCCCACGTCAGACCCTCCAGCCCTGGGGTCTGGCATCAGGAAGAGGAGAACTTGGACAAAGTTTTCCTGGGATAAATTCCTACATCATTTCCTGAGGCTCATAGGGGATGTCATTAGTACATGGAAACAAGATTGTCACAGTGCCCCTAAGAGAGGCTTTTGTGACAGTCCTCAAAGCCAGAAAAAAAACGGGAAAGGCTTCTCAGTCAGGCTCTCGTGATACTTTCTATCTCGTGTCCTACAACACGCAGACCACTCTACTGAGTAGCTTCAAGTGGCGACTTACTGTGGAGCAGGAAAATATTACAGCATATGAGGGAAAGCATTCTCCAACGAAAATTTCCTGTCACCCAGTAAACCCACTCCACAGAGAGTCCATCCGTAGCTGTCTGCTACAGGTGGATTATCACAGCAAAGAAACTGGATAAAATTTCAGACTCTAGGAATATGTATTTCAAAAGCAAGCTTCAAAAGGCAAAATCATGCAAACTTAGAAGAATACGAAATCAGGAGAGTCTGCATTATGGACTTGGTAGAGCAGTACAAGAGCGAAAACAATACAAGATATGCGGGTCAGATATTACAGCCCTCGAGAAGAAACCATGCATTCTATCCAAGATGCCAAACTGAGAGCCTGAAGGATTCACATATTCCCCCCGTGAGGGACTGGGAAATAAAAAGAGGATGTCTCTGTCCGCTGTCTTTATAGTTTTGCTCTGTGAAAATTACACAAGATCCAATCTACCTCCCTGTTTCACACACCCCTGAAGTGTGCGGCAAAATCAGAACAGGAGAAATGGCTGTGAAATCTAAACAAGCAGACGGGGTTTGAGACAGCTCCATGCCGGTTCTGAGGCGCCAGATGGAATGAAAGAGCAGCCAGTGTTTCCCATCTTCTGAATAGGTCATATAAGAACACAAATAGGGACAAAACTGAGAAAGGCCCAGAGACTGGAGTCTGGAGGCATCAACTCTTATGATATGGACTGAGAACTGAGCACCCAATGAAGTCAAGTACAGAAAGAGAAATGAAGGGGGCAAAAGATGCCTTTAAAACAACCCTCTTCAAGCTCCTCAAAGTCAAGTAAAATCTAGTTCACAGGGGCCAGATGGCAGAGCATATATCATGATAAAGACTTTACCCTTTGGGCTTCCCTGGTGGCGCAGTGGCTAAGAATCTGCCTGCCAATGCAGGGGACATGGGTTCGAGCCCTGGTCCGGGAAGATCCCACCTGCCGCGGAGCAACTAAGCCTGTGCACCACAACTACTGAGCCTGTGCTCTAGAGCCTGTGAGCCACAACTACTGAGCCCACGTGCCACAACTACTGAAGCCTGCAAGCCTAGAGCCCGTGCTCCGCAACAAGAGAAGCCACCGCCATGAGAAGCCTGCGCACCACAACGAAGAGCAGCCCCCGCTCGCCGCAACTAGAGAAAGCTCACGCGAAGCAATGAAGACCCAACGCAACCAAAAATAAATCAATAAAAATAAATAAATTAAAAAAAAAAAAAAGACTTTGCCTTTGTCTCTGATGGGCTGCAGCCCCACCAGAGGGTGAAAGAATACATTTTACACGTTGAATGACAGAATGATAACCCAGGAATAAGAAAAATGTCCTCTCAGAGTTCACAATAAATAAACTTCTATTTTCGGAAAGAACTCTCCCACTTGGGTAGAGTTACCCAAAGACTACTAATGCTGCCGCTTCTTCTCTGCCCTTCTGAGACCTAACCTGTGTTTACACTTTTGATAAATTCCCACCCCCTTGGTTTTTTACTATTTTCACATCACTCTTCAGAGGCTAGGGCTCTTCCTCTTGTTCCAAAATGCAAATAATATTCAGATCATAAATAGAAATTTCTGCTTCTCAAAAGAAATAAATAAGATCTGTGACTCTTCCAGAATCCCAGTTCTTTGTTCAGCTGAGGAGTGAGGACATGACGGGTGGGTCTGGAAAAATATTTCACCGATTGCTCCACCACTTGCCTCCTTCTGAATGCAGAGGGAACAGTGTAATATGCAGATAATTAGCTCTCTTCCAAGAAGTAGTGAATCGAAAGCACGGGGGTAGAAAAAAGAGAATTCGTTATTTGAAAAGTTTGCCCTGAGCTTTATAAATACTTAAGCTCTGGAACAATGCCTGACGTATCATGAAATGGATAGATCATTTGCAGAAAAGTGAAGCTTAAACTCATGATATCACATCATGAAGCTTTTCATATCTGAGTCAACAGGGATTTCAGATCAGTCAAGCAAAACAAGGGCTCCCAAGGGGCACAGAGGGAAAATGCAAAGATACCCAAAAGGCATATCCCAACTTCTGAAGGGAAGTTATCCTCACCCAGGGAGATCAGGTTGCTGTAGGTCTCCAACATCACATCCACATAAAAGGCCTTCTGATCAGGGTCCAGGCATTCCCACTCCTCCCGAGAGAATTCTATGGCCACATCCTTGAATGTCAACGGTGCCTGAAATGAAAACATATCTCATCAAGGGGCCATGAAGAGAGTTCTTATTATCACACAAAATGAGAAGAGGAGAGAGTGGTAAGGATCAATTCAGTGGAAGTATGTAGTCTGACAGATCCATGTAAAGGTATTTAGGGAAATTATGGGTCTCTAATTTTAATTTCTTATGCCTTTTCATAGCAATTACGATATCCTCCAATCAATGTAGATTTTTCATTTTTCCAGACAACACACGAAAAAGTTAGAAATAAAATTCAATAACAGGTTGTCTATGCAGAAGTGTTACATATTATGTTTTACACACCGCATGATATTCAAAATCTAAATGAGCTACAGTATCAGTGATGCCTTCAGAGATGACAAAGTCCACAGTGGCTTTACAGAAAGGTCAAAATCTGCAATTATGATAATGATAACAAGAGCAATGACTAGAAGTGTTGGAACAATTCCTATATGCTAATATCATTCTAAATAAATTCTTTACATGTATGAAATTGTTATAAACATAAAAGCTCATTAGAGATGACCTGTTCCAATCTTACAAAGGATAGTACTGTGGCAGCTCACACACAGATGCATATAAAATGTTAGTAATCGTATTGTTATTTAAACCATTAACACAATACTGTAGAAAAAATTCGAGGCCAAGGAATACATTTAAGATATAATTTCAAATGCAAAAAGATAGGTTTGAAATAATGATGTCTTTATCAAAACCATGGACTTGCACTTCCATGCACTCGTGCACACACATGTAAACACACAATTAATTGAAAAGGCAGGAGTTCCCTGGTGGTCCAGTGGTTAGGTCTCGGCAATTTCACTGCTGTGGCCCTGGGTTCAATCCCTAGTTGGGGAACTAAGATCCCTCAAGCTGCTTGGCTTGGACAAAAAAAAAAAAAAAAAAGAAAAGATAGGAGTTGTCTACTGACATATTTTTGGATAACATTTTCTGTTATCATTTTCATCCACATTTATTTCAGCATTTTCGAAGAACAAGAAAGTATTACCTGCACTTAATTTACTTCATCAACATTATTCTATAGTAGTCTAGTAAAAGAAAAATGGTACAAACATAAAGAGAAAAATACAAAACTTTTAACCCCTATCTCTATACAACACCTAAATTGAAGAATATAAGTACAATTTTATCCACTAAAATTAAAATAGGTAGGTATTAACAAATGCAGAACAGAGTTTGTGTATTCCACTTATAAAACACTAACTCAAAATTAGAAGTTATTACATTAATTTAACATATTAAGAAAAAGACTTATCACAATAATAAAGTTAAAAACTTCCTGGAGAATTAAAAATCATGACAAAAAGGAATATAGAAAAAAATATATTGTTATGAAGCAAGAACATTTCACCAAACATTAAAATCAGAAGGAAACCCTCAATGCTTTCCCTCTGAAGTGGAGTGAAGGGGGCTGGCCAGGGCTCCTGCCTTTCACCACTGTACAGTGTGCCTGAGCAGCGACCACCAGAGGAAGTAACAGGAGGAAAACAGGGAACAAGAGCGAGAGACACACAGAGAGTGCGTCAGAGCTGCAACTGTGAACATTCACAAATCTAAGGACATGGGAAGGTAAAAAGTGAAAGGATGGAAAAAAATATTCCATCCTAATGAGAGCAGGGGCGACTACATAACGTCAGACAAAATAAACTAAAGACAAAATCTGATACAAGAGACGAAGGACAATATATACTACTAAAAGAATCAATTCCCTAAGAAGATATAATTTTAAGTACTTATATATCTAACATTAGAGCTCCCTCCAAAAATGAAGGAAACACTAACAGAAACAAAGAGAGAAATAGCAGCACAATAATCCTATGAGACTTTAACATCCCAGTTTTTTCGATGGGTGGAACCAAAGAAAACATCAATAAGGGAACAGAGGACTTGAACAACACTATAGACCGACTGGACCTAAAAGACATGTACATATCACTCTACCCAACAACAGCAGAAAACACACGCTTCTCAAGAACAAATAAAACATTTTCCATGAGAGACCACATGTTAGGACATAAAAGAAATCTTAACAATTTTAAGAAGACTGAGAGCATAATGAATTTTCTCAAACCACAAAGCAATAAAATTAGAAATAAACAGCAGAATGAAAACAGAAAAATCCCCAAAATGTGGAAATAAAACAACGTACTCATAAATAACCAATGGGTCAAAGAAGAAATCACAAAGGAATTTTTAATATATCTCGATGAAAATGAAAACATACAAAAAATTATAAAATGTAGTGAAAGCCGTACTAACAGGGAAGTCAAATCAGAAATCTATTTTTACTACTCAAGGAAGTAGAGAAGAATAAAATCAAATTTAGCAAAATGAGGAGCTTCCCTGGTGGCGCAGTGGTTAAGAATCCGCCTGACAATGCAGGGGACAAGGGTTCGAGCCCTGGTCCGGGAAGATCCCACATGCTGCAGAGCAACTAAGCCCGTGCACCACAACTACTGAACCTGTGCTCTACAGCCCGCGAGCCACAACTTCTGAGCCCACGTGCCACAACTACTGAAGCCCATGCGCCTAGAGCCCATGCTCCCTAACAAGAGAAGCTTCTCACCTCAGTGAGAAGCCCGTACACTGCAATGAAGAGTAGCCCCAGCTCACCGCAACTACAGAAAGCTCATACGCAGCAACAAAGACCCAACGCAGCCAAAAATAAATATATAAAATAAATTAAAAAAACAAACTATAAGGGGTTCTATGAATAATAATGCTTACAAATTGCATAATCTAGAAGATACAGGTAAATTCATTGAAACATACAACCTATTAAGTTCTAATCTTTAAGTAATAAAAAAGTTGAAAAGAATTATAACTAGAGAGGTTCAAGCAGCAATCTGAAATCTTGAACAAGGAAAAAGCCAAGACCATATCAGTTTGCTGCATAATTCTACCAAACATTTACAGAAGAATTACCTCTGATCCTGATAAAAAGCTTCCAAGCTTCCGAAGAGCTGTAGAGGGAACACTGGCAAACTCATTCTGTGGAGCCTGCATGATTCTATACCAAGCCCAGAGAAAGACACACGAAACACAGAAAACTACAAACCAGTATCCTTCATGAATACTGAAAAATCCTCAACAAAATAGTACCAAACCAAATTCAACAACACATTAAAATGATTTTACATCATGACCAAGTGGATTTTATTACTATAAGCAAGGATGACTCAACATACAAAAATCAATTAATGTCATATACCACATTAACAGAATAAAGGAAAAAAACATATGATCGTCTCAATTGATGCAGAAAAATGCATTTCACAAAATTCATCTATGTTTCAAGATATAAAAACTCTGGGAATTCCCTGGCGGTCCAGTGGGTAGGACTCGGCACTTTCACTGCCGTGGCCCAGGTTCAGTCGCTGGTCAGGAAACTAAGATCCCACCACAAGGTCAAAAAGAAAAAAAGAGAGATATAAACACTCAGCCAGAAAGCTTTCCTTCTCAGATCAGGAAGAAGGCAAGGATACACACTCTCTGCACTATTGTCCAGCAAAGTACAGAAAGCCCTCACCAGAGAAATTAGACAAGAAAAAGAAAGTTACCCGAATTGAAAAAAGTAAAATTATCTTTCTTCATAGATGATAACTTTTATATGTAAAAACAGTAAAGATTAAAAAAAAAAACAGTAAAGATTCCACGAGGAAACTGCTACATCAAAAAACAACTCTAGAAAAGTTGCAGGATACCAAAAGTCAATGCCCAAAAACCACGCGCATTTCTATACACAGTGAACAATGCCAACAGAAAATCAGAAAACAATCGTATTTCTAGAGCATCAAAGGGATAGAATACTTAGTAAGAAATTCACCAGGGAGGCAAAAGACTTGTACACTGAAAACTATTAAATGTTGCTAAAAGACACACAAGGAGATACAAATAAATAAACATCCTATACACATGGATTGAAAGACTAAATATTCTTAAAATGACCCTATTACCCAAAGTGTTGTATAGATTCAATGTAATCCCTATCAAAAGTCCCATGGCAATTTTTGCAGAAATAGAAGTAACTATGCTAAAATTCATAGGGAATCTCCCAAATCTCCAAAATACTCTTGACAAAGAAGAAAAATAGAGGGCACCCTTTATAGACTTCAAAACATATCACGAGGGCTTCCCAGGTGGCACAGTGGTTAAGAATCCGCCTGCCAATGCAGGGGACACCGGTTCAAGCCCTGGTCCGGGAAGATTCCCACATGCTGCGGAGCAACTAAGCCCGTGTGCCACAACTACTGAAGCACATGCACCTAGAGCCCGTGCTCTGCCACAGGAGAGGCCACCACAGTGAGAAGCCCGCGCACCGCAAAGAAGAGCGGCCCCCGCTCGCCGCAACTAGAGAAAGCCCGCGCTTAGCAACGAAGACCCAACGCAGCCAAAAATAAATAAATAAAATGAATAAATTTATGAAAAAAAAACAAACATATCACGAAATAATCAAGATGGTGTGGTAGTGGCATAAACACAGATACGTAAAGTAATGCAACAGAACAGAACACTCAAAATTAATTTTGCATATACATAGAACGCATTTTCAAGGGTGCCAAGACCACACAACAGAAAAAGGACAGTCTCAGTAACAAACGGTGCTGGGAAACCCGGTATCTACCAGCAAAAGTATAAAGCTGGAAACTTACCTGCATCAGAATGAGAAACTTCTGTGTGTCAGAGGAGGCAACCAACAGCGAAAAGTAACCTCCAAGGACCGGAGATGATGAAAATGGGCTAAGAATCTCCATGTGTCAGAGATTTAGGTTGATTTCAAAGTTTAAAATCAATAATAGAATGAAACACCCTCTATCACTGATGTATCTCTGAACTTTCCATTCCATTCCCCATCGTTACGATTTTTAAATCAGTGACACATCCATTTCGTTTCTAATGCAGCATGAAAAGTCACAACGTATTTGCTGTAGTCTGTTTGCTAAAATTTACCGGGCATAAGTGCATATTATTACCTGACTTGCATGTACAGCTTCTTTATCCTGGTTTACAGAGAACAGACAGTGCACTGAGATGGGGCCCCTCAAAAATCCCTGCTGCCCAGTAGCACTGACACCGCGACACTTCACATGGGTGTGAAGCCCTGCCTAGGACTAGGCCCAGTGGAGCCTCTTCACAAGTCCCAGGTCACTGGGTCATGGGGAGATGGGATCTAAGTGGAGATGACAGGCCTTGAGGGAAGGCCCTGGATGACTGTGAATGTACAGGTGGCAGACAAGATTAGCGAGTCCAAAGAAGGGCATCTCAGGAAGGACAGACTGAAGAATCAACAGAGAAAATGACTTTACCTGAGAAAGAGCCATTTCTGACTCCTTTTCTTTCCTCTTCCGGGCTTCTTCCTCAGGCAATAGGAGTCTTTAGAGGTCGATCTTGAAAGTTGGAAAGATGCTGTTTAATGCTTAGAATCGACACACCCCCTTCCTGACTCACAACCACACACACAGGGAAGACCTCAGCATGAGGAACAGACAGTCCTCTGCTGCCCACTGTCACAGGAGGGATTCAGGACAGTAAACTCCCACACAGAGAACAACAAGTAAGTTCCTACACTTATTTTTTTTCAGTGCATGATAGATGTTTGAAGATCAAATAGTGTAGGTTATCCTTTTTTTATTGAATATATTTTTCAGATTATTTTCCATTATAGGTTATTATAAAATATTGAATATAGTTCCCTGTGCTATACAATAGGTCACTGTTGCTTTAATTATTCTATATATAGTAGTGTGTATCTCTTTATCCCAAACTCGCAATTTATCCCTCCCCCTCCTTCCACCTTTGGGAACCATAAGTTTGTTTTCAATGTCTGTTGAGTCTAGTTCTGCTTTGTAAATACGTTCATTTGTACCATTTTTTTTAAGCTTTCCCCATATAAGTGATATCATGTGTCTATTTGTCTGATTTAATTCACTTAGTATGATAATCTCTAGGACTCTACCTGCACTACTATGTGTTTCCGTTTCATTCTGTTTATCTGTCTCCCTACTTCTTTCTACGTCTCTGCCTCTTTGCTCCCCTCTACTCTCCTGCTGTTTCTGCCCTCCTCTCTATTTATTTTCTCACTCCTGTCTTGCCCCACTCTGCAACCTGTTCCCCCTATTGATGATCTTTCTCCCTAACCTTTCGGATGACCTACATTTTTATGTACTTGTGCCTTTCTTCCCCCCATTTCTGTTCCCTCTCTGCCCTCTGTTTACACCCCTTCTCTCCCTGTTACACTCTCTTCCTCCCCACTCTCTGGCACCCCAGGTGGCTATGCTTCCTTCCTGCTCTCTCTGCTCTAGTAGTCCATATTTTTCCTCTCCTTCTCTCCCAGCACCATGATGCTCTGAAGGCCATGGTTCCACCTTTTATCCTCTCCTGGACCCTCTGTCTGAAACGCCTCACCATTGTCACCACCCTCCCACCACTGATCCAGAGCCCCTCACCCCTTGCTGCTCTCCAATCCCTGGAGATCCGGCTTTTTTATTTACTTCTTTATTTTATTCACCTGCTACCTTCCAGGCTTAATCACTTTCACTTTACTGTCTATTTCCAAGTCCCTCTATGTTCCCATTGGTTCTCCCTCATTCTTTATCCTCCTCCGTTTTTCTGTTTCTCTCAGTCGCTCTCTGTCTCTGCTTCTCCTGATCCCTCTCGCCCCTGTATTTACGAGGATGGCGACTGAATAAGACGCCCGCATACTGTCAGACAGTTTGGAACTCGGGACCGAAGAACACTATGTGTCACAAGGCTGGCCCAGGTCACCTCCCCCTACACGGGGTCTGAGGAAGGGCTGACCAGGAAGGGGAGGCCTGCGGAGCAGAAAGACCGGTCTGAGTAAGAGGCGAGGACAGAGGGTCTAAGAGGGAAGGGGTCTCAGGAGAGGGGAGGACTCTCCAGAACCCCAGGACCGGGGAGAGGACGCGGCCTCTCCAGCAGCACTGCGGCCGGAGCTGCCCTACGGAGGCGGAGAGCGAGGCTGGGGAGCTCGAATCCACCTCACGGAAGAGGACTTTACAAGCAGGGCGGAGGTACTGAAGGGTTTTAAGCAGGAAAATGTAGCGAAAGGCGGTGTCTACGTGGACCGAAAGCAGAAAAGGCAAGGGCTTCGGTACTGGACGCAGAGAAATTTAAAACCCAAAGGGAAACGGTCCACGATCTGTAACAGTGATGGGAGGAGGGGCGGGAGTGGGAACTTAAACACCGCAGTGACTCCAGCACCCTAAGGATGGAGTAAAGGGACCGCGAAGCACAGATTTAAACTAGAAAAGAGAAACTTACGTTCTGCAGTGTGACCTTCGTTGTAAGCATTCCGTTTCCGGGTCCGTAGAGAAGTGCGCATGCGCGTGGTGAAGAGATGGGGCGGGGCCTGGGTGGAGCGCTAAGGACCGGGTTGGCGGGGGGAGGTGAGGGGAACCCAGGTGCAAGCAGGGACCAAGGGAGGGTGGGAAGGGGGCGGGCCCGGAAGGTGCTTGGAAGGTGCTTGTACTTGACGGGCTTAAGTTGCAGTCTGTAACAATTTTAAGCTAAAGGTTACATTTGTGGGGACCAGTTATGTCGAAAACGAAGATGTTTCCTCTAAACAAGTAGAATATGGTTTAAATAAAAGCTATTTTCCCTAGTAGGTTGCTCTCGTGTCCTGCTAATGAGCCCAAAGGTATTCATATTTCTGGAAATGTGGGTCTTCCAGAGTAGTTGACATGAGTCAGTGATTGGATCCAGGAAGATTTTGTGCAATTAGAATTAATTTAAGAACTGAACTTGTGGGCTTCCCTGGTGGCACAGTGGTTGAGAGTCCGCCTGCCTATGCAGGGGACATGGGTTCGTGCCCCGGCCTGGGAGGATCCCACATGCCGCGGAGCGGCTAGGCCCGTGAGCCATGGCTGCTGGGCCTGCGCGTCCGGAACCTGTGTTCCGCGGTGGGAGAGGCCATAACGGTGAGAGGCCCGCATACCGCAAAAAACAAAAAACAAAAAACTGAACTTGTCTCTGTATTACACACTAGAATGAGAAATATTCTAGTGTTGAATGGGCTATTTCATACTGACACCCTGCAGAACAGCTTCTCCGTTTCTACTCCCCTTTCACTCCAGAGGCCAAATTCAACAATTTGCTTAGTTCCAGAGACTCAGGGACAAGTCGTAGGGTCTGAGACTGGAGGACTAAGGCAAGTGATAATTTAGGTCAGTAACCGTTGCTTTAAAAAGAGCAAAACGTTTTCAAAAATTGTTGTAAATTGGGACTTCCCTGGTGGTCCAGTGGTTAAGATTCTGTACTCCCACTGCAGGGGGCACCGGTTGCATCCCTGGTCAGGGAACTAAGATTCCGCATGCCTCACAGCGCGGCCTGAATAAAAAAATAAATATGTTTAAAAATGGTTATAAATTGTATTGTTCTTTCTTTTTGCTAACGGGTTTTAATTATTTGCTGTTTTAGCCTAAGTTACGCGGGCCTCCCACTGCCGCGACCTCTCCCGTGGCGGAGCACAGGCCCCGAACGCGCAGGCCCATTGGCCATGGCTCACGGGCCCAGACGCTCTGCGGCATGTGGGATCCTCCCGGACCAGGGCACGAACCTGCGTCCCCTGCATCGGCAGGCGGACTCTCAACCGCTGTGCCAACAGGGAAGCCCTCGCCTAAGTATTTTTATTTATTTACTTTTGGGCCGCAGCACGGGGCATGTGGGATCTTAGCTCCGCACCACCTACAGTGAGGGTGCAGGGTCTTAACCACTGGACCGCCAGGAAGTCCCATTTACCGTTTTGTATGTGTGTTTGTCACTGTGTGTTTTGGGGTGTCTATGGCCTTATTATGATTTTAGGCAGCCTCTCTGCTAATGGATGGGGCTGTGTTCCTGTCTTGCTAGTTGTTTGGCATAGGGTGTCCAGCACTGTAGGTTGCTGGTTGTTGAGTGGAGCTGGGTCTTGGCATTGAGATGGAGATCTCTGGGAGATTTTCACTGTTTGATATTACGTGGAGCTGGGAGGTCTCTTGTGGACCAGTGTCCTGAAGTTGGCTCTCCCACCTCAGAGGCATAGCACTGACTTCTGGCTGGGGCACCAAAAGCCTTCCATCCACACTTTTGGGAGGTCTGAGGTCTTCTGCCGGCGTTCAGTAGGTGTTCTATAGGAGCAGTTCCACCTGTAGATGTATTTCTGATGTATCTGTGGGGAGGAAG
This sequence comes from Grampus griseus, assembly GCF_964374135.1. Taxonomy (NCBI): domain Eukaryota; kingdom Metazoa; phylum Chordata; class Mammalia; order Artiodactyla; family Delphinidae; genus Grampus; species Grampus griseus. The sequence goes on from NC_139013.1 coordinate 4,974,758, forward strand.
GTGATCTCTGTGTCTTACTCTTCCGCCATCTTGAAGCTGCTCTCTCTGTGTGTTTTAATATTTACTTTTTATTTGGCTGCGCGGGGTCTTCGTTGAGGCATGCGGGATCTAGATCCCTGACCAGTGATGGAACCCGGGCCCCCTGCATTGGGATTGCTGAGTGTTAACCACTGGACCACCAGGGAAGTCCCCTATTTGCCGTTTTGAAACCAACTGTTTACACAGCGACATATAAGAATTGTATAAACAACTCTTTATACAATTACATACATCAGTATATAAGTTTAAGGTGTACAGCAATAGTCTGACTTCCCTATATTGTGAAATGATTACCACAATATGTTTAATTAGCATTAGCATCCATCATTTCACATAGATAAAATAAAAAGAGAAAGGAAAATAAAAGAAAAAAATTTTTCTTTTGATGAGAATTGCCTTTTTTTTTGATTCTTCTGCACATATAATCATATATTTCTCATTTGTTATTGTCTTTGGCTTTCAGCCATAAGAATTGCCTTATTTTGTAAAATACTTATCGTATTCCATGTTTGTGCTGAATTACCTTAAAATATCTTTGAGAAAAACTTGTTTACATCCTAATATACTTAAGTCAACAATAACTAAATATAATGCAATTTCATATTCACAATATGTTCATTACGAGAATAAGTAGAAATTTACCTTTTATTTTTAAACTGTAATGTATTTTAGCTGTTCGTGTTCTATTGCTGAAAGTTCTGTTAGGTGTGGATAATAGACCCTGTAAAATATATAGTATTCAGAAGACATTGGGATTTATTCTCATCTAAGGAATAATTAACTTTGCCATGTTTCTAAGGACATTTACTGGGGAGGTATATTCTCTTTAATATGAACCCTAAAGAAGGTAAATCTAGATTATCGACTATGCAATAACTTCATTTCTGCCCTCAATATTTCTATGGCAATATCTGTCATTAAACATTTATTGCAGTATGTTTTCCCACATCCCTGCAGGTGGAAGATTTCATCCATAGAGAAACAGCAATCAATTGTAATATGATGTTTACATAGGACTATTAGCATATTTAAAATATTTTCAGACAAAATGAGCAGAATGTCCTGGTGTAACACAACATGCAAACAACATCACATTTTTATTTTATTTATTTTTGGCTGGGCCGGGTCTTAGTTGCAGCACGTGGAATCCATTTCCCTGACCAGGTATCGAACCCAGGCTCCCTGCATTGGGAGTACGGAGTCTTGGCCACTGGACCACCAGGGAAGTCCCCAACATCCCATTTTTAAAATTTGCAGCGACTGGAATAAATTTTGGGATGTGCGTTAGATAGATTATTATGCAATGTTTGAAACTATCCGTGTTGGCGGGTGGCAGCACCGGGGACGCCCTTGGGAAGACACTGGTCTCGATCTCTCAAGCAATAACTTCTCATCCAGCCACCCCCCGCCCCTCCCCGGCCTCCCCACAGGGCCCAGCAGGGTCGTCACAGTGGCCTCGAGCAGGAGCCCCCGGTGCCTTATAGCCCAGCTACGATGGGGGTCTCCATGGCGCGCAGAGCAAGATGGTGGACCACCGGGACGAGGCCATCCATGTCCTCTGCGGCCTCGCCGTGGGCAGAGCAGGGGAAGTGCACGGGCCGTTGCCGGGTCACTGGGCGCTGGCCTCGGGCTTTGCTGGCCCTGTCAAGCCAATGGGCCGGCGGCACGCCAGCCTGGTGGGAGGCGGGCACTCCACCTGAAACTGCATCTCAGCCCTGCTGGCCAGGCCTGGGCCGAAAGGAGCCTTTTTTGTTTGTTTTCAGTAACAAAACTGTAAAGAAAGCATGCAGGAAATACATACACTTTGTCAGACAAGAGAAAAAGATGCCTTAAGTATAAAACGTGAAGAGTCAAACATACTGCTCATGGCAGGGAGATGCTGTGCAGAGCCAGCTTGGTTGGCAGCCACCAGCAACTTGTGCCTAAGCCTGATAGTTTTTTTTTTTTTTAAGGAAAATAAAAGGGACGGTAGTTATGAGTGTTTTTTTTAAAATAATGTGGAAGAAAATTATTAAGAATGGTGACTTTGTTCTCTTTTTTTTAGCTTTTTTCATATTTTTAATATATTTTTAAAAATATTTATTTATTTATAGCTGCGTTGTGTCTTTTTTTTTTTTTTTTTTTTAGTGGTACACGGGCCTCTCGCTGTTGTGGCCTCTCCCGTTGCGGAACACAGGCTCCGGACGCGCAGGCTCAGCGGCCATGGCTCACAGGCCCAGCCGCTCTGCGGCATGTGGGATCTTCCCGGACCGGGGCACGAACCTGTGTCCCCTGCATCAGCAGGCGGACTCTCAACCACTGCGCCACCAGGGAAGCCCTGTGTTGTGTCTTAGTTGCAGCACCGGGGATCTTTCATTGGGGGGGGGGGGTGGCTGGGTGGGTGGGGTCGTTTCTCTCTAGTTGTGGTGCGCTGGCTCCAGAGTGTGGGCTCTGTAGTTGCCGCAAGCCAGCTTAGTTGCCCCAAGCCAGCTTAGTTGCCCCGTGGCACGTGGGATCTTACTTCCCCGACCAGGGTTTCCAACCTGCGTTCCCTGCTTTGGAAGATGGATTCTCAACCACTGGACCACCAGGGAAGACCCTGCAGATGTCTTGCAACCAACACATTTTTTTAATATAAAAGTCTCCTCTCTCTTGCTTAAAAAAAAAGAAAAGAAACTAGCCGTGTTGGCAAAAAAGACGTTTCAGTGTGGACTTCCATGTTTCCAAGCAAGGAGATGACTCAATGGTGGAAACTTTCATTAAACACAGAACAGTGGAGGAGAAGCTGATTATAAGGCAAAGTCATGAATCCATTTTTTTTAATGGGGAATTTCCTTCCTTACATAATTATCAAGGCAGCCAAATTAACATATTCACAAGGAAAAAAGGGAACTTCCTAAATCACAGGAAGATTTTGACACAGGTCTCCCTGTGATATCATTATGAAACTGATACAAATTATTAACAATTCAAAAATGTGAAAAACAGAACGATATAGTATGACGTGACCTTAAAAATTAAAGAATATACATTTTTGAGTCCAGGTGGAAGGACTGAAATATTTACCAGTGTCAAACTTAGATAAGGATAGATCTTATTATAAAGGATTATTACCAGGAATTCCCTGGTGGTCCAGTGGTTAGGATTCTGTGCTTCCACTGTGGGGGGACGGCTCAATCCCTGGTCGGGGAACTAAGATCTAGCAAGCTGCCCTGCCACAAAATTTGTAAAGCCTCAAAAGTCAGACAAAAAAAGAGCTTTTCTTTTATACCCAGGGGTAAACAAGGTAGGAAAACTCCCATATGGAGGAGTGGATGAGCATGTGGCAGGAGCCTCAGTTTCTCAGATGATTTTTTTTTGCGGTAAGCGGGCCTCTCACTGCTGTGGCCCCTCCCATTGCGGAGCACAGGCTCCGGACGCGCAGGCTCAGCGGCCACGGCTCACGGGCCCAGCCGCTCCGCGGCACGCGGGATCCTCCCGGACCGCGGCACGAACCCGCGTCCCCTGCATCGGCAGGCGGACTCCCAACCACTGCGCCACCATGGAAGCCCCTCAGATGATGTTTTATGCTGAAGTCAGTTACTCTTGGGTGCAGATATTCTGGCAGGAAGGTTGCTCTGAATTACAAAGCTCAAAAGTGGTCCAAAAAGTAAGGCATTTGGGAGAGGAGAAAAACTTAATTTTGATTAAATCATGTTAACAGGCATTGTGTCCACTGATATAAGGACCAACAAATCAGTAATCGTTGATAAAGCAATGGATGGTAATTTGTCGGATTCCTTTCTTGCTGTTTCCAAAGTAAACAAGGGGGCTATTGTAAGTCTTACTGAAATTAAAGAGGAAGCATAGTGCTTAGTAAGTAAGCTGTTACCATCTGCAGAAAAGAAGAAAAGGAGTTCTTTTACCTTTGCTAGTTTCCAGAGTTCCAGGATTGGAGTAAAGTCTAATTGTCACTACATAATGTGACATCAAGCAAAATTCAAAAAATAACAAATACACATGTTACATTTGGATAATGGAATATTAGAAAATTTAAACTAATAATGACAATAACAAACATGCCCAAGAACCTCAGCGTTTATGCCTTTGAATGGCATTGAAGGACCCTGCATGCTCCTTGTGCCTGTGTTGCGTCTCTTCCTGTCACATACAAGAGGAATTAAGTCTCTTAGATTAAATTCGTATTTGTCCTTACAACACACACATAGAAAAGACAGCAAGTATGACCTTAAATTTGGCCAAAAGACAATTTCAGTTGATTGAAAAAAGTAGATGCCATTTGGCTTAATTTCAATCATATTTATGAAATAACAATTTACCTCCTGATTGTAACAGATCAACAAATTAAATATAAAGAACCAAAGACTTAACATGTGTTTTTAAAGTTTTTTTTTTTTTTTACATTGATGACATAAAGCAATGCTTTTGACTTAAACTGTCAGATTCCTCTTGACCTACACTCCCTGGATCAGAGTTGGTCTCTGCCTCTGGGGTTTTAGGGGAATAGAAATGGAAATGATGTTGTTATACCTTTAGTATGAAAACACTCAGTCAGCACAAGCAGAGTTTTGCATTTCACCTTTCAATTGCAGTTCCCTACAAAGATAACTCTGTTATCTCTTGCTTAAGTAAATGAGCCTGTGCTGGGTGAGAACCCACCCTACATCCCATGGCTCAGTTGCAGTCATCTCACTCCCAGTGTACCTGTCTCCACCCACTCATGCCCGGCTGTCTTCCTTAGTTTATCATGTCTTTGCAGTGAAACATAAATCTTTCCTTCTTGCCCTCTGTTCTCTTTCTTTCTTTCTTTCTTTCTTTCCTTTCCTTTCCTTTCCTTTCCTTTCCTTTCCTTCCTTCCTTCCTTCCTTCCTTCCTTCCTTCCTTCCTTCCTTCCTTCTTTCTTTCTTTCTTTCTTTCTTTCTTTCTTTCCTTCTTTCTTCTTTCTTTCTTTCTTTTCTTTCTTTCCTTCCTTCCTTCCTCCCTTTCTTTCTTTCTTTCTTTCTCTCTTTCTCTCTCTCTCTCTCTTTCCTTCCTTCTTTCTTTCTTTCTTTCTTTTTTTGGAACCCGTGCCCCATGCAGTGGAAGCCTGGAGTCTTAGACCACCAGGGAAGTCCCCCTAATTTTTCATTTAAATAGTTCTTTTTTCAATTTAAGAAGGAAAAAAACCCAACAAAACAAAACAAAACCGTGTTCAATGTAAGTGGCCGAAAATGACAGCTCTAAGCATTTTCCTTGACTGTTTCAAACATTACTTTGAAATAAGCAGGTAGGAGCTGTACTCCTCAGAGACTCCAAGAGATCCAGAAGGTAATGATCCAGTTCAGTTAGGCAGAAGGAAACACCCAGGTGCAGAACAGAGGGAAGCCCGGTGCTGCCCCCAGAACCTTCCTTTTTCCTGACCAAACCTGCATATAAGCCCAGAATTCACCCCTACTCATTACCTGCTCCCCTGACACTTTCCTGTCCTCCCTCCTCACTGTATGTCGCTTCAGGGTCAGAAACACTCCCAGGTTTCTGCAGACCCTAAAACGATCTATTTATGTTTTTTAATCACAGAGCCTAATCAGCAACTGCCTACATGCTTACCCCTCTGCCCCAGCTAGTGACTGTTTTACTCTTTAGATCAGAACAGCTCCCCTATGATAGTTTCCTTGGTAACCCATGAGCCAACCTCAGGTCAATTCCCCTACCAACTGGTAACCTACCTCTTCCCCTCCAATAGCGAAGACTGCTGCCCTGTCCTGCCTGCCTGCCTTCTGCTATACAAGGCGGGGTGTCATTTCATGACCTTGCTTCGGACCTGTAAGATCCCCTATCCAATAGCATCACTGATGTGTCTGTGACTGTTTCCGGGCTCTTTCTTAGGTCTTGAGGCTGAGAATTTACAAGGTTTGCAGGCCTTCCGGGTGCAGCCCAGCAGGCCTCCTGTGTGAATGGGGAATAGAAACAGAAATGCTGTTACTATTTCTGAATAGAAACAGAAATGCATGTCGGTATGAAACTGTCCATTGTACTCAGGGAGAGTTTTGCATTTCACATTCTTGTCTGTAATCCCTATACAAACAACTGCAATTTTTGATGCGTTAAACCACCTAAATTAATTTTCTTTTTTAAAAAATTCAAGTATAGTTGATTTACAATGTTATGTTAGTTTCAGGTATACAACACAGTGATTCAGTTATATGTATATATGCAGTTATATATAATATACATTCAAAATGAATACATATATATATATTTTTGAGATTCTTTTCCCTTATAGTTTATTACAAAATATTGAGTATAGTTCCCCATGCTATACAGTAGGTCCTTGTTGGTTATCTATTTTATACTAATTCTAATTGCAGGAAATGTTCCTGGGTCCAATCATGGCCACATCAGGCTCTCACCAAGATCCCAGTTTCCAGACCAGTTAATTGCTTCAGCCTTACTAGCAGGACTTGCCTGCAACCAGCTAGCAAAAATAGGTTTTAACTTAAACCATGTTCAACTTGTCCTGAGGAAAACATCTGTTTCTAGGACTGCTCTGGTGGTCTAGTGGTTAAGACTCCATGCTTTCACTGCCATGGGTTGGGGTTTGATCCCTGGTTGGGGAACTAAGAGCCCACAAGCCGTGCGGCAAGGCAAAAACAAAACAAAAAAAATAATTTTTGACAGAAGTGTCCCACACGATGTAACCTTCTACCTTAAAACTGTTAAAGGGACTTCCTTGGTGGCGCGGTGGTTAAGAACCCGCCTGCCAGTGCAGGGGACACGGGTTTGAGCCCTGGTTCGGGAAGATCCCACATGCCGTGGAGCAACTAAGCCCGTGTGCCACAACTACTGAGCCTGCGCTCTCGAGCCCAGGAGCCACAACTACTGAGCCCGTGTACCACAACTACTGAAGCCTTGTGCCTAGAGCCTGTGCTCTGCAACAAGAGAAGCCACCACAATGAGAAGGCTGCAAACAAAACTGTTAGAGACAGTGTTACTGTCCTCCAGTGGGTGTGGAGCCAACAGATGCAAAGCAGGAAAGAAGGAAGGGTTTGTTTATTTATTTTTGGCCCTGCCACGTGGCTTGCAGGATCTTAGTTCCCTGACCAGGGATCCAACTCCGGGCCCCCAGCAGTGAAAGCCTGGAATTGTAACCACTGGACCACCAGGGAATTCCCAGGAAGGACTTATTACCTGCAACAAGTTGAGGAGAACACTGGGGATCTTTCCCAATGCTGTGTCTCACCAACAGCAAAATTGGCAAAGTTTTTTGTTGGGGGGGTGTGCCTCGAGGCATGTGGGGATCTTATTACCCCTGACAAGGGATCGAACCCGTGCTCCCTGCAGTGGAAGCGCAGAGCAGAGTCTTAACTACTGGACCACCAGGGAAGTCCAAGGGGATGTTTTAAGCTAAAAGTACATGCCTATTCATGAAGGGGCTTGGGCTGTCAATGGAGTCCAAGCTTTAGTTGATTGAAGTAAGGAGGGTCAGAAAGGTCATCATCAACATCCCTTAGGTTCCAGTTGACCTGGTGGTCGAGTGCTTCAGGCTAATCTTTACTATTGAAACAGAACTGGGAGTCATTACAACTGATATATTGTCTTTGCTATTGTTAGTTCTCTTGCCTGATAGCAGGCTACGTTTCTGCATTCCTTTATTCCCTTAAGATCTTTAATTCCTGAGACCTGTTCAAGGGCAAGCATTGTGGCCAGGCTTAGATCATGAAATGGCTAAGGCAAAAATGATTTCTCATATATCAAGAAAGCCATTCCTGGTTCTCTTTTTCTGGGGATCCTCTAACCTATCTTGTTACCTTACTGAACCAGGTTCCTTGACCCAATGTTCAGCAAGACATGAAGGTTTGCAGCAGAGAAAGTTTTATTCATGAGGCAGCCAAGCTAAGTGATGGGAGAACAAATATCAAACCCACCTCCCTCACGGCAAGACCTGGGACATGGGAAAAGTGATTGGAGATAAGAAAAACATGAGGTAATCCTTGTTCTGCACCAGCACAGCTAAGTTAAAGGCTTCTTCAGGGAACTCATGTTCAGAAAATGGCTCTTAGCATGTTCAGAAGGTGGAGTTTTTGGCCCTCTGATGTCAAAATGTCACAGAGCAGACACTCACAGATGCGCAGGTGGAGGGTCAGTGGTTCTAACTAGTTGTAACCAGCTCGGCATCAAACTGGATACAGCTGACTCCAAGTTTCTAAAAAACAACTTGGACAAACATCTTTAGCTAAATGACACTTGCAGGATGTGCAAGCTTTCCTAAAAATAATTACAGTGTTTATGTATGACTGATTCACTTTGTTATGGGGCAGAAACTAGCACACCATTGTAAAGCAATTATACCCCAATAAAGATGTTAAAAAAAAAAAGAAAATGAAATACACACAATTTTAAAAAACAAAAAACAAAACAAAACAACAAAAAAAATAATTACAGTGGGCTTGATCCTCAAAAGCAGGTTACAGTTTATTATTATTATTATTATTATTATTTTTTTGCGTTATGTGGGCCTCTCACTGTCGTGGCCTCTCTCGTTGCAGAGCACAGGCTCCGGACATGCTGGCTCAGCGGCCATGGCTTATGGGCCTAGCCGCTCTGCGGCATGTGGGATCTTCCTGGACCAGGGCACGAACCCGTGTCCCCTGCATCGGCAGGTGGACTCTCAACCACTGCGCCACCAGGGAAGCCCTACAGTTTATTATTTATTTAGTAAGTTAAATAGATCTAACTGGTGACTACCTTTGGTTTCAACAGTAAATCATTATAAGCAGGAGGCAAAGCGGCTACACAGAGTTCAAAAGACACACGTTTATAAATCCCTAAAGAGACGCTTTACAGGCAAGGCTGGGGGTGGGGGAGGGGATGCAGAGGCCCCCCCCCCCCCGCCTCCTGCCCCCGCCCTTTGGGGGGGCTCCCCCGCAGGCCTGGGCGCTCTCCTCGCCCCGCCTCCTCGCGTAAGCGCCTTTCGCAGTCCCCGCCCCCAGGCTGCTCCTTCTGCGCCTGCGCAATGTTCTCCGGACGCGGAAGCGGAGAGACCAACCTGGGTCACCACGGAGAGCTGAAGTCACTCTTCGGTGCGTGAGTTTCTTCTTTCTACTGTATCTGCGCTTCGGTCCCCCCCCCCCATACATCCTCAGAGTGTGGGACTTACTGCGGAATTTTTTTGTTTTTTGTTTTGCGGTACGCGGGCCTCTCACTGCTGTGGCCTCTCCCGTTGCGGAGCACAGGCTCCGGACGCGCAGGCTCACGGGCCGCTTCGCGGCATGTGGGATCTTCCCGAACCGGGACACGAAGCCGTGTCCCCTGCATCGGCAGGCGGACTCTCAACCACTGCGCCACCAGGGAAGCCCCTTACTGCGGAATTTTAAGTACTCGCCCCCGCCCTTACATCCTAAAGAAATTCACAGTGGGGGTCGTTTCCCTTTGGGGTTGAAATCGCTCTGAGGCCCGTCCCGGTCCTTGGGTTTTCGGCCTTCGGTCCACGTAGACACCGCCTTTCGCGCCGTTTTGCTGTTTGAAACCTTTTACTGTCTCCGCCTTCGGCCTGTAAAGCCCTCTTTCGCGAGGTGGATGCGCGTCCCCCAAGCCTCGCCCTCTGGAGGGCAGCGCTGGCCGCCCCGCTCCCAGAGAGGCCGCGTCCTCTTCCCGGTCCTGGGATTCTGGAGAGCCCGCCCCTCTCCGGAGACCCCCCTCCCTCCCTCCCCGCCCCTCTGTCCTCCGCTTCTCCTCAGGCCGGTCTTTCTGCGTGAACACCCAGTGTTCTTCGGTCCCTAGTTCAACTTATTTGGAGAATGGCCAACAGAGCAACATGGTGCTGGGAGAGAAAGAGGACAACTGGAGGCGAGAGCAGAGGAGGAGAGAGCAGGAAGGACAGGTAGCCGTGTGGGGTGCCAGAGAGTGGAAGTCAAAGGGAAGGTGACAGGGATAGAAGGGGTGTAACCCGAGGACAGAGAGGGAGCAGAGATGGAGAAAGAGGAAGGAATATATGGAGGTTTTGGGCAATCAGAAAGGTGGAGGAGGAAGAACAAGAGGAATAACAAGTTGCAGAGTGCGGCAGGACGGGAGTGAGGGAAGAAATAGGCGGGGAGAAAGAGCAGTAGAGCAGAGGGGAATAAAAAGAGAGAATGAAATACAGATATATAAACGGAATGACATGGAAACACATAGTAGTGCAGGTAGAGGGGGGAAACTGGATCCAGATGGATGGTGAGTTGTTTGAATATGGATGATTAAGGTGTAATATATTGATTTGCGGCTTTAGAATCTAATACAAATGAAACTTGTTTGTTTACATTATACAGATAAGGATGAGAAGTGCAGAACTCCTGTGCACAGGGCTTGTGCATTTTGTAATTATTTGTAACAGAAGATAACTTCCATTTGCGAGCCCTGTTCAGCCAGCGGGCAGTGACGTCACTCCGTTGTGGGTCACCCCCTTCCCTTTTCCTAACATGGGGTAGAGGACTATGGACAGGAATCGTACAGCGAGAAATGACTGACTCTGTCACTACATGGTGCCTTTTTTTTTTTTTTTTAATAAATTTATTTATTTATTTATTTTTGGCTGTGTTGGGTCTTCGTTGCTGTGCACGGGCTTTCTCGTTACAATTTTAGTATATGTACTGCCGAAGCGAGCACATGCACGGGCTTTCTCTAGTTGTGGTGAGCAGGGGCTACTCTTCGTCGCAGTGCGGGCTTCTCATTGCCGTGGCTTGTCTTGTTGCGGAGCACGGGCTCTAGGTGCACAGGCTTCAGTAGGTGTGGCACGTGGGCTCAGTAGTTGTGGCTCGCGGGCTCTAGAGCTCAGGCTCAGTAGTTGTGGCGCACGGGCTTAGTTGCTCCACAACATGTGGGATCTTCCCGGACCAGGGCTCGAACCCGTGTCCCCTGCATTGGCAGGCAGATTCTTAACCACTGCGCCACCAGGGAAGTCTTGAGAGTAAATCTTAAGTGTTCTCACCGCACAGACATGAAACATGGTAATTGTGAGTTGATAGATATGTTAATTCCTTGATTGTGATAAATATTTCACACTGCATATGCCTGTCAAATGATCACATGTACACCATATAATATATACCATTTTCATTAGTCAGTTATACCTCAGTAAAGCTGGAAAAGACAGAGTGAGAGGTGTGCTGGGCTTGATTCCTCTGCGTGGTGCTTAACCCAGACCTCACATTAGATTGCTCATGCATTTTGCACATATGTTTTGTGTCCCCTGACCAGATATTCCCCTTCAAATAGTTGAGGTTTGGCCCAGCCTCAGTAATATTTAAAATTCCCTGGGTGATTCTAATTTGTATCCATTTGAGCATCATGGCTCCAGGTCCTCCCATTCCTGAGGGCTGAGATCTGGGCTGAGGGTGAGGGCTCTGCTCTGCGTGGGGATGGATCAGGGCTGGTCTGTGACCTGAACGGGATCGTCGGGTCCAGCTGAGGTGCCCGCTGCTACTGGGTACGTGAGGGCCTCACCAGGAGGGGAGCCTGATATGAAGGAAAGAGTGGGAAAACTGACTTGTTGGTCTCTGTGTGGGAATTACTGTCCTGAGCCCCTCCTGGGACAGTGGGCAGCAGAGGACCATCTCTTGAACATGCTGAGGGCTTCCCTGTGTGTGTGGTGGTGACTCAGGAAGGGGGTGTGTTGATTGTAAGCATTAAACAGCCTGTTTTCAACTTTCAAGGTCAACCTCTAAAGACTCACATATCCTGAGGAAGAAGCCCAGAAGAGGAGGAAGAGGAAAGAAAAGGAGTCAGAAATGGCTCTTTCTCAGGTAAAGTCATATTCTCAGTTTTTTCTTCTGTCTGTCCTTCCTGAAATGCCCTTCTTTGGGCTCGCTAATCTCTGACTCTGAGCCTGACACCTGTACATTCACACTCACCTGGGGGCTTCCCTCAGGGCCTGTCATCTCCACTTAGAGTCTCCACTAGGCATAGTCCTGGGCAGGGCTTCACACCCATGAGTTGGAGACACCGTGTCCGTGCTATTGGGCAGCAGGGATTGCTTAGGGGCCCCACCTGGATGTAACGTCCACTCTCTGTAAACAAGGGTAAAGATGCTGCACGTGGAAGTCACATAGTAATATGTACAAATACCTGGTAAAATCTAGGACATAGACCAATAAGGGGAAATCAGTTCTGACTGTTTAGTACACTTGACGCTAAATGAGTGTACTTCATTCAAAATCTTAATCATTGGGAATGGAATGGAAAGTTCAGAGACATCAGTGATAGATGGTGTTTTATTCCATCACTGATTTTAAACTATGAAATCAGCCTAAGTCTCTGACACTTAGAGATTCTTTAAATCATCTTCATCACCTTCATTCCTTCGGGGTTGTCTGTTCACACTACTCACTGTGTCCTTTGACACACAGAAGGTTTTTTAAGTTTGATGCAGGTAATGTTTCAGCTTCATTCTTTTACTGGTAGATACTCCGTTTCCCAGCAGCATTTGTTGAAGAGACTGTCCTTTCCGCATTGTGTAGTCTTAGCATTCTTGTCAAAAATTAGTTGGTGTGTGTGCAGGGGTTTACTTTTGAATGTTCTGTTTTATTCTTTTTTTTTTTTTAAATTTATGTATTTATTTTGGGGCTGCACTGGGTCTTCGTTGTGGCACTCGGGATCTTCATTGCGACATGTTTAGTTGTGGCATGTGGGATCTTTAGTTGTGGCATGCGTACTTCTTAGTTGCGGCATGCAGACTTCTTTGTTGTGGCATGCGAACTCTTAGTGTGGCATGCATGTGGGATCTAGTTCCTGGACCAGGGATCAAACCCTGCATTGGGAGCATGGAGTCTTAACTGCTGGACCACCAGAGAAATCCCTGGTTTATTTGTTTAAATATCTGTTTATGCCAATGCCATGCTATTTTGCTTTTTAATATGTTTTGAAATCTAAAACAGCACGGCATCCATCTTTCTTCTTTTTCAAGAGTGTTTTGTTGACTTGGAATCCCTTAAAATCCCGTATGAATTCTAGCATTAAGTCTTCCAATTCATGAGTAGGGGATGTGTTTCTGTTTATTTTTTAGCAGAGTTTAGTAGTTTTCAGTGTACAAGTCTTTCACCTCTTTGGCTAAATTTACTACTAAGTGTTTTTTTTGTTGATGCTATAGTAAAAATGATTGTCTGTTTTCTTTCAGATTATTCATTTTGAGTGTATAGAAAAGCAGTGATTTTTTTTGTGTGTTGATTTTGTATCTTGCAACTTTTCTAATATCGTTTTTTATTTATAACATTTTTCTTGTGGTATCTTTATGGTTTTGTACATATAAGATCTTGTCATCTGCAAAAAAAAGATAATTTTACTTCTGTATTTTTCTTGCCTAATTGCTCTGGCTGGGTATTGCAGTACGTTGCTGAATAGTAGTGCAGAGAGTGTACATCTTTGCCTTCTTTCTGACCTTAGAGGAAAAGCTTTCACCTTTTACCATTGATTTTGATGTTAGCTATGTGCTTTTTTCTTTTTTTTTAACAGACCCAAAATGTTAAGATTTTATTTACAAAGCTTCTTTGTCGTACAGAAAGTAAAAATGCTGTTACAATCTCAGTGTAACTGGCAGCCACGGACGGTTGACTCACCAATCACAGCTATCCACGCTACAGCAAGAGTCTTACACGGAAACCTAACAACGCTTACAGTTCTGTTGGGGTGAAGTCCCCAAGCTTGGTGGTGGATTTCCAAGAGGGACTAAATGGAGGAAGGCGAAATGTCACAGGAACTATTCTTTGGCTCTTTGGGTGGGTGGGTGTCCTGGGGTTTGTATCACCGCTACCTTTTTTTTTTTTTTTTAAACAGCTACCAAATCCATGTGAGCAGTTCTTTTTTTGCAGGTTATTTGGGGTCTTAATCATCTTCTCCTAAATCATCTGTTTCTCTCTTCCTCTTTTCACCTTTCCCGCTTTGTTCCTCTTCTTCCTCTTCTTCATCCTCATCTTCATCAGCTTCTCCATCATGTCCACATTCTTCCTCCCCACTGACTTCGTCTTCATCCTCCCCTTCTACATCTTCATCTTCATCCTCTTGATCATCACACTCTTCTTTCTCACCGTTCTCCTCCTCCCCCTGGTCCTCATCTTCTCCTTCTTTATCGTCCTCTTCTTCATCCACACCATCCACCTCGGCATCTGAGTCAGCAGCTTCACTGTCCTCTTCACATAGCTTCACGTAGCCATCCAGGTAGGTGAGCTGGGGCAGGAGCTTGAAGACACCCTTTCGGTAGTCATTCAGGTTAGTAACCTCACGGTTAAACAGATCCAGGCTCTTCAGACATTCCAACTTTTTCAAAGGTTCCAGGGTACTGATATCTTCCAGTTTATTTCCACTTAAGTTTAAATGTGTAAGATTTGGAAGTTTTTCTGCTAACATATCCAGACCTCCAAAGAGTCTGTTGTCCCTGGGCTCAAGCTTTTTCAATTTAGGTCTTTTGGGGAGATTTGAAACTGAAATCAAGCCTACATTTATAAAACTGAGGAACTCTAAGTTCGCAAATTCAGCCATTAGGCCCTCAATTTTCCCATCATTTGATTTGCATTGTCCAGGGCAAGTTCTCGAACAGCTGCCGGGGTCTGGTTCCTCAGCTCCAGGTGGATCCTCCTCTTCATGTCCATGTTTCTCTCTTCCCCCCTCTTCAAACTTAACTTTCCGTGGCGGGGGGCGTAGGGGGGAGAGGCGCCCCAGCCTGCGCAGCGAGAGGGTGGTCAGAAGGGGTCTGCTAGCAGCAGTGCCCGGCGGCACAGTCCCGGGCGGCGGGCGGGCAGGCGAGCGGAGCCCCCGGAGCCAAGTTACTCATGGGAGCGGAGAGAAACCATGGAGGGAAAGGGGGGCTGAGGCGCAGCGCTGGTCTCACTACCGCCGCCCCCGGCCGCAGCCCCGCACTGTGATTAAACCGGCGACGCGGCACGGGTGGCTCTGCTGGGCTCGCTGGGCTCGCTAGGCTCGGTGGCCGCGGCGCACCAAGCACGGGGCGGGGAGAGGCACCTTGGCTATGTGCTTTTAATATTAGCTGTTATTATACTGAGGTAATTTACTGAGTGTTTTTATCTTTAAATGTCCTTGAATTTTGTCAAATGCTTTTTTGGCATCAATTGAGATGATCGTGTTATTTTTCATTCATTCTGTTAATGTGGTGTATTGATTGATTCTTTCTGTGCTGAATCATCCTTGCTTTGCAGGTTTTTGATTACTGCATCAATCTCTCTAGGTATGACTCTGTTCACATTTTTTATTTCTTCGTAATTAGATCTTTGTAGGGTGTTTTTCTAGGAATTTACCCATATCTTTTAGGTTATGTAATTTTTTGGCATAAAATTGTTCATAGTACTCTCTTTTAATAGTGATTAAAATTTTCTATGATTCAGTTACAGTTTTTCCTCTTTCATCTGTGATTTTAGTTAATTCAATATTTTTTTTTAGCCTAGCTAAGTGTCAATTTGTTCATCCTTTCAGAAAACCAACTTTTACTTTTTTGATTTTTATGTAGTTTTCCTATTTTATATTTCATTTATCTCTGGTCTTATCTTTATTATCTCTTTCGTTCTGATTTGATATCTTTTCTCCTTTTAAAAAAATTAATTAATTAATTTTTGCCTTCGTTGGGTCTTCATTGCTGTGCACGGGCTTTCTCTAGATGCAGCGAGCAGGGGCTACTCTTCGTTGCGATGCGTAGGCTTCTCGTTGTGGTGGCTTCTCTTGTTGTGGAGCACAGGCTCTAGGCGCGTGGGCTTCAGTAGTTGTGGTGCGTGGGCTCAGTAGTTGTGGCTTGCGGGCTCTAGAGCGCAGGCCCGATAGTTGTGGTGCACGGGCTTCGCTGCTCTGCGGCATGTGGGATCTTCCTGAACCAGGGCTCGAACCCATATCCCCTGCATTGGCAGGCAGATTCTTAACCACTGCGCCACCAGGGAAGTCCCGGTACATTATATTTTATACTTCATTTTCGTCCAGATATTTTAAAAATTCCCTTGTCATTCCTTCTTTATCCTGTTGGTTGTTTAAGAAGGAGTTGATTAACTTCCAGATTTTATGTATATTTGTTTTTCTTCTGTTATCTGTTTCTGTTTTCATTTCCGTGAGGTAGAGGAGATATTTTTTATTATTTCAGTCTTCTTAAACTTCTTAAGATTTGGTTTGTGGCCTAACAAATTGTCTGTCATGGAGAATGTTTCATGTGTGCTTGACAAGGTTGTTTTCTGCTGTTATTGGATGGAGTGATCTCTATATCCATTTGTTCCCATTGGTTTATAGTGTTGTTCAAGTCCTCAGTTTCCTTACTGATCTTCTGTTTGGTTCCATCCATAAGTATAACTGGGGCATTGAAGTCTTATACTGTTACTGTACTATTACTGTCTATTTCTTGCTTCATTTCTGTCAATGTTTGCTTCATATATTTGGGAGCTCTAATGTTAGATATATAAATATTTATAATTGTTATATCTTGTTGGTGAATTAACCCTTTTATCATTTTATAATGTTTTTTGTCTCTTGTGACATTTTTTTTGTCTTTATTTTGTCTGATGTTATGTAGTTACCCCAGCTGTCTCTTTATCATGGAATATCTTTTTCCCTCATGTCACTTTAATCCTATCCATGCCCTTAGGTTTGTGATTTTTAACAGTTCTAGCGCTTTGACTTTCTTTCTCTGTTTCTCACTCTCACTCTATTTTTTCCTCCCTTTTACATCTTCTGCTTGCTCAGACATACTGTATAGTGGTGAATGGCAGGAGCCCTGACCAGCCCAGTTTTCTCTGCAGTAATTTCAGCAGAAATGCATCCAGTGTTTTCTTCTGATCATGACGTTTGATGAAATATTTTTGCTTAATAAGGTTTTTCCCCAATTTCATTTTTGTCATGGTTTTTAATTATGCAGTGATTTTTGGAAGTATTTAATACTGTGATAAATTTTTTATCTTAATCTGTTAAATTTCTGTGTAACACTAATAAGAGATGGGAGATAAAGTATTCTATGTATTTTTTCATGTTTGTACCTTTTTTTTCTTTTTTTTTTAAATTTTTGGCTGTGTCGGGACTTAGTTGTGGCTTGCGGGATCTTTCTTGCGGCACGCAGGCTTCTCTCACATTGTGGCACGCAGGCTTCAGAGCACGTGGGCTCTGCAGTTGTGGCGCAAGGGCTCCAGAGTGCGTGGACTGAGACACCTCTCATTTCAGTTAATTATGTGTTTACACATCAGTGCCTGAGTGCATGAATGTGAAAGTCCATGGCTTTTATAAAAGACATCATTTCATTAGTAAGTTTTATGTTTTTTAGCAGTTGAAATTATATCTTTTTTTTTTTTTAAAGATTTATTATTTGTTTATTTTATTTTTGGTGTTAGGTCTTAGTTGCAGCACGCGGGCTCTTCATTGTGGTGCATGGTCTTCTCTGGTTGTGGCGTGCGGGTTTTCTCTTCTCTAGTTCTGGTACGCAGTCTCCAGGGTGCATCGGGTCTGTAGTTGTGGTGTGAGGGTTCCAGAGCACGTGGGCTCTGTAGTTTGCGGCACGCGGGCTCTATTTTAGGCGTGGGAGTGCTCACTAGTTGTGGCATGTGGGCTTAGTTGCCCTGCAGCATGTGGGATCTTATTTCCCTGACCAGGAATTGAACCCGCTTCCCCTGCATTGTAAGGCAGATTCTTTACCACTGTACCACCAGGGAAGTCCCTGAAATTATATCTTGAGTGTATTCCATGGCTTTAAATTTTTCCTACACTATCACATTAATGTTTTATAGTAGGAAGATTATTAATATCTTCTGTGTGTGTGTGTGTGTGTGTGTGTGTGTGTGTGTGTGTGTGTGTAGTGACCTTTTATGCAGTTCTATAGGTTAACCTTGAAATTGTCTCAAGTTTTCTCAGGGAACCCTCTGTCAGTGTACGTTTATCCTCTATCCGTCACTTAACTTTGATATTTTATGTTCCATTCTAAAGTCTGATTACCTGAGTTTTCGTTCTTGCAGTGCCATTTCCTAGCTGTTTGTTCTGAGGCAAGTTTCTTAGAGTGTCTTGGACACAGTTTACTCCTCTGAAAAATAAAAATGGGACTTTCTCTAATGACTATTATGTTGATAACAAGTTCATACATGTAAAACATTTAGAGTAATACTTAGCATATAGGAAGCATTCAGACACCTTTAGTCATTGCTCTTGGTATCATCATCATAATTTAAGATTTTGACTTTTCTTTAAAGCCACTGTGGACTTTGTCATCTCTGAAGACACCAGTCATATTGTAGCTCATCTGAATATTGAATATCACTCAGTGTGTGAAACATAATATATAACACTTCTGCCTGGACATCCTGTTGTTGAATTTTATTTGTATGCATTTCATGTATTGTCCAAAAAAAAGAAAAATCCATATTGAATGGAAAATATTATAATCTCTATGAAAAAGCATAAGAAATTAAAATTTGAGACCCATAATTTGCTCTAAATACATTAACATGGATCTGTCAGAATACATACTTCAACTGAATTGATCCTTACCCCTCTCTCCTCTTCTCATTTTGTGTGAAAATAAGGACTCTCCTCATGGCCCCTTGTTGAAATGTGTTTTCATTTCAGGAACAGTTGACCTTCAAGGATGTGGCCATTGAATTCTCTCAGGAGGAGTGGGAATGCCTGGACCCTGCTCAGAGGGCCTTGTACAGGGACGTGATGTTGGAGACCTACAGGAACCTGGTCTCCCTGGGTGAGGATAACTTCCCTCTAGACATTGGGATCTGCCCTTATGTATCTTTGCATTTTCCCTTCTGTACCTTTTGGGAGTCCCTGCATTGCTTCACTGAGCTCAAAGCCCTGTTGACTCAGACATGAAAAGCTTCATGGTGTAGTGTCAGGAGTTTAACGTTGTCCTTTCTTCTGGTGATCTGCCCACTTCATGATACACCAGGAGTTGTTCCAGAGCTTAAGTATTGATAAAGCCCAATTGGAAACTTAAAATATCTGATTCCCTATTTCATACCGCTGTTCTTTTGAGTCACTATTTTTTAAAAAAATATATTTATTTTAATTTTTATTTTTGGCTGCGTTGGGTCTTCATTGCTGCACGTGGACCTTCTCCAGTTGTGGCGAGCGGGGGCTACTCTTCATTGCAGGGCGCAGGCTTCTCATTGTGGCGGCTTCTCTTGTTGTGGAGCACAAGCTCTAGGTGTGCAGGCTTCAGTAGTTGTGGCTCACGGGTTCAGTAGTTGTGGCTTGCGGGCTCTAGAGTGCAGGCTCAGTAGTTGTGGCACAGGAGCTTAGTTGCTCCACGGCATGTGGGATCTTCCTGGACCAGGGTTCGAACCCGTGTCCCCTGCATTGGCAGGCAGATTCTTAACCACTGCACCACCAGGGAAGCCCTGAGTCACTACTTCTTGGAAGAAAGCCAGTTATCTGCATATTATTACTATTCTCTCTGCATTCAGAAGGAGGCAAGCAGTGAATGAATGAATTTGTGAAATATTTTTTGAGATCCATTTGTTGTGTGCTCACTCCTGTGCTGATCAAAGAGCTGGGATTCTGGAAAACTTACAACATATTATTTATTTTCTCTTTTCGGCAGTTATTTCTGTTCCTGACCTGAATATTATTTGCATTTTGGAGCAAGAGGAAGAGCCCTTGACTGTGAAGAGTGACATGAAAATAGCAAAAAAACAATGGCTGGGGATGTATCAAAAGTATGAACACAGGTCAGAACTCAGATGGGCAGAGAGGAAGCCACACCATTAATGGTGTTTGGAGAGCTCTTTAGGAAATTCTAAGTTTATTACTTATGAACTTTTCTCAGGGGAAATTTTTCTTCTCCCCAACATAGCACACTATCCTTCAACGTGTAAAATTCATCCTTTCACCTCCCTGTGGTGCTGCAGCTCCAGTAGAATCAAAGGCAAGGTCTTTATCTTGATCTACACTCTGCCGTCTGGGCCTTGTTGCTTGATTTGAGTAGCACGTGGTGAGCTGTTTCAAAGGAATCTGTTTCCCCCTTGGTCTCTTCTTCTATACTTGATTGCATGGGATTTTCAATTTTTAGTCCATATAGATAAGAGCTGAGGCCTCCATAGTCCAAACCCCTGGACCTGTCTCAGTTTGGTGTACTTGGAAGAACTAATTAAATGATGGGAAAACAGTGGCTGCTCTTTGATTCCATCTGGCATCTCAGAACCTGCATGGATCTGTTTCAGGTCATGTCTGCCATTCAGATCCCTCAGCCATTTCTTCGTTTTTTGTTTTCGTTTTTCCTTTTTTTTTTTTTGGCTGTGCCGTGTGGCTTGCGGGATCCTAGTTCCCCAGTCAAGGATTGAACTTGGGCCCGTGGCAGTGAAAACCCGGAATCCTAACCAGTGAATCTGCCAGGGAATTCCCCCTCAGCCATTTCTTCTGTTCTGCTTTTGCCACATACTTTTGGGTGTGTGTAATGGGGAAATGGGTTGGATCTTCTGTAACTGTTACTTAGGAAAACTATAAACAGTATGGACGAAGAGATTCTCTTTGATCCCCAATCCCATATGGGGAGCATATATGAGTCTCTGAGCTTGGCGACTATGGGTAGAGCCCATGGTCCCGTGTTAAAGTTCTATAATATCTGACCCCAATATATTGTATTTTTCTTGTCCTTTTACCTCTCTACTTAGTCTGGGAATGTAGACTCTTGTTGATGTCATATTTTCTTTAGTTTGCATGATTTTGCCTCTGACATTGCTTTTAAAATACCCATTCTTAGGTATTTGATATTTCATCCTTTTGTTTGTTTGTTGCTGTGGTAAGCCGTCTTTAGGTGATGAATAACTTCACTCTCCTGTGGAGTGGGTTTACTTGGAAACATAGCATTCTTTTTTTTTAAATTAATTAATTAATTTATTTATTTATTTTTGGCTGTGTTCCGTCTTCGTTGCTGCATGTGGGCTTTCTCTAGTTGTGGCGAGCGGGGGCTACTCTTCGTTGTGGTATGCGGACTTCTGACTGCAGTGGCTTTTCTTGTTGTGGAGCACAGGCTCTAGGCGTGTTGGCTTCAGTAGTTGTGGCACGTGGGCTCAGTAGTTGTGGCTTGCGGGCTCTAGAGTGCAGGCTCAGTAGTTGTGGTGCACGGGCTTAGATGCTCTGTGGCATGTGGGATCTTCCTGGACCAGGGCTCGAACCCGTGTCTCCTGCATTGGCAGGCGGATTCTTTTTTTTTTTTTTTTTTGGCAGGCGGATTCTTAACCACTGCGCCATCAGTGAAGCCTGGAAACATAGCATTCTTGATGGAGATACGTTTACTAATTCGTTGCAATATTATTCTGCTACATACAGAAGCACCACTTGAAGCTATTCACTAGAGTAGTCAGCATGTCCTAGGATACTGAAATAGAAAGCGTCACAGGAGCTTGTGGGAGGACTTCCCTGGTGGTCCAGTGGTTAAGACTTTGTGCTTCCAATGAAGGGGGCGCAGGTTCAATCCCTGGTCAGGGAACTAAGATCCCACATGCTGCATGGCTAGAAAAAAAAAACACAAAGAAACACTTGACTGATAAGTGTTTCCAGTTTTTTTTTTTCTGGTTTTGAGGAGTATCACAAAAGCGTGTCTCAAGAGCAACTGTGACAATGTTTTTCACATATACTAATCATCATCCCCTTGGAGCCTCAATAAATGGTATAGGAATTTCTCCTTGGGTCAACATTGTCCAAGTTCACATCCTCATATCTCTGGGTCTGTTGACTAAACTGTTCATTCCACAGTTTTCGTACCCTGTATGTGTCATTGTTTATCCGACCTCAACAAATACTATTTTTTTTTTTTTTTTTTTTTTTTTTGCGGTATACGGGCCTCTCACTGTTGTGGCCTCTCCCGTTGCAGAGCACAGGCTCCGGACGCGCAGGCTCAGCGGCCATGGTTCACGGGCCCAGCCACTCTGTGGCATGTGGGATCTTCCCGGACCGGGGCACGAACCCGTGTCCCCTGCATCGGCAGGCGGACTCTCAACCACTGTGCCGCCAGGGAAGCCCAACAAATACTGTTTTGAAGCATCTTTTTGTGTGTGTGTGTGTGTGTGTGTGTGTGTGTGTGTGTGTGTTATTTTTAAATAATTTTTTTATTTTATTTTTGGCTGCGTTGGGTCTTCGTTGCTGCGCACGGGCTTTCTCTAGTTGAGGCAAGCGGGGGCTACTCTTCATTGTGGTGCGCAGGCTTCTCATTGCAGTGGCTTCTCTTGTTGCAGAGCAGTGGCTTCTCTTGTTGCAGAGCACTGGCTCTAGGTGCGCGGGCTTCAGTAGTTGTGGCTCACGGACTTAGTTGCTCCTCGGCATGTGGGATCTTCCTGGACCAGGTCTTGAACCCTTGTCCCCTTCATTGGCAGGTGGGTTCTTAACCACTGCGCCAACAGGGAAGCCCATTTTGAAGCGTCTTAATGAGAGAGCTTATGAAGTTGAATGATGACTTCAATGAAGTACTGTTTTTTCTTTTTTTAAAGTAAATTTTTACTTACTTATTTTTGTCTGCGTTTGGTCTTTGTTGCTGCTTGCGGGCTTTGTCTAGTTGCGGCGAGGGGGGCTACTTTCATTGCGGTGCATGGGCTTCTCATTGTGGTGGCTTCTCGTTGCGGAGCACGGGCTCTAGGCACATGGGCTTCAGTAGTTGTGGCACATGAGCTCAGTAGTTGTGGCTCGTGGGCTTAGTTGTTCTGCGGCATGTGGGATCTTCCCGGACCAGGGATCAAACCCGTGTCCTCTGCATTGGCAAGCAGATTCTTAACCACTGTGCCACCAGGGAAGTCCCTCTATGCATTATAAATGAACTTGACTTCTATTTATTTAGTCAGCAGGTTCATATTTTTATGATATTCTTAGTGTTCTTGTTTTTTTTTTGTAATGCGTGGGTGGTTGAATTGGGGAATGGCCCTTCATCGTGAAACTGGTGACCAGACTCTTAAAGTTCTTCATATATTTTCAGTATTAACCCATTATCACATACATGAATTGCAAATATTTTCTACCCGTTCTGCAGATTGTCTTTTCACTCTACTGAGTGTGATTTGATGCACAATAGTTTGTAATTTTGATGTAGTCCAGTTTATCTGTTTTTACTTCCATTTGCTGTGCTTTTGCAGTCGTATGTTCTCAATCATTGCTGTATCCAGTGCCGTAAAGATTTTTTTCCTATGTTTTCTTCTAGGAGTTTTATGCTTTTAGGTTGTATGTTTAGATCTTTGTCCTATTTTTTAAAAATTATTTATTTATTTATTTATTTGGCTGTGTTGGGTCTTAGTTGCAGCATGTGGTATCTTCGTTGTGTCATGTGGGATCTTTCGTTGTGGCACACAGGCTTCTCTCTAGTTGTGGTACGTGGGCTCAGTAGTTGCAGTGCGTGGAGTTAGTTGCCCCACGACATGTGGGATCTTAGTTCCCCGACCAGGGATTGAATCCACATCCCCTACTTTGGAAGGTTTATTCTTAACCACTGGACCACCAGGGAAGTCCCTAGATCTCTGTTCTATTTTGAGTTAATTTTTTACATGGGTTCATGCAGCAGTCCTACTACATTCTTTTACATGTGGGTATCTGATTTTCTCAACATCTTTTTTTCAAGAGGCTGCTTTTCCCTCATTGAGGAATCTTGACACCTTTGTGGCACATCATTTGACTGTATATGCAAGAGTTTATTTCTGACGTCTTTTCCACTGGTGTTTCTGTCTGTCTTTATATTGGTACCATACTCTTACTATTAGTTTTTCTTTTTAATAAATTTTGAAATAAGGAAGTATGAGACCTTCAACTTTGTTCTTTTCAAGGTTGTTTTTCCTATTCAGGGTCTCTTGAGATTCAGTGTATGTCCCAGGATGTAAGTGTTTATTTTTTCCAAAATTGATATTGTGGTTTTGCTAGGTATTGCTTTGAATCTCTTGATCATTTTGTTGGTATTGACGTAATGACAATATTGTCTTTCAGTCCATGAACTGGGGATATCTGCATTTACTTGTGTATTTTCTAATAATTTTCAGCAACGATTTTAGTTACAGTGTACAAGTCTTTTTTATGTGGCTAAGGTTTTGCCTAAGTATTTTATTCTTTTTGATGCTATTTGAAATGGAAATGTTTTCTCAATTTTCTTTCTAATTGTCCATCATTAACATATAGAATACAATTTTTACATGTTGACTTTATATCTTCCAATTTTCCTGAATTCATTAGTTACTTATATCAGGATTTTTTTTGTGGAATCTCATGTTTTTTCTACATATTAGATTATGTCATCTCTAAACAGACATAATTTTCTTCTCCTTTCTCTAATTGGATACCTTTTATTTTGTTTTCTTGCCCATTTGTCTGGCTGGGACTCCAGCTATGTGTTTAAGAGAAATAGTGAGAGCAGGTATCTTGTCTTGTTCCTGATCTGAGAGAAGAAGCTTTCAGTCTTTCCCCATTGTGTATGATGTTAGGTGTGGGCTTTTTATATTAGTCTTTTATTGTGTTACTGTATTTATTTCTATTCCTACTGTATTGAGTGTGTTTATTATGAAAGGCTGTTAACTAGTCAAATGCTTTTCTGCATCAGTTGAGATAATCATGTAGTGTATTTTCTTATATTTAATGTGCAGTTTTACATTGAAAGATTTCATTTGTTGGAGTATCCTTGCATTCCAAGAATATATCCTCTTTGGTTGTACTGTATAATCCTTTCGTAGTACTGTTAAATTTCATTTACTCTTGTTTGATTGATGAGTTTTGCATCAATATTAAGATTTATTTATTTATTTTATATTTTAGTTTTGGCTGCGTTGGGTCTTCATTGCTGCGTGCGGGCTTTCTCTAGTTGTGGCAGTGGAGGCTGCTCTTCGATGTGGTGCTCGAGCTTCTCATTGTGGTGGCTTCTCTTGTTGCAGAGCATGGGCTCTAGGTGCATGGGCTTCAGCAGTTGTGGCATGTGGGCTCAGTAGTTGTGGCTCGCAGGCTCTAGAGTGCAGGCTCAGTAGTTGTGGTGCACGGGCTTAGTTGCTCCGTGGCATGTGGGATCTTCCCAGACCAGGGCTCGAACCTGTGTCCCCTGCATTGGCAGGAGGATTCTTAAACACTGCGCCACCAGGGAAGTCCAGTTTTGGACTGACTTTGATTTTAGAGTAATTCTAGCCTCATAATGAGTTTTGAAGTGTTTCCTGTTCAAATTTTGGGGAAGAGTTTGAAGAAGCTTGATCTTAATTCTTTTAAGATGTTGGGTAGAGTTCAGTAGTGACGCTATCTAGCTTTCCTTTGGATTTTCTTTCTTTCTTTCTTTCTTTCTTTTTTCCTGGCTGCACCATGCGGCATGTGGAATCTTAATTCCATAATCAGGGATCAAACCTTGACCTGCAGTGGAAGCACGGAGTCTTAACCACTGGAGCACCAGGGTTTTTTTTTTTTTGCGGTATGCGGGCCTCTCACTGCTGTGGTCTCTCCTGCCGCGGAGCACAGGCTCTGGACATGCAGGCTCAGTGGCCATGGCTCACGGGCCCAGCTGCTCCGCGGCATGCGGGATCCTCCCGGACCGGGGCACAAACCCGTGTCCCCTGCACCGGCAGGCGGACTCCCAACCACTGCGCCACCAGGGAAGCCCTCTCCTTTGATTTTGATCAGTGATTTTTGGTTAGTGACTCAGTCTCCTTACAAGGAATGGGTTTGTTCAGGTTTTTTATTTCTTCATGACTCTATTGATAGGTGTGTGTCTCTGGGAATTCATTCAGATTTTGCAATATTTAGGCATAGAATTATTCTTGGTATTCTAATTTTTTTTTTATTTCTGTGGAATCAATTGTAATGCCCCCACTTTCATTTTTTATTTTAGTTATTCGGACTTCTCTCTTTTTGGTTAATCTACTTAAGGTTTTATTATGTCTATCTGATCAAAGAACCAACTTAATTTTGTGATTTTCTGTAGTTTTTTATTCTTTTTGTATATCTCTTAATTTAATTTTTTTTCTTTCTAGCTTTGACTCTGTTTCCTATGGTCTTTTTTTCTTTTTCTTTTCATTTTTAAAATTATTTTTATTCACGTGATAAACCACTATCTTTTATGTGCATTCCTTTGTATTTTTTTTTTCAAGCTTTAAGATACAATCAACATAATATTGTGTAAGTTAAGTGTAATGATTTGCTACACGTTTATATTTTGAAAAGATTACCAGGTATGTTTGTTAAAACATCCATTAACTCACATAATTACAATTTTGTTTGTGTGGTGAGAACATTAGAAGGTTACTGTCTTAACAACTTTCAAGTATATAATACAGTATTAATAATCATAGTCAGCATGCTGTATGTTAGATCCCCAGAACTAATTCATCTTGACTAACATCTCCCCATTTCTGCTAATGCCCCAGCCTTTGGTAATCACTATTTTACTTTCTGTTTGGCTTTTTTTCCCCCCAACTATAAGTGAGATTATTCTTTATTTGTTTTTCTCTCAGACTTATTTTACTTAGCATAATCCCTTCAAATGCTCTCCACGTTCGTACAGATAGCAGGATTTCATTCTTTCTTATGGCTGAATAATATCTCATTTTCTATAGAAATGAGTTTTTTTTTTATGCATTCATTAGTTGGACACTTAGGTAGTTTCCATATCCTGGCTATGGCTTATACAGCTTTAATGAACATAGGAATGCAGATACCTCTGTGTGATAGTGATGACTTCATTTCTTTTCGGTATATACCCACATGTGGAATAACTATGTTATGCGGTGCTTTAAAAAAATATTTTGACTGTAATTAGTTTTTTCCAGTGACTAAAACGAATTATAATCTTCTGGTAGTACGGTAGGGTTCTCTTTAATCCACAGCCTTACTAACACTCATACCTCTTGGTTTTTTTGTTTTTGTTTTTGTTTTGGCTGCTGGACCACCAGGGAATTCCCCCTCTTTTGTCTTTTTGATAATAGACATTCTAAAGGTGTGAAGTGATATCTCCTTGAGGGTTTGATTTGCATTTTCTCCTAAAGGAGGAGCTGGGAACTGGGAAACTTTCTCCTGTTTATTCTCACCTTATTGTGCCTTGGAGGGATTGAGTCAAAAATCATGATTACACTTTTTGGTTCTGTGTTTTGAGTGTAGGCATTTCTTTGGGTGTTTCAGCTTCTCACCTGGTTCTTAGAGTTATTCCAAAGGATTTTGTTGGGAATTCCCTGGTGGTCCAGTCTTTAAGACTCTGTGCTTTCACTGCTGAGGGCAACCTTCAGTCCCTGGTCAGGGAACTACGATCCTGCCAGCCATGTGGTGCAGCCAAAAAAACCCAAACCCAAACAAAACAAAACCCACAAAGATTTTTGTTCTTGTTGTATATTGTTGTTAATTCAGTGTCTCCATGGGCTAAGTGCCTGGAGTTTACTGGTCTGCTATCTTGCCAACATCGTTTTTCATGTCTTTTTTTTTTTCATGTCTTTTTTATGGCAGAGATTGTGTTAAGAGATCCAGTGCTATGATTTCCAGTAATTAGAGCAGGACAGCAAAAGGAACACTGTTGTTTTTAACACCAAATAAGGAGTCTTAGTCTAAAAAGTTGATATGACAAATTGTTAAAATTTTTACAATGTTAGGTAATTAATAATTTAGTTAATAAGATTCTTTTTAAATTTATTTATTTACTTTTGGCTGAGTTGGGTCTTTGTTACTGGGAGCGGGCTTTCTCTAGTTGTGGCGAGCGGGGGCTAACTCTTCGTTGCGGTGCGTGGGCTTCTCATTGCAGTGGCTTCTCTTGTTGTGGAACACGGGCTTCAGTAGTTGTGGCACGTGGGCTTCAGTAGTTGTGGCACGCGGGTTCTAGAGCACAGGCTCAGTAGTTGTGGCTCACAGGCTTAGTTACTCCTTGGCATGTGGGATCTGCCCAGACCAGGGCTTAAACCCATGTCGCCTGCATTGGCAGGCGGATTCTTGACCACTGTGCCACCAGGGAAGTCCTCTTTTTTTTTTTTTAACTAATATGATCACATCTTAAAATGCTCATACCTTGGGAAACACCTCCTGTTATCTTTGTTTCTTGAAACAAACTGTCTGCCCACCCAGCTAGGAGATTATCATTGTGAACTCTTGTCTCCCTGCTTTGTTATACTGTAAGGTTTCATTGTATCTGCAAGAAAATGTGCAGAATAAACTTATCTATCTCCTTTTGATGGCCATTTCCTATGTTTTCCTTCCAAATCCTGCTTCTTACATTCTTGGATGTATCTCCGGTAATGTCTGTGTATTTTTCTCTCTCTTTTTTGGGGGGGTTTTTATTGCTAAGCACGGGCTTTCTCTAGTTGCAGTGATCAGGGCTACTCTTCGTTGCAGTGCACAGGCTTCTCATTGCAGTGGCTTCTCTTGTTGCGAAGCACAGGCTCTAGGTGCGTGGGCTTCAGTAATTGTGGCACATGGGCTCAGTAGTTGCAGTTCGTGGGCTCTAGAGCGCAGGCTCAGTAGTTGTGGTGCACAGGCTTAGTTGCTCCATGGCATGTGGGATCTTCCCAGACCAGGGCTGAACCCATGTCCCCTGCATTGGCAGGCGGATTCTTAACCACTGAGCCAGCAGAGAAACCCGTGTTTTTCTCTTGAATATATATTCCTGGAAATGGAACTCATGGATATTAAAATTGGTACATTTCATACCAGATATTGCTAGAGATAAAAACCTGCTTTCTCTTTACAATATCACACTCTCTCCGTTTTAAAATTTCTTTTGCTTTTGTTGCATGCCCATGGTATAAGTCCCGTGGTTAAAAACGAGATGGTACAGTACTACTTGCTAAACCAGTTCTTCTTTTCTTCCCCATTCAGTATTCTCATTGCCCTGGTACAGTTACATTCCCACAGTTTAGAAAGCACAAGCTGTGTTCCCACACGTCCATTACTCCTTGTCCTCCATTCTTGGCCTTCCCAGTTCTGACCTTTCCTCACATGGTCCCTTGATGTGGATGGAATACACTGTTATTTGCTAGCATATTTGGTTTTTTTCTTCTGAACTCCCTAATTCCCAGAGCCTTTTTTCACCCATCCCACTGTCTTCCCACACTTTTCACATTGTAAAAAATCATGTGTATTCCTACAGTGAATTAATTTCACTAGGCAGGACCTTAATTTATATGTGCAGAGGTGGTGCCTCCGAAACCATTTCCAGGAAGGAAGGCTGAGTAATGCTATATACAGCTCACCCTTGAAGTTTTCTTTCTGAACTCTTGGTATTCATATCCTGTATCTCTCACTTACTTTCTGTGTAAATTGGTTTCATGTACATGAACCCTGTGAGTCTGATGCCCTTATTTGAAAAATTGGGCTTTGAATATTTCATGTTTCACAGTAAAGATTTGAAGGTTACTTTTAAAAAATACTAACTTTCATGTTTATTGTGAACTATCCGTTTGTCTACATTATAACTTGGATGTTTTTATTTGTAATTGATCCCAACAACATTGTCTCTGATCCTAGTTAATAAATTTTCAGGGCTTCCCTGGCGGCTCAGTGGTTAAGAATCCACCTGCCAATGCAGGGGGACACGGGTTAGAGCCCTGATCCGGGAAGATCCCACATGCTGCAGAGCAACTAAGCCCATGCGCCACAACTACTGAGCCTGTGCTTTAGAGCTCACGAGCCCAACTACTGAAGCCTGTGAACCTAGAGCCCATGCTCTGCAACGAGAGAAGCCATCGCAATGAGAAACCCGTGCATACACCACAACGAAGAGTAGCCCCTGCTCGCCACAACTAGAGAAAGCCCGCGTGCAGCAACAAAGACACAGCGCAGCCAAAAATAAATCAATAAAGTAAATAAATATTAAAAATAAATAAATTTTCAATGCACACTGTATTACATACACTTTGGGGCCAATAATTTAAGGTAACTGCCTAGATAGGCCATAGCTCAATGCTATCTGGTTTTCAATACTAAACTGCCATGTGTTTACATTATCCATCAGGTAAGCTTGTTTTGGATTATTTACCATTATAACGCATTGTCGGTTCTTTAGCATTTACTTATGTACAAATATGCAGAAATTTTGTACAATATGATACTTTTTTCTCCTCATTTACAAGACAGCAGTGGGATTCCCTGGCAGTCCAGTGGTTAGGACTCAGCGCTTTCACTGCCATGGGCCCAGGTTTGACCCCTGGTTGGGGAACTAAGACCCTACAAGCCACTTGGTGTGGCCAAAAAAAAAAAAAAAAAGACAGCAGTATGCTTACTGCCAATTACTGTGCTTTGGAGTCATGGTGGGAAAATGCCCTTTTTTTGAGAGCTAATACAAGTTTGTACAGCGTTAGGGTTTTTGTCATAGGGTGTTTTGGAACTAGGCTACCCTAAAATTATTATTTTTTAATTTTTTTTATTTTTCTCAGTTATATATCCTTATTTTGTTATTAACGTGTAGTTGATTTACAATATTATATAAGTTTCGAGTGTACAGCATAGTGATTCACAATTTTTAAACGTTATACCCCACCTAAGATTACTTTGAAATACATGTTATCACTTTCTTTCGTAAGGGATCATATTTCTTTACTGTTCCTTAAATTTTGAACATTTTGTTTGGGAAGCTTTATTACTCTGTTCAGGATAAGTATTATTTTTGGTTTAATATCATGTTATTGACAAGAAATGACTTTGTTCTGGACTATAATTAATAGGATTCCTATGGTTCTTTATATCTTGTAGATATCTGTCATATATATGTAATGAAGAAATTACAACCTAAAGTGAACAGTGATGGAGGAGAAGTATTCCAAACAGTGATGTTGGAAACATGTGAAAGCTGTGAAATAAGAGATTTTTACTTCAAGGAAATCCAGGAAAATATGCATGTCTTTGAGTATCAGTGGAGAGATGATGAAAGAAATTGCAAAGGAATGCCTATAACCTGTAAAGAAAATCTCACTTATAAAAGAAATCAACATTGGAAAAGGGATGCAGGAAACAAGCCTGTTGAAAATAGGCTTGGATCAAGCTTTCGAGATAAACTGCTGATATATCAAACTGAAGGGAAAATTTATGAATGTAATCAATCTGTGAAGTCTACCAACAGTAGAGGCTTATTTTCAATACTTGAAAGAATTACTCCTAGTGTCCAGGCCAACATTTCTAATATATATGGGAATGATCTTATCCATCTTTCAGGACTGGCACAGGAACAGAAAGCATACAAGGGAAAACCTTACAAATGTCGTCAGTTTGGCAAAATGTTTCGTCGGGGCTCATACCTCACTAGACATCAGATAATCCACACAGGAAAGAAATCATACAGATGTGATGTATGTGGCAAAGTCTTTCGTCGAAGTTCACACCTTGCAAGTCATCGGACAATTCATACTGGAGAGAAACCTTACAAATGTAATGAGTGTGGCAAGCTCTTTAGTCAAAAAGCACACCTTGGAAGTCATCAGCGAATTCATAGTGGAGAGAAACCTTACACATGTAATGAGTGTGGCAGAGCCTTTACTCTTCGCTCAAATCTCATCAGACATCAGAAAATTCATACAGGAAAGAAATTATATAGATGTGATATATGTGACAAAGTCTTTAGTCGAAATTCACACTTTGCAAATCATCAGAGACGTCATACTGAAGAGAAACCTTACAAATGCAGTGAGTGTGGCAAGGTCTTTACTCAAAATTCACATCTTACAAGACATCAGAGAATTCATAGTGGAGAGAAACCTTACACATGTAGTGAGTGTGGCAAAACCTTTAATTTTCACTCAAACCTCATTAAACATCAGAAAATTCATATAGGAAAGAAATTATATAAATGTGATGTATGTGGCAAAGTCTTTATTAGAAATTCACACTTTGCACGTCATCAGACAATTCATACTGGAGAGAAACCTTACAAATGCAATGAGTGTGGCAAGGTCTTTAGTCAAAATTCACATCTTACAAGACATCAGAGAATTCATAGTGGAGAGAAACCTTACACATGTAATGAGTGTGGCAAAGCTTTTAGCCAAAGTTCAAGCCTGGTTGACCATCAGAAAAGTCATTCTGGAGAGAAACCATATAAGTGTTTTGAATGTGGCAAGGCCTTTAAGCAATGGTATTACATCAAGATTCACCGAAGAATTCACACTGGAGAGAAACCGTACAAATGTGACGTGTGTGGCAAAGCCTATATCGCTCTTTCAAGCCTAACTAATCATCAGGTAATCCATACTGGAGAGAGACCTTACCAATGTAATGAATGTGGGAAGTCATTTAGGCAACAGTCTGAAATCAGGATTCACCAAAGAATTCACGATGCAGAGAACCCTTTCAAGTGTAATGAATGTGGCAAAGCCTTTACTCAGCGTTCAACTCTCACTACACATCAGATAATCCATAAAAGAGAGAAACCATGTAAGTGTGATGTATGTGGAAAGGTCTTCAGTCAAAAATCACACTTTAAAATCCATCAGAGAATTCATTCTGGGGAGAAGCCATACAAGTGTCATGAGTGTGACAAAGCGTTTATCGTGCGTTCGAGCCTCACTTCCCATCAGGTAATCCATACAGGAGAGACAGAACATAAATGTGACGTTTGTGGCAAGGGCTTCAGTCAAAATTCACACCTCGTGACTCACTGTAGAGTTCACACTGGAGAGAAGCCTTACAAATGTAATGTGTGCAGCAAAGCATTTAGTGTGCGATCAGGCTTAACTTCCCATCAGGTAATCCATACAGGAGAGAAACCACATAAATGTAACGTATGTGGCAGGGGCTTCAGACAGACTTATCACCTAGTGAATCACCAGAGGACTCATACAGGAGAAAAGCCTTTCAAATGTAATGAATGTGGCAAAACATTTAGCGTGCAGTCAACCTTAACTTCCCATCAGGTCATCCATACGGGAGAGAAACCACATAAATGCGCCGTGTGTGGCAAGGGCTTCAGACAAAGTTCACAACTCGTGACTCACCGTAGGATTCATACTGGAGAGAAACCTTACAAATGTAATGAGTGTAACAAAGCATTTAGTATGCGATCAACCTTAACTTCCCATCAGGTAATCCATACAGGAGAGAAACCGTTTAAATGTGAAGTATGTGCAAAATTCTTCAGTTACAGGTCTCACCTGGTGTATCATCGGAGAATTCATACTGGAGAGAAAACTTAACAGATGACTTGATTGTGGCAAAGCCTTTATTTTGCGTTCAGGCCTATCTTACCATCAGGTAATCCACACTGGTGAGAGACATTACAAATGTAATCAGTGTTGCAAGGCTTTTAGAAGGTGTTCACTCCTTAGGCTTCATGAGAAAATTCATACTCAGTAGAAGCTGTATAAATGTATGGCGTGTGTCAAGGCTTTTAGAGAATGGTTTGACCTTAGTATTCTGTAAAGAATTCATTCTGGAGAGAAACCTTACAAATGATATGAGTGTGTAAAACCTTTACTCGGGTCACATTTCACCAGTCATCAGGTAATCCGTCCTGGACAAAACCTTACACATTTACTGAATGTGGCAAGGCTTTTTAGGTATTGCCTACACTCGGGGTTCACCAAATACTTTGTACTTACAAATGCAAGGAGTGTGGCAAAGTTTTGAGTTATTGCTTACTTTCAGGATACATAAGAATATATGTCTTGGAGACAAACCACACAAATCTAATGTGCATAGCAAGGATTTTACCCAGACATAAAAGGGGGAACATACTGGAGCAATAGTTTACAAATGCAGCGGGAATGGCAACAGTTTTACCTTGAGTTCAAGTATTATACAACAACTGAGAGTCCATATTGAGGAGAAGCCGTATAGATGTATGGACAGAGGTTTATCCAGGCCTCACACTGCACTAGACTTGAAAATATACATCTTCCAGAAAAACCATACAAAAGTAATGTGCAGGCTAAGGCTTTACTCAAAGACCAAAACTGTGGAACATAAGAGGAGTTATAAGGCTTCCCTGGTGGTACAGTGGTTAAGAACCCAGGGGACATGGGTTCAAGCCCTGGTCTGGGAAGATCCCACGTGCCGCAGAGCAGCTAAGCCTGTGCACCATGACTACTCAGCCTGCGCTCTGGAGCCCGTGAAACAACTACTGAGTCTGTGTGCCACAACTGCTGAAGGCCACGTGCCTAGAGCCCATGCTCTGCAATATGAGAAGCCACAACAAGGAGAAGACCGGGAACTGCAACCAAGGGTGAACCCCACTTGCCACAACTAGAGAAAGCCCCTGTGCACCAATGAAGACCAATGAAGACCCAACCCAGCCAGATAAGTAAATAAATAAAACTTTATTTAAAAAAAAGAATCCGTCTGCCAGTGCAGGAGACATGGGTTCAAGCCCCGGTCCAGGAATATCCCGCATGCCGCGGAGCAACTAAGCCCATGCGCCACGACTACTGAGCCTGCACTCTAAAGCCCGCGAGCCACAACTACTGAGTCCTTGTGCCACAACTGCTGAAGCCCGTGGACCTAGAGGACGTGCTCTGCAACAAGAGAAGCCACTGCAATGAGAAGCCTGTGCACCGCAACAAAGATCCAAAGCAGCCAAAAAGGAAAAAGTTATATTGAAGAGCAACCTTACAAATGTAATGACTGTTGTACAGTTTTTTTAATCAAGTATTCACATCTTTGGCGTAATGAGTGAATTCATGCAAGACAGAAACTATACAGATATATTAAACATGGAAATACCTTTAAGAAACAGTGTGTTCTTAAGATTCACCAAAGAATTCGTGTTGGGGAGAATCCTTACAAATGTAACGTGTAAATTTTTTGGCCAATTCTTACAACACGCCATACATCCAATAATCCATACTAGGAATAACTAAGTCTTTACTTCTCTGAGATTAACCTGAGATGTTACATACTACAGAATAATTACAAGTCACAAAATATTAAAACTTATGTATATCACTGCAGCAAGGACATGTGGAAATGGCCCTTCTGTTCTAATAAAATGTAGAGTATTTCATTTGAGTATTCTTGAAAAGGCTGCATTGCTACTTTATGAATTTCAAGCTAAGATTTGAAGTCTTTTGATTTTATACCTTTCTTACAGGAATTTCCTGATGGTCTCTGGGATGGAGTCAAGACGAAGGGGCCAAATTCACTAGGTGTGGTTCATTCATATCCACCTTTCCTGGAAAAACAATACTAAAGGACTTCCCTGGTGGTCCAGTGGTAAAGAATCTGCCTTCCGGGCTTCCCTGGTGGTGCAGTGGTTGAGAGTCTGCCTGCTGTTGCAGGGGACACGGGTTCATGCCCCGGTCCAGGAGGATACCACATGCCACGGAGCGGCTGGCCCCGTGAGCCATGGCCGCTGAGCCTGCGCATCCGGAGCGTGTGCTCTGCAACGAGAGAAGCCACAACAGTGAGAGGCCCGCATACCGCAAAAAAAAAGAAAGAATCCGCCTTCCAATGCAGGGGATGTGGGTTAGTCCTTGGTCAGGGAACTAAGATCCCACATGCTGTGGGGAAACTAGCCCACGCGCTGCAACTACTGAGCTTGCGCTTCTCAACTAGAGAGCCTGCGTGCCACAAACTACATATCCCATGTGCCCTGGAGCATGCGTGCCACAACTAGAGAAGAGAAAACCCTCATGCCACAACTAGAGAGAAGCCCACCTGCCACAACAAAGACCCAGTCTGCTGCAATGAAAGATCCCGCATGCCTCAATAAAGATCTCATGTGCCACAACTAAGACCCGACCTAGCCAAAAAGAAAAAAAATACTGAGTTACATAACAATATTGAATGAATTAGAATCAGGGAAGGGCAGAGAATAATGTAAACCTATGATATCAGTTATCATGCTTATGTTCAAGGTGCCCATCCATAGATAGTGGGTTATAGTACAGAATGTTCTTCCAACTGACAATGAACAGATCAAGCATTAAGGACTGGACTTTTCATGGGAGGAGAGTCACAGGTTACTAGGACTCGTTATTTGTTAGAAATAATGCACTGGAAATGGTGGTTACGTTCTCCACTGAATGGCAATGGTTAATGAAAAATTAGTCTTTTTTTTCAGTAAATTTATTTTTGGCTGCGTTGGGTCTTCATTACTGCACATGGGCTTTCTCTAGTTGTGGCAAGCAGGGGCTACTCTTTGTTGTGGTGTGCAGGCTTCTCATTGTGGAGCATGGGCTCTGGAGCACAGGCTCAGTAGTTGTGGCACACAGGCTTAGTTGCTGTGCGGCATGTGGGATATTCCAGAACCAGGGCTTGAACCCCTGTCCCCTGCATTGGCAGGTGGATTCTTAACCACTGCGCCACCAGGGAAGTCTGAAAAGTTAGTCTTATTCTTGGAAATTGAATAGAGAGCGGTTAACCAAGAGTGGAATTTAGTCAGAAGAAACCAAATAGTATTTGTAGTTATATGATTCACATTTAATTGCTGCTGCTGTTTTATTCAGAATGTATCATAGGTCTCTTATTTAATAAATCACTTTTTTTTAAACCACGGATTAATCATGTTCTTTCTACCAACACAGTTTTACCCCACCTCAGTAATATATTACAGAAACTGAGAATGCACTATTAGGCTCTCAGGGCTGAAAATGTATCTGTAACAATTTCTTTCAATGAAGGAATCAAGCAGCATACTTGGGGAGATTACATACTCATATAATTTGTACTTGAGTTATTCTCTCCACACTCTATTCCAGAATATTTGGATGGCTATAGTGAAAATACCATAGCAGTGCATTTTAGAGGCTGACTTCCATTAGTGTGCAAAAATGGAACTGAGTAAATTTAAAGATCTAATTGGCTAGGACTTCCCTACTAGTCCAGTGGTTAAGAATCTGCCTTCCAACGCAGAGGACGCGGGTTCAATCCCTGGTCGGGGAACCAAGAGCCCAGATGCCGCAGGGCAACTAAGCCTGTGTGCCACAGCTAGAGAGCCCAGGTGTCACAACTACTGAGCCCCCAGGCTGCAGAGCACACGCGCCGCAATGAAGGATCCCACATGCCACAACGAAGATCATGTGTGCCGCAACTAAGACGCGACACAAATTTAAAAAAACATCTAATTGGCTTTGTTGAATGATTCATGAATAGGGCAGCATGCCATCTAGGGTGGTGCTCAAGGAGCTGTACAGTTATGAACGCTCTTGTAGGGAGAAAGTGGGTTAAGACAGACTTACTGGCACAAAAAAAAATTAAAAAGGATTGTTTGAGGCTAGGTCTCCTATTTTGGGTAGTCGTGCAGCTGAGGTCTTATTCTGTAGATAACCTCACTAGTGTTGATCTGGAAATTGCAGTTACTGGTTTCAGGCCACATTCTAGGGAGGGATGAAACTACAATTAAGACTTGGTTTGCTGTCCTGGGGTGAAGGGACTCTGCCTTGGCCTTGTTATTTCTTTTTCACACCACCTAAAACCTGACATACTTTCACGAATATGCAGTATATGAATATATTTTATGTGGTTTTTTGTGTGTGTGCGCTAGAATAAAAGCCATGGCATAAACCTTGATTTACATGAAGTGAAAATAGGAATATAGGAAGTAAACCAAAAATATTAGAATATAAAAGATTTTCAGAGGTCATTAAAAGTAGAACATTTTTGTGCTTGGAACGCTTAGTGAAACAGTTTGAAGAGGTCAATGTTCTTCAGTTTCCTATTAAGAATAAACAATATACAGGGGGCTTCCCTGGTGGCGCAGTGGATAAAACTCCGTGCTCCCAATGCAGGGGGCCGGGTTCAATCTCTGATCAGGGAACTGGATCCCACATGCGTGCCGCAACTAAGTTCACATGTCACAACTTGCTTCAGTCTCACTAGCAGGACTTGAAAGCAAACTCTTGACAAAAAGACACTGACGGGTTTTTGTTTTGTGTGTGTGTGGCGTTTTCCTGTTGTTTTTGTTTTGTTTTTTGGTTTTGGTTCAGCTGTGCAGCTTGCAGGATCTTAGTTCCCTAACCAAGTTCCTAACCACTGGACCAACAGGATATTCCCTTACTTAAACCATTTTCATCTTAACAGGAAACATCTTAGTTTCCGACGTAACTGGCCCACGCAACTGTAAGCTTTTTACCTTAAAACTGTTACAGTCACTTAAACTAAGCACGTTAAGTTACTGGGAAGCACCTTCGGTGCCCGCCCCCTGCCAGGGCTTCTCGCTCTCCCTTCTCAGACCTGGGCTCCCTCCTCCTTCGGCTCCTCGCTGGAAGCTCTCCGCCCAGGCCACGATCCCCCGAGGCCCTGCTTCTAATCGCGCGCGCAATTTCCAGAGGACCTGGAAGCGGATACGGCGGAGACAGGGTCATAAGACACAGGGTGAATTTCTCCTTTCTAGTGAAAATCCGCGTGCCGGGGCCTTTCTTACTCCCTCTTCAGGGTCTTGTGAATGACTACGGGCCTAAAATCCCCACACCCGCCCCTGAATTTACCCCAGGTAAATTCAGATCTAGCCGGTCTGAATCTTTTCGGGGATCTTTTCTCTTCGGGTTGTAAATTTCTCTGAGGATGGTGCTTGCCCTGTATTTTCTACCTTCGGTCCACGTGGACACCGCCTTTCGCAACACTTCGCTGCTTAAAACCTGTTAACTGTCTCGGCCTCCCCTTGTAAAGTCCTTGACCGCGAGGTGGATTCGCCCTTCACCCCACTCCCAGCCTCGCCCTCTCGGCCCCTGTAGGGCAGCACCGGCCGCCCCGCTCCTGGACAGGCCGCGTCCCCTCCCCGGTCCTGGGGTTCTTCAGAGCCCGTCCCTCTCCTGAGACCCCCTCCCTCCCTCCCAGCGCCTCTGTCCTTGCGTCTCCTCAGGCCGGTCCTTCTGCTCCACAGGCTTCTTTCTTGGTCAGCCCTTCCCCTCACCCCGCGTAGGGGGACGTGACCTGCGCCAGCCTCGTGGACACCCGTGGTTCTTCCGTGCCAAGTTCAACTCAGGTGGAAAATGGCCTCTTGCGGTAGGCGGGCATCTTATTCACTCGCCATCTTTCTAAATATGGGGGCGAAGGGGGATCAGGAGAAGCAGAGACAGAGCGACCGAGAGAGGGATAGAAAAACTGAGAAGCAGAAAAGAATGAGGGAGAACCAATGGGAACTTAGACGGTGGCTGAGGGACTTGCAAAGAGATAGTGAAATGAAATAGATTTAGCCTTGAAACTAGCGGGCCAATAAAATAGAGAAGTAAATTTAAAAAGCCGGATCTCCGGCTGGGCAGCATGGCGAGAGGCCTGGTAGGAGCGAGGGCAGCAGTGGTGAGGCCCTGCACACAGTGAGTCCGGGAGAGGATAAAAGGTGGAACGAAGGCTTTCAGAGCAACAGGTGCTGGGAGAGAAAGAGGACAAAGGGGGACACGAAGAGCAGAGGAGGACAGAGCAGGAAGGAAGCGTCGCCAACTGAAGTGCCGGCGAGTGGGGAGGAACGGAATGTAAGGGGACCGGAAGAGGTGGAACCCAGAGGGTAGACAGGGAGCGGAGGTGGCGGAGAAAGAGGAACAAGGGGCAACAGGTTGCAGAGTGGGGCAGGCCAGGTGTGAGGGAGGAAATAGAGAAGAGGGCAGGAACAGCAGGAGAGCGGAGGGGAGCAAAAAGACGTAGACGGAGAAAACTAGGGAGACAGATAAACGGAATGAGATGGTGACACATAGTAGTGCAGGTAGGTGGTGGGAGCTGGATGCAGTTGGATGGTGAGCTGTTTGGATGTGGATGATTAAGTCGTGATATATGATTTGTGGTTTTAGAATATAGTACATTTAAAATTTGTTTAAATTATACAAATGAGGATGAGAATTGCAAAGCTGCTGTCTACAGGCTTATGCATTTTGTAATTATTTATATGAGAAGATAACTTCCATTTGCAATCCCTATTCAGCCAGGGGGACAGTGGCTTGATTCACTTAGTTGTGGGTCACGCCCTTCCCTTTTCCTGGCATGGAGTAGGGTTCAGGGGAGAGGACACCTGGGGCAAAAAATGACTGACTGTGTCACTACATGGTGCCTTTTTAAAGGAACATTTAAAGTATTTTTTGTGTGAATGCATTTACTTTTTCTTTCTTGATTCTGTATATATAATTTTTTTTTGTAGGTTGGAGTAAATCTTAGTTCATTCAGTTTCTCCTTTCCTGTAAATAAGTATTTATTTCTGGAATAATTTTTGGTGGTCTATAATTAACTCATATCATTCTTTTCTAAACATTTTAGTCTCAATTTTTAAAAACTTTAACAGCAGAATTTTTAGGTGAAAAAAATTCACAAATTATTTCTTTAAAAAATGTGTTTAAAAAAAAAAAAAAAGTATGTTTCAGGTTCCTTTGAGGCCTGCCTGCTTTCTCTTCTTTATCTCCTATATGGGAAAAGTTCCTTGGTAACTAATAAATAATTTTAGGCTATTTTGATGTGTACTTGGTAAAAATATCAATGATGGTTTATATTAACAGCCAAAAGCTAGTGTAACCAGTTAGTCTCATATTCCGTTTTCTTCCTTTTTGTGTGCTCTGTTAAAATTGTGAGCTGTGAGCTGTTATAAAGATGTTTCCCTCAGGGCCCTCTTGACTGTTCTGTGCAAGTGAGGAAGGATGGGCTGGATTGATGTGAAACCTTCCAACAAAGCCCCTCTATTTATGATGAAGAAGTTTGCTCACAGCTTATTTCTAAGCTGACCCCTTTCAGTGTTTTCCACACCAGCAGCAATGGTTTCGCAATGCTGTGTTTTTAAAATATTTTTCTTTGAGTTTCTGAGAAACAATAATTAATTGCTTGGTGTCAGTGTGATCAGACCTTGCAAGAGAAGTTTCCTTTGCTCAGGAACATGCAAGATCGTCCCTGTGTTTTTTATTTTTTGTTTTTTAAAATATTTATTTACTTATTTGGCTGCGTTGCGTCTTAGTTGCGGCACGCGGGGCTGTTCGTTGTGGAGCACGGGCTCCAG
Organism: Grampus griseus; assembly: GCF_964374135.1. Lineage (NCBI taxonomy): Eukaryota > Metazoa > Chordata > Mammalia > Artiodactyla > Delphinidae > Grampus > Grampus griseus. The sequence continues at coordinate 5,015,508 of NC_139013.1, forward strand.
AACGTGCAGGCTCAGTAGTTGAGGCGCGCAGGCTTAATTGCCCCGCGGCATGTGGGATCCTAGTTTCCCGACGAGGGATGAAACCCACACATCCCCTGCATTGGAAGGTAGACTCTCAACCACTGGACCACCAGGGAAGTCCCCGTCCCTGTGTTTTAAGTGGGATGGACAGTAAGGACAAACTTTGCCCACTGGTCCTTCAGGAAGCTTTTCAGAATTCAGTTCCACATGGCTCTCTTCACTGAATTCAGACCTTCTCAGAGATATCTCCCCTCTGGCCCTTGGGGAGCCCACTTGTAAAATGGAGATGAGAGAATAGACCAAAAATTCTGAGTGTGAGCAACAGTTACCCATGAAATGATTGGTCAAATTGGGTGTCTGTCTGTGTGTGGCAGTTCTTTTTGGAGAGAGTGTCCCGTTGTCTTTATTTTTTTTTACATAGATTTCTTTATTTTTCTTTCTTTATTTTTGGCTGTGTTGGGTCTTCGTTGCTGTGTGCGGGCTTTCTCTAGTTGTGGTGAGCAGGGGCTACTCTTGGTTGCGGTGCACAGGCTTCTCATTGCAGTGGCTTCTCTTGTTGTGGAGCACAGGCTCTAGGTGTGTGGGTTTCATTAGTTGTAGCACACAGGCTCAGTAGTTGTGGCTCGCAGGCTCTAGAGCACAGGCTCAGTAATTGTGGCGCACTGGTTTAGTCGCTACGCGGCATGTGGGATCTTCCCGGACCAGGGCTGAACCCGTATCCCCTGCATTGGCAGGTGGATTCTTAACCACTGCGCCACCAGGGAAGCCCTAGTTTTCCTTTCTTCTTATGTGATGCTCTGGGTTTGGTATCACAGTCATGTTGGCCGCATAGAATGAGTTTGGCAGTGTTTTCTCTTCAACTCTTTGTAAGATTTTTAGCAGGATTAGTGGTCATTCTTCTGTAAATGTTTGGTAGAATTATGCAGGTAAAGACATCTCTTCCTGAGTTTTTCTTTGAGGTTTCTCATTACTACTTGAATCTCTCTAGTTATAATTCTGTTCAGATTTTTTATTTCTTAATGTTTCCAACTTAGTAGGTTTATGTTTCTACGAAATTACCTGTATCTTATAGATTATGTAATGTGTAGGTATTATTGTTCATGGTACTCCCTTTTAATCCTTAAAAAAATTTTTTTTGACATCAGTTGCAATCACTTCTCATGATTTCAAAAGTATGTATCTTTTGTAGTTGAAATTATATCTTCAGTATATTCCCTGGCCTTGAATTTTTCCTACACTATCATGTTAATGGTTTAAATAGTAGGAAGATCACTAACATTTTCTGTGTATGTGTGTGTTTGTGTGGGTCCACATATATAGTGACCCTTCATGCTGTTCCATGTTGTTCACCTTGAACTTCTTCATTTTTTTTTTAATTAATTTATTTTTGGTTGTGTTGTGTCTTCATTGCTCCGTGTGGCCTTCCTCTAGTTGCGGCGAGTGGGGGCTACTATTCATTGCAGTGCACGGGCTTCTCATCGCGGTGGCTTCTCTTGTTGCACAGCATGGGCTCTAGGCGCCCGGGCTTCAGTAGTTGTGGCTCGCGGGCTCGGTAGTTGTGGCATGCAGGCTCTAGAGTGCAGGCTCAGTAGTTGTGGTGCACGGGCTTAGTTGCTCCGCAGCATGTGGGATCTTCCTGGACCATGGATTGAACCCACGCTGCCTGCATCAGCAGGTGGATTCTTAACCACTGTGCTACCAGGGAAGTCCTTTGAACTTTTTTTTGCGGTACGTGGGACTCTCACCGTCGCGGCCCCTCCCGCTGCAGAGCAGAGGCTCCGGACACGCAGGCCCAGTGGCCATGGGTCACGGGCCCAGATAAAAACTATCCTCATGGCCACTTGGTTAAAATTTTTTTTAATTGAGGTATAGTTAATTTACAATGTTGTCTTAGTTTCAAGTGTACAGCAAAGTGATTCAGCTATATATATATTCTTTTTTCAGATTCTTTTCCATTATAGGTTATTTCAAGATATTGAGTATAGCTCCCTGTGTGATTCAGTAGATCCTTCCTGTTTATCTGTTTTATTTATCGTAGTGTGTATATGTTAATCCCAAACTCCTAATTTATCCAACATTCCCCCCCACCCCAGAAATGTTTTTGTTTCAGGAACAGCTGACTTTTGAAGATGTGGCCATTGATTTCTCTTAGGATGAGTGGGAATGCCTGGACCCTGCACAGAGGGCCTTGTACAGTGACATGATGTTGGAAACGTAAAGGAACCCGATCTCCATGGGTGAGGATAACTTCTCTCTAGATGTTGGGATCTGCCCTTTTGTGTTATGCATTTTCCCCTGTGTGCCTCTTGGGGGGCCCCTTGGAGACTCAGACATGCAGCATCATGAGTTTAAACTGACCCTTTCTTCACATGATCTGTGCCTTTTGTGTTACATCAGAGGTTGTTCTAGAGCTTAACTATATATAAAGCTCAGTGGCAGGGCTTCCCTCGTAGTGCAGTGGTTAAGAATCCGCCTGCCAATGCAGGGGACACAGGTTCGAGTCTTGGTCCGGGAAGATCCCACATGCTGCAGAGCAGCTAATCCTGTACACCACAACTACTGAGCCTGCGCCCTAGAGCCCACGAGCCACAACTCCTGAGCCCATGCGCTGCAACTACTGAAGCCCACACACTCCAGAGCCCGTGCTCCGCAACAAGAGAAGCCACCGCAATGAGAAACCCGTGCACCGCAACGAAGAGTAGACCCTACTCGCCGCAACTAGAGAAAGCCTGCACACAGCAACGAAGACCCAACATAGCCAAAAAATAATAAATAAATAAAAATAAAATAAATTGAAAAAAAAAAGCTCAATGGCGGACTTTTTTTAAAAAAATCACATTAAAAGGTAGACATAAAATAGAATTATTAAGCACTGACTTTAGGCCCTTCTTAGGAGTCATTAATAAATACATCTCTTAAACTTGCTCAAGACCCATTTTATCTTTGACATCTCTGCCATGTTGTTTTTCTTTTTTTTAGTTTTTTAATTTAATTTTATTTATTTTTTTATACAGCAGGTTCTTATATTAGTCATCCATTTTATACACATCAGTGTATACATGTCAATCCCAATCACCCAATTCGTCACACCCCCACCCCCACCAGACCGCTGCTTTCCCCTCTTGGTGTCCCTATGTTTGTTCTCTACGTCTGTGTCTCAATTTCACAATGGCAGACTTCTAAAAAATGTCTGATTTCCTGTTTTGTACCCTTTGCTTTTGACTCAGTATTTCTTGGAAAAGTGTTAGGTATATGTATTACACTGTTCCCTATGCATTTAGAAGGAGGCCGGCAGTGGGTGAATGTTTGAAATATTTTTCCAGAAACACCTGTCTTTTCTTCACTACTCAGCTGAACAAAGCACTGTGATTTTGGAAAAACCACAGCACTTTACATTTCCTTTTTTTTTTTTTTTCTAATTAAGTAATTAATTTTTTATTTTTGGCTGCTTGGGGTCTCAGTTGCCGCATGCAGGATTTTCATCGCGGAGCACAGGCTCTTCATTGTGGCGAGCGGGCTTCTCTCTGGTTGTGGTGCACGGTTTCCAGAGCGCATGGGCTCTGTAGTTTGCAGCACACGGGCTGTACTTGAGACACACTTGCTCAGTAGTTGTGGCGTGCGGGCTTAGTTTCCCCGTGGCGTGTGGGATCTTAGTTCTCTGACCAGGGATCAAACCCATATCCCCTGCATTGGAAGGCAGATTCTTTACCACTGGACCACCAGGGAAGCCCCACTATACATTTCTTTGTTCTGATAAGCAGGAATTTCTATTTCTGATCTGAACATTATCTCCATTTTAGAGCAAGAGAAAGAGCCCAGGACTCTGGTGAGTGGTGTGAAAATAGCAAAAAAACAAATGGGTGAGAATGTATCAAAAGTGTGAACACAGGTGGGATCTCAGGGCAGAGAGGAAGCCACAACATGAATAGTGTTTGGGAAACGCTTCTCATGGTGGAGCGTTCTTTGGGAAAACCAAAGTTTATTAATTGAAAACTCTCGGAGGAAATTTTTCTTCTCCGTAACTTATCCCTCTTGTCCTTCCACATGTAAAATGTATTCTTTCACCCTCCAGTGGTGCTGCAGCTCCACGAGAGACAAAGGCAAGGTCTTTATCGAGATCCACAACACTCATCATCTGGCTACTGTGAACTGGTTGTTGCTTGAATTTGAGGAGCATGAGGCGGGCTGTTTTAAAGGGGTCTCTTGCCCCGTCGTCTCTCCTTTGGGTCTTGATTCCACTGGATGCTCAATTAGTCCCTGTAGATCAGAGCTGATGCCTCTGGAGTCCCACCCCTTAGCCTCTGAGTTTGATCAGAGTTGCAGTACTTGGAAGACGTAATCAGAAGATGGGAGACACTGGCTGCCCTTTGACTCGTCTGGCACCTCAGAACCTGCATGGAGCTGTCTCAGGCCCTGCCTGCTTATTTAGATCCCTCAGCCATTTCTTGTGTTCTGATTTTGCCATGCACTTCAAGGTTTTGTGTGACAGGGAGATGGAGTGGTTCTTCTGCATTGTTAGTTAGGAAAACTAAGGTCAGCGGACAGAGAGATTCTCTCTCTCTTTTTTTTTAAATTTACTTATTTATTTATCTTTGGCTGCGTTGGGTCTTCGTTGCTGCTCGCAGGCTTTCTCTAGTTGCAGCGAGCGGGGCCTACTCTTCGTTGCGGCGCGCGGGCTTCTCATTGCGGTGGCTTCTCTTGTTGCGGAGCACAGGCTCTAGGCGCACGGGCTTCAGTAGTTGTGGCACACGGGCTCAGTAGTTGTGGCTCACGGGCTCTAGAGCGCAGGCTCAGTAGTTGTGGCACACGGGCTTAGTTGCTCCGCGGCACGTGGGATCTTCCTGGACCAGGGCTCGAACTCGTGTCCCCTGCATTGGCAGGCGGACTCTCAACCACTGCGCCACCAGGGAAGTCCCGAGAGATCCTCTTTTTGATCCCCAGTCCTACATGGGGAGCATATATGAATCTTTCAGGCTCTTAGCTTGGCATCTGTGGGTCGAGCCCATGGTTCCATCTCAAGGTCCTCGAGCATCTGACCCCCGTATCTTGTAATATTTTGGCTCTTGTACTACTCTGCCTAGTCTGGGAATGTGTACTCTTCCTGATTTCTTATTTTCATAAGTTTGTACGATTTGCCTCTTAAATGTGCTTTTGAATTACGTAGTCCTAAGGACTGAAGATTTTTCCAGTTTCTTTGCTGTGATAATCCACCTGTAGTTTGTGGACAGCTTTTGGTGGACTCCCTGTGGAATGGGTTTACTGGGTAACAGAAAATTACTGATGGAGAACACTTCCCCTCATGTGTTGCAATATCATCCTACTGCATTCAGAGTCACCACTTGAACCTACTCTGTAGGGTGGTCAGCAGGTTGTAGGATACAAGATAGAAAGTATCACAAATACCTCACCTATATGTCTTTCCAGTTTTTTGTTCTGGTTTTGAGGACTATCACAAAATCCTGTCTCCAGAGCACTGTGACAATGTTGTTTACAACTGGTTGAAGCCGCAGTTAGGGGTCATAAAGCAAGGTATCGGTTTAAGCTACCTTAAAGATTATGCTGGACTTGCTTTTCCTTTTTTTCTGCGTTCCCTCACTCTCCTAATAGTAACGGCTTGAATCTGCTCTTTGGATCTCCAGTAAAGTCTAGGAGACTAAGGCTTTTTCTATGAACAAGAAACGAGGACACGGAAAGGCTGGCAGGGCCCCACAGGGTCTTCCTCAGTTTCAATCCCCCCACCCTTTTGATACCCTCAGTCTTAAGGGGAGCAGATGTGGGACAAGAAAGGGAATAAAATATTCTATAAAGAGGTTAGTCAAACTCGGCAGGGGAACTGAAATGTAGGGGGACTCGGTTTCAAAATCATGATCTCCTTCCTACTCCATTGTACCATTGATTGGATTTCTTTGTATCTGCATGTGTGTGTACAGAAGAAATGCATGAATCTCCTTTTGAGTTGCCTTTTCCTGGTTTTTCCTTCTGGTTTCTGCTAGCAAAATTCTTGCACAATCTCCTATGTATGTAATCTTCTATGTATGTGTTCCTCGAATATAAGCATGACAATGGAACTTATGGAATATGCAGTTGGACACATTACATAGGAAATAGTGTAATAGATGCAATCCTACCTTCTCCCTACAATCACTTTTTTTTTTTAATTTTTTAATTTATTTATTTTTGGCTGCGTTGGGTCTTTGTTGCTGTGCACAGACTTTCTCTAGGTGCGGCAAGCAGCGGCTACTCTTTCATTGCAGTGCGTGGGCTTCTCATTGCAGTGGCTTCTCTTGTGGAGCATGGGCTCTAGTGCATGGGCTCAGTAGTTGTGGCGCACAGGCTTAGTTGCTCCGCGGCATGTGGGATCTTCCAGACCAGGGCTGGAACCTGTGTTCCCTGTATTGGCAGACAGATTCTTAACTACTGTGCCACCAGAGAAGCCTGGTACATAGTTTTTAAAGCAGATATTTAGAAAAATATTTTGTTTTCTTAAAAGTTGTATCAAATTCTTCATTTTCTCTATTATGTATTAATTTTTCAATTCTAAACAGCCAATTAATTAGATTATTTATTAGCTTGTTTGGATTATTTAGCATTACATCTTTTTATAGCATTTATGTATGTGTAGTAAGTATGCAGAATATATCTGTAATATATTTTTTTCTCCTCAGTTATGAGACAGCAGTATGTTTAATGTTAATTGGTATGTGCTTTGGGGTCATGGTGGAAAAATACCCTCTCTTTGATAGCTGATGTCCAATCTGTGTGTTTTTAACATAGGATTTGTGAAACAAGGCTACCTTAAAATGAACTTGAATTATATGTTATTACTCCTTCTTTAGTAAAGAATTCTATTCCTTTAGTGTTTCTAAAAATTTTAAGATCATTGTTGGGTAGTTTCATAACTCTGTTTGGTATAAGTATTACTTTTGGTGTAATATATATTCAATATGAAACATTTATTTATAGGTTGTAATGAATAGGATAACTATGTTTCTTTATATCTTGTAGATATCTCTCTTATACGTGTGATCCAGCAGTTACAACCAAAAACAAACAGTGATAACAGGAGAAGTATTCCAAACAGTGATGTTGGGAAGATCTGAAAGTCATGAAATCGAACATTTTTACCTCAGGGAAATCCAGGAAAATATGTATGACTTTGAGTCTCAGCAGAGAGATGATGAAAGAAATCATAAAGTAATGCCTATAACCCATAACAAAAATCTCACTGATGGAAGACATTGCCATTGTAGACGGGATGCAGGAATCAAGCCCATTGGAAATAGGCTTGGATTAAGCTTTCAGGATGAACTCCATATAATGAGAAGTGAAGGGGAAATTTATGAATTTAAATTTAAATTTAGCTGACAAGAAAATCAACAGTAGTGCCTCAGTTTCACCGCTTCACGTAATTCCTCTTACTCCTCAAACCAGTATTTCTAATACAAATGAGAATGATTTTATGCATTCCCCCAACACTGACAGAAGACCAGACAAATGTAACGAGTGTAACGAAACCTTCCTTAACAGCTCAAACCTCTCTAGATATCAGAGAATCCACACAGGAGCGAAATTATATAAATGGGATATATGTGGTAAAATCTTTGGTCGAAATTCACACCTTGTGGGTCATCAGGAAAGTCATGTTGTAGAAAAATGTTACAAATGTAATGAATGTGGCAGGACCTTTAGTCATGGCTTATAGCTCACTCAACATCAAATAATCCATTCAGGAGAGAAACTATATAAATGTGATGTATGTGGCAAAGTCTTCAGTCGAACCAGTCCTTGAAAATCTTCAGAGAATTCACACCGAAGAGAAACCGTATACAAATGAGTGTGGAAAAACCTTTAATCACAGCTCAAACCTCATTAGACATCAGAAAATTCGTACAGGAAAGAAATTATATAAATGTGGTATGTGTAGCAAAGTTTTCAGTTGTAATTCAAACCTTGCAATTCAGTGGAGGGTTCATACTGGGGAGAAACCTTATAAATGTAATGAGCGTGGCAAGGTCTTTCGTCTAAAACCACATCTTCGAATTCATTGGAGGGTGCATACTGGAGAGAATCCTTTCAAATGTAGTGATTGTGGCAAAGCCTTCAGTCAAAATTCACACCTTACAAATCACTGGAGAGAACATTTTATAAAGAAACCTTTCACATATATTGCGTGTGCAAAAACCTTTACTCAGGTCTCAACCCTCACTACACATCAGAAAATCCATACATGAGAGAAACTATATAAGTATGATATATGTTGAAAGGACTTCAAAATTCAAACTTCAAAATTCACACCTTACAGTTCTTCAGAGAATTCACAGTGGAGAGGAACCGTACAAGTATCACGAGTCTGGCAAAGCGTTTGTGCGTTCAGCCTCACTTACCGTCAGACAATTCATGATGGAAAGAAACCTTACAAATGTAATGACTGTCTCAATGTGGTTAGTCAAAATTTATACCTTATGACCTACCCAATTATTCATACAGGAGAGAAACCTTGTAAATGTAATGAGTGTGACAAATCCTTCAGTGTGCTTTCAAGCCTAACTTATCAGATGGTCCATACTGGTGAAAGACCTTGAAAATATAATCAGTGTGGCAATGCTTTTAGCATAGGTTCACATTTTAATGTTCATGAGAAAATTCTTACTGGCTAGAAGCCAGGTAAATGTATATAGTATAGTCAGGCCTTTAGAAAATGAACTCATTCTAGAAAGAATCCTCACAAATTCCATGAATGTGCAAAACCTATACTCATGGCTCCCATCTCACCAGTAGTTTGGTGTTAAGCACTGGACAAAACATTACGAAAGTCATGAATTTTGCAAAGCTTTTAGGTCGTGCCTTAAACTCAGGGTCACCAGATATGTCATGCTTAAAAATGCAATGAATATGGCAAAGTTTCAAATTTTTGGTCCTTCGTCACTAGATATCAGAATCTTTATCCCGGAGAGAAACAACACAGATGTACTGTGTGTGGCAAGGATTTTACCCAAAGATCACAAGTTGGGGAACATACAGAAGTGTTAGCTCCCAAATGCAATGGGTGTGGCAAAACATTTGCCTTGAGTTCAAGTATTAAGCAACAGCAGAGTCCATATTGAAGAGAAGCCATGGAAATGTAGGGCAGAAGCTTTATCCAGGCCTTAGAGTGCACTAGACTTCAGAAGACTTATCTTTGAGGGAAACCACACAAAAGAATATGTTTACTAATGCTTGTAAGTGATGATCCAGACTGTGGAACATAGAAGCTTTCCAATGTAATGAATGCGTAAAGGTTTTCATCAAGTAATCACACCTTTGGTGTGATGAAATAATTCATACAGCTCAGAAAATATACAGATATTCTGAACATAGAAACACTTTTCAGAAACAGTGCATCCTCAGGGAGCATCATGAAAGTCATAGTTGGGAGAGCCCTTACAAATGTAATAAATTTGGGGAATTTTTTGAGCAATTCTTACAATAGACCACACATCAAAGAATGCATACTAGGATTAAGTCAGCCTGTAGTTCTCCAGATTAATCTGAGATATTATATACTGCAGAATCATTACAAGTCACAGTGTGTTAAAACTTATGACATGATGCATATATGAGGGTAAGAAGGATATATGTGGAAATGGCCCATTATCTCCAGTGTATAAATACTCAATTTTTTGAAAGCGCTTCATTACAATTTATGCCTTTCAACGTGAAGTTTGAGATCTGTTGATCTTACGCCTTCAGTGTGGGCCTTTGATGATGGTCTCTGGGAAGGAGTCAATAAGATGAAAGGGCCAACTTCATTAGGTGTAGTTCCTTCACCTCCATGTTGCCTGGAAAAATAAGGACACTGAATTATTAAATTGAACATTGTGTAAATTATCGTTAGGGAGAGGCAGAAAATAATGTAAAACTAGGACATGACCCATCATGCTTATGTTCGGGGAGCCCTTCCATAGATACTCCACAGTGGGTTATGGGACAGAATTGTCTACCAACTGACCTTGAACAGGGCAGGAAGGACATTAATGAACTAGGCTTTTCATGGGAGGAAAGTGACAGGTAACTAGTGACTGATTGGTGGAAATAATGCAGGGGAAAACTTGGCCACTTTCTCCACTGGATGGCCATAACTGTTGTATATATCTATGTTTAATGAGAAATTAGTCTTATTTTTGGAAGTTGAACAGAGAGCAGTTATCGTGAGAGGGAAATTTATTCAAAAGAACCAGAATGTTAGGTGTATGATTCACATTTAACTGCTTCAATTACATTTTGCTAGTGTTTTATTTAGAATGTATTGTAGGGTCTCCTGTTTTAATTAATAAATTTAATCACTTTTGTCAACCCTGGATGAATCCTGTTGCTTCCACCAGCACATTTTTTCCCCATCTCAGTACTTTACAAGAGAAGCTAACAGTGCACCATTAGGCTCTCAGGATTGAAAGAATCTGCAATAATTTCTTTCCAATATGGAATCAAACAACATATAATTTGGGGATTAAATTCTCATAATTTGTACTTGAGTTAATTCCTCTCCACTCTCTGTTCCAGAATATTCAGATGGTATAATGAAAATATCATAGCAGGGGCTTCCCTGGTGGTGCAGTGATTGAGAGTCCGCCTGCCGATGCAGGGGACATGGGTTCGTGCCCCGGTCCGGGAAGATCCCACGTGCCGCGGAAAGGCTAGGCCCGTGAACCATGGCCGCTGAGCCTGCGCGTCCGGAGCCTGTGCTCCGCAACGGCAGAGGCCACACAGTGAGAGGCCCGCGTACCGAAAAAAAAAAAAAAATCATAGCAGTGTATTTCAGACTCTGACTTCTATTATTGTGCAAAAATTGGACAGAGTAAATATAAAAATCAAGTTGGTGTTATTGAATGATTCATGAATTCGGCAGCATTCCACCTAGTAAAAAAAGAGGTGCTCCATGGAGCTGTACAAAATGGAAAGCTTTAATAGGCAGATACTGGGCAGGATAAGAAAGTTATTAGTTAAAGAAAAGATAGTTTCTGGACTTCCCTGGTGGTCCAGTTGTTAAGACTCCGAGCTCCCAATGCAGGGGCCCCTGGTTCGATCCCTGGTCAGGGAACTAGATCCCGCGTGCTGTAACTGAAAGATCCCGCATGCCACAACAAAGGCTCCATTGTGCCGCAACTAAGACCGGGCGCAGCCAAATAAATAAATAAATAAAAGATAGTGTCAGGCAAGGTTACCTTTTTGGGGGAAAGGAGGGCAAAATCTTTTCCTGTCTATTACCTCACTAGTGTTGTTTAGGAAATTCTAGAGTGATAGGTTTAAGGTCACTTTTCTGGGAGGGATGAAGCTGCAATTAAGTCTGGGTTTGTCCTCTCAGGGGTAAGTGACTCCACCTTTGGAATTTTTCTTTTTTTTTGGCACTCCCTACAACCTGCTCCCCATTCCTGAATATGCAGTGTATGAATGTATTTCTTAATGTCCTTTTCCTTAAGTAAATGTCACAGCATGCACCCACCCTGATTTACATGAGGGGAAAATAGGAATATAGTAAGCATACGAAAAATATTAGAAAATTTCAAAATCGTGCAATTTCAGTTTTGTCCTTGGAGCACTCAGTGCAATAATTTGAAAATATCGATATTCAAGACTTTAAAAAACGAACAGTATACGATAGGAATATTCTGTTTGATAGATAAAGTAGAAATTTCATATATTCACCTCCAGAGCACTTTTTGTTGTTGTTGCTAAACTGCAGTTATGGTCATTCACCGGATTAGGATGGAACTTCACCCAAAGATTGGTTTGGTCATTGAGACTGATTTTAACATTGAAATGTTAGGAAAATGTTTGTCAGCTTCCCAGGGAGATGGGAGAATTCCAAGGTGTTCAAAAAATGATTTGAGGAAACAGATAATGCTGACTGGCTTGGTGTCTTAAGGTGATTCCTGAGTGGTGCTTATAGGTGGGTACCTATTTATGCTCTGAATTCCCAATTGGTATCGAAGGAGGAAGCCCTTGGGCTTTTTTTTTTTTTGGCTGTGTTGGATCTTCGTTGCTGCTCGCAGGCTTTCTCTAGTTGCAGCGAGCGGGGCCTACTCTTTGTTGCAGTGCGCGGACTTCTCATTGCGGTGGCTTCTCTCGTGGAGCACGGGCTCTAGGCGCATGGGCTTCAGTAGTTGCTTCACGTGGGTTCAGTAGTTGTGGCTCAGGGGCTTAGTTGCTCCACGGCATGTGGGATCTTCCTGGACCAGGGAAGTCCCAAGAGTAGTAAAATTTCGATTTCTAAATATGGTATTAAGCTATAAGTTACATGGTTGATTTTTCTACTAAAAATATTTTAATACAATTTTTCCTTAGCATTATTTTTTCCCCACACTTTACATTTCACACTTCCTCATTTTACAACAAGAGATAAATCAGTGGGTTGTTTGGGGAATTTTGTGATGTGACAATCCACATGTATAAAGTTAGGTGCACTATAAACATGATGAAAGAGTGTTCCTTTAGGGGTTCACTTCAGTGAAAGTACTGGAATGGCAAATGGTGAACTGAAGTCTTTTAATTTGGGAGTTGGCTATGGTCAAGTGCTTCAAAATCAAGTGTGTGGAGTTGAACCAGCATGCAATGAACTGAATGAAATTTTAAGAATGAATGAGAAAGACCCCAAGGACTTCCCTGGTGGCACAGTGATTAAGAATCCGCCTGCCAACGCAGGGGACACGGGTTGGAGCCCTGGTCTGGGAAGATCCCATGTGCCGGGGAGCAGCTAAGCCTGGGCACCACAACTGCTGAGCCTGTGCTTTGGAGTCCACAAGCCACAACTACTGAAGCCTGCACACCACAACGAAGAGCAGCCCCCGCTCGCTGCAACTAGAGAAAGCCTGTGCACAGCAATGAAAACCCACCACAGCCAAAAATAAATAAGTTTATTTATTTAAAAAAGAAAGACCCCAAGATTCCAACTATAGTTTGTGACAAGGAGAGAGTCTCCATTGCCAAATGCCTGGAAGCTATCCTGCCATTTTCCAGTGATGTAGTGACATTCAGAGCCGAAGTATGTTGCAGAGAAAGTAAGATTTGTGCTACTTCCGACTTGACAACTGACACCCTATATTCTCCAGTTAGAATTTGTTCTCAACCAAAAATAATATATTTTTCTTTGATGAGTGATCTTGGGACTTCCTTTGTGGCACAGTGGTTAAGAATCCGCCTGCCAATGCAGGGGACACCGGTTTGAGCCCCGGTCCAAGAACTAAGATCCCACATGCCGCGGAGCAACTAAGCCCATGCTCCACAACTACTGAAGCCCGCACGCCTAGAGCCCATGCTCCACAACAAGAGAAGCCACTGCAATGAGAAGCCCGCGCACCGCAACGAAGAGTAGCCCCCGCTCTCCACAACTAGAGAAAGCCCACGCACAGCAACGAAGACCCAATGCAGCCAAAAATAAATAAATAGATAAATAAATTAATATAAATTTATTTTTAAAAATTTATCTTAATTTCACTTTTTTTTTTTTGGCTCCGCCACTTGGGTTGTGGGATCTTAGTTCCAGGACCAGGGGTCCAACCTCATAGCAGTGAAAGCATGGTGTCCTAACTACTGGACCTCCAGGGAATTCCCTTAATTTCAATCTCTATTATCTTTCTTACCAGACTTTGAGTAAGAATCATTGTTATTAATGCTTTAAGCATAATAGCTCATTGAATTTTCATCGCTGAAAAAGATACTGGTGTTTATTCTCATTTCAGAAATGAAGGAACATAGGACAAATACTGATTTAAAGACTCATTCAGCTCCACCTCAGCAAGTGCCTGAGTCAGGATGTGAAACCATGTTGTCAGGATGTGAAGCCATGTTGTCTGACTGCAAAAATAATCTCTTAAGGCAAATTGTTTTTGATTCTTCACTGAGTATCCATAGTTAATTTTATGAGTATCTCTTGCCATTTTTAAATGGGTTATCATCATATATAATTGTTGTTATGGTAACTTATTTTTATACAAGCATACCTGTGTTCTTTCTTTCTTTCTTTCTTTTCTTTTCTTTTTTTTTTTTGGTTGCGCTGTGTGGCACGTAGGATCTTAGTTCCCCAACCAGGGATCAAACCCTCACGCCCTGCAGTGGAAGCTCAGAGTCTTAACACTGGACCGTCACGGAAGTCCCAAGCATACCTCTTTTTATTGCACTTTACTTTATTGGCTTCACAGATGCTGCATTTTGGAAATTGAAGGCTTGTAGCAACCGTGCCTGAACCAATCTTTGTGCTCTTTTTCCAAGAGCATTTGGTCACTTGGTGTCTCTGTGTCAAGTTTTGATGATTTTCACGATGTTTTGAACTTTTAACATTATTTTATTTGTTACGGTGATCGTTCGTTAGTGATTTTGATGTTACTGCTGTGACCCACTGGATGCTCTGATGACTGTCAGCATTTTTCAGCAGTAAGTTGTTTTGTTTGTTTGCTGCTTCAGTCACCAAAAGGGAAATTTCTGCTTGACAGGAGGCCGTCCTGCTAGCAAATAGTAGGCTGTGAATGGGCTTTATTTGATGTTTTTCTTGGGGCCCAGGTGGTTGGTGTGGCCAAAGTTCTTCATGTGGCAATGACAGGGCAGGGGTGCAGGGAAGAATAGCACGTGGGGCAGGTCCTCTCGTCCCAGTTGTATTTCTGGGCGAGCTGCTGAGGGAAGGCTCCATGGAGCCACCCTTCAGGCAAAGCACCAAGTGCAGGGTGGACTCTGGGTATCTTGGTCTGAGACAGTACGACCCTCCGCCAGCTCTTTGTCCATAAAACACAGATGCTGCTAGTCAGCTAAGATGCAGTCAGGGTCTTCACAAAGATCTGTGTCTCTTTATCCACTCAGCCACCCCCTTGGCAAGAGCAGCGATAAAGTTTTCAAAATTAATTAATTAAATTTATTTATTTGGTTGCACCGGGTCTTAGTTGTGGCAGTCAGGGTCCTTAGTTGTGGCGTGCATGTGGGATCTAGTTCCCTGACCAGGGATCGAACCCTGGCCCCCTGCATTGGGAGCACAGAGCCTTAACCACTGGACCACCAGGGAAGCCCCAAAGTATTTTTTTTTAATTTTTCTTTTATATTGGAGTATAGTTGATTAACATGTGTTAGTTCAGGTGTACAGCAGAGTGATTCCATTACACGTATATCTATTCTTTTTCAAATTATTTTCCTATTTAGGTTATTACAGAGTATTGAGCAGAGTTCCCGTTATAGTCTACAGTATAGTGTAAATATAACTTCAATATGTACTGTGACCCAGTTTATTACAGTAACCACTTCTTTGCACTGGTCTGGAACTGAACACACAATATCTCTAAAGTATGCCTGCAGTTTTATTTCATAGGCCAGTATTACAAATGAGAGGTTCTGGTTCTTTGTTGCGGCAGGCGGGATCTTTAGTTGCCACATGCAAACTCTTAGTTGTGGCACGTGGGATCTAGTTCCCTGACCAGGGATTGAACCCTGGCCCCCTGCATTGGGAGCACGTAGTCTTAGCCCCTGGACCACCAGGGAAGTCCCCATGAAGTTTTCTTAAGCCACAGAATTTTAAATTCAAGATTTTTTTCTGAAAGGCTCCATTCTATACCTGTCACAAAGTAAAAATCCTATTTGTCAGCTAGGATAGTTTTTACTCGTGAGTGACAAACCACCTGGAAATTAGTAACTGAAAGAAGTAGGAAGTTTATCATTCTCATGTAACGGGAAGTCCAGAGGGTGCCACGTGGGATGTGATGGGTCTTCTGCTCCTTCTACCTCCATGACCATTTATTCTTCACTTTTTTTTCTGGCCATGCTGCGTGGCTTCCATGGTCTTAGTTCCCCCACCAGGGATCAAACCAGGCCCTTGCAGTGGAAGCTCCGATTCCTAACTGCTGGACCACCAGAAAATTCCCTCTTCACTTTCTTTATAGCAACATGGCTTCTTATGACTAAGAAGGGTGAAGATTGAGAGGCAAAGCCCTTTTAATTTTCAGATTTTGTCCCATTTTCATGAAAACAATAATTTTACGTTTTTCCGAATATTAGCTAATTTTAATAAGAAATGAGAATTTTTGAATTTCATATTTCCACCTCAAAAACAAAGAAAGGTAAAGGGAAAAGATGTTAGAAACAGATTTGTCAGCTGTCTTTGTTGTTTATCCTGAGAGTATAATATTCCATGCAATATGCTTAGTGACATACATCAGACAAAGACAAATACTATATGCTATCACTTGTGTGTGCAATCTAGAAAATAAATCCAAGAAGTATATATAGCAACAGAGAAATAGACTCACAGATTAAAAAAAATGTAGGTTATCAGTGGGGAGAATGAAGGGAGGAGGTGCAATATAGCAATGTGATATTAAGAGATCCAAACTACTAGGTATGAAATAGATAAGCAGGGACTTCCCTGGTGGCGCAGTGGTTAAGAATCCGCCTGCCAATGCAGAGGACACGGGATCAAGTCATGGCATCAAGCCCAGGTCCGGGAAGATCCCACATGCTGCGGAGCAACTAAGCCTGTATGCCAAAACTACTGAGCCTGCGCTCTAGAGCCCACGAGCCACAACTACTGAGCCCGCGTGCTGTAACTACTGAAGCCCAGGCGCCTAGAGCCCGTGCTCTGCAACAAGAGAAGCCACTGTAATAAGAAGCCTGCGCACCACAACAAAGAGCAGCCCCTGCTCGCCGCAACTAGAGAAAGCACGCACGCAGCAATGAAGACCCAACGCAGTCAAAAATAAATAAATAAAATTAATAAATTAAAATAGATAAGCAATATCTTAAGTAACATATTGTGTAGCACAGGGATTCATAGCCATTATTTTGATAGAACTTCTAAGGAAGCATAACATTAAAATACTGTGTCACTATGCTGTATGCCTGCAACTAATATAAGTATTCCAACTAATATAGTATTGTAAATTCTCTTGGACTCAAGGTCATGTACATACCAGTTTGGAGATGGCCATACCACTTTACCATAGGTATGATCCTGATGGGTCAAGAAATCTGCATTCCACTGTTATGATCATTTACCAGCGATTTTTGCACATTCAATAGGATTGGAGAGTGTAATTGCCCACACTGGAGCCTTAACAAAATTCACTCAATAGGCTTTAAATGATATTAATCAGACTATTAGCCTACTGAATTCTGAGGTCTCTATGATGAGTAAGGCTGTGCTACAAAACTGCGTGGCCGTTGACATCCTTAGGGCATCTCAGGGGAGCACCTGTGCCATAATTCAAACTGCATGCTGTGTTTTCATACCTGATGATTCCTCTGATATAACACATTTAATGAACCATATGAAAAGTCAGATTTCAGCCTTAAAGTGACCCATTCCCTCGTCTTGACTTCTTCAAAATCTGGTTTGGCGTAGGAAGCTCTTGGCTTCAATATTTACTTATAATTCTATCAATGCTACTTGCTATATTCTATTTTGCCTGTTTCAGAAGGCGATTGTTTCTTGTATTACCAAATGTGTGACTGAGCCTCTGATAAAAATAATGATGAGTAGGTGACCTGAAGGACTTGACCGGATACACAGTTTTTATGAGATCAATGACTGTAACAGTGTAACTCTAGACATGGGAAGAAGCAACAAGAGGGATTTTTTTCCCCCGTGTACCATAACAGAATAGTAAGACAGGTGGTCCAGAGACGTTTTGCTGTTAATAAGGCCTAGTCCAGTAATAGCGCAGTGAGTGGCCTATCAATAAAATCCTTCCCCTTGGGCTTCCCTGGTGGCGCAGAGGTTGAGAGTCCGCCTGCCGATGCAGGGGACACGGGTTCGTGCCCCGGTCTGCGAAGATCCCACATGCCGCGGAGTGGCTGGGCCCGTGAGCCATGGCCGCTGAGCCTGCGCATCCGGAGCCTGTGCTCCGCAAAGGGAGAGGCCAGAACAGTGAGAGGCCCGCGTACCACACACACACACACAAAATCCTTCCCCGACCTAGGAATGAGCATTCCTAGCACCATGCTATGAAATGGTCCTGAAATGCCTCCCGAACAGGTTTGAACTTATGGCCATGAGGGGGCGCTGCAAACTAAACTTGGAACTTGCCATCTGACTCTACAAGGCTTAAATCAATAGCTGGTGCAGTGGGTGACCTTCAAGACACCCTAAAAGTATTTTAGGGTGGAGATCAGGAATGAAGCACTCTGTGCGCTGTAAAAACGGTCAGAACAGGCCTTGGGATATTTAGATATTTTCAGGAGAAGATTTTATGAGCCCAAATTCTTGAATCTCCTCGTATCTAGATAAGCACTAAATCATTAATGGAGACATCTGCACATCATGACTAGCAGTAATCTCCACAAGACTGGTAGCAACATTCTGCAAAAATGTGTGCTTGATTGCATGTATCCCCTTTCACCAAAATAACAGTTATCGTGACTTTCTCCCCCTACCTCTTCAGACCAGTTCCTCAAAGCTATCTGAGACTGTCTCCTGGGGTATAGTCCTCATTTTGCCCCAAATAAAACAACGCACACCTCTCGCGTTGTGCATTTTTTCCAGTCGACATTCTTATAAAAAGAAAAATATGTTTTCCGCTTTTTTTTTTTGCTTTCTCTTTTTATGGTACCTATATGGGGTGATGGATACTTACTAAACTTATTGATAACTATTTCAACACATGAAAGTCAGAACATTATGCTGTACACCTTAAATTCATACAGTGATGTATGTCAAGTACATCTCAATAAAACTGGGGGGGGGGAAGTTTTAAGAGGCAAATAAAACACTTTGGGGAAAAAAGAAAAAAATGAACAATGCAATTTACAACAAATTTTTACAGTGTATTGCTCTTTTTAAAGCAATGGTTAGTGACGGAGATTATCACACGGCTTAGTCCTCCAGTCTCAAGACTCCGGGATTTGTCCCTGAGCCTCTGGAACTGACACGTGTTGTCATTCGGCCTCATTCGGCCACCTGGCTGAATGAGAAACAGAAAGGAAAAACTGTTCGGTAGGGTGTCAGCATGAATGGGCCATTCTACACAGGGAAAGTTTTGTATCTTCCATTCTAGTTTGTAATATAGAGCCAAGTCCAGCTCTTCTTTCCTTGAACTGCCTAAATTAATTCTAATTGCAGGAATTGTTCCGGGATGGAACTAGCGCCCCACAGCTACCACTTGGAGACCCACGTTCCCAACCACTGAATTGCTTGAGCCGCAGGAGCGGGACGTGAGAGAAACCTGCTCTCACGCTTTTTATTGAAATCGTTTTCAACTTGTCAGGAGGAAACATCTTAGTTTCAGACACAACTGAAAGCTTTTATCTTAAACCTGTTCCAGATAAGAACTTAAGACGAGCGTTTTCGTGGTACATAAAAGTACCGTTACCCACCCCGCCTCCAGACGCCGGCTGAGCGGGTTAGGGCCCTCCTCCCGCAGCCTCTCATCTGTAGCGCTCCGCCCAGGCCGCGCTCCCGGAAGTTCCGCCTCTAAGTCTACGCGTGCGCAATTTCTTACAGAACCGGAAGTTTAACTCTCGGAACGACGATCGCTCTGCGGGGCGTAAATTTTTCTAGTGTAAATCTGTGCTACGTGGTCCCCCCTTACTCCATCCTCAGGGTCTCGGAGTCACTTCAGACCTAAAATCCCATCACCCGGCCCTCCGCCCGAAGTAAATCCAGACGTCGCCGATACAGGTCGGGTATGTTTTCCTTTGGGTTTGAATTCGTTCTGAGGCTGGTCGGTTCTCTTGGCTTTTCCGCCTTCGGTCCAGGTAGACACCTTCATTCGCGACATTTTCCTGTTTAAAACCCTTTAGTACCTCCGCCCTCCCCCTCGCCCCTCCATGTAACGTCCTCTTACGCGAGGTGGATGCACGCCGCACACCCCCCCCCCAACCCCCAGCCTCACCCTCTCAGCCCCTGGAGGGCAGGCGGGTCGCCCCGCAGAGGTGTCTTCCTGGTCCTGGGATTCTGGGGAGCCCGCCCGTCTCCTGAGACCCACTCCCTCCCTCTCAGCCCCTCTGCCCTCGCGTCTCCTCGGGTCTGTCCTTCTGCCCCACAGGCCTCCCTTTCGTAGTCAGCCCTTCCTCTCACCCTGCGTTGGGGGAGGTGACCTGGGCCAGCCTAGTGACACCCATGGTTCTATCATCTCAAATTCCACCCGATGGAAAATGGTCTCTTGCGGTTGGCGGGCATCTTATTCAGTCTCCATCCCTGTAAATATGTTGGCGAGGCGACCAGGAGAAGCAGAGACAGAGAGACTGAGAGAGAAATAGAACAACTGAGGCAAAAGAATGAGGGAGCATCGTTAGGAACATAGAGGATGCTGAGCGACTTGTAAATAGACTGTAAAATAAAAGCGATTATGCCTTGAAAGGAGCAAGTGAATGAACTAGAGAAGTATATAAAAAGCTGGATGTCCAGAGTTTGACATAGAGCAGCATAGAGAGAGGGGCTCTGGATCACCGGTAGCGGGCGGCTAACAGTGGTGAGGCCCTTCACACAGAGTCGGAGAGAGGATAAAATGTGGACCCATGGCCTTCGTAGCATTATGGTGCTGGGAGAGTATGAGGACAAGGGATGATAAGAAGAGCAGAAGAAGAGGGAGAGCTGGAAGGAAGCACAGCCACTTGCCATGCCAGAGAGTGGGGAGGAAGGGAGAGTAACAGGGATAGAAGGGGTGTAACCTGGAGGGCAGAGAGGGAGCACAGACAAGGGAAGAAAGAGGCAGAAATACATAGAGATTTAGGACAATCAGGAAGGGTGGAGAGAGAGAACATCAAGGGGGGAACAGGTTGCAGAGTGGGGCAGGACAGGTGGGAGAAAAGAAATAGAGAGGAGGGCAGGAACAGCAGGAGAGCGGAGGGGAAGAGAAAGAGAAAGAAATAGGGAGACCCAGACAGAATGAAATGGAAGCACATAGTAGTGCAGATAGAAGGGGGGAAACTGGATGCAGTCACAGTGTATTCCTCATATGTACAGAATTTTTATTCATCGGTTATATATCTATAAATCTGGAAAAGAAAAAGAAAGTGGGAGGTGTGCTGGGCTTGCTTCCTGTCAGTGGTGCTCAATCCAGACTTCACATTAGATTGATAAGGCATTTTGCATATGCGTGTTTTCTACCCCCTGACTAGAGATTTCCCTTCCTATCGTCAGTGTGGTGTGCAGCCTCAATAGTACTTAACGTGCCCGAAGTGATTGCAGTCTGGATCCGTCATTGAACATCAGGACTCTGAGTCCCCCCATTCCTGAGGGCTGAGATCTGGGCTGAGGGTGAGGGCTCTGCTCTGCGTGGGGATGGATCAGGGCTGGTCTGTGACCTGCAGGGGATCGTCGGGTCCAGCTGAGGTGCCCGCTGCTGCTGGGTACGTGAGGGCCTCACCAGGAGGGGAGCGAGATCTGAAGGAAAGTGTGGGAAAACTCACCTGTTGGATTCTGTGTAGGAGTTTATTGCCCCAAATCCCTCCTGGGACAGTGGGCAGCAGAGGACCGTCTGTTCCCCATGCTGAGGGCTTCCCTGTGTGTGTGCTGGTGACTCAGGAAGGGGGTGTGTTGATTCTAAGCATTAAGCAGCCTGTTTCCAGCTTTGAAGATCGACCTCTAAAGACTCCTGTTGCTTGAGGAAGAAGCCCTGAAGAGGAGGAAGAGGAAAGAAAAGGAGTCAGAAATGGCTCTTTCTCAGGTAATGTCATATTCTCAGTTGATTTTTCTGATTTTTCTGATTTTCCTCAGATGCCCTTATTTGGACTCGGTAAACTTGTCTGACTCTGAAGTATCCCGCCTGACACCTGTACATTTACACCCACCCGGGTCCTTCCCTCAGGGCCTGTCATCTCCACTTAGATCCCGTCTCCCCATGACCCAGTGACCTGGAACTTGTGAAGAGGCTCCACTGGGTGTAGTCCTGGGCAGGGCTTCACACCCATGGATTAGAGACGTGGTGTCAATGCTATTGGGCAGCAGGGATTGCTTAGGGCCCCATCAGGATGCACTGTCTGCTCTCTGTAAACCAGGATAAAGAAGCTGCATATGGAAGTCACGTATTAATATGCACGATAGTGGGGTAAAATCTGAAAGATAGACCAGCAAGTGGAAATTCTTTCTGACATTTTCCAGGCAATTGAAGCTAAATGACTGAGTCACTTTGTTCTAATCCTAATGATTGAGAAGGAAATGGAATGGAGATTCAGAAGCAAACTTCAGTGATAATGGGTGTTTTATTGCTTCATTGAATTTAAACTGTGAAATCAACCTAAATTTCTGACAGTTGGAAATTCTTTAAGTCACTTTCATCACTCCATTCCTCAGAAGTTATTTTTTTTTTTTTAAAGAAGATGTTGGGGGTAGGAGTTAATTAATTAATTTTTGCTGTGTTGGGTCTTTGTTTCTGTGCGAGGGCTTTCTCTAGTTGTGGCAAGCGGGGGCCAGTCTTCATCGCGGTGCGCGTGCCTCTCACTATTGCGGCACGCGTATCTCTCAGTATCGCGGCCTCTCGTTGCAGAGCACAGGCTCCAGACGCGCAGGCTTAGTAGTTGTGGCTCAGGGGCCTAGTTGCTCCGCGGCATGTGGGATCCTCCCAGACCAGGGCTCGAACCCGTGTCCCCTACATTAGCAGGCAGATTCTCAACCACTGCGCCACCAGGGAAGCCCGGAAGTTGTCTTTTTACTCTCTGTGTGTTATATCCTTTTACACACAGAAGTGTTTTTTTTTTTTTTTTTTTTTTTTGCGGTACGCGGGCCTCTGACTGTTGTGGCCTCTCCCCTTGCGGAGCACAGGCTCCGGACGCGCAGGCTCCGGACGGGCAGGCTCAGCGGCCATGGCTCACGGGCCCAGCCGCTCCGCGGCATGTGGGATCTTCCCGGACCGGGGCACGAACCGTGTCCCCTGCATCGGCAGGCGGACTCTCAACCACTGCGCCACCAGGGAAGCCCATGCAACTGATTTTTGCGTGCTCATTTTTTATGCTGCAACTTTTCTAACGTTGCTCTTTGGAGTAGTAGCTTTCTCTTGGAATCTTTTTGATTTCTACGTATAAAACTTGTCACCTAAAAATAAGATAATTTTACTTCTTTTTCAGTTTGGATAACTTTCAATTTTTTCTTGGTGTTCAATGGCTCTGTCTGGGACGTTCAGTAGTTTCTTGAACAGTAGGGTGGAATGTGCATCTTTCTCCTTTTTGTTGTAATCATTTAGCAGTGTGAACTTCCCCTTTAGTACCGCTTTCACTGTCAGAAATTTTCGTATGTAGTCTTTTTGTTTTCATTCAAGTATTCTTACATTTTCCTTGTGATTTCTTCTTTGGTGATTGCTTCTTTAAGAATGAGCTGTGTAATGTCCACATTTGGCAGATTTTCCTGTTTTGCTTCTGCTTTCTATTTGTAATTTTATTTCCTTGTGTTTAGAGAAGATACTCTTTATGATCTCAGTCTTCTCTAATTTGTTCAGATTTGTTTTGTGGGAGATGTGGTCTGTCCTGGAGAATGTTTTATGCATGTTGGGGAAGGCTGTGTTTTCTGCTGCTGTTGTTGGGTGGAGTGTTCTGTACATGTCTGTTAGGTACAGTTGTACTGTAGTGTTTTTCAAGTCCTCTGTTAACTTATTGATCTTCTTTTTCTTTCCATGTGTAGGTAAGCCCAGGATATTGAAATCTGATACTAATATTGTGCTATCTATTTCTCTCTTTATTTCTGTTAAGATTTGCTTCATTTTAGGGCGAGCAATGTTGTTAGATGTATACATATTTATAATTGTTCTAGCTTTTGGTAATTTTACCCCTTTACTGTTATATAATGTATTTTGTCTCGTGTTTGTGTACTTATTTTATTTTGTCTGGTATAATGTAGTCACCCCTGCTGTCATTAGGATGGAATTTTTTTTTTCCTTTCACTTTTCGCCTTTCCCTGTCCTTGTATTTGTGAATGTTAACAGTTCCAACTCTGACACGCTCTCTCTGTGTTTCTTGTTCTCTGTTTTCCTCCTGTTACTTCCTCTAGTGGTCCCTGCTCAGGCACACTGTACAGTGATGAAAGGCAGGAGCCCTGGCCAGCCCCCTTCACTCCACTGTAACTTCAGAGAGAATGCACTATTTCCTTCTTCTTCTTTTGTTTTTTAATTTAAAAAATTTTTTTTGGCCGCACCTCGTGGCATGTGGGATCTTAGTTCCCCGACCCCGGATCCAACCCATGCCCCGTGCAGTGGAAGCATGGAGTCTTAACCACTGGACCACCAGGGAAGTCCTGAGTGTTTCCTTCTTATTTTCTTCTTATCGTATCATTTGGTGAAGTGTTCTTGCTTAATTACATTTTTTCCATATTCTTATTTGTCATGACTTTTAATTCTCCAGGAATTGTTAACTTTATTTTTGTGATAATTTGTTTCTTAATCTGTGGAAATTATGCATAATACTAATAAAATGCATAATGTTGCATCAATGTTTTATTAGTAGGAAAAACAAACATTTTATGGCTTTTGTTAATGCCTGCTTATGTATGTTTAAATGGAGAAAAATGGTATGTATATTTTTGAATATAATTATTTTATTGAGATTGCCCTTAAAGTATTCTGTTTGTTTCATGTTAGTACCACTTAGTAGAGTTGATACTTTTTCATCTCGCCAAAAATTCTGATATTCAAATGAATAAAAATGAGTAGTAAAAAAAAAGCAAAAATATGTCCTGAGACAACACCCCTCATTGTGACTTTTGTTTAAAGCCACTGTGGCCTTTGTCATTTCTGAACTCACAGTTCATACCCGTAACTCATCTAGATATTGAATATCACTTAGTGGTTTTTTTTTTTTTTTTTTTTGCGGTACGCGGGCCTCTCACTGTTGTGGCCTCTCCCGTTGCAGAGCACAGGCTCCGGACGCGCAGGCTCAGTGGCCATGGTTCACGGGCCCAGCTGCTCCGCGGCATGTGGGATCTTCCCGGACCGGGGCACAAACCCGTGTCCCCTGCATTGGCAGGTGGACTCTCAACCACTGCGCCACCAGGGAAGCCCTCACTTAGTGTTTAAAACATAATGTATAATGCTTCTGCATAGACAATGAATTATTGAATTTTATTTGTATGTATTATATTTCATGTATTGTCCACAAATATGAAAAAAATCTACATTAATTGTAAGGTATCATAATTTTATGAGAAAGCATAAGAAATAAAACTTAGAGATGTACAATTTGCTCTGAATCCCTTTACATAGATCTGTCAGAATACATACTTCAACTGAATTGATCCTTACTCTTCTCTTGTCATTTGGTGTGAAAATGAGAACTCTCCTCAGGGCCCCTTGGTGAAATGTGTTTTCATTTCAGGGACCGTTAACATTCAAGGATGTGGCCATAGAATTCACTGAGGAGGAGTGGGAATGCCTGGACCCTGCTCAGAGGGCCTTATACAGGGACGTGATGTTGGAGAACTACAGGAACCTGATCTCCGTGGGTGAGGATAATTTCCCTCTAGATGTTGCTATCTGCCCTTGGGTATCTTTGCATTTTCCCTTCTGTGCCTCTTGGGAGCACCTGTTTTTCTTGACTGATCTAAAATGCCTGCTGACCGAGATACTAAAACCTTCAGGATACAGCATCAGGAGTTTAAATTTTTATTTAGTTATTTACTTTATGGCCTCACTGCACAGCACGGCATGTGTGATCTTAGTTCCCTGACCAGGCCTCAAACCTGCGGACCCTGCAACCCTGCATTGGAAACACGGTGTCTTAACCACTAGACCGCCAGGGAAGTCCTGGCATCAGTTTAAACCTAACTTTCCTCAGATGATCTGCCCACTTCATGATACATTAGGAGATGTTTTAGAGCTTACATATTTACAAAGTTCATTGGAAAGTTTGGACATATCCACTTTCATGTTTCCTACCCATGTACTTTTGAGATAGGAGTTGTAGTAAGTGAGCTGCATTTCTGCGTTTTCTTTTTTTTTTTGAATTTAATTTTATTTATTTTTTTATACAGCAGGTTCTTATTAGTCATCCATTTTATACACATCAGTGTATACATGTCAATCCCAATCTCCTAATTCATAACATCACCACCCCCACCCCCTGCCGCTTTCCCCCCTTGGTGTCCATACGTTTGTTCTCTACATCTGTGTCTCAATTTCTGTCCTGCAAACCAGTTCATCTGTACCATTTTTCTAGGTTCCACATATATGCGTTAATATACGATATTTGTTTTACTAGTTCTGATCTACTTCACTCTGTATGACAGTCTCTAGATCCATCCACGGCTATACAAATGACCCAATTTCGTTCCTTTTTATGGCTGAGTAATATTCCATTGTATATATGTACCACATCTTCTTTATCCATTTGTCTGTCAATGGGCATTTAGGTTGCTTCCATGACCTGGCTATTGTAAATAGTGCTGCAATGAACATTGGGGTGCATGTGTCTTTTTGAATTATGGTTTTCTCTGGGTATATGCCCAGTAGTGGGATTGCTGAGTTATATGGTAATTCTACTTCTGGTTTTTTAAGGAACCTCCGTACTGTTCTCCATAGTGGCTGTATCAATTTAAATTCCCACCAAGTGTGCAAGAGGGTTGCCTTTTCTCCACACCCTCTCCAGCATTTGTTGCTTGTAGATTTTCTGATGATGCCCATTCTAACTGGTGTGAGGTGATACCTCATTGTAGTTTTTTCTTTTTTTTTTTGTGGTACGCGGGCCTCTCACCGCTGTGGCCCCTCCCGTTGAGGAGCACAGGCTCCGGACACGCAGGCCCAGCAGCCACGGCCCACGGGTCCAGCCGCTCCGTGGCATGTGGGATCTTCCCGGACCGGAACACAAACCTGTGTCCCCTGCATCGGCAGGCGGACTTCCAACCACTGCGCCACCAGGGAAGCCCTCATTGTAGTTTTGATTTGTATTTCTCTAATAATTAGTGATGTTGAGCAGCTTTTCATGTGCTTCTTGGCCATCTGTAAGTCTTCTTTGGAGAAATGTCTATTTAGGTCTTCTGCCCATTTTTGGATTGGGCTGTTTGTTTCTTTAATATTGAGCTGCATGAGCTGTTTATATATTTTGGAGATTAATCCTTTGTCGATTCATTTGCAGATATTTTCTCCCATTTTGAGGGTTGTCTTTTCGTCTTGTTTATGGTTTGCTTTGCTGTGCAAAAGCTTGTTTCATTAGGTCCCATTTGTTTATTTTTGTTTTTATTTCCATTTCTGTAGGAGGTGGATCAAAAAAGACCTTGCTGGGATTTATGTTGAAGAGTGTTCTTCCTATGTTTTCCTCTAAGAGTTTTATAGTGTCCGGTCTTACATTTAGGTCTCGAATACATTTTGAGTTTATTTTTGTGTATGGTGTTTGGGAGTGTTCTCATTTCATTCTTTCACATGTAGCTGTCCAGTTTTCCCAGCACCACTTATTGAAGAGACTGTCTTTTCTCCATTGTATATCCTTGCCTCTTTTGTGATAGATTAGTTGACCATAGGTGCATGGGTTTACATTTGGGCTTTCTATCTTGTTCCATTGATCTGTATTTCTGTTTTTGTGCCAGTACCATATTGTCTTTATTACTGTAGCTTTGTAGTATAGTGTGAAGTCAGGGAGTCTGATTCCTCCAGCTCTGATTTTTTCTGTCAATACTGCTTTGGCTGTTCAGGGTCTTTTGTGTCTCCATACAAATTATAAGATGATTTGTTCTAGTTCCGTAAAAAATGCCATTGGTAATTTGATAGGGATTGCATTCAATCTGTAGATTGCTTTGGGTAGTAGAGTCATTTTCACAGTATTGAGTTTTCCAGTCCAAGAACATGGTATATCTCTCCATCTGTTGGCATCATCTTTAATTTCTTTCATCAGTGTCTTATAGTTTTCTGCATACAGGTCTTTTGTCTCCCTAGGTTTATTCCTAGGTATTTTATTCTTTTTGTTGCAATGGTAAATGGGAGTGTTTCCTTAATTTCTCTTTCAGATGTTTCATCATTAGTGTATAGGAATGCAAGAGATTTCTGTGCATTAATTTTGTATCATGCAACTTTACCAAATTCATTGATTAGCTCTAGTAGTTTTCTGGTGGCATCTTTAGGATTCTCTATGTATCTATCATGTCATCTGCAAACAGTGACAGTTTTACTTCTTCTTTTCCAATTTATATTCCTTTTATTTCTTTTTCTTCTCTAATTGCCGAGGCTAGGAGTTCCAAAACTATGTTGAATGGTAGCGGTGAGAGTGGACATCCTTGTCTTTCTCCTGATCTTAGAGGAAATGCTTTCAGTTTTTCACCATTGAGAATGATGTTTGCTGTGGCTTTGTCATATATGGCCTTCATTATGTTGAGATAGGTTCCCTCTGTGCCCACTTTCTGGAGAGTTTTTATCATAAATGGGTGTTGAATTTTGTCAAAAGCTTTTTCTGTATCGATTGAGATGATCACGTGGTTTTTTTTTTCTTTAATTTATTTTATTTGTATTTATTTTTGGCTGTATTGGGTCTTTATTGCTGTGCGTGGGCTTTCTCTACTTGCGGCGAGCGGGGGCTACTCTTGATTGTGGTGCACAGGCTTCATTGTGGTGGCTTCTTCTGTTGTGGAGCACGGGCTCTAGGCGTGCAGGCTTCAGTAGTTGTGGCACACGGGCTCAGTAGTTGTGGCTCACAGGCTCTAGAGCACAGGCTCGGTAGTTGTGGCATGTGGGCTTAGTTGCTCCACGGCATGTGGGATCTTCCCAGACCAGGGCTCGAACCTGTGTCCCCTGCATTGGCAGGCAGATTCTTAACCACTGCACCACCAGGGAAGCCCAGTCATATGGCTTTTATTCTTCAATTTGTTAATATGGTGTATCACATTGATTAATTTGTGTATGTTGAGGAATCCTTGCATCCCTGGGATAAATCCCACTTGATCATGGTGTATGATCCTTTTAATGTGTTGCTGGATTCTGTTTGCTAGTATTTTGTTGAGGATTTTTGTGTCTGTGTTCATCAGTGATATTGGTCTGTAATTTTCTTCTTTTGTAGTATCTTTGTTTGGTTTGGGTATCAGGGTGATGGTGGCTTCATAGAATGAGTTTGGGAGTGTTCCTTCCTCTGCAATTTTTTGGAAGAGTTTGAGAAGGGTGGGTGTTAGCTCTTCTGTAAATGTTTGTTAGAATTCACCTGTGAAGCCATCTGGTCCTGGACTTTCGTTTGTTGGAAGATTTTTAATCACAGTTTCAATTTCATTACTTGTGATTGGTCTGTTCATATTGTCTATTTCTCCCTGGTTCAGTCTTGGCAGGTTATACCTTTCTAAGAATTTGTCCATTTCTTCCAGGTTGTCCATTTTATTGGCATAGAGTTGCTTGTAGTAGTTTCTTGGGATGTTTTGTATTTCTGCGGTGTCTTGTAACTTCTCCTTTTTATTTCTAATTTTATTGAATTGAGTCCTCTTCCTCTTTTTCTTGAGGAGACTGACTAATGGTTTATCAATTTTGTTTATCTTCTCAAGGAACCAGCTTTTAGTTTTATTGATCTTTGCTATTGTTTTCTTTGTTTCTATTTCATTTATTTCTGCTCTGATCTTTATGATTTCTTTCCTTCTGCTAACTTTTGGTTTTGTTTGTTCTTCTTTCTCTAGTTCTTTTAGGTGTAAGTTTAGATTGTTTATTTGAGATTTTTCTTGTTTGTTGAGGTAGGCTTGTATAGCTATAAACTTCCTTCTTGGAACTGCTTTTGCTCCATCCTATAGGTTTTGGATCATCATGTTTTCATTCTCATTTGTCTTTAGGTATTTTTTGGTTTCCTCTTTGATTTCTTCAGTGATCTCTTGGTTATTTAGTAACGTATTGTTTAGCCTCCATGTGTTTGTGTTTTTTATGTTTTTTTCCCTGTAATTGATTTCCAATCTCATAGCATTGTGGTCAGAAAAGATGCTCGATATGATTTTAATTTTCTTAAATTTACTGAGGCTTGATTTGTGACCAAGATGTGATCTATCCTGGAGAATGTTCCATGCGTTCTTGAGAAGAAAGTGTAATCTGCTGTTTTTGGATGGAATGTCCTATAAATATCAATTAAATCTCTCTGGTCTATTGTGTCATTTAAAGCTTGTGTTTCCTTCTTTATTTTCTGTTTGGATGATCTGTCCATTGGTGTAAGTGAGGTGTTAAAGTCCCCCACTATTATTGTGTCACTGTCGATTTCCTCTTTTATAGCTGTTAGCAGTTGCCTTATGTATTGAGGTGCTCCTATGTTGGGTGCATATATATTTATAACTGTTACATCTTCTTCTTGCATTGATCCCTTGATCATTATGTATTGTCCTTTCTTGTCTCTTGTTACATTCTTTATTTTAAAGTCTATTTTATCTGATACGAGTATTGCTACTCCAGCTTTCTTTTGATTTCCATTTGCATGGAATATCTTTTTCCATCCCCTCACTTTCAGTCTGTGTGTGTCCCTAGGTCTGAAGTGGGTCTCTTGTAGGCAGCATGTATATGTGTCTTGTTTTTGTATCCATTCAGCAAGCCTGTATCTTTTGGTTGGAGCATTTAATCCATTCACGTTTAAGGTAATTACTGATATGTATGTTCCTGTGACCATTTTCTTAATCGTTTTGGGTTTGTTTTTGTAGGTCCTTTTCTTCTCTTGTGTTTCCCACTTAGAGAAGTTCCTTTAGCATTTGTTGTAGAGCTGGTTTGGTGGTGCTGAATTCTCTTAGCTTTTGCTTGTCTGTAAAGCGTTTGATTTCTCCATCAAATCTGAATGAGATCCTTGCTGGGTAGAGTAATCTTGGTTGTAGGTTTTTTCCTTTCATCACTTCATATATGTCATGCCACTCCCTTCTGGCTTGTAGAGTTTCTGCTGAGAAATCAGCTGTTAACCTTATGGGAGTTCTCTTGTATGTTATTTGTCATTTTTCCCTTGCTGCTTTCAATAATTTTTCTTTGTCTTTAATTTTTGCCAATTTGATTGCTATGTGTCTCGGCATGTTTCTCCTTGGGTTTATCCTGTTTGGGACTCTCTGTGCTTCCTGGACTTGGGTGGCTATTTCCTTTCCCATGTTAGGGAAGTTTTCGACTATAATCTCTTCAAATATTTTCTCGGGTCCTCTCTCTCTCTCTTCTCGTTCTGTGACCCCTATAATGCGAATATTGTGTTTAATGTTGTCCCAGAGGTCTCTTAGGCTGTCTTCATTTCTTTTCATTCTTTTTTCTTTATTCTATTGTGCAGCAGTGAATTCCACTCTTCGGTCTTCCAGGTCACTTATCCGTTCTTCTGCCTCAGTTATTCTGCTATTGATTCCTTCTAGTGTATTTTCTGTTTCAATTATTGTATTGTTCATCTGTTTGTTTGTTCTTTAATTCTTCTAGGTCTTTGTTAAACATTTCTTGCATCTTCTCGATCTTTGCCTCCATTCTTTTTCCGAGGTCCTGGATCATCTTCACTATCATTATTCTGAATTCTTTTTCTGGAAGGTTACCTATTTCCACTTCATTTAGTTGTTTTTCTGGGGTTTTATCTTGTTCCTTCATCTGGTACATAGCCCTCTGCCTTTTCATCTTGTCTATCTTTCTGTGAATGTGGTTTTTGTTCCACAGGCTGCAGGATTGTAGTTCTTCTAGCTTCTGTTGGCTGCCCTCTGGTGGATGAGGCTATCTAAGAGGCTTGAGCAAGTTTCCTGATGGGAGGGACTGGTGGTGGGTAGAGCTGGCTGTTGCTCTGGTGGGCAGAGCTCAGTAAAACTTTAATCCGCTTGTCTGCTGATGGGTGGGGCTGTGTCCCCTCTCTGTTGGTTGTTTGGCCTGAGGTGACCCAACACTGGAGCCTACCCAGGCTCTTTGGTGGGGCTAATGGTGGAGTCTGGGAGGGCTCACACCAAGGAGTACTTCCCAGAACTTCTGCTGCCAGTGTCCTTGTCCTCACGGTGAGACAGAGCCACCCGCCACCTCTCCAGGAGATCCCCCAACACTAGGAGGTACGTCTGGTTCAATCTCTATGGGGTCACTGCTCCTTCCCCTGGGTCCCGATGCACACACTGCTTTATGTGTGCCCTCCAAGAGTGGAGTCTCTGTTTCCCCCAGTCCTGTCGAAGTCCTGCAGTCAAATCCTGCTAGCCTTCAAAGTCTGATTCTCTAGGAATTCTTCCTCCTGTTCCCGGACCCCCAGGTTGGGAAGCCTGATGTGGGGCTCAGAACCTGCACTCCAGTGGGTGGACTGCTGTGGTATAAGTGTTCTCCAGTTTGTGGGTCACCTACCCAGCAGTTACAGGATTTGATTTTATTGTGATTGCGCCCCTCCTACTGTCTCATTGTGGCTTCTCCTTTGTCTTTGGATGTGGGATATCTTCTTTTGGTGAGTTCCAGTGTCTTCCTGTCGATGATTGTTCAGCAGTTAGTTGTGATTCCAGTGTTCTCTCAAGAGGGAGTGGATTTCTGCATTTTAACTGTTCCCTGTGTATTCAGAAGGAGGCAAACAGTGGGTGAGTTTCTGAAATATTTTTCTAGACCCCTCAGTAGTGTCCTCAATCCTTAGCTGAATAAAGAACCATGATTCTGGAAAATCCACAGCAAACCATGTTTCTTTTTTCTCAGGTATAGGAATTTCTGTTTATCATCCGAATATTTTACCCGTATTGTAGCAAGAGGCAGAATGTTGGGCTGTGGAGTGACATGAATGCATCTTGGGGATGTATCAAAGTGTGAACACAGGTCAGATCTCAGAAAGGCAGAAGGGAGGCCTCATTATTAATAGTGTTTGGCAACTGTGCCCTAGTCAGACAGTTATAGGGCTCTGTCCTTCAACACGTAAAATGTATTCTTTCACCCTCCAGTGGGTCTGCTGCTCAAACAGACACAAAAGCACAATTTTTATCATGATCTACGACACTCGCCATCTGGCTCCTGTGAACTTGCTGTTGATTGTCGTTGAGGAGCATGAGGCAGGCTGTTTTATGAAGGTCTCTTGCCCTTTCATCTCTCCTTCAGTGCATGGTTCCACTGTATGCTCAGTTGTCAGTCCAGTCATCAATCCCTGAACATTTCCTGCTTCCGTCCCCATTTGATATTTTTAGGAAGCCTCATCAGAAGATGGGAAAACACTGGCTGCTCTTTGATTCCATCTCGCACCTCAGAACCTGCATTGATCTGTCTCAATCCCTGTCTTCTTGTTTAGATCCCTGAGCCATTTCTTTTTAAAAAAATTTTTAAATTTGTTTTTGGCTGTGTTGGATCTTCATTGCTACACGCAGGCTTTTCTCTAGTTGCGACGAGCGGGAGCTACTCTTTGTTGTGGCGTGCGGGCTTCTCATTGTGGTGACTTCTCTTGTTGCGGAGCACAGGCTCTAGGTGTGCAGGCTTCAGTAGTTGTGGCGCGCAGGCTTCAGTAGTTGTGGCATGTGGGCCCGGTAGTTGTGGCTTACGGGCTCTGGAGTGCAGCCTAGGTAGTTGTGGCACGTGGGTTTAGTTGCTCTGTGGCGTGAAGAATCTTCCCAGGCCAGGGCTCGAACCCATGTCCCCTGCTTTGGCAGGTGGATTCTTAACCACTGCACCACCAGGGAAGCCCTGTAATATTTTTCTGCTATGTACAAATCACTTCAAGCTATGTAGTGGAGTGGTCATCATGGATGTGAGAAAGTATCAACAGAGCCTGACTGATAAGTCTTTGCAGGTTTTTTTTCTGATTTTGAGGAATGCCACAAACCCATGTCTCAGAGTTACTAGAATTCCATTTTATCCCCATTCTCAATAACAATTGTCACCTCTGGTCTTTTTAATGAGAGCTATTCTAAGAGGCATGATGTAATATCTCATTGTGGTTTTTATTATCATTCCTCCTGAGGGCACCTCTGAAAATTGGGAGGTTTCCTCCAGTTCAGTCTCAATGTGATTTAAGAAAGGACTGGGGAGTCAAAGACCAGCAAATTGTCATGAACTTTGCTACACTTTTCTGTTTAGTGTTTTCGGGATAGTTAGTTGCTTGAGTGGTATCGCTTATTAACTCGTTTGCAGAGTTTTCCCAAAGGCTTGTATGTTTATGTATTGTTTTAAACTTGGGTTCCACATATGTTAATGAGTGCCTCTTGTTTACTTTTCTGCTATCCGGCTGATATCACTCCTCATTGGTTTCATTTTTTTCCTTGCAAAGCTAGTGTTAAAAAATACAATGGTATGATTTCTAGTAATTTGAGGGGTAGGCTAATTTTAATGTTTGATCACCTGGAGTGTTAGCATGAACTTTTGATATTCTAAAGCCAATACATTTTTTGTTTAAAGTATATTTATAGTTAATATTTTAGTAGCATTCTTTCTTGTGTTCACATTCTTAACTAATGTAATTATATCCTTAAAATGCTCAGACTTTGGCTGTTAATATAACTAGAGAATATTTCATTTATTAATATTTAATTTTGATTTACAGATGATATAACATTTCAGAATGTTTTCTGCTTCTTCATGGGCGCATAGTTTTGTAGGAGTTATTTAGAAAAATATTTTCGTTATATCATGGACGTTTTATAGCAATTACTCTATTACCACGAAAATAGTGTCAGGGCTCTTTTATATCAGGCAAATTAGATTTAAAGTTATAGATAGGGGCTTCCCTGGTGGCGCAGTAGTTGAGAGTACGCCTGCCGATGCAGAGGACACGGGTTCGTGCCCCAGTCCGGGAAGATCCCACATGCTGCAGAGCGGCTGGGCCCCTGAGCCATGGCCGCTGAGCCTGCGCGTCCGGAGCCTGTGCTCCGCAACGGGAGAGGCCACAACAGTGAGAGGCCTGCGTACCACGAAAAAAAAAAAAAGTTATAGATAAATTTAATATCATATTACATGCTTCATAGATAACCACCATCCACAACCACCATCAGTGAGCATTACGTTAAATTATAGTAGTACCAGTCAGGGATTGCTGTGGTCCTCAGGAGCTGTAATTTTTCTCCACAAACTCCGTTGATTTTTCAGAATTATTCTTCCTTCCTCTGTGTCTTTGCCACTGGATTAGTTTCTACCCTAGAGCATTGCATGTTTGAGATTTGAGCATTTACTGCTTTTCCCCTTACATACTCTTTGGCCTCAGCAAAGTACTTTGCTGATGCCTTCCTGCTGCTAGAACTGTGGGCTTAGTGTAGTGTAAGAGTGTTGGGTGGGAGGGACACAGCCAGTCTCTAAGATGTGTTTTTCATTCTGACATACCATCTCCTAGAATCGCAACATCAATTCAGCTGTGTTTCAATGACAGTGCACACTTGGTGAGCTCAGAATGTTTCTGAAAAACTTTGTTCCCATTTGCCAGTTCCCACAGACAATTACAAGTTCCTAATGAATATCACTAGAGTGTAGTAGAGACTTTCCCTTTTTTATGACGCCTGAAGGCAGTCGGGGGTTCACATGGAGGAAACAGAAAACTCAGAGGTCTCACACTGGTTAGTGATGTTAAATATATTTTCTTTTTCCTACTTTTATTCTGTATATTGATTTTAGTGAAACGTCTCTTACTCTTTTTGCCCGTTGTCTAATTTCGCAGCCCCGTTCCATCAAGGCAAGCCAAGGGACCAGTTTTGGCAGATAAGTTGTGAGTGGAAGTAATGAATTTCTCATCTCAATCACCGAGTCCGTATTTTTAATAAATCACAATATCACACCTAAGAATTCTGATTTTACAGATATACCCAGAATGTATGTAAACATTTCACCACATTGACATGCTGTAAAAAATTGTCAATAGGAGCATTTTTTCCTAGCCAGAACTTTTAACTCTTGGTACTTTAGTCTGGTGGGCTGCTTGGGTTGAGGGTCATCTTAAGAATATGTTTTCTCACACTGTAAGTCCAGATGCACATCCTGGTTGTCTCAGTAGTTTCTTTGTCTATTGAGTTCATGTACGTAATCCTCTTGAGTCTACTTCCTTTCCTTGAAAAATCTTGATAATTTTCCTCAAGCCTTTTCAAAGGAATAAGTACTGTTAGATGGCTTTGAATAGTGTATTTTTTATAGTAAAAACTCAAAAGTTATTTTGGTTGAAAAGATATATTATTATTCTGTTATTTTTATTATACTATCTCTTTGTCTGCATTATATCTTGTATACCTTATTTTTGCAATTTGTTCCCCACAATATTGTATCTGACCATAATTAAATAAATTTACAAGTTGCTCATTCTTCATTACATGTATGCCAGAGCCAATGAACTGGATGTTTAAGGTCCCTGCATACGTAGGGAGTTGCTCATTTATTGGCTGTTCATGTAACTGGAGAATGTTTCATTTATTGATAATTAATTTATTTAATTTTGATTTCCAGATGGTGATCTTACAGATGTTTTATGCTTCTTCATGGGTACATAGTTTTATAGGAGGTTTTTAGAAATATTTAGTTGTTTTAAAAAAATGTTTTATTGGGACTTCTCTGGTTGTCTAGCAGTTAAGACATCGTGTTCCCAATTCGGGGGGCACTGGTTTGATCCCTGGTCGGGGAACTATGATCCTGCATGCCACATGGGCCTGGTCAAAAAAAAAAAAAATTTATCAAATTCTTCATTTTCTCTGTGTTATATTTGTTTCCCAGTTCTAAAGTGTCAGTCATTTAGATTATTCATTAGATAAGCTAGTTTTGGTTTATTTATTGTTACAATATATTTTTGGTTCTTTAGTATTTATTCATGTATAATAAGTATTCTGAAAATATATATACATACACACACACACATATAGTTTAATATCCTTTTCTCCTCGAGTAAAGATTACCAGTATGTTTACTGATAATTGGTATGTGCTTTGGTTGGCATCATGGGTGAAAACTACACTTTGATAGCTAACAGCAGTTTTTCCAATGTGAGTATTTTTGTCATAGGTTGTTTAAAAGTGCGCCATAAAATTACTGGAATTACCTCTGATGACTTTAGGTTTAGTAAAGAATCATTCCTATTGTGTTTCTTCAAATTGTAATATCATGGTTGGTGAGGTTCATAACTTTGCTTGATAGAAGTATTATTTGGTTTAGTATGGCTTATTTAACCTGAAACATTTATTCATGAATTGTAGTGAATGGGATACTTACGGTTCTTTATATCTTGTAGATATCTCTTACATGCATGTGATCAAGATATTACAACTGAAAGCAAATACTGATAGAGGAGAAGTATTCCAAACCGTGATGTCAGAAAGACATGAAAGGAATGAAATGAAACATTTTTACCTCAGCGATGTTCAAGAAAATATGTATGACTTAGTGTCTCAGAAGAGAGATGAGGAAAGTGATTACAACCAAATACCTATAACCCATAACGAAAATCTCACTGAGAAGGGAGATGAACATGTTAGAAGTGTTGCAGGAATCAAGCCTATTGAAAATAGGCTGGCATTAAGCTTTTGGGTTGAACTGCATATATTTAAAAGTGAAGAGAAGATTGATGAATTTATTCAAGTGGACAAGGATATCAGGAGTAGTGCCTCATTTTCACCACTTGAAGGAACTTCTTCTAGTGTGCAAACCAACATTTCTAGTACACATGTGAGTGGTTTTATGCGTCCTTCAGTAGTGACACAAGAACAGGAAGCACACAGAGAAGGATCTTACAAATGTAATCTGTGTGGCAAAACCTTCCTTCAGGGATCATACCTCAAAAGACATCAGATCTTCCATACAGGAGGGAAAGTACATAAATGTGATGTATGTGAAAAAGTCTTTACTCACAATTCATACCTTGCAAGTCATCAGAGAACTCATACTGGAGAGGAACCTTACAAATGTAATGAGTGTGGGAAAATCTTTCATTACAGCTCAGAACTTGGAAGACATCAGTTTCTCCATACAGAAGAGAAATTACATAAATGTAATGTATGTGAAAATGTCTTTATTCGAAATTCATTCCTTGCAAGATATCGGAGAAATCATAATGGGGAGAAACCTTATAAATGTAATGAGTGTGGCAAATTCTTTAATCAAAAGGCATACCTTATAAAGCATCAGAGAGTTCATAATGAAGAGAAGTCTTACAAATGTAATGTGTGTAGCAGGGTCTTCAATCGAAATTCAAATCTTGAAAGTCATCAGAGAATTCATACTGGAGAGAAACCTTACAAATGTAATGACTGTGGCAGGTTCTTTTCTCAAAAGCCAAACCTTGGAAAGCATCAGAGAGTTCATACTGGAGAGAAACCTTACAAATGTAATGAGTGTGGGAAAATCTTTCATTACAGCTCAAAACCTGGCAGACATCAGTTTCTCCATACAGAAGAGAAATTACATAAATGTGATGCGTGTGAAAATGTCTTTCCTCAAAATTCATTACTTGCAAGATATCAGAGAAATCATACTGGGGAGAAACCTTATAAATGTATTGAGTGTGGTAAGTTTTTTAGTCGAAAAGCACACCTTAAAAGTCATAAGGGAACTCATACTGGAGAGAAACCTTACAAGTGTATTAAGTGTGGCAAGCTCTTTAGTCGAAAAAGTAACCTAACAAGACATCAGAGAATTCATACGGGAGAGAAACCTTACAAGTGTATCGGGTGTGATAAGTTCTTTAGTCGAAAAGCACACCTTATAAGACACCAGACAATTCATACTGGAGAGAATCCTTACAAACGTGATGAGTGTGCCATGGTCTTTAGTGAAAAATCACACCTTGTAAGTCATCAAAAAATTCATACCGGAGAGAGCTGATACAAATGTAATGAGTTTGGCAAAACCTTTTATCACATCTCAGCCCTCACTCAACACCTGAGAATCCATACAGGACAGAAATTATATTGGGTTGCCCAGAAGGTTCAGTTTTTTCCGTAAGGTGGCTCTAGGAGCACTTAGTTGTCTTTAACTTCATTCAAACAATGTTGTTAGATTTTATGTGACAGCTGCGATATCAGCGTGCATTTTAAAAAAAGACATAAAATTTGGTGAATTTTTGTGTAGCCATTTTAATATTGAAGATGGAAGGAAAAAAGCAACAATTTTCAGCATATTACTCTTCATTATTTCAAGAAAGGTAAAAACACAACTGAAACGCAAAAAAAGGTTTGTGCAGTGTATGGAGAAGGTGCTGTGACTGATCGAACGTGTCAAAAGTGGTTTGCGAAATTTCGTGCTGGAGATTTCTCACTGGGTGATGCTCCACGGTCAGGTAGACCATTTGAAGTTGATAGTGATCAAATTGAGACATGAATTGAGAACAATCAACAGTATACCACGTGGGAGATAGCCGACATACTCAAAATATCCAAATCAAGCGTTGAAAATCATTTGCACCAGCTTGGTTATATGAATTGCTTTGATGCTTGGGTTCCACATAAGTTAAGCGAAAAAAAAAACCTTGACCGTATATCTGCATGCGATTCTCTACTTAAACATAATAAAAAGTTCTGTTCTTAAAATAAATTGTGATGGGTGATGAAAAGTGGATACTGGGGGCTTCCCTGGTGGCGCAGTGGTTGAGAGTCCGCCTGCCAATGCAGGGGACACGGGTTCGTGCCCCGGTCCAGGAAGATCCCACATGCCGCGGAGCGGCTGGGCCCATAAGCCATGGCCGCTGAGCCTGCGCGTCTGGAGCCTGTGCTCTGCAATGGGAGAGGCCACAACAGTGACAGGCCCGCCTACCGCAAAAAAAAAAAAAAAAAAAAAGTGGATACTGTACAATCATGTGGAATGGAAGAGATCGTGGGCCATGTGAAGTGCACCACCACCAACCACACGGACAGCTAGTCTTCATCCAAAGAAGATGATGTGTCTACAGTGCGATTGGAAGTCCTCTATTTTGAGCTCCTTCCAGAAAACCAAACGATTAATTCCAACAAGTACTGCTCCCAGTTAGACCAACTGAAAGCAGCACTCCATGAAAAGCATCCGGAATTAGTCAACAGAAAACGCATAATCTTCCATCAGGATAACGCAAGACCACGTGTTTCTTTGATGACCAGGCAAAAACTGTTACAGCTTGGCTGGGAAGTTCTAATTCATCTGCCATATTCACCATGGCGCCATGGATTTCTGTTTATTTCGGTCTTTACAAAATTCTCTTAATGGAAAAAATTTCAATTCCCTGGAAGACTGTAAAAGGCAACTGGCACAGTTCTTTGCTCAAAAAGATGAAAAGCTTTGGGAAGTTGGAATTATGAAGTTTCCTGAAAAATGGCAGAAGGTAGTGGAACAAAAGGGTGTATGTTGTTCAATAAAGTTCTTGGTGAAAATGAAAAAAATGTGTCTTTTATTTTTTCTTAAAAACAGAAGGCACTTTTTGGCCAACTCAATATAAATGTGATGAATTTGGCAAAGTCTATAGTTGAAATTCAGACCTTGCAATTCATCTGAGAATTCATAATGCAGAAAAATCCCTAAAAGGTAATGAGTGTTGGAAAGCTTTTCGTGAGATCTCAACCCATACTACAAATCAGGTAATAAATACAGAGGAGAAATCATATTAATGTGATATATGTGGAAAGGTCTTCGTTCAAAATTGACACTTTAGGGACATCCCTAGCGATCCAGTAGTTAAGACACAAATGTAATGTGTGTGGCAAGGCTTTTACCCAAAGATCACAAGGTGGGACATACTGGAGCGATACCTTATAAATGAAATGAGTGTGACGAAACCTTTTCTTGACTTCAAGTATTAGTTAACTGCAGACAGTCCATTGGAAAGAAACCCTTCAAATGTATGAGCAGAGGCTTTATCCAGGCCTCACAATGCACTAGATTTCTCAATGTATATCTTTGAGAGAAAGCACACAAAGCAGTATGTGTGCTAAGGCTTGTACCTGAAGATCAACGCTCTGAAACAGAGAATGTATTTTGAAGAGCAACGTTTCAAATGTCATGAATGTTGTAAAAATTTTCATCAGCTATCCACACCTTTGTTGTAATGTGAGCATTGATACAGGTCAGAAACGATAGATATTTACTGAACATGGAAAGAAATTGACCCAACAGTGCATCCTCAGGGTCCACCAAAGAACTCACATTGGGAGGGAATCCTTACGAATGTAAGGATTCCCTTACATTAAGTAAATTTTTTGAATTAGGTACATTTTTTGAGCAATTCTTACAACAGATAACATATCAGAGAATCCATACTAGGAATAAATGTCTTATTTGTCCAAGGTTAATGTGAGATACTGTATGCTGCAGAATCATTGCAAGTGACGATACGTTAAAACGTATGACATGATGTTTGTAGTACCAGAAGAAGGACATATGTAGAAGTATGCCAGTATCTTCTCTGTATAAATATGTAATTATTGGAGTTCTTTTGAAAAGACTACATTATATTTATAACCTTTCAACCTGAAGTTTGAAATCTTGACCTTATGCCTGCATTACAGGTCTTTCATGATAGTCTCTGGGAAGGAATCTATAAAATGAGGGGTCCAATTTGATTAGGTGTGGGTCAGTCACATCCATGTTTCCTGAGAAAACAAGGACCTTGAATTATCAAATTCAATATTGTTTGAATTATC
Organism: Grampus griseus; assembly: GCF_964374135.1. NCBI lineage: Eukaryota > Metazoa > Chordata > Mammalia > Artiodactyla > Delphinidae > Grampus > Grampus griseus. Next base: position 5,056,843 of record NC_139013.1, read on the forward strand.
AACAAGGGGGGACAAAAAATAATGTAAAACTGTGACATGATTTATCATGTTAATTCATGTGTCTTTTAAAAAAATTAATTTTTGGCTGTGTTGGGTCTTCGTTTCTGTGTGAGGGCTTTCTCCAGTTGCGGCGAGCGGGGGCCTCTCACTGTCGCGGCCTCTCCCGTTGCGGAGCACAGGCTCCAGATGCTCAGGCTCAGTAGTTGTGGCTCACGGGCTTAGTTGCTCTGCAGCATGTGGGATCTTCCCAGACCAGGGCTCGAACCCGTGTCCCCTACATTGGCAGGCAGATTCTTAACCACTGTGCCACCACGGAAGCCTCATGTGTCTTTTTGTAGATAGGTCATAGTGGGTTATAGGACAGAATGCTTTACTAACTGACCATGAATAGGTCAGGCAGGACGTTAAGGGAATGGGCTTTTCATGGGAGGAGAGTGACAGGTTAACAGGGACTGATTATGTGGTAGGCAGAATGCATGGGAAAATTTGGTCACTTCCTCCATTGCATGGGAATAGCTGTTGTATAGATCTATGATTAATGAAAAACTAGTCTCATTCTTCGAAATTAAAGGGAGAGCAGTTATCACAAGAGGAAAATTTAATCAAAAGTCCCAGAATTCTAGGGCTTCCATGGTGGCACAGTGGTTAAGAATCCACCTGCCAATGCAGGGGACACGGGTTCGAGCCCTGGACTGGGAAGATCTCACATGCCGCGGAGCAACTGCAGCCCATGTGCCACAACTGCTGAGCCTGTGCTCTAGAGTCCGGGAGCCACAACTACTGAGGCCACGTGCTACAACTACTGAAGCTCGCATGCCTAGAGCCCATGCTCCGCAACAAGAGAAGCCACCACAATGAGAAGCCTGCGCACCGCAACGAGGAGTGGCCCCCACTCGCTGCAACTAGAGAAAGCCTGCGTGCAGCAATGAAGACCCAGCACAGCCAAAGATAAATAAATAAATAAATGTATAAAAAAATAAAGCCCCAGAATTCTATGTGTATATGTATGTTTGACATTTAACTGCTGTCATTGCCTTTTGCTACTGTTTTATTCAGAATGTATCATAGGTCTCTTGTTTTAATTAATAAAATTTAATTATTTTTTATGATCCTAATGAATCATGTTCCTTTCACCACCACAGTTTTCTTCCACCTAGGTACTTTATACCAGAAGGTAACAGTGCATCCGTAGGTTCTTGGGCTTTAGAGAATCTAACAATTTCTATCCATGATCGTTTCGAAAAACTTACAAGTAGATTATTTATCCTTGTGTTGTTGTCTCCAAACTTTTCTCCAGAATATTTTTGTGGCTATAATGAAATGCAGTTCTGTGGCAGTTTCTGAGTGTCATGTCATTCTGATGAATTTCTGTCTTTATGATTATAAAATAGATTTCCTTATTCTTGACACATTATTTACTCATTAATTTACTTTGTATTATGTTAGCCACTATTTTGAATGGTGTTGAAATGGTGTATTTTTTTATGCTTTTTTACTGTGTAAAGTTTTGGAGTGCATTTCTTGTGGGAGACATATTGTTGTCTGTGTTCAAAAAAAGTGCAGTTGAGGGCTTCCCAGGTGGCGCAGTGGTTGAGAGTCCGCCTGCTGATGCAGGGGACACGGGTTCGTGCCCCGGTCCGGGAAGATCCCACATGCCACGGAGCGGCTGGGCCCGTGAGCCATGACCGCTGAGCCTGCGCGTCCGGAGCCTGTGCTCCGCAACGGGATAGGCCACAACAATGAGAGGCCCACGTACAGAAAAAAAAATAAAATAAAAAAAAAATAATAAAAATGTGATACATTTTCTTGTATTCGTATGTGTGATACACCAGGACGTTCTGATCATTGTACCTGGAAATACTTAAAATGTTAATTTCCCTATCTAAAATTCATCATATTTGAATGGATTCTAGTGTCTCTATGGATGAAATGTTTCATATGTTAGGGATGTGATAAAACGCACTCTGTAGCAGATGTTATCTAAGATATTGTTATCAAAATATCGAGGGTTGAAATGAACTTACTGCATATTTGATAATCTAGTTTTACTTTCTCTAGGGTTCATATAAGAATATACCTCCCTATTAAATGCCCTTAGAAATGTTGCAACGTAATTATTATTTACATGGAAATAAATTCCAGTGTCTTCTGAAGAATATTTCACAGCCTCTGTTATCCACACTTGTCAGAACTTTCAAAAATATAAACAAAGAGACGAGCTAAACTATACTGCATCTTGCAAAAAATACAAAGTAAAACGTTCTAATTATCTTCATGATGAACATAGAGTCATCTGAGATTACATTGCTTAGTTTTTATGTACATAAGTATAATTTCATAAACAAGTTTTTCTAGTATATAGTTAAACATAATTTTCACAAGTGTGGAATAGAGCAAGTGTCTCAAAGGATAATGTAGTTCTCATAGAAAGCAAAATATTTTTTCTGTTGCTCCCTATTTTCATGGTATCTATATGAGATGATGGATGCTTACTAAACATTGCGGTAATTATTTCAATATATGTAAGTCAGAACATGATGCTGTACCCCTTAAAATCATACAGTGATGTATGTCACGTACCTCTCAAAACTGGGGATAAAATGTGGTTTTAAAAGGCAAATAAAACACTAGCAAAAAAGAAAGAACAATGCAATTTATAACAATTAAAATTTTAAACCCTTTTAAAAACTCTTTTTAAAACAATGGTTAGGTACGGAAATTATCATATGCCTTAGTCCTCCAGCCTCAAACCCCAAGTTTTGCCCGAGTCTGTGGAACTGAGCAGAGTGTTGGGTTTGTTGTCCTGGCTGAATTAGGAATAGAAAGGAAAAGCTCTTCTGTAGGGTGTCAGTGTGAAATGGCCCATTCTCCCCAGGGAGGGTTTTGTATTTCTCATTCTGGTTTGTAATAAAGAGAGAATTCCAGCTCTTGTTTCCTAAAACTAATTCAACTTCAGGAAATGTTCCCAGATCAAACTACTGCGCCACAGCTACCACTTGGAGGCCCAAGTTCCCGACCACTGAATTGCTGGAGTCTCAGGAGCGGGACATGCGAGCAACCTGCTGGCAAAAACAGCTGTTTATTGAAACCACTTTTAACTTGTTGGGAGAGAAACATCTCAGTTTCCCACATCAGTGGCCCACACATCTGTAAGCTTTTACCTTAAAAGTGTTCCAGAAAGTCACTTAAAATCAGCAGTTACAAGAAAAGGGGAAGCACGGCGCTCTCACTCGCCCCGCCACCCCAGACCCTTCCCCCCGCTCTCTGCGCAGAGCTGGGCTCTCGCCCCGCCCCTAGCCAGTAGCGGCCCGCCCAGAGCCCGCCCCCGGAAGTCCCGCCTGGTCCCTTCGGACGCACTTTCCTCCTGAACCGGAAACGGGGTACACGTGTTGGAGGTCTCGCTACGAAGTATTTCTACTTTGCTGTAAGTATGTGCTGCGCTGTTCCCCGTATTCTGCCTTCAGGGTCTTGGGAGTGACTATTAACCTTACACCCCAGCGCCTGGCCCTCCGGCCGAGTAAATCCAGACGCTGTTACAGGTTGGGTATCTGTTCACTTGGGTTGAAATCGGTGCGAGGTTGCCTGTTCTCGTGGCTTTTCTGCCTTCCATGTAGACACCGCGTTTCGCGTCGTTTTCCTTCATAAAACCCTTCAGTACCCCCGCCCCCCGCACTGAGAAGTCCTCTTCCGCGAGGGGGATTCGCGCCCCCTAGCCTCGCACTCTCGGTCTTCGGTCCACCGAGACACAGCCTTTCGCGACATTTTCCTGCTTAAAATCCTTCATTACCTCCGCCTGCGCCTTGTAAAGTCCCCTTCTGCGAGGTGGATTCGCGCGCCCGCAGCTTCGCTCTCTCCCGCTGCCGGCGAGGCCGTGTCCTCTCCCTGGCCCTGGCATTCTGGAGAGCCCGCTCCTCTCCTGAGACCCCCTCGCTCCCTCCCAGCCCCTCTGTCCTCGCGTCTCCTCAGGCCGGTCCTTGTGCTCCCCCGGCCTCCCTTTCGTAGTCAGCCCTTCCCCTCAGCCCGCATGGGGGGGGTGACCTGGGCCAGACGTGTGACACCCAGTGTTCTTCCGTCCCAAATTCCAAATGGTCTCTTCCAGTAGCTGGGCATCTTGTTTATTCTCCATCCCTCTAAATATGTGGGGCAGGGGGATCAGGAGAAGCAGAGACACAGTGACTGAGAGACAAGGAGAAAAACTGAGGAGAAAAGAATGAGGGCGGGGCTTCCCTGGTGGCGCAGTGGTTGAGAGTCCGCCTGCCGATGCAGGGAGCGCGGGTTCATGCCCCGGTCCGGGGGCCATGGCCGCTGGGCCTGCGCGTCCGGAGCCTGTGCTCCGCAGCGGGAGAGGCCGCAGCGGTGAGAGGCCCGCGTACCGCAAAAAAAAACAAAAAAAAACAAAAAGAATGAGGGCGAATCGAAGGGAACGTGAACCATGGCTGAGGATCTTGAAGAGGAATAGTAACATAAAATAAATTTAGCCTTGAAAGTCTTGCACTGTGATAAAATATAGAAGTAATTAAAATAGGATCTGCGGGACTGGAGAGCAACATAGTGGGAGGGACCTAGGATCATTGGCAGGAGGGGGATAACAGTGGAGAGGCAACACATAGCGTGGCGGCGGAAGACAAAAGAGTTGGAACCTTGGCCTTCAGAGCAACATGGTGCCTGGAGAGATAGAAGAAACAAAGATTTCAGGAGCAGAGGAAGAAAACGAGCAGGAAAGAAGCATAGCCACCTGGAGGTGCTAGAGAGTGGGGACAAAGGGAGCATAACAGGGATAGAAAGAGTGTAACCCAAGGGCAGAGAGGGAGCAGAGATGGGGGGAAGAAAGAGGCACGAATATCCAGAGATTTAGGGTAATCAGAAAGGTTTTGGGAAAGAGCCATAAGAGGGGAAACAAGTTGCAGAGTGGACTGGACACATGTGAGGGTCGATATAGGAGGGCAAGAATGAGACAGTTTGGGATCTGGGACCTGGCAACCTTTGCTGCAGTGCTTACACCTGGACAAACATCTGGAGCAACAGAATACAAAGAAAATAGAAGGAACTAAAAATAACTGTGTGCATGAACAGTTGGGGCAAATTATAAACAATACACAAACTAAAAACCCAATTGCCACTTATGAGGTGTTGGGTGCAAAAACAGGATACTGTGCATGCACCCTGCACACCGCTCCAGCCTGACCCCTGGACCCACCCCTACCTCACTCCATATAAGGGACAAACTTGCCCCCTGACCCTGGGAGCGAGCAAGGGATCCTGTTACTTGTTGCTGCATGAGTCCCAATAAAGCCTTGCCTGAATTTCTTGTGTGGACTCTTAGCAATTTCTATTGATAAAGGAGCCCAAAAATCCTGATCCGTAACAAGAACACCAGCAGAGTGGAGGGGAAGAAAAACAGAGACAAAATAGAAAAAGGGAGAAAGATAAAGAGAATGAAATGGAAACGCACAGTAGTGCAGGTAGTGTTGGGGAAACTGGATCCAGATGGATGGTGAATTGTCTCGATATGGATGATTAAGTTGTGATATGCTGATTTGTGGCTTTAGAATATAGTAAATATAAAATTTGTTTACTTAGGTTTACAGATGAGGATGACAATTGCAAAACTGTTTATAAGATTTGTGCATTTTGTAATTATTTGTATCAGAAGATAACTTCATTATTTATTTATTTTTGGCTGCGTTGGGTCTTCGTTGCTGCTTGCGGGCTTTCTCTAGTTGTGGTGAGCAGGCTTCTCATTGCGGTGGCTTCTCGTTGCAGAGCACGGGCTCTAGGCACGCGGGCTTCAGTAGTTGTGGCATACAGGCTCAGTAGTTGTGGCGAACGGGCTTAGTTCTGTGGCATGTGGGACCTTCCCGTACCAGGGCTGGAACCCGTGTCCCCTGCATTGGCAGGCAGATTCTTAACCAGTGGACCACCAGGGAAGTCCCTAACTTCATTTTCATGTGGTGTATCACACTGATTGATGTGCAGATATTGAAAAATCCTTGCATCCCTGGGTTAAATCCCACTTGATCATGGTGTATGATCCTTTTAATGTACTGTTGGATTTGGTTTGCTAGTATTTTGTGGAGGATTTTTGCGTCTATGTTCATCAGTGATATTGGCTTGTAATTTTCTTTTTTCTGGTGGCATCTTTTTTTTTTTTTTTTTTTTTGCGGTACACAGGCCTCTCATTGTCGCGGCCTCTCCCGTTGCGGAGCACAGGCTCTGGACGCGCAGGCTCAGCGGCCATGGCTTACAGGCTCAGTCGCTCTGCGGCATGTGGGATCTTCCCGGACCGGGGCACGAACCCATGTCCCCTGCATCGGCAGGCGGACTCTCAACCACTGCGCCACCAGGGAAGCCCCAATGATGTTTTATATTAACATTCAAAATCAAGTTTAGCCAGTTAGCCTTATATTTTGTTTTCTTCCTTTTTCTGTGGTATGTTAAAATGGCTGTGAGATGATAGGAAGATTTTCCCCTCAGGTCCCTCTTACCTGTTCTGTACAAATGATGAAGGATGGACTAGATTGACTTGGAAGTTTCAACAGAGTCTCTCTATTCATGATGAAGAAGTTTGCTGAGAGCGTATTTCTCAGCTGACCCCTTACAATGTTTTCTGCACCGACAGCTGTGCTTTTGCAGTGGCCATGCTGCACAGCTTTCAGGATCTCCGTTCCTTGACCAGGCATTGAACCCGAGCCAGGGCAGTGAAAGCCCAGCATCCTAACCACTAGGGAAACTGGAAACTCCATGTATTTTTAAGTTATTTTAATGTGATTTTTCTGGAAAAGAAGAATTAAATGGTTGGTACTAGTGTGATCTGACCTTGAAAGAGAAGTTTCCGTTGCTCAGACCCGTGATAGATGGTGTTTTAAATAGCATGAGCAATAAGGACAGACTCTTCCCACTTAACCCTTCAGGTGACCTTTTTAGAATTCAGTTACGCCTGATTCTGTTCACTCAACTCAGACTTTCTCATAACTGCCTCAGAGAGCCCACTCGTAACATGGAGGTGATTGACTCCACCAGAAATTCTTCATTTGAGCAACAGAGACCCTTGAAATGATTGGCCCAGTTGGGCGTGAGTTTGTGTGTGGCAGTGCCCAATTGAATTTAGAGTTTTAATTTTAACTTACTTTATTTTATTTATTTACTTATGGCTGCGTTGGGTCTTCGTTGCTGTGCGCGGACTTTCTCTAGTTGTGGTGAGCGGGGGCTACTCTTAATTGCGGTGCACAGGCTTCTCATTGCAGTGGCTTCTCTTGTTGTGGAGCATGGGCTCTAGGCGCATGGGCTTCAGTAGTTGTGCCATGCGGGCTCAGTAGTTGTGGCACACGGGCCTAGTTGCTCGGCAGCATGTGGGATCTTCCCGGACCAGGGCTCGAACCTGTGTCCCCTGAATTGTCAGGCGGATTCTTAATCACTGCACCACCAGGGAAGCCCCTAATTTTAATTCTCAGTTCTTACACTCAGACCTCCACTGGCTACCGTTTGTCCGCTGGACAAAATCCTGACTCCTCACTGTGGGTACACAGCCCTGTGTCATCCTCAGGACCCTGCCGGGGTCTCCAGCCTCATCCTGGGAGCTTAACCTTTTCTCATGGTTCACTCTGCCCCGGTCACATTCACCTTTTCTTTGTTCCCAAACACCAAAACCTTTTCTGTCTCAGATCTTAGTTCCTTTCTTACCTTCTCCCTTTAAGTCACCATGGGTCAGGCCCTCTGTCCTCCTTCAGGTCTAGGCTCAGGGAGGTCTCCCCAGCCCCTCCTGACAATCTCTTGTCACACTAATGGTTTTATTGTCCCTACATCAATCACCCTCACGAGAAATGCCCTTCTCCATTGATTATTTGGAGTCTTTCCCATTTTCACTTCACTGAAGAGCACACGTTTTCCTCTTCTTCTGAGGATGGCTGCAACATCTCACTCTGGGGATGTGTTTAGAAGCTAGGACTGTGGGATGGGCTGAGTAATCTCCCCTAAGGAGAGACCAGGTGAACCGGGTAGGTGATGAGGGTGGTTCCCATATTTGTTCTGGACATTTCGACTTTAATTGATCCTTACCCCATGTGGCTACTTAATTACTCAAAAGCAAAAAGATGTAGGGAGCTGTAAAAAGCCCTACAAATCTGATGTCCTCATGCAGTGTCCTGAGGTGTCCCTGTGTTTAGTCTCCTGTGTCACTGCTCCCCTGTAGCCCCCAGGTATTCCAGTCTCTGCACATCCAGGGACCAGTCGCCACCTTGGACAGGAGCTTTGCCTTCAAGCATTTCATGCACTCAGAGTCCAGGATAGTGATTTCACTGTGCTAAGTGGGGGGCATAAATCCAGAACCTAAGGGGAATGAAGGAAGTCCCTGTCAAAGAGCTCGCGGATTCCCAACCACTGCGCCACCAGGGAAGCCCTAATTAATCTTTCAATTACCTGTGAGTTGGGAGAACAGGAGACAAGAGACCTGGGGACCCTCTCTCTTTGAGACTTCCTCACTGAATTCCGATGCCTTTGTAACTGAAGTCCATAATGTCCCCAGTTGCTGGTAAATTTTCCCAGGAGGGTCAACTTCTTGACCTTCATACTGAACGCCCAGCGTCCTTTGGATGGTTTCTTGTGAATATTCCTGTTGCGATGCCTTTGCAGACAGATACTTGTGCCTTTTAGCCTTCTTTGCCCGTGTTTGCATGAGGAGAGGTGGAAAAATGGGGAAATTGAAGGGGGCCCTGTAGGGTTCTATAGGCTGGATATGGCCGCAAGGGCAAGCATCAAGATGAGCCCCATGAATGGTGTGTTCAGCTGTCGCTTTGGTCTCAAGGGGTTTGTGGCAAGGGATGTGTCATTTCTGGCTGGAGCACCCGGTATTGGGTTTATGGGTAGTTGCGGGTGCATTGCATGGTTTGAGGTGCCATAGTGTCTTAGCTCAGGTTCCCTGGGACATAGCTGCTGAGACTGAGGTTTCCATGCATTGGTTTATTTGGATATTTCATGGTTATACCTGGGGACGAACGAAGGCAGTGGATTTAGGCAGAGAAAAACATTTTTCTCCAGTGTTGTGAGAAGTATGGCCTGAGCTGAGCCCACAGGGATCTTTGGGTGCATGAGGATGGGTGCCTTGTCCTCAGTCTATCCATCTAGAGGGTGCCCTACAGCCTCCACACCACAGGTGACTTCTGTTGGGTCTTTTGGATGGTGTAGACTCATTGTGCGATTGTTAGAGTAATACAGGGAAAATTTCAGTGATCGTGTTGTGAGTCATCTTTGGTATTTTTTAGTATTTTGGGTCCCAAATGAAGAAAGTTTTAGATGCACTGTGAAAGATACAGAAGAGAATTTGGAGTGTTTCCGTGGGAGATTTGGGGTTATCAGTGGCGCATGTGCACCATTGGAAACATCTTTCTTTTATATATAGTTTTTTGGAGATGACAGTGTTTGGTCTGTGGTCATGGTGAAGGAAAATATATGTAGTTTTCCCTCAGGCGTGATTTATTGAAGTAGAATGTTTTCTCGTATTGTATAGTAGGATGAGTTGATACAGATTGTACGGAGACTGTGTTGGACCCCATGAGAGTTTGTAAGTTCATTTGAGTCCAGAAGGAAAATTATGAGTACTAAGCTTTGAATGGCAAAAGGTTTTCGTTAGGGATATTCTGCTAGGGATGTGTCTGTGGACACAACTGGAGAGGGGCCATTAAGTTCTCTGATGTAGTGAAAGATTTTTCCAAGAATCAGAGGGCAGGAACACCACAGTGATCTGCAGCCCAGAGGCTCATCCTTGGGAAGCTGTAGCTGCTACTTTCTGGCTGCCAGGTCAGTGCTGGTTCCTCTGCTGTCCTCTCCCTACCCGTGTGAAAACACACACGCACACACACACATACACGCACGCACAATACACAGAACAGGGAACCCTTGTGCTTTGTTGGTGGGAATGTAAGTGTTAGGGCTTTTATTGAAGACAGTATGGAGTTTCCTTAATAAAATAAACATAGAACAGGCACACAGTCTATGACACCCACGTCTGGCTACATATCCAAATGAAATCACATCATTATAGTGAGGTTAATATTTGTACTCCAATGAATATTATTGCATTATTCAAAACAGCCAAGATGTAGAAAGAACTAAAATGCCTGTTGGCAAATGAATGGATATAGAAAATACATGTCGGCCATAAATGATGACATTGTGACAAAAAAGAAAGGTATTATATATGGAAACTAGAAATGTCAAACTCATAGAGCCATAGAGTATAAAGATTGTTAGAGTGTAAGTCCCAGAGAGATCCTATTTCTAGTCCGCAGTCCCTCAAAGGATGAATATGCATCTTTCAGCCTTTTAGGTTGTCTTCTGTGGGTAGATCACATGGTTTCATCGTATAATATCTGACCTACAAATCTTGTATTTTGTTTTGCTCTTGTACTGCTCTGTCAAGTTGGGGAATGTATACTCTTCTTGATTTCATATTCTCCTAAGTTGGCATGATTTTGCCTCTGAAACTTGTTTTTGAAATACCTAGTCCTAGGGTCTGAAATTTTATCCAGTTTCTCTGCTGTGATGAGCCATCCTTAGTTAATGCACAACTTCAGGTGGACTCTCCATCGTGTGGGTTTGCTGGGTAACAGAAATTTTTGATGTAGCACAGTTTCCGTCATATGTTGTAATGTTTTCCTGCAGCATACAAAATCACCATTTCAAGCTATGTAGTGGAGTGGTCAGCATGTTCTAGGATATGAGACAGAAAGTATCAACAGAGCCTGGCTGATAAGTCTTTCCAAAGGGTTTTTTCTGATTTTGAGGAATATCACAAACCATTTCTCAAGGGCAGTGACTCTTAGGATGTGTTCATCTATTCCTTCCAGAGACACTATTGGGATTTACTAGGGATTGGGTTGACTCTGTTGATTGCTTTGGGTAGTATTTACATCTAGAAAATATTGACTACCAGTTAATGAACTTGGGATATCTTTGCATTGTGTCCTTTCTAATATTTTTCAGCTGTGTTTTTAGTTTACAGTGTACAAATCTTTCCCTTTAAATGTCAGCTTATTCCAAGTATTTTACTTATTTCTTTGATGTTATGGTTAATAGAGTTGTTTCTGAATTTCCTTGTTTTTTTTTTTTTTTTTTTTTGCGGTACACGGGCCTCTCACTGTTGCAGCCTCTCCCGTTGCGGAGCACAGGCTCCGGACGCGCAGGCTCAGCAGCCATGGCTCACGGGCCCAGCCGCTCCACGGCATGTGGGATCTTCCCGGACCGGGGCACGAACCCGTGTCCACTGCATCAACAGGCGGACTCTCAACCACTGAGCCACCAGGGAAGCCCCAAGGAGTGTTTTTTGTTGTTGTTTTTTGTGCCACACAGCACTGCTTGAGGGATCTCAGTTTCCCGATCAGGGATTGAACCCGGACCACAGCAGTGAAAGCGCCAAATCCTAACTACTCGACCACCAGGGAACCAGGGAACCCCCCCCGAATTTCCTTCTTGATTGTTCATTTTTAATTTATAGAAACACAGTTGATTTTATTTGTTGATTTTATCTCATAATTTTTCTGAATTCCTTCATTATTTCTAGCAGGTTTATTTTGCAGAACCTTCAGGGTTTTCTACATACTAGAACATGTTGTTTGTCAACAGAGATAATTTTGCTTCCTTTTTCTATTTGGATACCGTTTATTTACTTATTTTTTTCTGCCTATGTGTTCCTGCTAGGCTTTCTAGTAATTCGGTTTTAGAAACAGTGAGAGCAGATATCCTTGTCTTGTTCCTGATCTTAGAGGAAAATCTGTTGAGTATGATGTTAGCCATGGGCTGTTACTATACGTCCTTAATCTTGAGGAATTTTTGTCTATTTTTAGTTGATTGAGTGTTGTTATCATAAAAGACTGTTGACATTTGTCAACTGCTTTTTCTGCATCAGTAGAGATGATCATGTTGTCTTTTTCTTTCATTCTGTTAACATGCTGTTTTACATTGAACGATTTCCATATGTTGAACCATCCTTATATTTTAAAAATACATTCCCATTAGCCATGGTATATAATCTTTTTAATGTGCTATTGAGTTGTTAGGTATAATGTGTAGAGTTTTATCATAGCTTCTTTATATCATTTTGATGTATTCATGTTCTGTAGTAATATTCCCTATTTCATTTGAAATTAGTAGTTTTATTTATTGTGAACAGAGGAGGGACAAATTATTTGTGACAGAAGCTGCAGTATCATATATTGTAATAATTACCTATTAATTATCACCCTGTGAGATTATACATGTCTGCCCTTTGATAACAAGGTTGGCTGCTTGACTTAGGCAACCCTTACTTCCCTTTGAGAGGATTGTACTTCCTTGCCCATTTATGCCTTTTGAGTTCCCGGGCCAGTTTGGTGTGAGTCGAATGGCATGTTTCAACCTGAAATCAAAGCTTTTATTTGCTTCATATAACCCTGTCTTCTCTCTACTGCAAGAATGGTCTTGGATAGACTGAAATTTTACCGGGAATGACAGAATCAAATTATTGAAAGAAGCAAGAGGTGAATAATGATTCATATAATATAAGGAAGCAATCAGTGTTTCTTGTTGTAAGCCATTGAGAATGCAGGAATATTTGTTACCATAGCAAAACTTGTAGCCAGTTAACTGGTACACTTTCAATGACCTTTTTTTTTTACCATACCCATCTTAACCTCCCAAAGTCAAGGTTATAGGTGAGAACTCATTATCTCCAGTAATTACTCCACCTTTAACCCTTGGATTCACTTCCTAAATTATTACCCTTATTCCTTCTCATATATTGCCTCTTGCCATTAGAACATGCATTTACTCTTTTTAAAAAACTATTTATTTATTTATTTAGGCTGCGCCATATCTTAGTTGCGGCACGCGGGATCTTCGTTGTGGCATGCGGGATCTTTTAGTTACGGCATGCGGACTTCTTAGTTGCGGCATGCATGCGGGATCTAGTTCCCCAACCAGGGATGGAACCTGGGCCCCCTGCATTGGGAGCACAGAGTCTTACCCACTGGACCACCAGGAAAGTCCCGCGTTTATTCTTATTTATTTATTTTTAACATCTTTATTGGAGTATAATCGCTTTACAATGGTGTGTTAGTTTCTGCTGTATAACAAAGTGAATCAGCTATATGTATTCATATATCCCCATATCCCCTCCCTCTTGTGTGTCCGTCCCACCCTCCCTATTCCACCCCTCTAGCTGGTCACAAAGCACCGAGCTGATCTCCTTGTGCTATGTGGCTGCTTCCCACTAGCTATCTATTTTACATTTGGTAGTGTATATATGTCCATGCTACTCTCTCACTTAGTCCCAGCTTACCCTTCCCCCTCCCTGTGTCCTCATGTCCATTCTCTACGTCTGCATCTTTATTCCTGTCCTGCCTCTAGGTTCTTCAGAACCATTTTTTTTTTTTTTTTTTTTAGATTCCATATATACGTGTTAGCATATGGTATTTGTTTTTCTCTTCTGACTTACTTCACTCTGTATGACAGACTCTAGGTCCATCCACCTCACTACAAATAACTCAATTTCATTTCTTTTTATGGCTAATATTCCATTGTATATATGTGCCACATCTTCTTTATCCATTCATCTGCCGATGGACACTTAGGTTGCTTCCAAGTCCTGGCTATTGAAAGTAGTGCTGCAGTGAACATTGTGGTACATGACTCTTTTTGAATTATGGTTTCCTCAGGGTATATGCCCAATAGTGGGATTGCTGGGTCGTATGGTAGTTCTATTTGTAGTTTTTTAAGGAGCCTCCATACTTATTTATTTCTATTGAAGTATAGCTGATGTACCATGATTGAAGTATAGCTGATGTACCATGTTGTGTTAGTTTCAGATGTACAGTAAAGTGATTCATATATATATATTCTGTTTTGGATTCTAATCCATTATAGGATATTACAAGATATTGATTTTAGTTCCCTGTGCTGTACAGTAGGTATTTGTTTTTTGTCTATTTGATATATAGTGCTGTATATCTGTTAATCCCAAACTCTAATTTATTCCTCCCCCACTTTCCCCTTTTGTAACGATAAGTTTGTTTTCTATGTTTTTGAGTTTATTTCTGTTTTGTAAATAAGTACACTTGTATAGTAGATTCATTTGTTTTTAATTCAATTGCAAATATATTACGTTCATTGTCTAACTACCCTTAAGGGGCTTTGTGTTTTCAGTTATAAAACTTCCAACTGGTTTATCATGATCAAATATTTGTAAATAATCTCACTGAAATTGCCCTATTTCATGGTGCCGCCTTCCTCTGAATGAGGAAGCCTCGGAACTGGATGAGCTCAGTTAAGACTAAATTTTGGTCTGAAAATATCCTCTAGGATTTTGTTCAGTTTATGGTTCATAGATTTCTGACTTGGTGATTTAGAGCAACATATTTCAGCACTTAATGATTTCTCTTGTATGTGACAGGGAGAGTCACAACACAGGCACAATGAGTATGAAGGGTCCTTCAATGCCATCCAAAGTCATAAACGCTAAGGTTCCTGGGCAAGTTTGTTATTACCAGTATTAGTTTAAATTTTCTAATATTCCTTTATTCAAATATAACACATGTATTTATTATTTTTTGAATTTCGCTTTCTGTCATATTACGGAGTGAAAATGTTAGACTTTACTTAAACTCTGTAACTTGAAAATATCAAAGGTTAAAGAGCTCCTTTTCTTCTTTTGTGCTAAAGGAAACAGCTTACTTAGCTAAGAACTACACCTCCCTGTCAATTTTAGTGTGACTCAAGATAGCTCCCTTGTTTCCTTAGGAACCAGCCAGATAGGAATACTCCAAATTCCCAGCCTCAGTGTCATCCTCAGTTGTCCTCAGTGATCACTGGGTACAATGACCGTTACCATGATTTTTTTTTTTTTTTTTTTTTATGTTACGCGGGCCTCTCACTGCTGCGGCCTCTCCCGCTGTGGAGCACAGGCCCCAGACGTGCCATGGCCCAGCCGCTCCGTGGCATGTGGGATCCTCCCGGACCGGGGCACGAACCCGTGTCCCCTGCATTGGTAGGCGGATTCTCAACCACTGCGCCACCAGGGAAGCCCCGTTACCATGATTTAATCAAAATTTAGTAGGCTTTTCTCCCCTCCCAAGGTCACTATTTTAGACCGCTTTTGAGCATTGCAATTCAGAACAACAGCACTGCCTGAACATCTCCTCCAAGTAGGAGACTTTAGTGTAAAACATCCCCTGAGAATGTAGCCTCAGGCCACCTAATCATCCACTCTTCCATATGGGGGCTTTCCTACCTTGTTGACCTCTTGGTGTAAAAGAAAAACTGTTCATTGGTCTGACTTTTTTTTTTTTTTTTTTTTTTTTGGCGGTACGCGGGCCTCTCACTGTTGTGGCCTCTCCCTTTGCGGCTCAGCGGCCATGGCTCACGGGCCCAGCCGCTCCGCGGCATGTGGGATCTTCCTGGACCGGGACACAAACCCGTGTCCCCTGCATCGGCAGGCGGACTCTCAACCACTGCGCCACCAGGGAAGCCCTGCAGAAGCTGTTTATCGGAGGTTTGAGCTTTGAAACAACTGATGAGTGTCTGAGGAGCCATTCTGTGCAGCGGGGAATGCTCACACACTGGGTGGCCACGAGGGATCCAAACACCAGGCGCTGCAGAGGCTGCGGGGTTGTCACACACGCCACTGTGGAGGAGGTGGATGCAGTCATGAATGCAAGGCCACACAAGGTGGCTGGAACAGTCGTGGAACCAAAGAGGGCCGTCTCAAGAGAAGATTCTCAAAGACCTGGTGCCCACTTAACTGTGAAAAAGGTTTCTGTTGGTGGCCTTAAAGAAGACACTGAAGAACATCACCTAAGAGATTATTCTGAACAGCACGGGAAGACTGAAGTGACTGAAGTCATGACTGACCCAGGCAGCGGCAAAAAGAGAGGCTGTGCTTCCCTAACCTTCGATGACCATGACTCTGTACACAAGACTGTCAGTCAGAAATACCACCCGGTGAATGGCCACAACTGTGACGTAAGGAAAGCCCTCTCTAAGCAAGAGACGGCTAGTTCCCCATCCAGCCAAAGAGGTCGAAGTGGTTCTGGAAACTTTGGTGGTGGTCGTGGAGGGGGTTTTGGTACGAATGACAGGTTTGGTCGTGGAGGAGACTTCAGTGGCCGAGGTGCCTTTGGTGGCAGCCGCGGTGGCGGGGGATATGGTGGCAGTGGGGATGGCTATAATGGGTTGGGTAATGATGGAAGCCATTTTGGAGGTGGTGGAAGCTACAATGATTCTGGCAGTTACAACAAACAATCTGCAAATTTTGGGCCCATGAAAGGAGGAAACTTTGGAGGCAGAAGTGCTGGCCCCTGTGGTGGTGGAGACCAATACTTTGCCAAACCACAAAACCAAGGTGGCTGTGGCGGTTCCAGCCGCAGCAGGAGCTGTGGTGGGGGCAGAAGGTTTTAACTACTCCCGGGAAACAAAGCTTAGCAGGAGAGGAGAGACAGAGAAGTGACGGGGAAACTCCAGGTTACAAAAGCGTTGTGAACTCAGCCAAGCACAGTGGTGGCAGGGCCTAACTGCTACAAAGAAGACATGTTTTAGACAGTACTCGTGTGTGGGGAAAAAAACCTCGAGGACTGTATTTGTGGCTAATTGTATAACAGGTTATTTTATTTTATTTATTTATTTTTTGCGGTACGCGGGCCTCTCACTGTCGTGGCCTCTCCCGTTGCGGGGCACAGGCTTCGGACGCGCAGGCTCCAGAAGCGCAGGCTCAGCGGCCATGGCTCACGGGCCCAGCCGCTCCACGGCATGTGGGATCTTCCCGGACCGGGGCACGAACTCGTGTCTCCTGCATCGGCAGGCGACTGTCAACCACTGCGCCACCAGGGAAGCCCTAACAGGTTACTTTAGTTTTTGTTCTGTGGAAAGTGTAAAGCATTCCAACAAAGGGTTTTAATGTAGATTTTTTTTTTTTTTTGCACCCATGCTGTTGATTGCTAAATGTAATAGTCTGATCATGACGCTGAATAAATGTGTGTTTTTTTTTAAATGTGCTGTGTAGTTAGTCTACTCTGAAGCCATATTGGTAAACTACCCCAACAGTGTGACGTTAGAATTCCTTCAGGGTGATGCCAGGTTCCATTCAAAGTTTATTTACAACCTGCTTTGGTGGAGAAGCTATGAACTGACTGTTACTGTGTCGTGACCTAGAGTTCACCGTTAAAAGGGTCACCCAAGCAAAGTCATGGAGTTTTTTGGTTATTAATATGATTGTTGGCACATCCTGTGCAATATATCTAAATTGAATTATGGTACCAGATAAAGTTATAGATGGGAGTGAAGCTTGTGTGTCATCCATTAGCATGTGTAATCAACAAATGATTTAATACCCTCTTAAAAAGAAATTCGCCCTTTTAATGGTTATATGATCAATTATTATCTATAGTTTTACAGTGGCTGTTGAATGACTCTGTAGGTATTTTGTGAAAAAGCAGGGAAGAATGATGAAATCCTTTATGCACAAGGATTGGTAGTATTATCAGGGAAAATACAAAAAAGTAGGGAATGAGCATGAGGATATGTTGCTCCAAACCTTAACTCCTCTGGCTGAGCTAGCTGTCCCAGCTGCTCTGACAATTATGCCACTATATACACCCCTTCCACCACTTTCCATTCCTATCCAGCCTGTATTCCTTACACTGAGGCCCAGGACAGCCCCTCCTTATAGGGGTCAGATAGAAAATCCTGTGTTAGTTTCAGGGGTACAGGGACTTGGTCTGGTATTGCCATCTAAGACCCGACAGGGCACCCAATTTGGGCCAGGAGCCATTTCCGGGACGGGCAGTTCCCCTTACGCCGTTATCTCATAGGGGGCGTAAATGCAAATGAATAGCCGGCTGGGTTTCTCAGGCTTGTTTAATTGGAAAGATTGCAGTCCTCATAAGATCGCAGCCCTCCTTATAGGGAGGATCCCCTACACCTGAAGCCCACTTGGAAGCACCCACAGCTGAACCGAATTGGGACCCCAGTCAGGGAAGAAGGCCCTTATTAGAGCACCACTCATTAGTGCACCTTGGCAGGGCCTTGAAAAGGGAAACCAAAGCAAAAGAGTTTGAGCAACATTCAGCAAAACAAATGAAGACCTCAGGCCTACAGACGTCATACTAATGCAGATCCTGAGGCCCCTGAAAATATTAGAATAGTACATTTGACCTTTTGGGGCAAAGTGCCTCCGATATCAGGAGAAAGTTGGAAAAATTAGATGGTACATTTGGAGTGAACCCTCCTCAGTTGGTAGATGTTGCTTTTAAAGTGTTCAACAGGGAACAACAGAAAAATGAAGATGCAAAACGACACGCCACTCTTTTGACAGTGGCATTGGATTCCCGGAAGGCGAGTAACCTGAAGAGAGGTGAGCGCCCACTGGGGAAGGAACAATGTGCTTACTGGAAGGAGGGGGAACATTGGAGAAGGTTGCCCTCGGCTAAAACAGAAGAAGAACGATAAAAGACAAGAACCTCTCATGGTAGAAAGAGAGGAACACTGAATGAAGAGGCCCAGGGGCTCCCTTGGACTTGAGGCACCTAATTCCCCACAGAAGTCGGGGGTGACATTGACAGTGGGGAATGAGCTGATTAACTTTCTTTTTTTTTTTTAAATAAAATTAAATATTTATTTATTTTTGGCTGTGTTGGGTCTTCGTTTCCATGCAAGGGCTTTCTCTAGTTGTGGCGAGCGGGGGCCACTCTTCATCGCGGTGTGCGGGCCTCTCACTATCGCGGCCTCTCTTGTTGTGGAGCACAGGTTCCAGATGCACAGGCTCAGTAGCTGTGGCTCACGGGCCTAGTTGCTCTGCGGCATGTGGGATTTTCCCAGACCAGGGCTCGAACCTGTGTCCCCTGCATTGGCAGGCAGATTCTCAACCACTGTGCCACCAGGGAAGCCCTGATTAACTTTCTGATAGACCTCACCCTGAAGTTTTTCCACCAGAATAGCTTGACATCAGAGTCCCACCAGAACACGCTTTAATTTAAGCCTACAGATGGGGCTCATGAAAATCCCTGGAAAGGAGACAAAGCTCTTTCCCGCAAGGTCTTAAAAATAACCCAAAGACTGCTGTCAGACCTCCACAGATGGGGACTCAACACAGAGGAAACTGCCCAACCCAGGACTGAAAAACAGACCGTCCTCAAATGCCTTGAACTGCAAGAAATTTCAGATAACCTGCTAGTGTTTGTGTGGACACTCTTTCAGGATGGGTGGAAGCATATCCCACGGACAGAAAATCTCTGAAGTGGTTAAAGCCCTTCTAAGGGATATTATCCCCGGATTTGGAAGAAGGCATTAAAACTGCATTCATCCTGGAGACCATAATCAACAGGAAAAAACCAAGAAAATGAATCATACATTAAAAAGGAACATCGCTAAAACATGTCAAGAGACGCTGAATTTGGGATGAGGCCTTGCCAGTTGCTCTGCTATGGATCAGTGGCTCCCAGAAGCAGGCTTAAATTAAGCCGCTTTAGAATACTGTATGGCAGGCCTTGCAGGTGTGTTCCCAGGCAGGAGAATCTATAAATGCTAAAGACCTAGCGGTGGCCAATCACATTAAAACTTTGGGCTCTATTTATTCATGAGTATACCTCCAACAGGTCTGCCCATCCCACCGAAGTAGATGGGAATTCCATCTCCATTGCCCATTGGAGAAGGGGCAACCAATTTGTTTAATTGTGTCCAAAGAAATAGCACCGGAATTTAGGATATGTATTGAACTGGAACCAAAACCCCAAGTTCAGTTACGAATTAGACAAGAAACTGCTAAGAGGTTTCATCAGGTTTAAATAGTTGTAGATAAAAAGGACTAACTAAAGATTCTAAGGAATATTCCTCACCTCTGTTCAGCAGAAGGGTCTTCATTCCTTTTCCCACAAGATTGTGGGATGGAAATTGACAGTGGGGAATTGTAATAGGGAAGAACACTTTGTATTCTATTACAAGTTCATCACTGAAGGGATGTTGCCTAGAAGCTTAAATTATACATAATGGCCCATCTCTGGGAACCCTGCCTCCCAGGTCATGAGCCTTAAGGTAAAATACCTTTGTTTAGCTCAAAGGAAACCTCCTGACCAGGCCCACCTGTGAATGACTGCAGGGAGGAAGAAATTGACACATCCCCCTCTGGAGGCTGATGGAAACCAGGAAGTGTTTGACTTTGCTGCCTCCCCTTTTAGTATAAAAGGAGCCTGAATTCTAACTCAGGCAAGATGGTTCTTTGGGGGCATGAACCCACCATCTTCTTGGTTTGCTGTCTTTCTGAATAAAGTCGTTACTCCTTGTCCCAACGACTCGTCTGTTGATCGTTGGCCTGTCATGTGGCGAGCAGTAGGGGCTTAGACTCAGTAACAAAAGAACAATGTAATTTATATCAGTTTTTTAAAATGTATTGCTCTTTTTAAAGCAATGGTAGTAAAAATGTTTTTAATTTAAAAATTAAAAAAAATTAAAAAAAAAGAGTAATCATTACTGACAGAAGTTATCACACACCTTAGTCCTCCAGTCTCAGACCCTGTTTTTTTTTTTTTTTTTTTTTTTTTTGCGGTATGCGGGCCTCTCACCCCTGCGGCCTGTCCTGTTGCGGAGCACAGGCTCAGCAGCCATGGCTTACGGGTCCAGCCACTCCGCGGCATGTGGGATCTTCCCGGACCGGGGCACGAACCCGTATCCCCTGCATCGGCAGGTGGACTCTCAACCACTGCACCACCAGGGAAGCCCAGACCCTGGGTTTTGTCCCTGAGTCTCTGGAACTGAGCAGTGTTGAGTTGGCCTCCTGGCTGAATAAGAAACAGAAAGGACAAGTTGTTCTGCAGGGTGTCAGTATGAAATGGCCCATTCTTCCCAGGGAGAGTTTTGCATTTATTTATTATTTATTTATTTATTTTTGGCTGCCTTGCGTGTTCCTTGTGGCACGCAGGCTTTCTCTAGTTGCGGTGAGTGGGAGCTACTCTTTATTGTGGTGTGCGGGCTTCTCATTGTGGTGGCTTCTCTTGCTGCAGAGCTCAGGCTCTAGGAGCGCGGGCTTCAGTAGTTGTGGCATGTGGGCTGCAGTAGTTGCAGCCTGTGGGCTCTAGAGCGCAGGCTCAGTAGTTGTGGTGCATGGGCTTAGTTGCTCCGTGGCATGTGGGATCTTCCTGGACCAGGGCTCGAACCCGTGTCCCCTGCATTGGCAGGCGAATTCTTAACCACTGCGCCAGCAGGGAAGTCCCAGAGTTTTGTATTTTTTTTTTTTCAGAGTTTTGTATTTTTTATTCTAGTTTGTAATACAGAGACAAGTCAAGCTCTTGTTTTCTTAAACTGCTTAAATTAATACTAATTGCAGGAAATGTTCCACATCCAATGACTGCCCCACAGCTACCACTTGGAGACCCAAGTTCCCAACCACTGAATTGCTTGAGCCTCAGGAGCAGGACTTGTGAGCAACATGCTGGCAAAAACAATTTTTTATTAAAATCATTTTCTACTTGTTAGGAGGAAACATCCTAGTTTCCAACATAACTGGTCCCCAAAGCTGTAAGCTTTTACCTGAAAACTGTAACAGCCAGTAACTTAAGGGGTTTCAAAGTACTGGGAAGCACCATTCCCTGACTGCCCCCCTTACCCCCTGTCCCGCCTTTCGGGCTCTCGGGCTCAGACCTGGACTCTCCTCGCCCCGCCTCTCACTTTCAGCGCTCCGCCCAAGTCCCGCCTAGAAGCCTCGCCTCTGAAGTACGCGCTGCGTGAGCAGTTTCTTGCGGAAGCGGAAGCGGAGACCTGAGAGTGAAGGTCGCACAGCGGGGCTTAAGTTTTTCCTTCTAGTGTTAAGTCTGTGCTGCGTGGTCCCCCTTACTCCATCTTTAGGGTCTCCGAGGTTCTGCGGGCGTAATAGCCCAGCGCCGCCGTCCGCCCCAAGTAAATCCAGAAGTCGCCGTTACAGGTCGAGTATTAATTTCCTTTGGGTTTGAAATCGCTGTGAGGGTCCTTGCCCTTTGCTTTTCGGCCTTCGGTCCACTGAGACACCGCCTTTCGCGACATTTTCCTGCTTACAATCATTTATTACCTCGTCTGCCCCTTGTAAAGTCCCCTTCTGCGAGGTGGATTCGCGCGCCCGCAGCTTCGCTCTCTCCCCCGCCCCAGAGGGCAGCGCCGGCCGCCGCGCTCCCGGACAGGCCGCGTCCTCTCCCGGGTCCGGGGATTCTGGAGACTCCGTCCCCCTCCGGAGACCCCCCCCCCCCACCGCCTCTGTCCTCGCGTCTCCTCAGGCCGGTACTTGTGCTCCGCAAGCCTCCTCTTCTAGTCAGCTCTTCCGTTCACCCTGTGTAGGGGGAGGTGACCAGGGCCAACCGTGTGACACCCAGTATTCTTCCCTCACAAGTTCATCTCGCTGGAAATTGTTCTCAAAGGGATAGTAAAATGAAACAGATTTAGCTCTTAAAGTAGCGGGTGGATAAAATAGAGAAGTGAATAAAGGAGTGTGATCTCCTGGGTTTGGAGAGCAACATGGGGACAGGGGCCCTGCGTCAGCTGTAGCAGGAGGGACAGCAGTGGTGAGAGCACTTCACAGAGAGTGGGGGGAGAGGATAAAAGAGTTAGAAGTAAGGCCTTCGGAGCATCGTGGTCCTGGGAGAGACACAGAGGACAGGTGTTGAGTAGAAGAGCAGAGGAAGACAGAGCAGGAAGGAAGCATAGCCGTCTGGGGTGCCATAGAGTCGGAGTGTAACAGGAGTAGAAGGAATGTAACCTGGAGGGCAGAGCGGGAGCGGAGATGGAGGAAGAAAGAGGCAGAAATATATGGATATTTAGGACAATCAGAAAAGTTGGGGCAGGACAGGTGTGATAAAATAAATAACAGGGCAGACACAGCAGGAGAGTAGAGGGGAACAAAGAGAGAAATAGGGAGATAGATAAAGAATGAAATAGAAACACATAGTAGTCAGGTAGAGGGGGAAACTGGATACAGATGGGGGGTGAGTTCTTTGGATATGGGTGATTGAGTTGTGATATTTTAATTTGTTGCTTTAGAATGTAAAACATTTAAAGTTTATCCGCTTATGTTATCCACCTCTGGCTAGATATCCAAGGGAAATGAAATCATTATAGCGAGGGAAATATTTGCACTGCAATGAACATTACTGTATTATTCACAACAGCCAAGATGTAGAAAGAACTAAAATGTCTGACAAATGAATGGATATAGAAAATTTATTTCAGCCATAAATTATGACATTATTATGACAGAAAAAGGCAGATATTATAGGTGGAAAGTAGAAATGTCTTACTCATAGGGCCATAGAGTATAAAGGGTATTAGGAGGGGTTGGATGGTGGGGTAAATGGGGTGGGGTTGGTCAGAGGTTACAAACGTTCAGGTGTAAAATGAAAAAGTACCACATATATATCTAATGTACAGCATGCAGACTATAGTTAATCACACTGTGTTTCTGTGTACTTGGAGTTTGCTCTGAGCGTAACACTCAAGTGTTCTCACTACACAGAAATTAAATGGTAATTGTAAGTTGATGGAAGTGTAAACTATTGTGATAATTATTACACAGTGAATATACATCTATCAAATAATCACATTATATGCCTCACATGTACACGGTTGTTACTCATCAATCCTACCTCAGTTAAGCTGGGAAAGAAAAAGAAAGTGAGGGCTGTGCTGGCCTTGCCACTGCTGAGTGGTGCTCAACCCAGGCTTCATATTAGATCGATGAGGCATTTTGCATATACATGTTTTGTACCCTCTAATGAGGGATTCTTCTTCAGATCGTCGGTGTGAGGCCAAAGCTCAGTAATATTTAAGGTGCCCCCAATAACTCTAATCTGGATCCATCACTGAGCATCAGGACTCTGGGTCCCCCCGTTCCTGAGGGCTGAGATCTGGGCTGAGGGTGAGGGCTCTGCTCTGCGTGGGGATGGATCAGGGCTGGTCTGTGACCTGCAGGGGATCGTCGGGTCCAGCTGAGGTGCCCGCTGCTGCTGGGTACGTGAGGGCCTCACCAGGAGGGGAGCGAGATCTGAAGAAAGGGTGGGAAAACTCACCTGTTGGTCTTTTACGAGTTTACTGTCCTGAGCCCCTCCTGGGACAGTGGGCAGCAGAGGACCGTCTGTTCCACATGCTGAGGGCTTCCCTGTGTGTGTGGTGGTGACTCAGGAAGGGGGTGTGTCGATTCCAAGCATTAAACAGCCTGTTTTCAACTTTCAAGGTCAACCTCTAAAGACTCAACGTTGTCTGAGGAAGAAGCCCTGAAGAGGAGGGAGAGGAAAGAAAAGGAGTCAGAAATGGCTCTTTCTCAGGTAAAGTCATATTCTCAGTTTTTTCTTCTGTCTGTGCTTCCTGAAATGCCATTCTTTGGACTCGCTAATCTCTGAACTATCCTGCCTAACACCTGTACATTCACACCCACCCGGGTCCTTCCCTCAGGGCCTGTCATCTCCACTTAGATCCCGTCTCCCCATGACCCAGTGACTTGGAACTTGTGAAAAGGCTCCACTGGGTGCAGTGCTGGGCAGGGCTTCACACCCACAGATTCAGGCAGAGCGTCAGTGCTATTGGGTGGGAGGGGTTGTTTAGGGCCCCATCTGGATGGACTGTCTGCTCTCCGTAAACCAGGATAAAGAAACTGCACATGAAAGTCAGTTATTAGGTGCACAATACCTGGTAAAATCTGGGAGTAGACCAACAAGGGGAAATTTGTTCTGACTTTTTCTAAGGCAATTAAGCTAAATGAGTGAGTCACTGACTTCAGAATCTTAATGATTGGGAACAGAATGAAAAATTCAGAACCAGACATCAGTGATAGAGGGTGTTTTATTCCATCATCTATTTCAAACTATGAAATCAGTCTAAATGTCTGAGAGGTGGAAATTCCTTAAATCACTTTCATCACATTCATTCTTCAGATTTTGTATTTTCACTGTGCTGGTTTTGTTCTTTGGCACAGAGAAGTTTTTACGTTTGATGAAGGTAAGGTTTCCTCTTCCTTGTTTATCACAATGATAAACATTGTTTATCATTTATAACATTAAACATTTATCACAATGTTAAACATTTATCACAATGTTAAACATCACAATGTTTCCTCTTCATTGTTTATCACATTGTTTATCACAATTTTTACGTTTGATGAAGGTAAGGTTTCCTCTTCATTGTTTATCACATCCAGGCATCCAGTTTCCCAGTACCATTTGTTTTGTTTTGCTATAAATTTTATTTATTTATTTATTTATTTTTGGTTGCATTGGGTCTTCTTTGCTGCACGCAGGCTTCTCCCTAGTTGTGGCAAGCGGGGGCTACTCTTTGTTGTGGTGCATGGGCTTCTGTTGTTGTGGTGCATGGGCTCTAGGCATGTGGCACGCCAGCTCAGTAGTTGTGGCTCGTGGGCTCTAGTTGCTCTGCAGCATGTGGGATCTTCCTGGACCAGGGCTCAAACCCATGTCCCCTGCATTGGCAGGCAGGTTCTTAACCACTATGCTACCAGGGAAGCCCTCCCAGCACCATTTGTTAATGGCAGGTGTCTTTTTTCCACTGTGTAGTCTTAGCATCCTTAGTATCAGTAGATTTTAAATATATACAAAGGATCATTTCTGAGCGTTCTCTTCTGTTCCATTGGTTTATATATCTGTGTTTATGCCAGTACCACACCATCTTGATTACTTTATAATATGTTTTGAAAATTAAAGGGTGGCCTCCATCTTTCTTCTTATTCAAGAGTGTTTTGGCAATTTGCGGTCCCTCGAGTTTCTGTGGTGTCTGGCCTGTGTTCCTTCTATTTCTGCAAAAATTGCCATTGTGATTTTGATAATGGTTGCATTGAATATGTAGAACAGTTTGGGTAGTTTGGACATTTCAAGAGTTTTGAGACTTCCAGTCCATGAGTATAGATTTATTTGTATCTTTGGATTTCTTTTTTTTTTTTTTAGTCTGAGGCAACTATTTTCTCTTTTATTCTTTAACAGACATGTTCAGCATTATGGGCAACATTCTTAAAACCTTAAGCTTCACAGACTTTCAGACATTCAAATACTATGGTCTCCTTTTCTTTGATGTGAAGGATTATTCAGCTAGAAAAATAAAGCATGGTAGACAATACATTTTCACCAAATTCAAAGTAGTACAAAAATTAAGACTACAGAATTACACATTCTACCTAATGTGTCATTAGAAATAGAAGACAGTATTTTCTTCAGCAAATAAAACAGCATATTGGTATGCTGTTAATGCATAAACCTTTTAATGTATACTGTCATTCACAAGTTATTTACAACTTCCACTGTATGAAGAGAACTAGAATGTAGATTTTCTGCAAAACTGGAAAAAAGCAATACAACATTTGTGAAAGCCTGTGTTTCATATTATACAAAAGTAAGCAAGTTTTTCTCTTCAAATACCAGATATTGTACGCAGTGATATTTTGGACGTATTATAGTAATTCTTGAGGATGTTTTAATGCTGGAGGTAAGTTTACAGGCCTTGACTCTTCATCGAGGAGTACTAAGTCTTCTGTTTCACTGCCTCTGTATTTCCTTTTACATATTTTTACCACCATCTTTTTCTTGAGAAATAACTTCCAGGCTTCTCTTGATGCAACTGCTTTTGCGTTTTCTTTGCTTTTTCCACAGCCAGTGCCCAAATACACAGACGTACATCTCAGTTCACAAACAATACTTTCTTGAGAGCTCTTATTTTGAGGCAGATCTGCCAGCTCTATTAGTGGGACAAGAGACACATCCAGTGTTGCTTTCAGAGCCTTGATAGCTGCGTTTAGGAGCTCTCCATGATTCATGCTGGGACTGAAGTCACCAACGGCCACCAACTTCCATGCCACCATTTTGTACAGTCTATTGACAGAAGGCTGCTTCGGTTTCACATCTTCATTGGTTAACTTGCAACAAGAGAATCTGACAGAACTCTCGCTCGATTGCAAAGTACTTTCAGAAGGCAGCTGTGACGTGCTGGTCTGAGAACTACTCTTAGAAGCCAGCTGGGACACACTTGCTATGGAAGTGCTTTTGGAAACCAGAGAGCCACTGGTCTGGGAGCTGTTCTTGGAAGCTAACAGTGATGCAGCTACCTGTGAAGTGCTTTTGGAAGTCAGCATCGTGTTTGCTGAGGTGGTGCTTTTGGGGGTTAGTAAAGATGTGCCTGATGAGGAACTGTTTTTAGAAACAGATGACAAAACACTTGCCTCTGAACTAGTTCTGGGAGTTAACCTCTTGAAGCTGTCTCTGAACTAGGTTTAGAAGACAACGGTGGCAACTCTACTTCTGAGCTTCCTGAGAAGCCCAACAAGGGCACCTCAATCTCTGAAATGCTTTGAGAGGCTGAGACTGAAGAGCCTTCCAAAGCACTCTTTTTCGGGGATCCACTTTGTTCTCTGGAATCAGTAGATTGGGTCACATGACTGTTCACACTGGATTTCAACAACGAAGAAACATAGGATGCTGAATCATGTTTATCTGGAGCTTCTGGTTCAGAAATTTTTCCAGACCCTACCGTTGTTACCTGAGAGGGAATGCTGCTGCTGCTTTGGCTGGAAACAGATCGCTCTCCATCACTTGTGGAGCTATTCTGACTCAGGGTACCAGAGCTCCGTATCATTTCTTTTTAGGTTCCGCATATAAGTGATACCATATGATATTTCTTTCTGTGTCTGACTTACTTCAGTATGACAATCTCTAGGTCTATCCATGTTGCTGCAAATGGCATTAATTCATTCTTTTTAATGGCTGAGTAATATTCCATTGTATATATGTACCACATCTTCTTTATTTTAATTTTATTTTATTATTTATTTTTGGCCACCTTGGGTCTTTGTTGCTGCACGCGGGCTTTCTCTAGTTGCGGTGAGTGGGGACTACTCTTCATTGCAGTGCATGGGCTTCTCATTGCGGTGGTTTCTCTTGTTGCGGAGCATGGGCTCTAGGTGCATGGGCTTCAGTAGTTGTGGCATGTGAGCTCAGTAGTTGTGGCTCACGGACTCTAGAGCGCAGCCTCAGTAGTTGTGGCACGTGGGCTTAGTTGCCCCGTGGCATGTGGGATCTTCCCGGACCAGGGCTCGAACCTGTGTCCCCTGCATTGGCAGGTGGATTCTTAACCATTGCGCCACCAGGGAAGCCCCATACCACATCTTCTTTATCTATTATTCTGTTGATGTTTAGGTTGCTTCCATGCCTTGGCTCTTGTAAACAGTGCTTCAGTGAACACTGGGGTGCATGTATCCTTTCGGACCATGTTTTTCTCTGGATATATACCCAGGAGTGGGATTGCAGTGTCATATGATAGCTCTATTTTTGTTTTTTTTTAAGGGACCTCCATAGTCTTCTCCATAGTGGCTCTACCAATTTACATTCCCACCAGCAGTTCAGGAGTGTCCCCTTCTCTCCACACCCTCTCCAGCATTTATTGTTTGTGGGTTTTTTTTTTTTTGTTTTTTTTTTTGCGGTACGCAGGCCTCTCACTGTTGTGGCCTCTCCCGTTGCGGAGCACAGGCTCTGGACGCGCAGGCTCAGTGGCCATGGCTCACGGGCCTAGCCGCTCCGCGGCATGTGGGATCTTCCTGGACCGGGGCACGAACCCGTGTCCCCTGCATCGGCAGGCGGACTCTCAACCACTGTGCCACAAGGGAAGCCCTGTTTGTGGATTTTTTGATGGTAGCCATTTTGACTGGTGTGAGGTGATAGCTCATTGTAGTTTTGATTTGCATTTCTTTAATAATTAGTGATGTCGAACTACTTAGCAATTTTTTACTGAAGTATTTTTTTTTAGCATCTTTATTGGAGTATAATTGCTTTATAATGGTGTGTTAGTTTCTGCTTTATAACAAAGTGAATCAGCTGTACATACACATATATCCCTATATGCAGTATTGTTGGTTTACAGTGTTTGGTTAGTTTTGGGTGTACAACAAAATGACTCAATTTTATATATATTCTTTTTCAGATCCTTTCCCCTTATAGGTTATTACAAAATACTGAGTATGGTTCCCCGTGCTATATAGTAGGTCCTTGTTGGTTATCTATCTTATACAAAATAGTGTGTATATGTTAATACCAAATCCTAATTTATGCCCCTCCCTTCTGCTTTGGTCACCCCTAACTTTCTTTACTATGTCTGTGGGTCTATTTCTGTTTCATATGTAAGTTCAATTGTATCTTCTTTCCTTCAGTTTCACATATAAGTGATATATTTGTCTTTCTCTGTCTGGCTTACTTCACTTAGTGTGATAATCTCTAGTTCCATCCATTTTGCTGCAAATGGCATTATTTCATTTGTTTTTATGGCTGAGTAATATTCCATCGTGTATGTGTATATATGTGTGTGTGTGTGTGTGTGTGTGTATATATATATATACACACACACACACATGCATACACCACATCTTTATCCATTCATCTGTTAGTGGACATTTAGGTTGCTTACATGTCTTGGGTATTGTAAATAGTGCTGCAGTGAACATTGGGGTGCATGTATCTTTTCGAATTATGGTTTTCTCCCGATATATGCTTAGGAGTGGGTTTGTAGGATCTGAATCTTCCTTTTTTTTTTTTTTTTTGCGGTACGCGGGCCTCTCACCATTGTGGCCTCTCCCGTTGCGGAGCACAGGCTCCGGACGCGCAGGCTTAGCGGCCATGGCCCACGGACCCAGCCGCTCCGTGGCATGTGGGATCCTCCCGGACCGGGGCACGAACCCGTGTCCCCTGCATCGGCAGGCGGACTCTTAACCACTGCGCCACCAGGGAAGCCCTGAATCTTTCTTATTTAACTCTTTTGTTCTGCCAAAGTTGGATTCAGTTTGTTCTCTTTCTGCTTCATTGAGATGTAAAAAATTCTTGAGTGGAGATCTTTTCTCTTTCTGTTGTAACCATTTAGCCGTGTAGATTTCTCTTTTATTATAGCCTTCAAGTAAAATGGAGGTATTGAAGTGTCATATTGTTAACTGTGCTGCTGTTCCCCCTTTTTTTTTTTAATTAATTAATTAATTTTTGGCTGTGTTGGGTTTTCGTTGCTGCATGTGGGATTTCTCTAGTTGCGTCAAGCAGGGGCTACTCTTCGTTGCGGTGCGTGGGCTTCTCACTGCGGTGGCTTCTCGTTGCGGAGCATGGGCTCTAGGCGTGCGGGCTTCAGTTGTGGCACACGGGCTCAGTAGTTGTGGCTTGCAGGCTCTAGAGCACAGGCTCAGTAGTTGTGGCACACGGGCTTAGTTGCTCCGCGGCATGTGGGATCTTCCCGGACCAGGGCTCAAACCCGTGTCCCCTGTATTGGCAGGTGGATTCTTAACCACTGCGCCATCAGGGAAGTCCCTGTTTCCTCTTGATTTCTGTTAACGTTTGCTTCATTTGGGGGGAAGCTCTAATGTATATATTTATAACCGTTATATCTTCTTAGTGAATTGACTCGTTTAAGATTGTATAATATCCTTTGTGCCTTCTGTCAGTTTTTGCCTTTGTTTTGTGTGATATAATATACTCAGCCCTGCTCTCTTTATTATGGAATATCTTTTTCCTTTCTTTCACCTTTAGCTTTTCCGTCTCATTTGATGTGTGAATGTTCACATTTCCAACTGTCTGACACACTCTCTCTGTGTCTCTTACACTTGGTCTTCCTTTTTTCCTCCTGTTACTTCCTCTAGTGGTCCCTGCTCAGGCACACTGAGCAGTGGTGAAAGGTTGGTGCCCTGGCCAGCCCCCTTTATTTCACTGTAATTACAGAGGATACGTATCAAGTGTTTACTTTTCATGACGTTTGGTGAAATGTTCTTGCTTAATAACAATATATTTTTTCCATACGCTTTTTTTGTCATGATTTTTAATTCTCCAAGAAGTTTTTAACTTTACCACTGTGATAATTTTCTTAATCTGTGAAAATAGTGTATAACACTAAACTTCTCTAATTTTGTGTCAATGTTTTTATTAGTGGAAAACAAAAAAAACCGATGATAAAAAAAATTGTCCTGAAATATGTAAAGAGATAAGTCTTTTCGTTCCAGTTGATTTTGTGTTGATCTGTGTGATGGGTGCCATGGATGTGCAAGCCATTCATTTAGATAAAAGACATGATTTCAACAGTATATATCTTTTTGCAGTTGAAATTATATCTTCAATATATTCCGTGGCCTTGGTGGTGGGATGAATTGGGTGATTGGGATTGATATATATACACTAATATGTGTAAAATGGATAACTAATAAAAAAAGACCTATTTAAGTAATAGAAGACATGAAGAGATGAAACAGATTTGAATCCTTGTTTTAATGATTTAAGGTACATATACATAAGCAAGTGTCTGCAATCCGAAGTAAAAGAAATAAATGCCCTAACCAAGGTGTATATACATATATACACACATATATATGTTCCGTGGCCTTGAATTTTTTCTACACCATCACGTTAATGGTTTAAATAGTAGTAAGATTACTAACATTTTATGTGCATGTGCTTGTGTGCCCACATCTATAATGACCTTTCATGCTATTCCATGTCATTCACCTTGAATGTCTTTAAAGCTTTTCTCAGGGATCCCTCTGTCAATGTACTTTTTTTTTTTAAAACATCTTTATTGGAGTATAATTGCTTTACAGTGGTGTGTTAGTTTCTGCTGTATAACAAAGTGTCAGTGAACTTTTAATGCTCTCCTTTACTTAACTGATTTTTAAGCTTCAATTCCAGGGCTCAACCACCTGAGTTCAGGTGCTTGCTGTGTCATTGCTTAGCTTCTTGACTTGGTTCGAGTTTCTCTTTGTGTCTCTGACACAGTTTTCTGCTCTGTAAGATGGGAACATATCTTTCTCGAATGAGCTGTTATATTGATAAGAAGTTCGTGCTTGTAAAGTACTTATTTTGAGTAATGTTTTGTCTATAGGAAGTATTCAAACACTTTTAGTCATTGCTGTTTCTATCATTATCATAATTGAAGATTTTGAGTTTTCTTTAAAGCCATTGTGGACTTTGTCATCTCTGAAGCTGCCACTCATAGTGTAACTTATTTAAATATTGAATATCACTCAATGTTTAGAACATAGATCTGACACTTCTGCATAGACAACCCGTTGTTTAGTATTATTTATATATGTTTTATGGATTCTCCACAAAGATGACAAATCCATATTTATTGGATGATATGATAATCTCTTATGAAAAAGCATAAGAATTTAAAATAAGGGACACAGTATTTGCTCCAAATACCTTAACACAGATCTTTCAGAACATATACTTGAACCAAATCGATCCTTACCCCTCTCTCATCTTCCCATTTTGTATGAAGATAACCCTTCTCATGACCTGTTGTTGAAATGTATTTTCATTTCAGGAATGGTTGACCTTCAAGGATGTGGTCATTGAATTCTCTCAGGAGGAGTGGGAATGCCTGGACCCTGGTCAGAGGGCCCTGTACAGGGACGTGATGTTGGAGACCTACAGGAACCTGATCTCTGTGGGTGAGGATAACTTCCCTCTAGAAGTTGGGATCTCCCCTTGGGTGTTTTGCATTTTTCCCTGTGTGCTTCTTGGGAGGCCCTGTTTTCTTCATGTGATCTGAAAGCCCTGTTGACACAGACGTGATGTGGCATCACGAGTTTAAACTGACCCTTTCTTCAGATGATCTGCCCATTTCATGTTACATTAGGGGTTGTTCAAGAGCTTAATTATGTATAAAGCTCAATGGCAGACTTTTAAAAGATACCCAGTTTCTTGTCTTCTGCCCTGTGGCTTTGACTGACTATTTCTTGGAAGAGTGTTAGATATATGCATTACACTGTTCCCAATGCATTTAGAAGGAGGAGGTGGATGAATTTGTGAAATATTTTTCCTGACCCACCTGTAATGTCCTCACTCCTCAGCTGAACAAAGAGCTGTGGTTTTGGAAAAACCACACCAATTTACATTTCTTTGTTCTGATAAGCAGAAATTTCTTTTTCTGATCTGAACATTATCTCCATTTTTGGAGCAAGAGGAAGAGTCCAGGACTCTGGTGAGTGGTGTGAAAATAGCAAAAAAACCAAATGGGTAGGAATGTATTAAAAGTGTGAACACGGGTGGGATCTCAGGGCAGAGAGGAAGCCACAACATTAATAGTGTTTGGGAAACGCTTCTCATGGTGGAGCGTTCTTTGGGAAAACTAAAGTTTCTTTATTAAACTCTCAGAGGAGACTTTTCTTCTACTCGAGTTATCACTCTATCCTTCCAAATGTAAAATGTATTCTTTCACCCTCCAGTGTTGCTGCAGCTCCTATAGAGACAAAGGCAAGGTCTTTATCAAGATCCACAACACTCATCATCTGGCTGCTGTGAACTGGTTGTTGCTTGACTTTGAGAAGCATGAGGCGGGCTGTGTTATTGGCTTGTCTAGCCCCCTCTTCTCTCCTTATGGACTTGATTCTATTGGATGCTCAGTTTTTAGTCCATATAGATCAAAGCTGATGCCTCTAGTGTCTAACCCCTGACCCTGTCCTGGTTTCATGTCTGTTGTATTTGGAAGATATAATCAGAAGATGGAAAATACCGGCTGCTATTTAATTTTTATTAATTTTAAAAAATTTTAAAATTATTTTTATTATTTAATTTTTTTTTTTTTGGCTGCGTGTTGGGTCTTTGTCGCTGTGCGTGGGCTTTCTCTAGTTGTGGTGAGAGGGGGCTACTCTGTTGTGGTGTGTGGGCTTCTCACTGCGGTGGCGTCTCTTGTTGCAGAGCATGGGCTCTAGGCATGCGGGCTTCAGTAGTTGTGGCGCATGGGCTTAGTTGCTCCGCGGCATGTGGGATCTTAGTTCCCGGACCAGGGCTCGAACTGGTGTCTCCTACATTGGCAGGTGGATTCTTAACCACTGTGCCACAAGGGAAGTCCCAAGATCACTCATCAAAGAAAAATATATTATTTTTGGTTGAGAACAAATTCTAACTGGAGAATATAGGGTGTCAGTTGTCAAGTCGGAAGTAGCACAGATCTTATTTTCTCTGCAACATACTTTGGCTCTGAATGTCACTACATCACTGGAAAATGGCAGGATAGCTTCCAGGCATTTGGCAATGGAGAGTCTGTCCTTGTCACAAACTATAGTTGGAATCTTGGGGTCTTTCTTTTTTAAAAAAAAAAAAAACAACAAATTTATTTATTAAATAAATATTCTTGATGTTAAACTATTATTGAATATATGATTTACAAATATTTTGTATTAAACCATACATTGTTTTTTCACTCTGCTGAGTATGGTTTAGTGCACAATAGTTAATAGTTATGATGTAGTCCAATTTATCTGTTTTTAGTTTGTTGGCCTGAGCTTTTGCTGTTACATCTGATAAATCATTGGTGAATCCAATGTTAATCTTTTCTTGTAAATTTACTTATAGGAGTTTTATTCACTAGAGACTTAGGTTTAGATCTTTGAAGCATTTTGAGTTAATACAATAATGGTCCAACTAAATTCTTCTGCATGTGGATATCCAGTTTTCTCAACACCTTTTGTTCCATAGACTGCCCTTCCCCCATTATGTGGTCTTGACAACCTTGCGGAACATCATTTGACCTTATACACGAAAGTATTTTTCTCAGTCTCTTGTGTTCCACAGGTCTCTCTGTCTTTATGCCAGTACCATACTGCTTTGATTAGTGTAGCTTTGGAAAAAGTTTTGAAATAAAGAAATGTGAATTGTCTGACTTTGTTTTCAAGCTTCTTTTTGCTATTCATTGTGTCCTGAAATTTCACAGGAATTGTAGGATTGATTCATCTGTTTCTTCAGCAAAGCGGTATTGGGATTTGGGATTACACTAGGGATTATTTTGAATATCCTGATAACTTTGGCTAGTATTGACATCTTGACAATATCAGCTTCAAATCCATGAACTTGGGATATCTTTGCATTTATTTGTGTCTTCTCTAATATGTTTCAGAAGTCTTCTCTAATATGTCTAATATGTCTTCTCTAATATGTTTCAGAAGTCTTTATCTTTATTCAGAAGTCTTCTCTAATATGTTTCAGATGTCTTTATTTTGTAACTACTGCAAATTGCAGTAGTTACAAATCCTTCCCTTCTTGTATAATGTTATGTTTAAGTACTCTTCTTTTTTGATTCTATTGTAAATTGAATTTCTTTGATTGTTCTTTTTTTTTTTTTTTCCGGTACGCGGGCCTCTCACTGCTGTGGCCTCTCGCGTTGTGGAGCACAGGCTCTGGACGTGCAGGCTCAGTGGCCATGGCTCATGGGCCCAGCCGCTCCACAGCATGTGGGATCTTCCCGGACCGGGGCACGAACCCGTGTCCCCTGCATTGGCAGGTGGACTCTCAACCACTGCACCACCAGGGAAGCCCTGCCCTGTTCATTTTTAATGTTTAGAAACCCAGTTGGTTTTTGCATGTTGATGTTGTATCTAGTAATTTTTTTGAAGTCTTTCATTATTTCTATAAGTTTTTTTTTACTTATTAATGTTGCAGAATGCCTGTTATGGGTATGTCATTTTGTAGAAGGTATTTAGAAAAATGTTTTGTTTTCATAAAAACTGTCCTATTGAATTCTTTTTCTCTATGGTATATATGTTTTATAATTCTAAACAGCGACATATTATTAGATAAGCTTGTTTTGGATTTTTTAGCATTACAGTATATTGTGTGTTCATTAACATTTACTTATGTACACCAGGTATGCAGAATATATCTGTAGTATAATGTATTTTTCTCAGAGACAGCAGTATGTTTACTGTAAATTGGTACATGCTTTGGAGTCATGGTGGAAAAATTGCGTTCTTTTGAAAGCTGACGTCCGTTTTTCCTGTATGAGTGTTTTTGTCATAGCGGGTTTGCAAGTAGTCTCCTCTAAAATCAATTTGAATTATATTTTATAACTCTTTTTTTAGTAAACAATTCTATTGCTTTAGTGTTTCTAATAATTTTAAGATCATAATTGGGCAATTTCAAATTTTTAAAAAAATTAAAAAAAAATACATAGTTGGGAAGTTTTACAACTGTGTTTGGTATAAGTATTACCTTTGGTGTAATATCATATATTCAACATGAAACAGTTAATTTTGAATTTATCCCTATGGCTCTTTATGTCTTGTAGATATCTGTCCAATACATGTGGTCAAGCAATTACAACCCAAAGGGAACAGTGATCCAGGAGAAGTATTTCAAAGAGTGATCTTGGGAAGATCTAAAAGTCGTGAAATCAAACATTTTTACCTCACGGAAATCCAGAAAAATATGTATGACTTTGAGTGTCATTGGAGAGATGATGAAAGAAATTACAAAGGAATACCTATAACCCATAATGGAAATCTCACTGATAGAAGAGATACACATGGTAGAAGGGATGCAGGAATCAAGCCCATTGGAAATAGGCTTGGATTAAACTTTCAGGGTAAACTGCAGGTATTTCAAACTGACAGGTTAATTTCTGAATGTAATGAAGTTGAGAGGTCCATCAACAATAGTTTCTCATTTTCACCACTTCAAAGAATTCCTCCTCGTGTCCAAACTAACGTTTCTAATGTATATGGGAATGATGTTGTGCATCCTTTAGTACTGACACAAGATCAGAAAACACACAGGGAAAGAGATTTTAAATGTACTGAGTGTGGGAAAACCTTTAGTCATGGCTCAATTGTCAGGAATAATCAGATAATCTATTCAGAAGAGATATTACATAAATGTGATGTATGTGTCAAGGGCTTTAGTACAAAGTCACACCTTGCAGTTCATGAGAGCATTCATACGGGAAAGAAACCTTACAAATGTAGTGAGTGCGGCAAGGTATTCAGTCAAAAAACAGCCCTTGCAAATCATCAGAGAATTCATACTGGGGAGAAACCTTTCAAATGTAACGAGTGTGACAAAACCTTTAATCGCTACTCAAACCTCAGTAGACATAAGATAGTTCATACAGGAAAGAAATTATATAAATGTGAAGTATGTGGCAGGGTCTTTAGTCGAAAATCAAACCTTGCAGATCATCGGAGAGTTCATACTGGAGAGAAACCTTACAAATGTAATGAGTGTGGCAAGCTGTTTAGTTACAGTTCACACCTTTCAACTCATCAGAGAATTCATACCGGAGAGAAACCTTACAAATGTAATGAGTGCAGCAAGGTCTTTAGTGAAAAGGCAACTCTTGCAAAACATCAGAGGATTCATACTGGAGAGAAACCTTACACATGTAACGAGTGTAGAAAGGCCTTTAGTCAAAAAGCACATCTTCAACTTCATTGGAGAGTTCATACTGGAGAGAAGCCTTTCAGATGTGATGAGTGTGGCAAGGTCTTCAGTCGAAATTCACACCTTACAAGTCATCAGAGAGTACATATGGTAGAGAGACCTTTCAAATGTTTTGAGTGTGGAAGAGCGTTCACTGAGGTCTCAACCCTCACTAAACATCAGAAAATCCATACCTGAGAGAAATTGTGTAAGTGTATTACATGTGGGAAGGTCTTTAAATCTCAAAGTAGAAAAGAAACTATACAAATATCATGAGTGTGGCAAAGCTTTTATGTGTGTAAGCCTCACTTATGATCAGATAATTCATACTGGAGTGTTACATTACACATGCAATGAGTGTCTCAAAGTGTTTAGTCAAAGTGCTTACCTTATGATCCATGACAGAATTCATGTTGGAAGGAACTGTGAGAAATGCAATAAATGTGGTAAGTTCTTAAGTGTGCTTTCAGGCCTAACTTGCCATCAGCTGATGTATACAGGTGAGAGCCCTTAAAAATATAATGAATCTTCACATCTTAGGCTTCCTGAGAGTAGTCATACTGGATAGAGCCCAGATACATGTATTTAATGTGGTCAGGCCGTTGATAATGCATTCTGGAAAGAATCCTCACCAGTGCCATGAATGTGAGAAATCTGTTCTCATGCCTCACATCACACCAATAATCAGGTAGTCTGCACTGGACAGCATGTTACAAATGTACTGAATTTTGCAAAGCGTTTAGGTTGTGCCTTAAACTCAGGGGTCATCAAATACTTCATTCTTTAAAATGCAATGAATGTGTCAAAATTCAATATATTGCTTACTCGTACTTAAATACCAGAATATTTATCGTGGAGAGAAACCACACAAATGTAATGTGTGTGGCAAGGATTTTACCCAAACACCACAGTATGTTCTACTGGAGCGATAACTCCCAAATGGCAATGAGTGTGGCAAAACCTTTACGTTGAGTTCACGTATTAGGGAGCAGCAGAGAGTCCGTGTTGAAGAGAAGCCATGGAAATGTGAATCGAGGCTTTATCCAGGCCTCCCCATGCACTGGACTTCAGAATACACATCTTTAAGAGAAACCACACAAAGCAATATGCGTGCGAAGGCTTGTAACTGAAGAACAAAACTGTGGAACACAGGATTTATGTTGGAGACCAAGATTTCAGATGTTATGAATGTTGTAAACATGGATACATCCAGTAAGTTTGGTGTCATGAGAGAATTCATACAGGTTATAAAGTGTATACGTGGAAACTCTTCATGAATCAGTGCATTCTCAGCGTTTAACAAAAAAACTCATGTTTGGGGGAATTCTTACAAATGTAATGAATTTGTTGAGTTTTCTCAGCACTTTTTTCAACAGACCACACATCAGAGAATGCATACTCGGAATAAACAAGTCTTTAGTTCTCTGAGGTTAACCTGAGATATTATATACTGCAGAATCATTTCAAGTCACAATGTGTTAAAATACGGTGTGTGGGCTTCCCTGGTGGCGCAGTGGTTGAGAGTCCGCCTGCCGATGCAGGGGACACGGGTTCGTGCCCCGGTCCGGGAAGATCCCACATGCTACGGAGCGGCTGGGCCCGTGAGCCGTGGCCGCTGAGCCTGCGCGTCCGGAGCCTGTGCTCCGCAACGGAACAGGCCAAACAGTGAGAGGCCCGTGTACAGCAAAAAAAAAAAAAAAAAAAAAGAAATCAAGGCCCAGTTATAAAAGTTTTGTAAGACAGAGAGTGGTACAACACATGACGTATTATTGACAGTTTACATAATCCAGATCTAAGCATCATTGCAGTGGGTCGTGTGACTCTTACAAGATCAAGAAGGAATGCTATCTTTTAAGGAGTTTTCCTGTTGATGCTAGGAGAATGTTGCTCTTTATGGTTGCGTATGTATTCTGCTGATGGGGGAGGTTTGCTTTGATGCATAATGCAAATACACAGTTCACAGTGGGAGGAGAGAGGAGGCCAAAGGGCCGAGAGGAATTCATGTTTAAATATTCCTGTCTTGTCGTAATAGTTGAATTTTATTTCACAGGAGTCTGACCTGAACCAGGACTTTACTCCCTCACCTTTTACTATAAAGAGCCTGATTTCTAACTCAGGACATGTGATTCTTTGCATTGCTAGTCCCCCGTTTTCTCGGTCTGCTGGCTTTCAGAATAACATCACTATTCCTTGCCCACAAAAGTAGTCTCTCTATTTTTTGGCCTGTTGTGTAGCGAGCCGTAAGAGCTTGGCCTTGGTGAGAAGATAATCTTATCTCTTCATTACAGCCTTTGTTGATGGTCTCTGGGAAGAATCAATAACATGAGGGGCCAACTTCATTAGGTGTGGTTCATGCACATCCATGTTCCCTGGAAAAACAAGGACCCTGAATTACCAAATTCAATACCATGTGGATTAGCAACAGGGAGGGGCAGAGAATAGTGTAAAACTGTGACTTGACTCATCATGGTTATGTTCAGGGTGCCCTTCCATAGATAAGCCAGTGTGGGTATAGTGCAGAATGCTCTACCAGCTGACCATGAACAAAGCAGGAAGGACGTGCAGGGACTGGGCTTTTGGTGGGAGGATAGTGACAGGTTATTAGGGACTGATTATGTGGTAGGAACAATGCACAAGAAAACTTAATCACTTTATCCATTGCATGAGCGTATGTGTTGTCTACATTTCTGACCAAGAAAGAAATTGTCTTAATTTTTGGATATTGAAGAGAGCAGTTATCTTCAGAGTAAAATTTAATCAGAAGCACCAGGAGTATGTGTATGTTTATGATTCACATTTTAATTGCTGCCATTACATTTTGCTACTGTTTTATGGAGAATGTACCATAGGTCTCCTGTTTTAAGTAATAAAATTTAATCATCTTTTAAATCCTGGATGCATTATGTTCCTTTTACCAATACAGTTTTATCCTGCCTCAGTACCTTATAACAGAAGCTAGGAGTGCACCATTAGGTTCTCAGTGTTGAAAGAATCTATAACGATTTCTTCCCAATATGGGATCAAATAACATACAAGTTGGAGGTTATAAACTCATAAATTGTACTTGAGTTATTCTCTCCACTCTGTTGCAGGATATTCAGATGGCTGTAGTGCAAATAGCATAGCAGTGAATTTCATACTCTGACTTCCATTGATGTACAAAAATTGAATCAAATTTAAAGATCTAATTGGCTTTATTGAATGATTCATGCATTGGGCAGCATCCCACCTAGTAAATAGGTGCTCCAACAAGCTGTGCAAAGTGGAAGAACCCATGATGTTGAGCATCTTTTCATATGCTTTTTGAATGTGTAGTTTTTATGGGGATATGGGACTCTTTGCACTTCCTGGACTTGCGTGATTTCCACGCTCTGTCTTCCAGCTCACTGATCCATTCTTCTGCCTCATTTAGCCTATTATTGATTTCCTCTATTGTATTTTTCATTTCAGTATTTCTTCAATTCTGTTTTGGGGTTACTTATGTTTTCTACATCTTTGTTAAAAAGCCTCATTTCGGGCTTCCCTGGTGGCCTAGTGGTTGAGAGTCCGCCTGCCGATGCAGGGTACACGGGTTCGTGCCCCGGTCCGGGAGGATCCCACATGCTGCGGAGCGGCTGGGCCCGTGAGCCACGGCCACTGAGCCTGTGCGTCCGGAGCCTGTGCTCCGCAACGGGAGAGGCCACAACAGTGAGAGGCCCGCGTACCGCAAAAAAACCAAAAAACAAAATATCCCCCCAAAAACCAAAAGCCTCATTTTTCATTCTGTGCATCCATTCTCCTCCTGAATTGTTTGATCGTTTTTCCGATCATTACTCTGAGCTCTTCCTCGGGTAGATTGCGTATCTCCACGTCAGTTCTTCTTCTGGGTTTTTGTCTTCTTTCTTCGTATGGAACATTCCTCTGTTGCCTCATTTT
This sequence comes from Grampus griseus, assembly GCF_964374135.1. NCBI lineage: Eukaryota > Metazoa > Chordata > Mammalia > Artiodactyla > Delphinidae > Grampus > Grampus griseus. The sequence goes on from NC_139013.1 coordinate 5,097,936, forward strand.
GCCTAATTTGCTATTTGTATTTTTATGTATGTGGTAGGTTTGTTACCTTTCTTGACCTTGGAGAAGTGGTCTTGGTAGAAGATGTCCTGTGCATCTCAGCAGTGTACTCCCCCTCATGTCACCCTAGGGCCAGAAGCCCGGTGGTCCCAGGGTAGTGTCTGGACTGTATCTGTGGACTGTGTCTGCAGGTTGTATGACTGTAGTTTTCTTGCTTCTGGTGTCTGTGCCCTGGTTGGTGAGGCTGGTCTAGAGGCTTCTGCCTGTCCACTGTTGGTTGGACCTGGATCTTGGCCCTTTGGTGGGCAGGTTTATGTCTAGGGGCATGTAGAGAGGTGGCTGCCTTAGGAAGCCTTTAGGCAGCCTGTCTGCTGATGGGTGGGGCTGTGTCAACTGAGACGATCGGTAGTGTTTTGATTTTTTGTTTTTGGTTCATTCTCCTTTTGTATTTTCCATTGAAAGATTTTTATATGTGGAACCTTCCTTACATTTCAATAATATATTCCCTTTAGTCATGGTATGTAAACTTTTAATGTGACTTTGATTTTAGTTTACTATTTTGTTTTTGTTTTTATTTTATTTTTAGCTGTGCAACGAGGAATGCGGTATCTTAGTTCCATGACCAGGGATGGTACCCGCGTCCCCTGCAGTGGAAGTGCAGGGCCCTACCCACTGGGTGGCCAGGGAATTCCCTGAGTTTACTATTGTTTTATTGATGATTTTTTGCATCATTATTTGTTAGGGATTTTGCTGTGTGGTTTTCTTGTAGTGTCACCATCTGACTTTGTATTAGAATAATTCTGGACTCACAGAGTTTGGAACTGTTCCCTTTTCTTCAATATATTGGGGAAGAGTTTAAGGAAGGGAGGTCTTAATTGTTTTTAAATGTTGGGTAGTGTTCTGCAGTGAAGCTCTCCGACTTTTCTTTGTTGTATGAGTTTTGAATAGTGATTCAGTCTCCTTACAATGTGTAGGTTTGTTCGGATTTAAATTTTTTTCATGGTTCTGTCTTGGTAGATTTTGTTTCTCTAGGAATTTATCTATTTTAGGTTAGCCAATATTTTTAAAAAATTATTTATTTTTGGCTGCGTTGGGTCTTTGTTGCTGCAGGCGGTTTTTCTCTAGTTGCGGCGAGTGGGGACTCCTCTTTGTTTTGGTGTGCGGGCTTCTCACTGCGGTGGCTTCTCGTTGCGGAGCACGGGCTCTAGATGCACGGGCTTCAGTAGTTGTGGCATACAGGCTCCGTAGTTGTGACTCCTGGGCTCCAGAGCGCAGGCTCAGTAGTGGTGGCACGCGGGCTTAGTTACTCCTTGGCATGTGGGATCTTCTGGGACCAGTGATCAAACCTGTGTCCCCTGCATTGGCAGGTGGATTCTTAACCACTGCACCACCAGGGAAGTCCCTAGGTTAGCCAATATTTAGACATAGAATTGTCTAAGTATTTTCTTCTAAATTAAAAAAAAATTTTTTTTTGTAGGGTCAGTTGTAATCTTTTATAATGTCCCCTCTTTCATTTCTGATTCGGTAATTTGAGTCTTCTCGCTCTCTTTTTTAAATCTAGGTAAGGATTTGTCCATTTTGTTCTATTTTTCAAAGAACTGTTGTGTTGTCTTTTTCTGTAGTTTTATTCTCTTTCATTTGTCTGATCCTTTTTCCTACCTTCTGCTAGCTTAGGCATATTTTGTTCTTCTAAGATCTTTTTACTTTGTTCTTTTTCAAAAAAAGGAATTTTTTATTCACAATGTAAATTCACAAGGGAATTCATTACAAGTGTGGAATAGGATAAGTATTTTAAAGAGCAATGCAGTTCTCATCAACAGAAAAGAATTTTTCCCCCCATTTCGCTTTCTCTTTAGTTTGCAACCATAATTTCATATAGATAAACTTACTGTCATAATCGTTTTACAGTATGTATAAGTTCATTATGCTCTACACCTTAGAGTGATGTATGTCATTGTAATAAAGAGTTGTTTATACAACTCACGTTACTGTGTAAATAGTTGGTTTTAAAAAGGCAAATAATTAAAACACGTTGGACAAAACAAAGAATAATGCAGTTTATAACAATTTAAAAATATGTATTGCTGTTTTTAAGGCAATGGTTAGTGACCTAAATGATCACATGCCTTAGTCCTCCAGTCTCAGACTCCAGGTCCTGTCCCTGAGTTTCTGAAACTGAGTAGTATGTTGAATTTGACCTTCTGCATTAATAGGGAATAGAAACGGAAAAGCTATTTTATAGGGTGTCAGTAGGGAATAGATCATTCTACCCAGAGAGAGTTTTGTATTTGTAATAAAAATTAAAATGTAAAAAAAATTATTTATTTTGGGCTGCGTCGGGTGTTAGTTGCGGCATACGGGATCTTCGTTGCCACATACAGGCTTCTCTCTAGTTGTGGCCCGCGGGTTCCATGGCGGGCGGGTTCTATAGCTTGTGGTTCTCGGGGCCCCAGTTGAGTCGCGCGAGCCGGTAGTTGTGGAGTGCGGGCTTAGTTGCCCCACAGGATGTGGGATCTTAGTTCCCTGACCAGGAACCGAACCTGGGTCCCCTGCGTTGCAAGGCGGATTCTTTGTCACTGTACCACCAGGGAAGCCACGGCATTCTTATTTCTTAAAGTTACTTAAATTAATTCCCATTTAGGAAATGTTCCTGGATCCAACCGATGATCCATGTCAACCCCTCCCTCTGCTCCAGGAGGCTCAGGTTTCCAGATCACGAATTGCTTCCGCCTCACTAGCAGGATGTCAGAACAACCTGAGGGCAAAAATAGCTTTTTATTTAAACTCTTTTAGTCTTAAGAGGAAACATCTTGGCTTCAGACGTAATTGGCCCACACAGCCGTAACCTTTTACCCGCAAACTCTTGCAGAGAGTAACTTAAACCGGCCAAGGTACTGGAAGCACCAACCCCTCTCTGCTCCCAGTTCCTCCCTCCGGCGCTCAGTGAGCACACCTGGGTGCTCTATTCGCCCCGCCCCTCACTGGTAGGGCCCTGCCCAGCCCCTGCCCCGGAAGCCTCATCTCTAACTCCAGAAACCCATTCCTAAGGAGCGAAGGTCACGGAGCGGAGCGTAAGTGTCTTCTTTCTAGCCTAAGTCTGTACTGCGCGGTACCGCTCTACCCCGTCCTTGGGGTGTGGGAGTTTCTAGGGACTTTAAATCCCAGCATCTGGCCCTACGCCCCAGTAAATCCAGACGTCGCCCTTACGGGTCGGGTATTTTTTCCCTGGGTTTGAAGTCTCGCAGAGGCCAGTCTTCTGACTCTTCTGCCTCTGGTCCACGTAGACACCGCTTTTCGCAACATTTTCCTGCTTATAACGTGTTACTTTCCCGGCCTCCCTTGTGAAGTCCTCTTCCGCGAGGTGGATGCGCGACCCTCAGCCTCGCTCTCTCGGCCCCTGGAGGGCAGCGCTGGTCGCCCCGCTCCCGGACAGCCCCCGTCCCCTCCCCGGTCCTGGGATTCTGGAGAGCCCGCCGCTCTCCGGAGACCCCCTCCCTCCCAGCCCCTCTGTCCTCGCGTCCTCCTCAGGCCGGTCCTTCTGCTTCGCAGGCCTCTCCTTCGTAGTCAGCCCTTCCCCGCACCCCGCGTAGGGGGAGGTGACCTGGGCCAGACGCGGGAACACCCAGTGTAGTTACTTCCCCAATTCCACCCCGTTAGAAAATATTCCCTTCTGGTAGATGGGCATTTTATACGTGAGTGAATGGAATCAGGAAAAGCAGAGACAGAGAGGCTGAGATCGAAGTAGAAAAACTGAGGAGAAAAGAATGAGGGAGAACCAGTGGGAACATAGGGTGGCTGAAGGACGTGCAAAGAGATAGTGAAATGAAAGTGATTAAGTCTTGAAAGTAGCAGGTGAATATAATGGAGAAAGAACTTAAGCCGGATCTGCAGAGATTGCAGGGCAACATAAGGAAGGGGACCTGGATCGGTCTTAGAAGGGGATAACAATGGAGTCACTTCACACAGAGTAGGGGGAGATGATAAGAGTTGGAACCTTGGCCTCCAGAGCATCATGGTGCTGGGAGAAAAACCGGACAAAGGGTGACAAGAAGAGCAGAGGAAGAGAGAGAGCAGGAAGGAAGCACAGCCACCTGGGGTGCCTGAGAGTGGGGAGGAAGGTAGAGTAACAGAGACGGAAGGAGTGTAACTGGAGGCATGGTGTAACCGCAGAGATGGGGGAAGAAAGAAGTATATAGAGATTTAGGACAGTCATACAGGTTGAGGAGAAGGACCATCCAGAGGGGGAACAGTTTGCAGAGCGGGGCAGGACAGGTGTGAGGGAAGAAATGGAGAGGAAGGGCAGGAACAGGAAAGAAGAGGAAAAGAAAAAGAGAAACAAAGGCAGAAACGAAATAGGGAGACAGATAAACAGACTAAAATGGGAACACCTAATAGTGCAGATGGAGGGGGAAAGTGGATCCAGATGGGTGGTGAGTTGTTTGGATGTGGATGATTATGTTGTGATAATATTGATTTGAGTCTTTAGAATCGAATGTATTTAACATTTGTTTAAATTATACAGGTGAGGATGAGAATTGCACAACTCCTGCCTATAAGGCCTGTGCATTTTGTAATTATTTGTATCAGAAGAAAACTTCCATTTGCAAACCCTGTTGAGCAGAGAGGCAGTGACTTGATTCACTTAGATGTGGGTCACCCCCTTCCCTTTTCCTGGTGTGGAGTAGAGCTCAGGCGAGAAAAGTGGAGCAAGAAAAGACTGACTGTGTCACTACATGGTGCCTTTTAAAGGAACATTGAAAGTGTGTTTTGTAATGGATTTACTTCTTTTCTTTTTGTTTCTTCACATTTAATTCTTTTGTAGCTTGAAATAAATCTTAGTTCATTCAATTTCTTTGTTCCTCTGAATAATTTTTAACTTCTGAAAGAAGCTTTGCTGGCCTCCAATATTCTATACATGTCATTCATTGCATCTTTAAGAAGGAGCTATGTAATTTCCGCATTTAGGGGATTTTCCTGTTTTCCTTGTGCTTTCTGTTTGTAGTTTTATTTCATTGTGGTTAGAGAAGATACTTTTTTTTTTTTTTGGTCTTGTCGGGTCATACTTCCATGACCAGGGATCGAACCTGTGCCCTTGGCAGTGATCGTGTGGAGTCCTAACCACTGGACCTACCACCAGGGAATTACCATAGCCTCAGTTTTGTTTTTTCAAAACGTTGATACCGGTCTTCTGGATTAAAAATAATAAATTATTGCTTAGAAATTTGTTTCAAATTTATCCCTGGCCTGAGTGACTTAGTGACTCTGAGTCCCCCCATTCCTGAGGGCTGAGATCTGGGCTGAGGGTGAGGTCTCTGCTCTGCGTGGGGATGGATCAGGGCTGGTCTGTGACCTGAAGGGGATCGTCGGGTCCAGCTGAGGTGCCCGCTGCTGCTGGGTACGTGAGGCCCTCACCAGGAGGGGAGAGTGACTTGGTTTTTTGTTTGTTTTATTTTTGTTTGTTTTTGGCCTTGCCACATGGTTTTCGGGATCTCAGTTCCGTGACCAGGGATTGAACCTGGGCCACAGCAGTGAGAGCCTAGACTCCTAACCACTAGGCCACGAGGGAAGTCCCAGGGAAGCGTGATCTGAAGGAAAGTGTGGGAAACTTCACCTATTGGTCTCTGTGTGGGAGTTTACTGTCCTGAGTCCCTCCTGGGATAGTGGGCAGCAGAGGACTGTCTGTTCCACATGCTGAGGTCTTCCCTGTGTGTGTGGTGGTGACTCAGAAAGGGGGTGTATTGATTCTAAGCATTAAACAGTATCTTTCAAACTTTCAAGATGGACTGCTAAAGAATCATGTTGCCTAAGGAGTATGCCCGGAAGAGGAGGAAGAGGAAAGAACTGGAGTTTGGAATGGCTCTTTCTCAGGTAAAGTCATATTCTCAGTTGATTATTTCATCTTATTTCTTGAAATGCCATTCTTTGGACTCACTAATCTTCTCTGACTCTGAAGTATCCTGCCTGACACCTGTACATCACAGTCACCCAGGGCCTTCCCTCAGGGCCTGTCATGTCCACTTGGATTCCATCTCCACAAAATCCTGTGACCTGGATCTGGAACTTGTGAAGTTTCCCTGCTGGGCATAGTCCTGGGCAGGGCTTCACACCCATGGATGGGTCAATGCTGTTGGGCACCAGGGATTGTAAAGGGGCCCCGTCTGAATGCACTGTCCTCTCTTTGTAAAACAGAATGAAGAAGCTACACGTGGAAGGCAGATATTAATATGCAGAAATGTCTGGTAAGTTCTGGAAGAGACCAATAAGGAGAAATTTGTTCTGAGTTTTTAAAATACATTCTCAGCTAAATGACTCTGTCACTGATTTCAACATCTTCATGATTGGGAATGGAATGGAAAGTTCAGAAACAGACATCAGTGATAAGGGGGTGTTTTATTCCATTATCCATTTTAAGCTATGAAATCAACCTAAATTGTTGAGATTTGGAAGTTCTTGGAATCAGTTTTGATACCTCCATTCTTCAGTTTTTTGTCTTTTCACTGTGTTGGTTGCGTCCTTTGACACATAGAAGGTTTTACCTTTGTAGGTAAGGTTTCAGCTTCATTCTTTTGCAGGGAGGTATCCAGTTTCCCAGCAGCATTTGTTATTGAGACTGTCTTATTTTCATTTTGTAGTCTTAGCACCTTTGTGAATACATTTTACATATATGCAAAGGATCATTTCTGAGCATTCTCTTGTGTTCATTTGGTTTATGTATATTATGTGTCTGTGTTTATACCAATACCACACAATCTCGATTGCTTTGTGATATGTTTTGAAATCTAAAAAAGGGAGGTCCCCATCTTTCTTCTTATTCAAGAGACTTTGGGCTATTTGTGGTTTTTTGAAATTCTCTAGGACTTTTAGCATGCTTTTTTCTGTTTCTTCAAAAATTGCCATGGGAATTTTGATAATCATTCCATTGAATTTGTAGCACACTTTGGGTAGCTGGGATACTTTAAGAGTATTAAGTCTTCTCGTCCATGAATATGGAATGACTATTTATTTGTATCTTTTAAAATTTCTTTTAGCACTGTTAAGTAGTTTTCAGTGTATACTTCTTTCACCTTCTTGGCGAATTTATTCCTAAATATTGATATTTCATTTATTTTTAATGCTATAATAAATAAGATTGTTTTCTAATTTTCCTTTGATACTGTTCATTGTGTATAGAAATGCAACTGAAAGTTTTTGCATGTTGGTTTTGTATACTGCAATTTTTCAAAACATGTATTTTGATATAGCAGTTTTCTTGTCAAAAGGTTACGGCTTCTTCATATCAAACCTGGTCTAGGAAAGAAGATAATTTTACTTCTTTTTCAATTTGGATTACTTTGATTTCTTTTTCTTGTCTAATTGCTCTGGCTAGGGGTTTCAGTACTTTGTTGAAGAGTAGTGCAGAAAGTATGCATCCTTGCCTTCCTCCTGATCTCAGAGGAAAAGCTTTCAGTCTTTCATGTTTCAGTATGACTTTAGCTGTGCTCTTTTCATAAATGGTGTTTATTATGTTGAGATAATTACTGTTTCTAGTTTGTTGAGTGTTTGTCTTTTTTTTTTTTAAATATTTATGTTTATTTATTTATTTGGCTGCCCTGGGTCTTAGTGGCAGATCCCGATCTTCCATCTTCATTGTGGCATGGGAGATCTAGTTCCCTGACCAGGGATTGAACCTGGGCCCCCTGTATTGGGAGTGCGGAGTTGTAGCCACTGGACTTGGACCACCAGGGAAGTCCCAAGTGTTTATATCTTGAAAGTTTGTTGCATTTTGTCAAATGCTTTTTTCTGTGGTAACTGAGATGATCCTTTGTGACATTTTTTTTTTTTTTTTTTGCGTTACGCGGGCCTCTCACTGCTGTGGCCTCTCCCGCCACGGAGCACAGGCTCCGGACGCGCAGGCTCAGCGCCCACGGCTCGCGGGCCCAGCCGCTCCGCGGCATGTGGGATCCTCCCGGACCGGGGCCCCTACCCGCGTCCCCTGCATCGGCAGGCGGACGCTCAGCCACTGCGCCACCAGGGAAGCCCCCTTTGTGACATTCTTTCCTTTATTTTGTTAATGTGGTGTACCACATAATTGATTTTTGTATGTTGAGTCCTCCTTACCCCTTATAGTGATATAAGTAAAATCCTTGATCATGATGTCAGGTCTTTTTAATGTGGTGTTGAATTTGGTTTGCTGATGTTTTGTTAAAGATTTTGTAGCAATATTCATCGGGGATATTGATTTCTAGTTTTCCTTTCTTCTGTTTTTGTCTGGGTTTGGTGTCAGAATCATGATGGCTCCATACGTTGAGTTTGTGAGTGTTCCCTCTTCAACTTAACATTTTTAGCAAGATTAGTGGTAATTCTTTTGTAAATGTTTGGTAGAATTGGGTCCTGGGTTTTTTTTTGTTTGTTTGAAGTTTTTGATTACTGCTGGAATGTCTTTAGTTATAATTGGGTTCAAATTTTTTTTATTTCTTAAGGATTAAGATTTAGTAGGTTATATGTTTCTAAGAATTTACCTGTATCTTCTCCATTCTATAATTTTAGGCATTATTGTTCATAATACTCTTTTATAATCCTTTAAAAAATGTCTTTGACATTATTTGCAATCTCTCCACTTTAGTTTCTGTTTTCAGTTATATGAATCTTTTTTCTTAGTCCAGCTAAGTGTTTTTCCATTGAATTTTTCAAAACGCCAATGCTACTTTGCTTTTATATTTTTCTGCTTTGTATTTTGTTAATCTCTGGTCTAATCTTTATGATTTACCTCTTTCCTTTTGCTAAATTTGGGTTCAGTTTGATTTTTTCCCCCTACTTCATAGAGGTATAAGAATAGATTTCTGGTTTGAGATCTTCTCTTTTTCTTATTTAAAGCATTTAAATTTCCTTTTTAGTACTGCCTAAACTGTGTGTTCAAAGTTTTGGTATGTTGTATTTTCATTTTCAGCCCAATATTTAAAAGTTCCCTTGTGATTTGTTCCTTGACTCATTGGTGCTTTAAGAATGAGTTGTTTAGGGAATTCCCAGGCAATGTGGTGGTTAGTGCTCCACACTTTCACTGCTTAGGGCCTGGGTTTGATCCCTGGTTGGGGAACTAAGATCTCACAAATGGCGTGGTGTAGCCAAAAAGGAAAGAATGAATGAATGAATGAATAAAATATTTCAACTTAAAAAAAAAGAATGAGTTGTTTAATTTCCATAATTTGGGGAATTTTCTTTTTTCTTCTGCTGTTTATTTTTAGTTTCATTTTATTATGATAGAGAACATACTTTTTATGATCTCAATCTCTTAACATTATTAAGATTTGCTTTTTGCCTTAATACATGGTCTGTTGTGGAGAATGTTCCATGTGTGCTTGAGAAGCATGTTTCTGCTGCTCTTGTTGGGTGGAGTGATCTGTACATGTCTGTTATGTCTACTTGGCCTACAGTGTTGTTCAAGTCCTCTGTTTCCTTGTTGATGTTCTCTTTGGTTCCATCCATAAGTAAACATGAGCCATTGAAGTCTCATACTATTCTTGTGCTGTTTCTCTCTTCATTTCTGTTAATGTTTGCTTCCGTTTTCTTGGAGATCTAATGTTATATTTGTATATTGTTTTTGTTTTATCTTTTTGGTAAATTGACTGTTTTATAATTATATAATGTTTTTTGTGTTTTTATTTTTTTCTGGTATTATGGAGTCACCCCTGCTCTCTTTAGGATGGAATATCTTTTCCATCCTTTCACTTTTCACCTTTCCGTGTCTTTAGATGTGTGAATGTTCACAGTTTTAAATCTCTGATATGCTCTCTCTGTGGCTCTCGCTCTCGGTTTTCCTCCTGTTACTTCCTCTAGTGGTCCCTGCTCAGGAAACCTGTACAGTGGTGAAAGGCAGGAACCCTGGCCAGCCCGCTTCACTGCACTGTAACTTCAGAGGGAATGCATCAAGTATTTCCTTTTCATCATGACGTTTGTTTGAAATGTGTTTTTTAATAATAATTTTTTTCCACATTCTTTTTTTCATGATTTTTAATTCTCCAAGAAGTTTATAACTTCACGGTTGTGATAAACTTTTTCTTAATCTGTGAAAATAATGTAGAATACTACTATTCTAATTTTGAATCGATTTTTAAAAAAATAATTAATTAATTTATGGCTGCGTTGGGTCTTTGTTGCTGCGTGTGGGCTTTCTCTAGTTGCGGCGAGCAGGGGCTACTCTTCGTTGTGGTGCATGGGCTTCTCATTGCAGTGGCTTCTCGTTGCGGAGCATGGGCTCTAGGTGCGTGGGCTTCAGTAGTTGTGGCATGCAGGCACAGGAGCTGTGGCTCGCAGGCTCTAGAGCGCAGGCTCAATAGTTGTGGCTCACAGACTTAGTTGCTCCGCGGCATGTGGGATCTTCCCGGACCAGGGCTCGAACCTGTGTCCCCTCCATTTGGCAGGCAGATTCTCAACTATTGTCCCACCAGGGAAGTCCCAAATCAATGTTTTATTATTAGAAAAAACAAGGAAACTCTTGGCCTGTTGTTAATGCCCAAGTATGTAAATTTTAATGGCTGAAGTTGTATTTATATTTTTGAATATAGTTATTGAGATTGGAGTTAAAGTATTTTTTTTTATGATCATACCATTTTTCTTTTAGTAGCCTATTATGGAATCATGTTGACAAACTAAATTCAGTACAGTTGATACATTTTCATTGTCTGAAAGATGCTGAAATACCCATGAATAAAAGGGTGATTAAAAAATTGAAACTATGTCAGTAAACAACTATCATTTCAGTAATTTAGTGTGGACATGTGTGTCCATAAGTTCATGGATGTGCACGGCATCCCTGGTTTAGATAAACAACATGATTTTTTTTTTTTTTTTTTTTTTGCGGTATGCAGGCCTCTCACTGCTGCGGCCGTTTGCGTTGCGGAGCACAGGCTCTGGATGCGCAGGCTCAGCGGCCATGGCTCACGGGCCCAGCCACTCCGCAGCATGTGGGATCCTCCTAGACCGGGGCACGAACCCGTGTCTCCTTCATCGGCAGGCGGACAACAACATGATTTTAAAACTATGTATTACGTCTTTTGTAGTCGAAATTATATCTTCAGTATACTCAGTGGCCTTGAATTTTTTCTATGCTATCATGTTAATGGTTTAAATTGTAGTAAGATTACTAAAATTTTTAATATATGTGTGTGCATGCCCACATTTATAATGGCCTTTCATGCTTTTCTGCATTCACCTTGGACTTTTTTCAGGTTTTCTCAGGTATCCCTCTGTGTGTCCTTTTAATGCTCTCTGTTACTTATCTATTTGATTTTTAAGTTTCAGTCTCAGAGCCCAACCCTCTGAGTTTAGGTGCTTGCTGTGTCATTGGTTAACTTCTTGACCTGAGTCAAGTTTCTCAGAGGGTCTCTGACACAGTTTTTTCTTCTGTAAGATGGGAACAGATCTTTCTCTAATGAGCTGTTACGTTGATGATATGTTCATACCCGTAAAGCACTTTATAGAGTAATGTTTAGATTAATATTACAGTAATTTAGAGTAATAAGAAGTGTTCCAGGGACTTTCCTGGTGGTCCAGTGCTTAAGAATCCGCCTTCCAATGCAGGGGATGCGGGTTCGATCCCAGGTCAGGGAACTAAGATCCCCCATGCCACAGGACAACTGAGCCCCTGTGCCACAACTAGAGAGAATCCCGTGTGCTGCCCTGAAGAGCCCACACGCTGCAATGAAAGATCCTGCATGCCACAACAAAGATCCCACTTGCCCCAACTAAGACCCGACTCAGACAAATAAATAAAATAAATTAATTAAAAAAGAAAAGTATTTCCAAACTTTTAATCATTGTTGTTATAATCATCATAATTGAAGATTTTGACTTTTCTCTAGAGCCATTGTGGGCTTTGTCTCTCTCAAGACGCCACTCAGACTGCAACTCATCAAGATATTGACTTTCAGTTACTGTGTAGAACATAATACCAAACACATCTGGATAGACAACCCATTTTTGAGTTTTATTTATAGATGTTTCATGGATTTTCCACAAAGATGAAAAACCCTTAGTAATTGGAAGATATCATCATCTCTTATGAAAAAGCATAAGAAGTTAAAATTAGAGGCACATGATGTCTCCCAATACTTCTACATGGACCTGGTAGAACATACACTTCAACCAAGTCAATCCTTACCCCTTCTTCTCTTTTCCTTGTGTATGAAGATGTGAACTCTCCTCATGGCCCCTTGGTGAAAATATATTTTCATTTCAGGAACGGTTGACTTTTGAGGATGTGGCCATCGAATTCACTCAGGAGGAGTGGGAATGCTTGGACCCTGCTCAGAGGGCCTTGTACAGGGACGTGATGGTGGAGACCTACAGGAACCTGATCTCCCTGGGTGAGGATAACTTCCCTCCACAGCTGGGCTTTGCCTTTGCATCTTCCCCTCTGTGCCTCTTGGGAGGCTCTGTTTCCTTTGATCTGAAAAGCCTGTGGACTCAGACATGAAGTACCATCATGCGTTTAAACTGACCCTTTCTTTGGATAATCTGTCCATTTCATGTTACATCAGGAGTTGTTCCAGAGCTTAATCATGTATAAAGCTCAATGGCAAACTTTAAACGAATACCCAATTTCCCATTTTCTACCTTTTGGCTTTTGACTTAGTGTCTCTAGGAAGAGAGCTCAATATTTGCACATTATATACTGTTCCTGATGCATTTAGAAGGAGGCAGTGGATGAATTTGTGAAATATTTTCCTGACCCACCTGTAATGTCCTCACTCCTTAGTTGAAGAAAGAGCTGTGATTTTCGGAAAACTGTAGCACTTCACGTTTTTTGTTCCGATAATCAGGCAGTTCTGTTTTTGATCTGAATATTATCTCCCTTTTGGAGCAAGGGAAAGAGCCCTGGACTGTGATGTGTGATGTGAAAAGACCCAAAAACCAAATGGGTGGGAATGTGTGAGAAGCGTGAACACAGATGGGATCTCATAAGGGCAGAGAGGAAGCCACAACATTAATAGAGTTTGGGAAACTTTTCTCACGGTGGAGAGTTTTTTTTTGGGAAAACAGAAGTTCATTTATTGAAAAGTCTCAGAGGGTGTTTTTCATCTCCTGGAGTTATCACCCTGTCCTTCATCATGGATAATGCTTTCTTTTACCCTGCAGTGGTGCTGCAGCTCCACAAGAGACAAAAGCAAGGCCTTTATCATGATCCACAACACTCCTCATCTGGCTTTTGTGAACTGGGTTTTGCTTGACTTTGAGGAGCATGAGGTGGGCTGTTTTAAAGGGGTCTCTTGCCCCTTCATGTCTCCTTCTGGTCTTGATTCCCCTGGATGCTCAGTTCTTAGTCCCTGTAGATCAGAGCTGATGCCTCTGGAGTCCCACCCCTGAGCCCATCCCGGTTTGATCAGAGTTGCTGTACTTGGAAGAAGTAATCAGAAGATGTGGAAACACTGGCTGCTCTGTATTCCACGTGGCCCCTCGGCACCTGCTGTAGCTGTCTCAGGTCCTCTCTGCTGGTTTAGATCCCTCAGCCGTTTCTTCTGTTCAGGGGTGTGTGGAACAGCTAGGTGGATTGGATCTTCTGTGCTTGTACTTAGGAAAACTGTAAGCACCGTGGATGGAGAGATCCTCTTTTTGATCCTAAATACTACCAGGAGACCAGTGGTGAATCTGTCAGGCTCTTAGCTTGGCATCTGTGGGTTGAGCACATGGTCCCGTCTCAAGATCCTTGAATGTCTGACCCTCACATGTTGCATTGTTTTTTGGTCCTGTACTGCTCTGCTTAGTCTGGGAATGTCGACTCTTCCTGATTTTACATTCTGCTTAGTTTGTATGATTTTATCTCTTAAATTCCTTTGCAGTATCGTCCTAAGGTCTGAAATTTTATCTGGTTTCTTTGCTCTGATAATGTACACATGTGTAATAGGGAACTTGTGGTGGATTCTCTATGGAGTGTGTTTACTGGTTGCCAGAAAACATTTAATGGAGACACTTTCCCTCATGTTGTAATATTTTCCTCCTCCGTTCAGAGTCACCACTTGAAGCTACTTATTGGAGTGGTCAGCACGTTTTGGGACACGAGGTAGAAAGTATCACGAGAGCCTGTCTGATGAGTCTTTCCAGGTGTTTTTCTGGCTTTGGGGACTGTCACAAAAGCCTGTCTCAAGGGCACTATGACAATGTTGTTCACATATACCAACGATCATACATTTTAGCCTCTGTAAATGGTGTAGAAATTTATCCCAGGATGCTAAATATGAACTGATCTGTTGTTGATGCCACATTTTTCGTTGCCTGTGTGCCATTGTTCATTTACCTCAACAGCTAATATTGAAGAATCTTAATGAGGGAGCTTATGAAGTGGAATGATACTTTCAGTGATGAAGCATCATTTGTTTTTTTTAAGACAGTGGTACTTTCATTTTGTATATTCATATGCATTATACATGATTCTTATTTGTATTTATTATTAAGTTCATACATTTTGTGTTAATCTTCGTGTTTTTGTTTTTATGTTTGCAGTGTGTGGGTTGGTTGATTGGGGAAGGCCCCCGCGCCCCGCCATGGTAGAATTGATCAGTCCCTTTTAGAGTTCTTTATGTATTCTAGATGTTAATCTGTTATCAAATATATAATTTGCAAATATTTTCTCTTATACCATAGAGTCTTTTCACTTAGAGCATGCTTTAATTCACAGTATTTTATCATTTTGATATAGTCCAATTTATCTGTTTTTCTTTCGTGGGCTGTGTTTTTTAGTGTTATCTGATAAGTCCTTGGTGAATCCAATGTCAAGAAACATTCCTTGTATGATTACTTCTAGTACTTTCATACACTTGGGAGTTAGGTTTAGCTTTTTGAACCATCTTGAGTTAATTTTTTTCTGTCGTGTAAGACAGTGGTGCAACTAAATACTTTTGTTAGTGGGTTTCCAGTTTTCTCAACACCTTTTGTTCAGTAGACTGCCCTTCTCCCATTGAATGGTCCTGACACCCTTGTGGAGCATCAGTTTAGCATATACACAAGTTTTTTTTTCTGATGTCTCTGTTCTGTTTCAAGGATCCCTCTCTCTGTCTTGATGCCAGTACCACATTGTCTTGGTAAGTTTAGCTTTGGAAGAAGTTTTGAAATAAGTGTGAGACCTTCAACTTTGTTTTTTTTCAAGCTTATTTTTGTTATTCAGGGTTTCTGGAGATTCCATATGAAACATCGGATGGATTTTTCTGTTTCTTTGGGGAAAAGCTATTGGGATTTCACTAGGGGATAATTTGACGTGTTGACCAGTTTGTGTAGTATTGACTTTCAGTCTAGGGATTTGAGATACCTTTGCATTTATTTGTGTCTTTTATAAGCTTTTTCAGTGGTCTTTTTTTTTTTTTTAATATTTATTTAATTATTCGGCTGTGCCAGGTCTTAGTTGCACCACTAGGGATCTTTAGTTGCAGCATACAGGATCTTTTAGTTGCAGGAATCTTTAGCTGTGGCATGTGAACTCTTAGTTGCAGCATGTGGGGTCTAGTTCCCTGACTAGAGATCAACCCTGGGCCCCCTGCATTGGAAGTGCAGATCCTTAGCCACTGGACCACCAGGGAAGTCCTTCAGCAGTCTTTTTAATTTGCAGTGTACAAGTCTTTCCTGTCATGTATAACATTATGTCTAAGTATTTTATTTTATTATTTGATGTTATTGTAAATGGAATTGTTTTCTCAATTTCTGTTTTGATTGTTCATTTTTAAGGTTTAGAAACTGAATTGATTTTTCCATGTTGACTTGGTGTCTTGTAAGTTTATTGCAGTCTTTCATTATTTCTAGCAGTTTCTTTTTTTACAGAATCTTCAGGGTTTTCTTTTCTTTTTTTTTTTTTTCGGTACGTGGACCTCTCACCGTTGTGGCCTCTTCCCATTGCGGAGCACGGGCTCCGGACGCGCAGGCTCAGCGGCCATGGCTCACGGGCCCAGCCGCTCTGCAGCATGTGGGATCTTCCTGGACCAGGGCATGAACCCGTGTCCCCTGCATTGGCAAGCGGACTCTCAACCACTGTACCACCAGGGATGCCCTTCAGGGTTTTCTACATGTTATATAATGTCAGATAATTTTGCTTCCTCTCATTATTGGGATCCCTATTATCTCTTTTTCTGCGTCTGTGTTCTTTCTAGGACTTCAGGTATTATGTTTTTTTAGAAATATTGAGAGCAGGTATCCTCGTCTTGTTTCTGATCTTAGAGGAAAGCTTTCATTCTTTCACCATTAAGTATGATGAGAGCTCTGAGGAGCTACTCCATTGCAGCATGGCTTTCAGCATAGTCCTATACCTTTTCTGAACAGAGAACATATTCAGACATAATGAGGTTGAACCCAAGTTTGTGTGCTCAGTGAGGCCAAACAAACTGAAACTTTAGAGTTTGGAGCAGAGAAAGGTTTATTAATCAAAGAGGCACCAACCCGGAAGATGGTAGACCTAAACTTGCCTCAAATGCATTTTGCGGGTTGGCCAGGGTGTAAGATTTTTGGAGAGAAAAGGAGAGAAGGGAGGGGAGTGTCTGTGATCCCAGCTTCCCTGTAAGATCTCAGCTGCAGACTTTGGGCACCACGTTGTGGCATCTTCCTGATTATTCTGTAGGTTTCTGCAAAACAAATTCCTAATCACAGTCTTCTGATCCCTTAACTTCCTTCTGGGAGAAAGCAAAAGCAATAGTTGTGACATTTTATTATTTACTTAGAACCGATGTGACGGCTTAAGAATTTTACTTCTCACTTGGTCCTCTGACTGTCATCAATTTTTTCAGTCCTCTTGGGGCCGCTGGTTGAAGCCACAGTTTGGGCTCATAGATCAAGGTATCAGTTTAAGCTATGAGTCATGGGAAAGATTATGTTGGGCTTGCTTTTCCTTTCTTTCTGCATTCCCTCCTTCCCCTAATGAGTATCTGCTTGAATCTGCTCTTTGAAACTCAGGGAAGATCCAGGAGACCGAAGCCTTTTTCTACCAAGAGGAATCACGGCACTTGGAAAGGCTTTTGGTATCTAGGAGGTATCTAGGAGGGCCCTGCTGGGTTCCGTTTGTTTCAGTCCCCCGTTTTCTTTGATACTGCTCAGTCTTGAGGGGAACAGGTGTGGGAAGACAAGAAATGGAATAAAATTTTGGATAGAGAGATTAATCAAACTCAGCAGGGGAACACATATTTAGGGAGACTCACTTTTACAATCATGGCCTCCTACTCTACTGGACTGTTTATTCGGTTTCTTTGTATCTGCACATGTGTGTACAGAAGAAACTCATTCTTCTCCTTTAGATGGCCTTTTCCTGTTTTTTTTTTTCTTCTGATTTTTGCTAAGAACATTCTTGTGCAATCTCGTGGAATATTATGTGTTTTTCTGGAATGTAAGTATGACAGTGGAAATTATGGAATATACAGTTGGATACATTACACAGCAAATCATATAATAGATATAATCCTGCTTTCTCCCTACAGCATCTCACTCTCTCCCTTTTTAAATCTCTCTTCTTTCTGTCCTATACTCATAGTATAATTCTCATAGTTAAAAATCGACAGTATCATATCAATTGCTAAACCAATTCTTTTTTTTTAAGGTCAGTATCTTAGTTGCCCTCGTACAGTTATATTCACACAGGTACGCAGTTACCAGCTGTGCTCCCATGTATACATATACGCTGCCCGCCACTCAAATCCTTTCTCAGTCCTGACTTTTCCTCACATGGTATCTTGATGTCCTGGAAACACTGTCATTTGCTCCAATATTTAAGTTGTTCTCCTTGTGGTCCCCAAATCGACAGCACTCCTTCACCCATCCATCCACATTCCACATCACTCACACCGTAGAAATGATCCCTCATAATCTGTTGAACAACTTTCTCAGGACATGACCCAAGGCGCTACCTGCCGCAGTGATGACTCAGAAACCATTTCCCAGAGGGACGGCCGAATAAACTTAGTAGTTACACAGCTGACTTCTTCTTGCATCTCCCTTGACGTTTTCCTTCTAAACTTCTGGTGTTAGTTGTATTATTTGGTAATCTGTCCTGCCTGTGGGTGGTCATGCTTAAGAATGAGCGTTCTCAGTCTATAGGTCCAGATTCAAGTTATGGTTCTGTCACCCCTTTCTGTTGGTTAATGTCAGTTGTTAATGTCAGTTGGGTTAATGTACATAAACCTGTGCCTCTACTGCCCTGATTTTAAAAATCATGTTAATTTACCTCAAGCCTTTTAAAACAAATTTTTGCTGTTAGCTGGCTTAGACTATTGCATGTTTTTTCATAAATAGTGAAAAGTTACTTTTCTAGAAAAAGATACGTTAGTATTCTGTCATGTTTTTCATGATACACCTTTGTCTTCATTATATCCTGTCTGCTTTTCGTTTGCACTTTGTTCTCAGCAACGTGTCTGACCTCAGTTAATGAGTATACAAAGTGTTACTGTTCATCCCATATATTTTGGAACTACCTTTTTAATGGTACTGCATAGATAGGGAATTCTCTACTCATTGCCTGATAGAGAACTGAAGAATATTTTACATATTAATTTATACGTGTGATTTACAGATGATGGTTGTTCAGCATGTATTATGCAATACGACTAACTTGTTAATGTTATAAAACGCTTTTCCTTATGGGTACATAGTTTTATAGCATGATTGAGAAAAATGCATTGTTTTCTTAACAGCTGTTTTGTTGGATTCTTCACTTCCTCTATGCTGTATCTGTTTTACAATTCTAAAGAGACAGTTACTTAGATTATTCACCGGCAGAGCTAATTTTGTATTATTTACCATTACAATATATTGTCAGTTATTTAGCATTGATTTATGTATAGGAAGTAGGCAGAATATATCTGCAGTATAAAAATTTTTCTCCTCGATTATGAGCCAGCAGCATGCTTACTGTTAATGAGTATGGTCTTTGGGGTTATGGTGGAAAAATACCCTTTCTCTGAGAGCCGACATATGTTTGTCAAATGTGAGTGTTTTTGTCTTAGGAGTTTGAAACTAGACTACCCTAAAAGTAATTTGAATTATATTTTATCACTCTTTCTTTAGTTAAGCATTACATGCTTTGAGTTTATCAAACTTTTAAGATCATGTTTGGGAAGTTTCCTAACTGTGCTTGGTATAAGTATTACTTGTGGTGTAATATCATGTATTCAACATGAAATATTTATTTGTGAATTGTAGTGACAGGATACCTATAGATGTTTATGTCTTGTAGATATTTTTCCTATACATGTGATCAAGCAATTACAACCAAAAGTGAACACTGATCCAGGAGAAGTGTTCCAAACACTGATGTTGGGAAGACCTGAAAACGATGAAATCAAACATTTGCACATCAGAGAAATCCAGGAAGATATGTATGACTTTGAGTGTCGGTGCAGAGGTAATGAAAGAAATGACAAAGGAATGCCTGTAACCCATGATGGAAATCTCACTGATGAAAGAGATTGACATGGTAAAAGGGTTGTAGGAATCAAACCCATTGGAAATAGGCTTGGATTAAATGTTCAAAAGAAACTGCAGATATTTAAAACTGATGGGATATCTTATGAATGTAATGAAGTTGAAAGATCTAACAACAGTAGTTCCTCATTTTCACCACTTCAAAGAATTCCTCCTCATGTCAAAACCAACGTCCCTAATACATATGAGAATGATTTTATCCATCTTTCAATACAGACACAAGATCAGAAAGCACTCAGGGAAAGACCTCACAAATGTAATGTGTGGCAAAACCTTTCTTCAGGGATCTCACCTCATTAGACATCGGATCATCCACACAAGAGAGAAACTACGTAAATGTGATGTATGTGGCAGAGTCTTTAGTCATAAGGCAAAGCTTGCAACCCATCAGAGGATTCATACTGTGGAGCAGCCTTACAAATGTAATGACTGTGGCAAGGTTTTTAGTCAGTATGGAACCCTTGCAAGTCTTCAGAGAGTTCATACTGGAGAGAAACCTTATGAATGTAATGAATGTGGTAAGGCCTTTAGTCAAAAACCATATCTTCGAGTTCATTGCCGAATACATACCGGAGAGAAACCTTTCAAATGTAATG
Organism: Grampus griseus; assembly: GCF_964374135.1. NCBI lineage: Eukaryota > Metazoa > Chordata > Mammalia > Artiodactyla > Delphinidae > Grampus > Grampus griseus. The sequence continues at coordinate 5,117,951 of NC_139013.1, forward strand.
AGTGTGGCAAGATGTTTAGTCGGAAATCAAACCTTGCAGTTCATAAGAGAATTCACACTGGAGAGAGACCTTTCAAATGTAATGAGTGTGGCAAGGCCTTTAGTGTAAAGGGAAACCTTTTAAGACATCAGAGAGTTCATACTGGAGAGAAACCTTACAAATGTAATGAATGAGGCAAGGCCTTTAGTCGAAAATCACATCTTTGAGTTCACTGGAGAATACGTACTGGAGAGAAACCACTCAAAGTAATATGGTTTGCTAAGTCTCATTTTTGAAGATCAAAAATGTAGAACAGTGAGAATTTATGTTGAAGAGCGAACTTTCAAATGTAATGGATGTTGTAAATTTTTACATCAAGTATGCACACCTTTGGTGTTGAGAGCATTCATACAGGTCAAAATATATACACATGGAAGCTCTTTGAAATAGTGTGTCCGTATGGTTCACCCAAGAACACATATTTGGGAGAATTCTTAAAAATTTAAGGCATCTGGTGAATATTTTGAGCAATTCTTACAACAGCCCGTACACTAGAGAATGCATACTAGGAATAAATCTTTACCTCTTTGAGATGTTACATACAGCAGAACCATGACAAGTCACCCGCTGTTAAAACTTACGACATGATGTGTATATTTGAGGAAGAAGGACATGTATGGAAATGGCCCATTGTCTTCAGTGTATAAAATATTCAATTATTTGATTTTTCTCAAAAAGAATACATTACTATTTGTGCTTTTCAATCTGAAGTTTGAAGTAATAGGGGAGAACAGGGACTTCCCTAGGGGGCCAGTGGTTAAGATTCCGTGTTTCCAATGCAGCAGGTGTGGGTTTGATCCCTGCTCGGGGAACTAAGATCTCAAATGCTGCAGGATGCGGCCAAAAAAAAAAGGATGAAGTAATAGAGAAGAAGAAATATGATTCCATATTGGACTTGTTTCTTTTACTTTAACCTTTGTATTCTATTGCTTTTGGTAGAAGTCAGTCACTAAAGGGATGTTGCCTATACACTTAAATTATATATAATGGGCCATCTCTGGATACACTGCCACCCTTGTAATGAGTGTTAATGTAAAATACCTTTGCTTAGCTCCCAGGAAGCATCCTGACCAGACCCGCCTGTGAATGGCTTCAGGAAGGAAGAAATTAACATACCCCTTCCAGAGTGTCACCAGAAAGTAAACCAGTGCATCTGAGAAAAAAATGGAAAATTTTATTTGAGCCAAAATAGAGGATTGTATCCTGGGAAGAGCATCTCAGAAAGCTCTGAGAACTGTTCTGCCTGTTAGAAATCAAAGCACAGTTATATAATTTTTGTGAGACAGACAGTTATACATCAAATGACATATATATATATATATATATATATTTTTTTTTTTTGCTGTACGCGGGCCTCTCACTGTTGTGGCCTCTCCCGTTGCAGAGCACAGGCTCCGGACGCGCAGGCTCAGCGGCCATGGCTCAGGGGCCCAGCCGCTCCGTGGCATGTGGGATCCTCCCGGACCGGGGCACGAACCCGTGTCCCCTGCATCGGCAGGCGGACTCTCAACCACTGCGCCGCCAGGGAAGCCCCAAGTGACATATTTTTGACAGTTCACATAATCCAGGTCTAAGCATCATTGTGGTAGGTCATGTGAACCTTTACAAGATCAAAAAGGAATGTTATCCTTTAAGGAGTTGCCTTGTTGATGCTAGGAGAATGTGTCTTTATGGTTGAGTATTTATTCCTGCTGATGTGTCAGGTTTGGTTGATGTATCAGGCAAATACACAATGCACAGTGCGGGGAGAGAGGAAGCCAAAAGGCAGAGAAGAATTTATGTAAATTTTTCTTGTCTTGCCATAAAGTATAAATTTTATTTCACGGGAGTCTGACCTGAAGCAGGACTTTACTCTCTCCCCTTTTAGTATCAAAGAAACCTGGGGCTTCCCTGGTGGCGCAGTGGTTGAGAGTCCGCCTGCCGATGCAGGGGACACGGGTTCGTGCCCCGGTCCGGGAAGATCCCACATGCCACGGAGCGGCTGGGCCCGTGAGCCATGGCCGCTGAGCCTGCGCGTCCGGAGCCTGTGCTCCGCAACGGGAGAGGCCACAGCAGTGAGAGGCCCGCGTACGGCAAAAAAAAAAAAAAAAAGAAGCCTGAATTCTAACTCAGGGGAGATGATTCTTTGGGACAGTTGTTGACTATCTTCTCGGTCTGCTGGTTTTCTGAATAAAGTTGTCATTCCTTATCCCAGCAACTAGTCTCTCGATTTATTGGCCTGCAGCGAGCAGTAAGAGCTTAGCATTGGAAACATTGTGATCTTATGCCTTCATTACAGGCCTTGATGACAGTCTCTGGGAAGGAATCAGTAAGATGAAGGGGCCAACTTCATTAGTTGTGGTTCATTCGCATCCATGTTCCCTGGAAAAACAAGGCCCCTAAATTATTAAATTCAGTAGTGTGTGAATTAGCATGAGGGAGGGCCAGAGAATAGTGTAAGACTGTGACTTGACTCATCATGATTATTATATTCAGGGTGCCCTTTCATAGATAGACCACTGTGTGCTATAGTGCAGAATGCTTTACCAGCTGACCATGAACAACGCAGGAAGAATATCAAGTGATTGGGTTTTATTTGGTTTTGTTTTTATTTTTTAAATTTTTTGGCCTTGCCGTACAGCATGGGGGATCTTAGTTCCCCAGCCAGGAATGGAACCTGTGCCCCCTCCAATGGAAGCACTGGAACCAGGAGACTTAACCACTGGATCGCCAGGGAAGTCCCTGGGCTTTTTTTTTTTACCTGAGAGGAGAGTGACAGGTTACTGGGGACTGTTTATCCAGTAGCAATAATGCAGGGGTAGACTTGGTCACTTTCTCCATTGAGTGGCAATAGTAGTTTTATATATCTATGTTTAAAGGAAAATTAGTCTTATTGTTGGAAATTGAAGAGAGAAATATTCTGGAGAGGAACATTTAATGAAAATATTCAGAATAGTGTGTGTATATATATGATTCACACTTAACTCTCGCCGTTACATTTTGCTGCTGTTTTATTCAGAATGTATCATTAGTCTCCTGTTTCAACTAATAAAATAATCAACTTCGTTACAACACTGGATGTATGTTATTCCTTTTTCCAACAGTTTTATTCTGTCTCTGTACTTTATAGCAGAAGCTAGCAATGCACTGTTAGTATCTCAGGGTTGAAAGCATCTATAACAATCTTTCCAATATGGGATCGAACAACATACAAGTCGGAGATTATATACTCGTAATTTGTACTTGAGTTATTCTCTCCACACTCTGTTGCAGAATATTCAAATGTCTATAATGCAAATCGTATAGCAGTGCCTTTCAGACTTTTGACTTCAATTAGTGTACAACAGTTCAACCAAGGAAATGGAAAGACCTAATTGGCTTTATTGAATGCTTCATGAATTGGGCAGCATCACACCTAGTAAATAAAGAGGTGCTCCATGGAGCTGTACAAAGTGGAAGAGCCCATGATGTTGAGCATCTTTTCAGGTGCTTTCTTTTTTTTTTTTTTTTTAATTATTTTTGGCTGCGTTGGGTCTTTGTTGCTGCATGCGGGCTTTCTCTAGTTGTGGCGAGTGGGGGCTACTCTTTGCTGTGGTGTGCGGGCTTCTCATTGTGGTGGCTTCTCTTGCTGTGGAGCGTGGGCTCTAGGCACGTACACTTCAGTAGTTGTGGCACATGGGCTTCGTTGCTCCATGACACGTGGGATCTTCCTGGACCAGGGCTCGAACCCCTGTTCCCTACCTTGGCAGGCAGACTCTTAACCACTGTGCCACCAGGGAAGCCCTCAGGTGCTTTCTGAATGTGTGTCTATGACAGGTTTTTGGTTTGTGTTTACTGTGAAGTTTTTCTATGGATATAGAACTCTGCACTTCCTATACTTAGGTGACTCTTTTCCCTCGTTAGGGAATTTTTCAGTTATTGTTTCTTCAGATATTTTCTCAGGCCCTCTCTCTCTCTTCTCCTTCTGGATCCCCTATAATGTGAATATTGGCACACTTGCTGTGGTCCCAGAGGTCTCATAAACTGTCCTCCTTTCTTTTCATTCTTTTTTCTTTTTTCTGTTCGGGGGTGGTTTCCACTACTCTGTCTTCCAGCTCACTGACCACTCTTCTGCCTCATTTAGTCTACTGTTGATTCCTTCTAGTTTTTTTCTTTACATTTCAGTTGTTGTATTCTTCAGTTCTGTTGGATTGTTATACTTTCTAAGTCTTTGTTAAAAACTTCATTCCTTGCTCTGTGCATCCATTCTCCTTCTGACGTCTTTGATCACCTTTATGGTCATTACTCTGAGCTCTTCCTTTGGTAGATTGCATATCTTCATGTAACTAAGTTCTTCTGGGGTTTTATCTTCTTCCTTTATCTGAACCATAATCCTCTGTTGCCTCATTCTGTCTAAATTGCTACTTGTATTTTTAGGTATGTGGTAGGTTAGCTGAGCTTCTCATCCTTGGAGGGATGAGAAAGTGTCTCCCACTTTAGGCGACATCCTTTGTGTCCCAGCAGTACACTCCCCTCTTGTAAGCCAAGGGTCAGGGGCCAGCTGGTCCCAGGGTTGTGTCTGGCCTGTGTTTGCAGATTCTGTCTGTAGACTGCAGGACTTCAGTTTTTTTGCTTCTCACGTGTGCCCCATGGTGGGTGAGGCTGGTCTCGAGGCTTGTGCCTGCCCACTGGTGGGTGGAGCTGGGTCTTGGCCCTCTGGTGGGCAGGGCCAGGTGTAGATGCATGTGTAGAGATGGCTGTGGGCTCAGGATTTCTTTAGGCAACCTGTCGGCTATGGTTGGGGCTGTGTCCCCACCCAGTTTCTTGTTTAGCCTGAGCAGTCCCAGCACAGGAACCTACAGGCTGTTGGATGGTGCTGGGTCTTGGTGCTGACATGTCAGCCTCCTGGAGAGCTCATGCAGATGAATGCTTCCCGAGATGTCTGCCACCAGTGTTTAAGTCCCCAGTGTGAGCCACAGACGCCTCCCCAGTAGACCATGTAAGACCAGCAGATAGGTCTGGCCCATGCTTCTATCCTATTACTGCTTTTGCCTTTTGTCTCTGTATGTTGGCCTTTGAAGAGTGAGGTATTGGGCTTCCCTGGTGGCCCAGTGGTTAAGAATCCACCTGCCAATGCAAGGGACACGTGTTCAAGCCCTGGTCTGGGAAGATCCCACATGCCGTGGAGCAGCTAAGCCCATGCACCACAACTACTTAGCCTGTGATCTAGAGCCCGTGAGCCACAACTACTGAGCCCGCCCGCCACAACTACTGAAGCCCGCGCACCTAGAGCCTGTGCTCTGCAACAAGAGAAGCCACAGCAATGAGAAGTCCGTGCACTGCAATGAAAACCCAACGCAGCCAAAAATAAATAAATAATTTTTTTTTTTTAAAAGTGAGGTATCTGTGAGGGAGTGAGTCGCGGGTTCCCACAGGGCTTTGTGAGAGGGGTGAAGGGTCCAGCTGAGGTCCTTTGCGGACCAGATCGGATCTGGGAAGCCAAGCTGGAAAGGTCACCTCCCTTTCCTCTCACACCCCACCTTAGTGCCACCCCCCAGCTTCCCGCAGCCCTTGGTATCCATTGGATTAACCTCCAAGGGCGTCCCAGTCCTCACCTTGCCGTCCACCTGGCCTAGGCCCTTAGTTCTCTGTTAGTGCTGCCCCTGTGAGTTAGGCCATTTCCAGGGAAAGTTTAGGTAGCTGGCTTGCTGCAGGGGCATGGGGTTGTCTTGGGTGACCTCAGAACCAGGGTCCTAGGTGAAGGTGGCCAGAATGAACCAGATCTGATTGTTGCACAGGCACTGGTACGACCTAGTGCAAAAATGGAGGTGGTTCTTCCAGCCTAGGCACCCTTTCGCAGAGAATGATGGTGTTAACAATTTCCTGTTCTTCATGCGACTGTTACCAATCAAGATGGAACATGCTGAAGCCTTTTCTCGTCCCCTGAGTCGGAATGATGTTGGTTTAATTTTCTGTTTGATGATATTTGATGCAATAACATACTTTACAATCGAATGGATGATGGATGCCATTCATCCAATCAGAAAGCAAAAGCTCTGAAACAGAAAAATTAAGCCAATTGCCGTGAAAAATGTGAAGATTTCAGAATATGAAATGAGTATTGCTGCTCGTCAACTAGACCGTCTGAACACGTATGTTACTTGGAGTGATATAGGAGGTTTAAATTATGTCATTATGGATCTGAAAGATACAGTCATCTTACCTATCAAAAAGAAACATTTGGGGCTTCCCTGGTGGCGCAGTGGTTGAGAGTCCGCCTGCCGATGCAGGGGACACAGGTTCGTGCCCCAGTCGAGGAAGATCCCACATGCCGCGGAGCGGCTGGGCCCGTGAGCCATGGCCGCTGAGCCTGCGCATCTGGAGCCTGTGCTCCGCAACGGGAGAGGCCACAACAGTGAGAGGCCCGTGTACCGCCCAAAAAAAAAAAAAAAAGAAACATTTGTTTGAAAATTCCAAGCTTCTGCAGCCTCCAAAAGGTGTTTTTTCTCTATGTGCCTCCATGCTGTGGTAGAACATTGATTACCAAGGCTACAGCCAAAAAAGCAGGTTGTTTTCTTAACCTTCAGCCTTCAACACTGACCGGTAAGTGGTATGGAGAATCTCAGAAACTACCTGCTGCTGTTTTCTCCCTGCCATGAAGCCACAGTCTTCCATCATCTTTATAGATGAAATTGACTCCTTTCTATGAAAACGTTCAAGTTCTGACCATGAAGCTACAGCCATGATGAAAGCTCAGTTGATGAGTCTTTGGGATGGATTGGGTACTGATCACAGGTGCCAGGTCATAGTGATGGGAGCTACGAATCATCCTCAGGATTTTGACTCAGATATAATTGGAAAAATGCCTATGAGATTTCATGTCAACCAGCCTGTTCTAAACAAACCTCAATGTGGGAGTTGGCTACCGGCGATGCATCCAAAAAGATATTGCTGTGATTTATGTATCCTGACATATTTTTGAAAATAATGTGTAATCTGCTGTTTTTTAATGTTGTCCTAAAATTCTTGATTCTGTCCCATGATTTGATGGTGGTATGGAGTTCATCCATGCAAGGTGATTTTCTTTGTCCTTGTTCTGTCAATTACTGAGAGAGATGTATCAGAATCTCAAGGTGTAGTTGTGGATTTGTGTATTGATCCTTTCAGTTCTATCAGTTGTTGCTTCACAAATTTTGCTGCTGTTCTTTTGTGCATGTACACTTAGGATTGTGTGGTCTTCATGGTAGATTGGCCCTTTTTTCATTATGTCATTTGCTATTACCCTTGGTAGTTTTATTTTCTTTGAACTTTATTTTATCTGCTATTAAGAAGACACTCCTCTTTCCTTTCAGTTCATGTTAACATGGTGTAACTTTTTGATTCTATTGACAATGTGAGTGAGATAAATCTTTGTTGTGTGAAGCTGTTCCCTGCATTGTAGGACGTTTACCAGCATCACTGAACTGTACACACTAGACACCAGAAGCACTACCCCAGTTGTGACACTAAAAGGTGTGTCCAGATTTTTGCAAATGTTTCCTGGGAGTAGTGTGATCTCCCGTGGATATCCTTTCAGTAACAGAAAAGATAGTAGTATGGCATTTGGTTTTCAACTTCCTTTGATGTAATATTACAATCAAGACCTGATATTATGAATGAACAAGCTGTTTTCCAAGCAAGAGGGATCTCATGAGACCATTATGAGATCCTCACTGGTGATGGAAGTTGTATTCGTATAGACATTTTTTTGTTTTCATTTCAGTTGGAACTGAGGTGAATGTATTTTGTGTGTGAACAAAGTAAAGATAACTTTCTTTTATTTATTTTTTTATTGAAGTATAGTTGATTTACTATGTTTCAGATGTACCACAAAGTGATTCACTTATATGTATATTTTTTTCTGATTCTTTTCCATTATAGTTTATTACGAGATATTGAATATTGTTCCCTGTGCTACACAGTAGTTCCTTGTCGATTATCTATTTTATATATAGAGTGTGTATATGTTAATCTCACATTCCTAATTTATCCCTCCCCTCGTTTCCCCTTTGGTAACCGTAAGTTTGTTTCTACTGTCCCTAAGTCTGTTTCTGTTTTATAATTAAGTTCACTTGTATCATTATTTCAGACTCCACATATAAGTGATATATGATATTTGTCTTTCTCCATATGACTTACTTCACTTAGTATGAAAATCTCTAGGTCCATCCATGTTGCTGCAAATGGCATTCTCTCATTGTCTTTTATGGCTGAATAATATCACATTGTATACATGTATGTACCACATCTTCTTTATCCACTCATGTGTTGATGGACATTTAGGTTGCTTTTGTGTCTTGGCTATTGTAAGTAGAGTCGTGATGCACATTGGAGTATATATGTCTTTTTGAAGTAGAGTTTTCATTTTTCTGGATATAGGCACAGGAGTGGGATTGCTGGGTCATATGGTAACTCTATTTTTAGTTTTTTAAGGAATCTCAATGCTGTTCTCCGAAGTGGGTGCACCAATTTACATTCCCACTAACAGTGTACAAGGGTTCCTGTTTCTCCACACCCTGTCCAGCATTTATTGTTTGTAGACTTTTTAATGATAGCTGTTCTGACTGGTGTAAGGTGGTACCTCGTAGTTTTTATTTGCATTTCTCTAATAATTAGTGATGTTGAGCATCTTTTCATCTACCTTTTGGCCATGTGTATGTCTTCTTTGGAGAGATGTTTATTCAGGTCTTCTGCCCATTTTTTTATTGGGTTGTTTGGTTTTTTGATATTGAGCTATATAAGCCATTGTATAATTTGGAAATTGACCCGTTGTTGGTTGTCTCATTTGCAAATATTTTCTCCCATTCTGTAGGTTGTTCTTTCATTTTGTTTATGGTTTCCTTTGCTTTGCAAAAGCTTTTAAGTTTCATTAGGTCCCATTTGTTTATTTTTGCTTCTGTTTCCATTACTCTAGGAGAAGGATTCAGTATATCTTTCTATCTGTTTGTGTCATCTTTGATTTCTTTCATCAGTATCTTATAATTTTCTGAGTACAGGTCTTTTGCCTCCTTAGGTAGGTTTATTCTTAGGTATTTTATTCTTTTTAATGTGATGGTAAATGGGATTGTTTCCTTAATTTCACTTTCTGATGTTTTGGTTTTACTGTATTCAAATGCAACAGATTTCTGTATATTAATTTTGTACCCTGCAACTTTACCCTCTTCATTGGTGAGCTCTAGTAGTTTTCTGGTGGCATCTTTAGGATTTTCTATGTATAGTATTATGTCATCTGCCAACAGTGATCATTTTACTTCTTCCCAATTTGGATTCCTTTTATTTTTCTTGTCCAATTGCTGTGGCTAGGGACTTCTTTCTGATGAAGCTGTACTAATAACATATTACAGTATTATTTCCAATCATTTATCACCCTCCTGTGAGGTCATGTATGTCTGCCCTTTGATATCAAGCTTGGCCAATTGACATAGGCAACCCTTCCATCCCTTTGAGAGGATTGCTCTTCCCTCCCTATTTTATGCAAGCTTGGTCATTTGAGTTCCTTGGCCCATTTGGTGTGAATAGAATGACATGTTTTTAAGTGGTGCTGGGAAAACTGGACAGCTACATGTAAAAGAACGAAATTAGAACACCATACACAAAAATAAACTAAAAATGGAATAAAGACCTAAATGTAAGGCCAGACACTATAAAACTCTTAGAGGAAAACATAGGCAGAACACTCTATGACATAAATCACAGCAATATCCTTTTTGACCCACCTCCTAGAGAAATGGAAATAAAAACAAAAATAAACAAATGGGACCTAATGAAACTTAAAAGCTTTGCACAGCAAAGGAAACCATAAACAGGATGAGAAGACAACCTCAGAATGGGAGAAAATATTTACAAACAAACAACTGACAAAGGATTAATCTCCAAAATATACAAGCAGCTCATGCAGCTCAATATCAAAAAAACAACCCAATCCAAAAATGGGCAGAAGACCTAAACAGACATTTCTCCAAAGAAGATATACAGATTGCCAGCAAACACGTGAAAGGATGCTCAACATCACTAATCATTAGAGAAATGCAAATCAAAACTACAATGAGATATCACCTCACACCAGTCAGAATGGCCATCATCAAAAAATCTACAAACAATAAATGCTGGAGAGGGTGTGGACAGAAGGGAACCCTCTCGCACTGTTGGTGGGAATGTAAATTGATACAGCCACTATGGAGAACAGTATGGAGGTTCCTTAAAAAACTAAAATTAGAACTACCATATGTCCCAGCTATCCCACTACTGGGCATATACCCTGAGAAAACCATAATTCAAAAAGAGTCATGTACCACAATGTTCGTTGCAGTTCTATTTACAATAGCTAGGACATGGAAGCAACGTAAGTGTCCATCGACAGATGAATAGATAAAGAAGATGTGGCACATATATACAGTGGAATATTACTTAGCAATAAAATGAAGCGAAACTGAGTTATTTGTAGTGAGGTGGATGGACCTAGAGACTATCATACAGAGTGAAGTAAGTCTGAAAGAGAAAAACAAATACTGTATGCTAACACATACATATGGCATCTAAAAAAAAGAAAAAGGTTCTGAAGAACCTAAGGGCAGGACAGGAATAAAGATGCAGATGTAGAGAATGGACTTGAGGACACGGAGAGGGGAAAGGGTAAGCTGGGATGAAGTGAGAGAGTGGCAATGACATATATACACTACCAAAGGTAAAATAGGTAGCTAGTGGGAAGCAGCTACATAGCACAGGGAGATCAGCTCGGTGCTTTGTGACCACCTAGAGGGGTGGGATAGGGAGGGTGGGAGGGAGATGCAAGAGGGAGGGGACATGGGGATATATGTATATGTATAGCTGATTCACTTTGTTATACAGCAGAAACTAACATACCATTGTAAAGCAATTTTACTCCAATTAAGATATTAAAAAAAAGAAGAATGGCATGTTTACATGGACGCTTTCAAAGTCTTTGTTCTGTATAGCCTTGTTTCCTCTCTACTGCAAGAATGTTCTTGGGTAGACTGAAATTTTACCCTTAATGACAATTGAATTATAGAAATAAGCAAGAGGTGATAATAATGATAGAGCTCATATGAGGAAGCAATACATATTTGTTGTTATAATCCAGTGAGAATTCAGGAATATTTGTCACCACAGCAAAACTTTTAGAAAGCTGACTGGTACACTTTCAATGACCTTTTGTTTTTTCATCCCCACCTTCACCTCCCAGAGTCAAGGTTACAGGTAAGAATGTAGTATCTCCAGGAATTGTTTCACCTTTGACATCTTGATGTCAAGAATTCTTTTCCTAAATAATTACCCTTATTACTTCCAATTTCTGTTTTCTCTTCCCATTAGAATAGCCATTCATTTTTATTTTATCTAGAAATATATTACTTTTTGTAGTCCAGCTACCCTCAATGGCCTATGTGTTCTCAGTTATACCATTTCGAAGTGGTGTATCATAATCAAATGTTTGTAACTTACCTCAAGCCTTGCCCTTTTACCTGGTCCTGCCCTTCCCCCGCCTATGAGAGCCTCAGAACTGGATGAACTGAGTTATGGATGTAAGTCCCATGCCAAGCAGGAAGTTCACATTAATAACCAAAATAACCAAAACCCAAGCAAACAAACAAAGAAAGAAAAAAGAAAGAGCCCTTAGGTTTTCAGATGTTTTAATAAATTGCTATCCATTTTCAAGTTTTTAATTTCTCCTGAAGTACTGGTCAGTTGTAAATTTCATATGTTCTGTTCTCATTTTCATTCAGTTGAGAATACATGCTAATTGCCTTTGTAATTTCTTCCTTGTTCCAACCTTGTTCATTAGTAGGTCTTTATTTTCCATATATTTGTGGTCATTATTTTCCATTATACTTTTTCCAGATATTTTTTGTTTATTGATTTCTGGTTTTTCCATTGTGGTCATAGAAATATTTTGTATAACTTGAATTCTTATAATTTATCAAGACTTGTTTGATGGCCAAAAATATGGTTTGTCTTGGTAAAGTACTTGGAAGATCTTGAAAAGTTATCTCATTATGTTGGGTGTTCTTACAAAGGAAAAACTTGATTTTCTTCCTCCTGTGGAGGGAAAAATCCATTTCTTCCTACTGTGTGTTTCTTTCCTCTGTGTCTCCTATGTCTCACACCACAACACCCTCACATAGAACACTTCTGACACTTTTGGTCACTGATGTGTGAGGAGTTTTCTGCACAACAAGCAATTCCTGGGACACCAGCTGTGTATCCTACAATTCAGCTCAATTCTGACACCGCCTGTACTGAGATCGCATGAGATCCTACAGATCTCACAGGACTGCCATCTCTTTCAGCACACTTCAGGTGGCAGCACAAATGTACGTTATCACCTGTGCTTCTGACCAATAGGCTGTAAGATCATAAGTTTCAACAACCCCCTCTGTCACCCTCTGTAAGCCAGGAGTAAAGAATCTGCACTTGGAAGTTATGTATTCATTTGCAAGAATGCCTGGTAAATTCTGGAAAAAACGTACTGGAGGAAATATGTTCAGACTTATTATAATGCATTGAAGCTAAATGAGTGAGTCACTGACTTCAAAATCTCAGTGGTCGGGAGTGGAATGGAAAGTTCAGAAAGAGACCTTAGGGCTAGAAGGTATTTTATTCCATCATTGGTCTTCACCTGTGAAATCAACCTAAATCTCTGACACGTGGGTGTTCTTTAAATGACTTTCGTTACCTCCATCCCTCAGAGGTTATCTTTTCACTCTGTTGATGGTATCATTTGGCACACCAAATTTCTGCGTTTGATGCAGGTAAGGTTCCAGCTTCCTTCTTCTGCTGGTAGATATCTAGTTTGCCAGCACCATTTGTTAGTGAGACTGTCCTTTCCTCTTTGTGTAGTCTTGGTACCCTTGTCAAAACACTTTACGTACTGGAAAGGATTATTTTGCGGCATTCTGTTCTGTTCCATTGGTTTATTATATAGCACAGGGAACAATATTCAATATCCTTAATAACCATAATGGAAAAGAATATGAAAAGAATATATGTATTGTATGTATAAGTGATTCACTTTGCTATACAACAGAAATTAGCAGAATATTGTAAATCAAGTATACTTCAACCAAATAAATTTTGTAAAAACACAGAAGAAAAAGAATATATTCCCGTTAGTCATGATGGTCTTTTAAATGTGTTGATTTTTTAAAAATATTTATTTTTGGCTATTATTATTTTTGGCTGCATTGGGTCTTTGTTGCTGCTCACGGACTTTCTCTGGTTGTGGTGAGCAGGGGCTACTCTTCTTTGCAGTGCGTGGGCTTCTCATTGCAGTGGCTTCTCTTGTTGCTGAGCATGGGCTCTAGGTGCATGGACTTCAGTAGTTGTGGCACGTGGGCTTTGTAGTTGTGGCTCGGGTGCTCTGGAGCACAGGCTCAATAGCTGTGGCGCATGGGCTTAGTTGCTCCACAGCATGTGGGATCTTCCTGGACCAGGGATCAAACCATGTCTCCACTGGCAGGCAGATTCTTAACCATTGCACCACTAGGGAAGTCCTTGGAAGGTTGGTCTTAATTGTTTATAAATGTTGGGTTGAATTTTGCAGTGAAGCTATCTTGCTTTCCTTTGCTGAATGGTTTTTGAATACTGGTTCAATCTCCTTAAAAGTTATAGGCTTGTTCAGATTTTTAATTTCTTTATAATTCTGTCTTGGTAGGTTGTGTTCTGTATGGATTTATCCATATCTTCTAGGTTATCTGATATTTAGACATAGAATTGTCTAAATATTTTCTTCTAAATTTAAAAAAAAATTTCTGAAGAATCAGTTGTAATCAGCTATAATATCCCCTCTTTGATTTCTGATTCAGTCATTTGAGTCTTCCCTTTGTTGTTAATCTGGATAAGGATTTGTCAGTTTTGTTATCCTTTTCAAATAACGATGTTGTACTGTTGTCATGTTCTCTGGTTTTATTCTACATTTCATTTGTCTCTGATCCTTTTTCCTACCTTCTGCTAGCTTAAGCATATTTTGTTCTTCTAAGATCTTTTTATTTTGCTTTTTTTTTAAAAGGAATTTTTTAGTCACCATATACGTTCACAAGGTAATTCATCGCAGGTGTGGCAGAGAGTAAGTATTTTAAAGAATAATGGGGACTTCCCTGGCGGTCCAGTGGTTAAGACTTTGCCTTCCGGTGAAGGGGCTTGCAGATTCGATGGAGAGCTATGATCCCACATGCCTTGGGGCCAAAAAACCAAAACATAAAACGAAGCAGTATTGTAACAAATTGAATAAAGACTTTAAAAATGGTCCACATTAAAAAAAAAACTTTAAAAAATGAATAATGCAGTTCTCATCAAAGAAAAGTTTTTTCTCCTATTTTGATTTCTCTTCATTTTATCTATATGAGATGATGCATGATAATTAAACTTACTGTGAGTTATACACCAGGACAGTCTGCTCATTTTACCTGAAAATACTTTAAGTATGCTAATTTCCCTATGTAAACATCATCCTATTTCAATGGATTCCCATGTCTCTCTGGTTGAAATGTTTCACATGTAGGGATGTGATAAAGCATAGTTTATAGTAGATGTTATCTAACAGATACTGCCTTAAAAATATTGGGGGTCCAAATGAAGTTACTGTATATTTGGTAATCTAGTTTTACTCTCTTTGGGGTTCAAATTAAAGAGAATATACCTCCCTAGTAAATGCTGTTAGAAATATTGCAACTTAATTATTCTTTAAATGGAAATAAATCCCAGTGTCTTCTGAAGACTGTTATTTTTCAGGCTTTGTTACCCACCCTTGACAAAACTTTAAGAAATAGAAAATAAAAAACTAAAATATATTTGGAAATAAAAAGTGAAAAATTCTAATTATGTTCATAATGAACATATAATCAATTTGAAATTACATTGTGTTATTATGTATTTAAGTAGAATTTCATTAAAAGTTTTGGGGAAAGATACTTAAAAGTAATTCTCCCAAGTGTGGAATACAGTAAGTTTTTTAAACAATAATGCAGTTCTCATCAAAAGAAAAAAAAAGTTTTTTCTTCTAGTTTGCTTTCTCTTTTTATGTTATCTGTATGAAATTCTGGATGCTAACTATACTTATTGTGATAATCATTTCACAGTATATGTCAGTCAGTTACTTATGCTTTACAGCTTAAACTTATACTGTGATGTTTGTCACTGTATAAAGTGTTGCTTATACAACTCTATGTCACTGTTTACAGAATTGGTTTTAGAAAGGCAAATAATTAAAACACATTGGATAAAAGAAAGAATAATGCAGTTTATAACAATTTTAAAAAAATGTATTGCTGTTTTTAAGGCAATTTTTAGTGACCTAAATGATCACATGTCTTAGTCTTCCATCTCAGACCTCCAGGTACTGTCCCTGAGTTTGTGGAACTCAGCACCATGTTGAGTTTGCCCTTCTGCGTGAATGGGGAATAGAGAAAAAAAGCAGTTTTGTAGGGTGTCAGTATGAAATAGCCCATTTCTACCCAGGGGGAGTTTTGTATTTGTTATTTGTAATACAGAGAGTAGTCCCATTTTTATTTCTTAAAGCTGCTTAAATTAATTCCAATTTAGGAAGTGTTCCTGGATCCAACTAATGGCCCACGTCAACCCCTCCCTCTCCGCTCCTAGAGACCCAAGTTCCCAGACCAGTGAATTGCTTCAGCCTCACTAGCAGGACGTCAGAACAACTTGCTGTGAGAAATAGGTTTTTATTAAACCCTTTTAGTCTTAAGAGGAAATATCTTGGCTTCCAACATAACTGGCCCACACGTGAAAACTGTTACAGCCAGTAACTTAAAGGAATGTAGTCAAGGTAACAGGCGCACCAACCCCGCCCTGCTCCCTGCACCTCCCTCCTGCGCTCAGTGCGCAGACCTGGGCGCTCTCCTCGCCCCGCCCCTCGCCGCTGGCGCTCCGCCTAGGCCCCGCCCCGGAAGCCCTCCCTCGAACGCCAGGCGCCCTTTCCTCAGGACGCGGAGAGCGGAGAGTGCTGAGCCAAGGTCGCAGAGCGGAGCGTAAGTTTCTTTCCAGTGTAAATTTGTGCAGCTCCCCCTCCCCCACCCCCCGCCGACCACCGTCACCCTCCGCCGCACCCGTCCCAGAGTAAATCCAGACGTGGCAGTTGCAGGTCGGGTATCTTTTCGTTTGGGTTTTAATTTTTTCTGAGGCTGGTCCGTTCCCTTGGCTTTTTCAGCCTTCGGTCCACGTAGACACCGTCTTTGGCGACATTTTCCTGTTTAAAACTCTTTAGTACCTCCGCCCTCCCCCTGTAAAGTCCTCTTCCGCAAGGTGGGTTCGCGCCCCGCAGCCTCGCCCTCTCGGCCCCTGGAGGGCTGCGCCGGCCGCCGCGCTCCCGGACAGGCCGCGTCCTTCCCGCGGTCCTGGGGTTCTGCAGAGCCCCGCCCCTCTCCTGAGACCCCCTCCCTCCCTCCCCGCGCCTCTGTCCTCGCCTCCTCCTAAGGCCGGTCCTTCTGCTTCTCTGGCCTCCCCTTCCTGGTCAGCCCTTCCCCTCACCCCGCGTTGGGGGAGGTGACCTGGTCCAGCCTTGTGACTCCTAGTGGTGTTCCGTGTCGTATTCAGCTCTATTGAAAAATGTGCTTTTCCAGTCCGCGGGCATCTCATTCAGTCTCCAGCCCCTTAAATGGGCGAGGGGCATCAGGAGAAGCAGAGACTGAGCGACTGAGAGAGAAAGATTAAAACTGCGAAGGAGAAAAGCATGAGAGAGAACCGATGGGAACGTAGAGGGTGGCTGAGGAACTTGCAAAGAGGTAGTAAAATGAAAGAGATTAAGCCTTGAAAGTAGCAGGTGAATAAAATAGAGAAGTAAATGAAAAAGCCAGATCTCCAGGGATTGGAAAACAACAAGGGAGAGCTGCCCTGGAGGAGGGGGCGGCGAACGGTGGTGAGGTACGTCAGACGTGGAGAGGATAAAACGTGGAACCATGGACTTCAGTGCATCATGGTGCTGGCAGAGAAAGAAGCCAAAGGGTGACAAGAGCAGAGGAAGAAAGAAGAGCAGGAAGGAAGCACAGCCACCTGGGGTTCCAGAGAGTGGGGAGGAAGGGAGAGTAACAGGGAGAGAAGGAGTGTAACCCGGAGGGCAGAGATGAGGCAAACAAGAGGCAGAAATACCTGCAGATTTTTGACAGAATCAGAAAGGTTGGAGAGAAAGAGCATCTCGAAGGGAAATAAGTTGCAGAGTGGGGCAGGACAGGTGTGAGGGAAGAAATAAGAGGGGAGAAACAGCAGGAGTGTAGAGGGGAATAAAAAGAGACACACAGACCAAGATGAAATAGGGAGACAGGTGAACAGAATGAGATGGAAACACCTAGTAAAAGTAGAGAGGGTAAACTGGATCCAGGTGGATGGTGAGTTGATTGGATATAGATGATTAAGTTGTGATGATATTGATTCGTGTCTTTAGAATCTAATACATTTAAAATTTCTTTAAATTATACAGATGAGGATGAGAATTGCAAAACTCCTGTCAATAAGGCTTGTGCCTTTTGTTATTATTTGTATCAGAAGATAACTTCCATTTGCAAACCCTGTTGAGCCAGCAGGCAGTGACTTGATTCACTCAGTTGTCACCCCCGTACCTTTTCCTGACATGGGGTAGAAGTCAGGGGAGAGGAGAAGAGGGGCAAGAAATGACTGACTCTGTCACTATGTGGTGGTGGCTTTTTAAGGCAACATTGTTTTTTTTAATGGATTTACATTTTTCTTTTTCTTTACATATGGTTCTTTTTGTAGCTTGGAATAAATCTTAGTTCATTCAATTTCTTCTTTCCTATAAATCATTTTTAATTTATGAAATAAGCTTTTTTAGTCTCCAATATTCTAGTCATGTCATTCTTTTCCAAATGTGATATACCCTCGGTTTTTATTTTAAAACTTTGATACCAGATTTTTAGATTAAAAATAATACACACATTATTTCTTTTTCAAATTTGTTTCAGATTCATTCCTCGCCTGAGTGTTTTCTTCTCTTCATCTAATATATTTGAAATTTTCTTTGGTAAGTAGAAATAACTTTAGACTGTTTTGACGAGTACTTGGCAAAGATGTCAATGATCTTTTATAGTAACAGTCAAAACCTAGTTTAACCAGTTAGTCTAATCCCTTTTTTCCATTTTCTGTGGTCGGGGAAGATAGTGAGCTATGAGGTGATACGAAGATGTTTCCCTCAGGTCCCTTTTGACTCTTCTGTGCAAATGAGGAAGGATGGGTGGGATTGACTTGGAATCTTCTTCCAACAGCGTCCCTCTACTCACGATGAAAAGGATTGCTCAGATCTTATTTCTAAGCTGATTCCTTACAATGTTTTCTGCACCAGGGATATATATTTGCAATTCTGTGTTTTTAAAACATTTTACTGCAATCTTCTGATAAAGAAGAATTACCTGCTTGGTACCAGTGTGATCGAACCTTGAAAGAGAAGTTTCCTTTGTTCAGGCACATGAAAGATGGTCCTGGTGTTAAATGGGACAGTTGATAAAGACAAACTGTGCCCACTTGCCCATCAGGTGACCTTTTCAGAATTCATTCACACCCGGTTCTATTCACTCAGCTCAGACCTTGTCATAAATGTCTCCCCTCTGGGCCTCAGGGAGCCCTATTGTAACATGGAGATGAGAGACTAGACCAGAAACTCTGAGCGTGAGCAACACTGACCCCTGAGATGATTGGCCACATTGGGCGTGTGTCTGTGTGTGGCAGTTCTGGTTTGGAGGGAGTGTCCACTGGTAATTAGAATTTTAAATGGATCCCAGACTTCCCAAAATGAAAAACTAAAGAACAGTAGGATGGAGGCAGGAAGCTAGGCTCAGAGTCAGCGAGACCATCATCAGGTGTCTTCCATGAATAAGGATAAATCTCCAGGGAGATTTTGTCACTTCCTGACACTCAGACCTCCACTGGCCTCCATTTGTCCTCAGGAGAAAATCCCGACTCCTCCCTGTGGCTGCTCAGCCCTGTGTCATCCTCAGGGCCCTGCCAGTGTCCCCAGCCTCATCCTGGGAGCTTTTCTCTTGGCTCACTCTGCCTGGTCACATTCACCTTTTCTCTGTTTCCAAACACCATCTGTCTCAGATGTTAGTTTCCGCTCTTACCTTTGGTTATTAAATCACCATGCTCAGGCCCTTTGTCCCCCTTCAGGTCTAGGCTCAGAGACGGCTCCCCATCCTGCCTTGACAAGCTCTGTCATTTTAACCAGGTTTTATTGCCTTTAAAGTCAGTCACCCTCATCTGAAAGCCCTTCTCCGTTGATTATTTTCAGTCTTTCCTGGTTACCCTTTATTTAAGGGCTCACAGTGTTCCTCCCCTTCCCAGGATGGCTGCAGTACCTGATGCTGGAGGTGTCTTTAGATGTTAGGACTGTGGGTTGGGCTGGATAATCCTCAAGGGAGACCAAGAGAACAGGGCAGGTGATGAGGATGTTTCCTGCATTCTGGACATTTCAGCTGTAATTGATCTCTACCACATGTGGCTACTAAATTACTGAAAAGAAGAGCCCCAAAATACAGGAGTCCTCAAAAGCCCATGGATGTCCTCATGCGGTGTCCTGAGGTGTCTTCTTGTTTAGTCTCCTGTGTGACTGCTGTGCTATAGCCCTCAGTGTTCCAGGCTGTGCACATCCAGGTACCAGTCGCCACCTTGGACAGGAGCCTTGCCTTCCAGCAGTTCATCTGCACAGAGTCAGCGGTAGTGGTTTCACTGCGCTAAGGGTGGGCAGAAGGAGAACCTAATGGGGCATGAAGGAGGCCTCCCTTAAAGAGCTAGAACATCTTCCAAGTAGGTGTGAGTGGGGACAACAGGAAACTGAGACCTGGGGACCCTCTCTTTGAGACGTCCTCCCTGATCTCAAATGCCTTTGTACCCAGACTCCATAATGTCCCCAGGTGGTGGCAGACTTTCCCAAGAGGACCAGTTTCTTTCTTTCTTTTTTTTTTTTCCTTTTTTGCGGTACGCGGGCCTCTCACTGTTGTGGCCTCTCCCGTTAAGGAGCACAGGCTCCTGACGCACAGGCTCAGCGGCCATGGCTCTCGGGCCCAGCCGCTCTGCAGCATGTGGGATCTTCCCGGACCGGGGCATGAACCCGTGTCCCCTGCATCGGCAGGCGGACTCTCAACCACTGTGCCCCCAGGGAAGCCGTCTGTTTTTTTTAAAATAAATTTATTTATTTTAGGCTGCACTGGGTCTCTGTTGCTGCACGCGGGCTTTCTCTAATTGCAGCAAGCAGGGGCTACCCTTCATTGTGGTGCGCGGGCTTCTCATTGCGGTGGCCTCTCCTGTTGCAGATCACGGGCTCTAGGCACGCGGACTTCGGTAGTTGTGGCACGCAGGCTCAGTAGTTGTGGTGCACGGGCCCAGTTGCTCCGCGGCATGTGGGATCTTCCTGGACCAGGGCTAGAACCTGTGTCCCCTGCATTGGCAGGCGGACTCCCAGCCACTGCGCCATCAGGGAAGCCCAAAGGGCCAGTTTCTTGATTTTCATACTGAATGCCCAATATCCTTTGGGTGGCAGCTTGTGTACATTCCTGTTTGGATCCCTTTGCCGAGAAGTCCCTGTGCCTTTTAGTCTCCTTTAGTCAGTCATGCATGGAGAAGAGGTAGAAAAATGGGGAAAGCGGAGGGGAGCCTGTAGGGACCGCAGGAGGGATATGGCAGCAAGCGGGGGCATCAAGATGAGCCCAGTGAATGGTGTGTGCACCTGTCCCAAGGGTAGTTACGGGATCGAGGGCTGTGTGGGTCTGTTGGAAAGGAATGTCTCAGTTCAGGCTGGAGAAACTGGCAGTGGGTTTGTTGGAGAACCTGCATGGAATGGTTTGAGGTGCCCTAGTGTCTTAGCTCAGGTTCCTGGGACGTCAGTGTTGAGGCTGACATTTGCCTGCATGGGTTTGGTTCGATAACTCATGATCACACGTGAGCAGCAGTGAAGAAAGTGAAATTTGACTGAGAGAAATGTTATCCTCCACTGTTAGAACTATGGCCTGAGCAGAGCCCACAGGGAGCTCTGGGTGCAGGAGGATGGGTGCCTTGGTCTTAAGGGGCTGGATCTAGAGGGTGCCCCCCAGCATCCACTCCACACACTGACTTTTGTTGGCTCTTTTAGGAGGACAAGCATCATCATGCCACCAATAGAGTAATATAGGGAAAATCTCAGATCATTTTTTGCGTTAACGTTGGTATCTTTGAGTATTTGGTGTTGCAAGTGAAGAAAGTTTCCTATGCATTTGGAAAGATGCAAAGAGAATCTGGAGTGTTGCCTTGGAAGATGTTGGGGTCTCACTGGGGCATGTGCATCATTGGAAATATCTTTTTAGTAGTTTTTTGTGATTCCAGTGTTTTGCCTGGGTCACTGTAAATGAAAATACGGTGCCTTGTGTCTAGTGGGTCCTTGGGTGTCCTCTTATGTATTATCCCTCATGCATGAGTTATTAGGGCTTGAAATGTTTTCTGTCATTGTGTAACAGGATGAGGGGATCATTTTGGGCTCTATGGACACTGTGTTGGACCCCATGAGAGTTTGTAAGTTTGTTTGAGTCCAGACTGGAAATTATGAGTAGTAAGCTTAAGACTGCAGAATGTTTTTAGTAGGGAGGTCCTGCTAGGTATGGGTCTATGAGCCCAACTTGAGAAGAGTCATAAAGTCTCGTGTTGTTGGGAAAGATTATTGCAAGAATCAGAGGACAGCAACACTGCAGTGATCTGCAGTCCGGGGGCTCATCCTTGGGAAGATGCAGCTGCAACTTTCTTGCTGCCAGGCCAGTGCTGGGTACTCTATTATCCACTCCTGTCCCTCCCAAAATATGCACAGAGGCACAATACAGAGAACAGGGAACCTTTGTGTGCTGTTGGTGGGTGGGTAAATGGTACCGCTAAATTGGAAAATATGGAGTTTCCTTAATAAATTAAACATAGAGCAGGCACACAATCTATCAAACTGTCTTCTGGCAGATATCCAAAGGAAAGGAAATCAGTGTTTTCAGGGACACATCTGCAGTCTCATGAGTATTATGGTATTTGCAGTAGCCAAGGAACAGAAACAACCAAAATGTCTGTTGACAAAAGAATGGGTAACAAAATCGTGGTATCAAAACATATACTGTATATTGTACAGTATGTATATAATATGTGTAATGAAATGTTATTCACTGTATATAAATATGAAAAATCAAGGATCCTGCATTTATGACAAAATGAATGAACCTAGAGAACATTATGCTAAGTGAAATAAGCCTGACAAAGGACAGGTATTGTACATGGAAACTAGAATTATCAAACTCATAGAGCCATAGAGTAGAAAGGCTGTTACCAGGAGCTGGGTGGTAGGGAAAATGGGGCGATGTCTGTCAAAGTATACAGATTTTCAGTTGTAAAATGAATAAGTTCTAGGGATCGGATGTACTGCATGCTGCCTATACTGTTTCTATATACTTGAAATTTGCTCACAGAGAAACAATTAAGTGTCCTCACAACAAACACACAAAATGGTAATTGTTAGTTGATGGAAGTGTGACTTGCTTGATGGTGATAATTATTCACAGTATACACATCTGTCAGAGGATCACTTTGTATACCTTACATTTACATCATTTTAATTCATCAGTTACACCTCAGTAAAGCTGGGAAAGAACAAGAAAGTGGGGGCTGTGCTGGGCTTGCCTCCTGTGAGTGGTGCTCAACCCAGGCTTCCCATTAGATCGATGAGGCTTTATGCATAGACATGTTTTGTACCCTCTGACCAGGGATTCCTCTTCATGTAGTCAGTGTGGGACCAAAGCTCGATAATATTTATGTTGCCCCAGGTGATTCCAATCCGGATGCGTCACTGAGCATCAGGACTCTGGGTCCCCCCGTTCCTGAGGGCTGAGATCTGGGCTGAGGGTGAGGGCTCTGCTCTGTGTGGGGATGGATCAGGGCTGGTCTGTGACCTGCAGGGGATCGTCGGGTCCCGCTGAGGTGCCCGCTGCTGCTGGGTACGTGAGGGCCTCACCAGGAGGGGAGCGAGGTCTGAAGAAAGGGTGGGAAAACTCACCTGTTAGACTCTGTGTGGGAGTTTACTGTCCTGAGTCCCTCCTGGGACAGTGGGCAGCAGAGGACCGTCTGTTCCCCATGCTGAGGGCTTCCCTGTGTGTGTGGTGGTGACTCAGGAAGGGGGTGTGTTGATTGCAAGCATTAAACAGCCTGTTTTCCACTTTCAAGGTCAACCTCTAAAGACTCACGTTTCCTGAGGAGGAAGCCCGGAAGAGGAGGGAGAGGAAAGAAAAGGAGTCGGAAATGGCTCTTTCTCAGGTAAAGTCATATTCTCAGTTGTTTCTTCTGTCTGTCCGTCCTGAAATGCCCTTCTTTGGGCTTGCTGATCTTGTCTGACTCTGAAGTATCCTGCCTGACACCTGTACCTCACACTCACCCGGGGCCCTCCCTCAGGGTCTGTCGTCTCCACTTAGATTTCACACCCACGGATTGGAGACGTGGTGTCAGTGCTCTTGGGCAGCAGGGACTGTTGAGGGGCCCCATCCGGATGCACTGTCCACTCTCTGTCAACCAGGATAGAGAAGCTGCACTTGGAAGTCGGGTATTAACGTGCACAGTACCTGGTAAAATCCGAAAATCAGACCAATTGGAGCAGTTTGTTCTGACTTTTTCTAAGGCAGTTCAAGGTAAACATGTGAGTCACTCTCCTTAAATCTTAATGATTGGGAATGGAATGGAAAGTTCAAAAATAGACATCAGTGGCAGAGGGTGTTTTAGTTTATCATCAGATTTAAACTATGAAATCAACCTAAATCTCTGGCAGTTGGAAATTCTTTAAATTACTTTCATCACCTCCATTCCTCAGAGGTTGTCTTTTCACTCTGGATTGTATCCTTTGACAGACAGAAAGTTTTACTTCTGATACGGGCAAGATTCCAGCTTCATTCTTTTCCTAGTAGATCTCTCTTTTCTCAGCACCATTGGTATTGATACTCTCCTTTCCCCTATGTGTATCTTGACACCCTTGTGAATACATTTTACATATACGCAAAGGATTATTTCTGAGTATTGTGTTCTGTTCATTTGGTTTATGTTATCTGTGTTTATACCGGTACCACACCATCTTGATTACTTCTTAATACGTTTTGAAATAAAAAGGGAGGCCTTCACCTTTCTTCTTGTTCAAGAGACTTTTGGCTATTTGTGGTCTCTAGAACTGCCCTGTGACTTTTAGCATTTTTTTTTCCCTCTATTTCTGCAAAGATTGCTATGGAAATTTTGATAATGGGTCCACTGAATCTGTAGAACACTTTGTGTAGCTTGGATTTTTTCTGGGTTTTTGTTTTTTTTTTTTTTTGCGGTACGCGGGCCTCTCACTGTTGTGGCCTCTCCCGCTGCGGAGCACAGGCTCCGGACGCACAGGCTCAGCGGCCATGGCTCACGGGCCTAGCCGCTCCGTGGCATGTGGGATCCTCCCGGACCGGGGCACGAACCCGTGTCCCCTGCATCGGCAGGCGGACTCTCAACCACTGCGCCACCAGGGAAGCCCTAGCTTGGATTTTTTAAGAGAATAAGTCTTCCAGCCCATGAGTACAGGTTGTCTTTCTATTTGTATCTTTTTGGATTTCTTTTAGCAATGGTTAGTAGCTTTCAGTGTACAAGTCTTTCACCATGTTGGCTAATTTATTCCTAAATATTTCATCCCTTTTTAATGCTATAGTAAATAAGATTGTTTTCTTGTTTTCTTCTGACATTGTTCATTGTGTATAGAAATGCAACCGATTTTTGCATTTGGAGTTTGTATACGACAACTTTTCTAACAGTCTTGATATAGCAGGTTTCTTACGGAATCTTTATGATTTTTACATATAAAACCTTGTCATCTAGGAAAGAAGGTAAGTTTACTTTTTTAGTTTGGATAACTTAGATTTCTTTTTCTTATCTAATTGCTCTGGCTAGGAGTTTCAGTACATTGTTGAGCAGTGGTGCAGAGAGTGTGCGTCCTTGCCTTCTTTCTGATCTCAGAGGACAAGCTTTCAGTCTGTCTCCATTGAGAATGTTGTTAGCTGTGCTTTTTTCATAAATGGCGTTTATTATGTTGAGAGAATTTACTCTTTCTGGTTTGTTGAGTGTTTTATCTTGAAAGGTTGTTGAATTTTGTCAAATGCTTTTCTCTGCATCAATTGAGATGGTCCTGTGTGTTTTTTTCCTTTACTCTGTTAATGTGGTGTATCACATTAATTGATTTTGTACGTTGACTTCTCTTTGCCTTATATGAATAAAATCCACTTGGTCAACATGTCAGATCTTTTTAATGTGGTATTATTTTGCTAGTATGTTG
Organism: Grampus griseus; assembly: GCF_964374135.1. NCBI lineage: Eukaryota > Metazoa > Chordata > Mammalia > Artiodactyla > Delphinidae > Grampus > Grampus griseus. The sequence goes on from NC_139013.1 coordinate 5,143,290, forward strand.
TTAAGGATTTTGCATCAATATTCATCAGGGGTATTGGTTTCTAGTTTTACTTTCTTGTTGTGTTTTTGTCTGAGATTGGTATCAGAATCATGCTGGCTCCATAGAAAGAATTTGCAAGAGTTCCCTCTTCAACTCTGTAATTTTAGCAGGATTAGTGGTAATTCTTTTGTAAATATTTCATAGAATTTGGTCCTGGGTTTTTCTTGTTTGTTTGTTTTTTTAAAATTATTATTTATTTATTTATTTTTGGTTGTGTTGGGTTTTCATTGCTGGGCGTGGGCTTTCTCTAGTTGTGGCAAGTGGAGGCTACTCTTTGTTGCGGTGCACAGGCTTCTCTTATTGTGGAGCATGGGCTCTAGGCCCACAGGCTGCAGTAGTTGTGGCACGTGAGCTCAGTAGGTGTGGCTTGCAGGCTCTAGAGTGCAGGCTCAGTAGTTGTGGCTTGCGGGCTCTAGAACGCAGACTCAGTAGTTGTGGCAAATGGGCTTAGTTGCTCCATGGCATGTGGGATCTTCCCAGACCAGGGTTTGAACCCGTGTCCCCTGCAATGGCAGGTGGATTTTTAACCACTGCGCCACCAGAGAAGCCCTGGGTTTTTCTTTGTTTGAGGTTTTTGATTACTTTTTGAATTTCTCTAGTTATAATTCGGTTCGAATTTTTTATTTTTTTTCTTTTGAATTTTATTTTTTTATACAGCAGGTTCTTATTAGTTATCCATTTTATACATATTAGTGTGTATATGTCAATCCCAATCTCCCAATTCATCACACCACCACCACCTCCCCCGCCACTTTCCCCCCTTGGTGTCCATATGTTTGTTCTCTATATCTGTGTCTCAATTTCTGTCCTGCAAACTAGTTCATCTGTACCATTTTTCTAGGTTCCACGTATATGCGTTAATATACAATATTTTTATCTTTCTGACTTACTTTACTCTGTATGACAGTCTCTAGATCCATCCACGTCTCTGCAAATGACCCAATTTCTTTCCTTTTTATGGCTGAGTAATATTCCATTGTGTATATGTACCACATCTTCTTTATCCATTCATCTGTCGATGCGCATTTAGGTTGCTTCCGTGACCTGGCTATTGTAAATAGTGCTGCAGTGAACATTGGGGTGCCTATGTCTTTTTGAATTGTGGTTTTCTCTGGGTATATGCCCAGTAGTGGGATTGCTGGGTCATATGGTAATTCTACTTTTAGTTTTTTTAAGGAACCTCCATACTGTGCTCCATAGTGGCTGTATCAGTTTACATTCCCACCAACAGTGCAAGAGGGTTCCCTTTTCTCCACACCCTCTCCAGCATTTATTGTTTCTAGATTTTCTAATGATGCCCATTCTAACTGGCGTGAGGTGATACCTCATTGTAGTTTTGATTTGCATTTCTCTAATCATTAGTGATGTTGAGCAGCTTTTCATGTGCTTCTTGGCCATCTGTAAGTCTTCTTTGTAGAAATGTCTATTTAGGTCTTCTGCCCATTTTTGGATTGGGTTGTGGGTTTTTTTTTTTGCAGTGGCATATTTTATATATTAATAGAGGGGCTTAAATAAGACAGTTGTAGAAGCTGAAAGACAGGAAAGAAAAAAATGAATCTATGTGATATCTCGAAAACACATTTTTTTGTTTTACCATAGGTACCTTTTTAAAAATTTTTTTAAAGGTAACACTAGTGTTTTTTTTAAATTGCACACAGGTCTATAAACCTAATAAGTAGGTTTTTTTCTGTTTTTTTTTTATACAGCAGGTTCTTATTAGTCATCAGTTTTATATACATCAGTGTATACATGTCAGTCCCAATTGCCCAATTCATCACACCACCATCACCACCACCCCCGCGGCTTTCCCCCCTTGGTGTTCATACGTTTGTTCTCTACGTGTGTGTCTCAATTTCTGCCCTGCAAACTGGTTCAGCTGTACCATTTTTCTAGATTCCACATATATGCGTTAATATACAATATTTGTTTTTCTCTTTCTGACTTACTTCACTCTGTATGACAGTCTCTAGATCCATCCACGACTCTATACAAATGACGCAATTTCGTTCCTTTTTATGGCTGAATAAAATTCCATTGTATATATGTACCACATCTTCTTTATCCGTTCGTCTGTTGATGGGCATTTAGGTTGCTTCCATTACCTGGCTATTGTAAATAGTACTGCAATGAATATTGGGGTGCATGTGTCTCTTTGAATTGTGGTTTTCTCTGGATATATGCCCAGTAGTGGGATTGCTGGATTATATGTTAATTCTATTTTTAGTTTTTTAAGGGAACCTCCATACTGTTCTCCATAGTGGCTGTATCAGTTTACATTCCCACCAACAGTGCAAGAGGGTTCCCTTTTCTCCATACCCTCTCCAGCATTTGTTGTTTGTAGCTTTTCTGATGAAGCCCATTCTAACTGGTGTGAGATGTTACCTCCTTGTAGTTTTGATTTGCATTTCTCTAATCATTAGTGATGTTGAGCAGCTTTTCATGTGCTTCTTGACCATCTGTATGTCTTCTTTGGAGAAATGTCTATTTAGGTCTTCTGCCCATTTTTGGATTGGGTTGTTTGTTTTTTGAATATTGAGCTGCATGAGCTGTTTATATATCTTGGAGATAAATCCTTTGTCTGTTGATTCGTTTGCAAATATTTTCTCCCATTCTGAGTGTTGTCTTTTCGTCTTGTTTATGGTTTCCTTTGCTGTGCAAAAGCTTTTAAGTTTCATTAAGTCCCATTTGTTTATTTTTGGTTTTGTTTCCATTATTCTAGGAGGTGGATCAAAAAAGACCTTGCTGTGATTTATGTCAAAGAGTGTTCTTCCTATGTTTTCCTCTAAGAGTTTTATAGTGTCCGGTCTTACATTTAGGTCTCGAATCCATTTTGAGTTTATTTTTGTGTATGGTGTTAGGGAGTGTTCTAATTTCATTCTTTTACATGTAGCTGTCCAGTTTTCCCAGCACCACTTATTGAAGAGACTGTCTTTTCTCCATTGTATATCCTTGCCTCCTTTGTCATAGATTAGTTGACCGTAGGTGCGTGGGTTTACCTCTGGGCTTTCTATCTTGTTCCATTGATCTATGTTTCTGTTTTTGTGCCAGTACCATATTGTCTTGATTACTGTAGCTTTGTAGTATAGTCTGAAGTCAGGGAGTCTGATTCCTCCAGCTCTGATTTTTTCCATCAAGACTGCTTTGGCTATTTGGGATCTTTTGTGTCTCCATACAGATTTTAAGATTTTTTGGTTCTAGTTCCATAAAAAATGCCATTGGTAATTTGATAGGGATTGCATTGAATCTGCAGGTTGCTTTGGGTAGTATAGTCATTTTCACAATATTGATTCTTCCAATCCAGGAACATGGTATATCTCTCCATCTGTTTGTATCATCTTTAATTTCTTTCATCAGTGTCTTATACTTTTCTGCATACAGGTCTTTTGTCTCTAGGTAGGTTTATTCCTAGGTATTTTATTCTTTTTGTTGCATGGTAAATGGGAGTGTTTCCTTAATTTCTCTTTCAGATTTTTCTTCTTTAGTGTATAGGAATGCAAGAGATTTCTGTGCATTAATTTTGTATCCTGGAGCTTTACCACATTCATTGATTAGCTCTAGTAGTTTTCTGGTGGCATCTTTAGGATTCTCTATGTATAGTATCATGTCATCTGCAAACAGTGACAGTTTTACTTCTTTTCCAATTTGTATTCCTTTTATTTCTTCTTCTTCTCTAATTGCCGAGGCTAGGAGTTCCAAAACTATGTTGAATAGTAGCGGTGAGAGTGGACATCCTTGTCTTTTTCCTGATCGTAGAGGAAATGCTTTCAGTTTTTCACCATTGAGAATGATGTTTGGTGTGGGTTTGTCATATATGACCTTTATTATGTTGAGGTAGGTTCCCTCTGTGCCCACTTTCTGGAGAGTTTTTATCATAAATGGATGTTGAATTTTGTCAAAAGCTTTTTCTGCATCTATTGATGATCATATGGTTTTTTTTCTTCAGTTTGTTAATATGGTGTATCACATTGATTGATTTGCATATATTGAAGAATCCTTGCATCCCTGGGATAAATCCCACTTGATCATGGTGTATGATCCTTTTAATGTGTTGCTGGATTCTGTTTGCTAGTATTTTGTTGAGGATTTTTGCATGTATGTTCATCAGTGATACTGGTCTGTAATTTTCTTTTTTTGTAGTATCTTTGTCTGTTTTGGTATCAGGGTGATGGTGGCCTCATAGAATGAGTTTGGGAGTGTTCCTTCCTCTGCAATTTTTTGGAAGAGTTTGAGAAGGATGGGTGTTAGCTCTTCTCTAAATGTTTGATAGAATTCACCTGTGAAGCCATCTGGTCCTGGACTTCTGTTTGTTGGAAGATTTTTAATCACAGTTTCGATTTCATTACTTGTGATTGGTCTGTTGATATTTTCTATTTCTTTCTGGTTCAGTCTTGGAAGGTTATACCTTTCTAAGAATTTGTCCATTTCTTCCAGGTTGTCCATTTTATTGGCATAGAGTTGCTTGTAGTAGTCTCTTAGGATGCTTTGTATTTCTGCGGTGTCCGTTGTAATTTCTCCTTTTTTATTACTAATTTTATTGATTTGAGTCCTCTCTTTTTCTTGATGAGTCTGGCTAATGGTTTATCAGTTTTGTTTATCTTCTCAAACAACCAACTTTTAGTTTTATTGATCTTTACTATTGTTTTCTTTGTTTCTGTTTCTTTTATTTCTGTTCTTTATGATTTCTTTCCTTCTAGTACCTTTGGGTTTTGTTTGTTCTTTCTCTAGTTCCTGTAGGTGTAAAGTTAGATTGTTTGAGATGTTTGTTGTTTCCTGAGGTAGGATTTTATTGCTGTAAACTTCCCTCTTAAGCTTCCCTCGTCGTGTTTTCATTGTCATTTGTCTCTAGGTATTTTTTGATTTCCTCTTTGATATCTTCAGTGATCTCTTCGTTATTTAGTAACGTATTGTTTAGCCTCCATGTGTTTGTGTTTTTTATGTTTTTTTCCCCTGTAACTGATTTCTAATCTCATAGTGTTGTGGTCAGAGAAGATGCTTGATACGATTTCAGTTTTCTTAAATTTACTGAGGCTTGATTTGTGCCCCAAGATGTAATCTATCCTCGATGATGTTCCGTGCACACTTGAGAAAAAAGTGTAATCTGCTGTTTTTGGATGGAATGTCCTATAAATATCAATTAAACCTCTCTGGTCTATTGTGTCATTTAAAGCTTCTGTTTCCTTATTAATTTTCTGTTTGGATGATCTGTAAGTGAGGTGTTAAAGTCCCCCACTATTACTGTGTTACTGTCGATTTCTTCTTTTATAGCTGTTAGCAGTTGCCTTATGTATTGAGGTGCTCCTGTGTTGGGTGCATATAGATTTAATATCTTCTTGTTGGATTGATCCCTTAATCATTATGTAGTGTCCTTCCTTGTCTCTTGTAACAGTCTTTATTTTAAAGTCTGTCTGATATGAGTATTGCTACTCCAGGTTTCTTTTGATTTCCATTTGCATGGAATATCTTTTTCCATCCCCTCACTTTTAGTCTGTATGTGTCCCTAGGTCTCAAGTGGGTCTCTTGTAGAGAGCATATATGTGGGTCTTGTTTTTGTATCCATTCAGCGAGCCGTTGTCTTTTGGTTGGAGTATTTAATCCATTCACATTTAAGGTAATTATCGATATGTATGTTCCTTTTACCATTTTCTTAATTGTTTTGGGTTTGTTTTTGTAGGTCTTTTTCCTCTCTTGTGTTTCCCACTTAGAGAAGTTCCTTTAGCATTTGTTGTAGAGCTGGTTTGCTGGTGCTGAATTCTTTTAGCTTTTGCTTGTCTGTAAGGCTTTTGATTTCTCCTTCAAATCTGAATGAGTACCTTGCTGGGTAGAGTAATCTTGGTTGTAGGTTTTTCCCTTTCATCACTTCAAGTATATTATGCCACTCCCTTCTGGCTTGTAGAGTTTCTGCTGAGAAATCAGCTGTTAACCTTATGGGAGTTCCCTTGTACGTTATTTGTTGTTTTGGCCTTGCTGCTTTCAATAATTTTTCTTTGTCTTTAAGTTTTGCCAATTTGATTACTGTGTGTCTTGACATGTTTCTCCTTGGGTTTATCCTGTATGGGACTCACTGCGCTTCCTGGACTTGGGTGGCTATTTCCTTTCCCATGTTAGGGAAGTTTTCGACTATAATCTCTTCAAGTATTTTCTTGGGTCCTTTCTCTCTCTCTTCTCCTTCTGGGACCCCTGTAATGCGAATGTTGTTGCGTTTAATGTTGTCCCAGAGGTCTCTTAGGCTGTCTTCATTTCTTTTCATTCTTTTTTTTTATTCTGTTCCGTAGCAGTGAATTCCACCATTCTGTCTTGCAGGTCACTTCTCTGTACTTCTGCCTCAGTTATTCTGCTATTGATTCGTTCTAATATATTTTTCATTTCAGTTATAGTATTGTTCATCTCTGTTTGTTTGTTCTTTAATTCCTCTAAGTCTTTGTTAAACATTTCTTGCATGTTCTTGATCTTTGCCTCCATTCTTTTTCCGAGGTCCTGGATCATCTTCACCATCATTATTCTGAATTCTTTTTCTGGAAGGTTGCCTATCTCCACTTCATTTAGTTGTTTTTCTGGGATTTTATCTTGTTCCTTCATCTGGTACATAGCCCTCTGCCTTTTCATCTTGTCTATCTTTCTGTGAATGTGGTTTTTGTTCCACAGGCTGCAGGATTGTAGTTCTTCTAGCTTCTGTTGGCTGCCCTCTGGTGGATGAGACTGTCTAAGAGACTTGTGCAAGTTTCCTGATGGGAGGGACTGGTGGTGGGTAGAGCTGGCTGTTGCTCTGGTGGGCAGAGCTCAGTAAAACTTTAATCCGCTTGTCTGCTTCTGGGTTTGGCTGGGTACCCTCCCTGTTGGTTCTTTGGCCTGAGGCGACCCAACACTGGAGCCTGTCGGGTTATTTGGTGGGGCTAATGGTGGACTCTGGGAGGACTCACACCAAGGAGTACTTCCCAGAACTTCTGCTGCCAGTGTCCTTGTCCCCACGGTGAGCACAGCCCCCCACCCCTGCCTCTGCAGGAGACCCTCCAACACTAGCAGGTAGGTCTGGTTCAGTCTCCTATGGGGTCACTGCTCCTTCCTCTGGGTCCTGATGCACACACTGCTTTATGTGTGCCCTCCAAGAGTGGAGTCTCTGTTTTACCCCAGTCCTGTCAAAGTTCTGCAATCAAATCCCACTAGCCTTCAAAGTCTGATTCTCTAGGAACTCCTCCTCCCGTTGCTGGACTCCGAGTTTGGAAAGCCTGACGTGGGGCTCAGAGCCTTCACTCCGGTGGGTGGACGTCTGTGGTGTAAGTGTTCTCCAGTTTGTGAGTCACCCACCCAGCGGTTATGGGATTTGATTTTATTGTGATTGCGCCCCTCCTACCGGCTCATTGTGGCTTCTCCTTTGTCTTTGCACGTGAGGTATCTTTTTTGGTGAGTTCCAGTGTCTTCCTGTTGATGACTGTCCAGCAGTTAGTTGTGATTCCAGTGCTCTCGCACGAGGGAGTGAGAGCATGTCCTTCTAGTCTGCCATCTTGAACCAATCTCCAATTTTTTTATTTCATAATGATAAATCAAGTTTAGTAGGTTGTATGTTTCTAAGAATTTACCTGTATCTTTTAGATTCTGTACTTTGTAGGCATTATTGTTCATAGTACTTCCTTAAAAAACTTTGATATCAGTTGCAATCGTTTCTCTTTCATATCTGTTCTTAATTATTTGAATCTTTTTTTTTTTTCTTAGTGTAGCTAAGGGTCTTCTCATTCAGTTTTTTCAAAACACCAACTGTTGGTTTGTTCATTTTTATATTTTTCTACTTTCTATTTTATTTATCTTTGGTCTAATCTTTTTTTTTTAATACGTTAATTTATTAATTTTTGGCTGCATTGGGTCTTCGTTGTTGGGTGTTCGTTGCGGAGTGCAGGCTTCTGATTGTGGTGGCTTTTCTTGTTGCAGAGCTTGGGCTTTAGGCATGCAGGCTTCAGTAGTTGTGGCATGCAGGCTCAGTAGTTGTGGCACACAGGCTTAGTTGCTCTGCCCAGACTAGGGCTCGAACCTGTGTCCCCTGCATTGGCAGGCGGATTCTTAACCATTGCCCCACCAGGAAAGTCCCTGGTTTCATTTTTCTTATTTACCTCTTTCCTTCTGCTAAACTTGGGTTTAGTTTGTTTTTGTTTTTCTACTTCCTAGAGGTGTAAAAATAAATTTCTGATTTGAGATCTTTTTTTTTTTTACTGTAAGCATTTAGCAGTTTTGAATTTCCTTTTAGTACAGCCTTCATTGTGTGTTATAACTTTTGGTAGGTTGTATTTTCCTTTTCATCCATATATTTAAAAATTCCCTTGTGATTTCTTCTTAGACCCATTAGTGGTTTAAGAGTGAGTTGTTTAATTTCCGCATTTGGGGGAATTTTCTTTTTTTTCTTCTGCTGTTTATTTCATTGTTGTTTACTTTTATGATATCAGTCTCTTAAAATTGTTAAGATTTGTGTTTTGGCCAAACATGTGGTCTGTCATGGAGAATGCTTTATGTGTGCTTGAGACGCATGTGTTTTCTGCTGTTGGGTCATGTGATCTGTTATGTCTAATAACCAGTAAGGTCTGTAGTTTCCTTATTGATCTTTTTGGTTCCATCCGTAAGTTCAGCTGGGGCATTGAAGTCTCATAGTATTCCTGTGCTGCTATTTCTCTCTTCTTTTCCTTTAACGTTTGCTTCATTTTTCTGAGATATCTAATGTTAGATGTATATATATTTTTACTTGATACTTCTTTTTGGTAAATTGACCCATTTATCATTATATAATGTATTTTTGTCTCATGTCACTTGTTTTTCTTCAGTTTATTTTGTCTGATATAATGTATTCTCTCCTGCTTTCTTTAGGATGGAATATATTTTTCCATCCTTTCACCTTTCTGTGTCCTTATATTTGTGAACACTAGCAGTTCCAAGTCTCTCACAGTGTGTCCCTTGCCCTCTGTTTTCCCCCGTTACTTACTCTAGTGGTCCCTGCTTAGGCACACTGTACAGTGGTGAAAGGCAGGTGCCCTGGCCAGCCCCCTTCACTCCACTGTAACTCCAGAGGGAATGCATCGAGTGTTTCCTTCTGTTCATGACATTTCTTGAAATGTTCTTGTTTAATCAGAATTTATTTTTTTCCATATCCTTTTTTTCTTGATTTTTAATTGTCCAGGAAGTTTTTAACTTTACTATTATGATATATTTTTTCATAACCTGTGGCAATAATGTATAATAGTAAATTTTCTAATTTCTAATCAATGTTTTATTGGTGGCAAAAACAAAGAAATTCTTTGGCTTTTGTTAATGCCTAGCTATGTAAATTTAAATGGATAAAATTGTATTTATATTTTTGGGCATGGTTATCTTATTGAGATTTGAGTTCAAGTATTCTATTTTTTCTAATGTTCATACCATTTTTTTTTAGTATGCTACTACAGAATCACGTTGACAAACTAAATTAAGTACAGTGGATACATTTTCATTGTCTGAAAGATGCTGAAATACATGTGAATAAAACGATGATAAAAAATTGTCCAAAAATGTGTCAAGAGATTTTTCTCTCATTTCAGTTATTTTTTATAGATATGTATGTGCATGAGTGCATGGATGTGCAAGTCTGTGGTTTAGAAACAAGAGATCATGATTTTAAAACTATGTATTATATCTTTTTTCGGTTGAAATGGTCTTCAGTATATTCCATTGCCTGGAATTTTTCTATGCAATCCTGTTAATGGTTTAAGTAGTAGTAAGATTACTAACAGTTTATGTGTATGTGCTGTGTGTCCACATCTGTAATGACCTTTCATGCCATTCACCTTGGACTTCTTTCAAGTTTTCTCAGGGAACCCTCTGTCAATGTACTTCTAATGCTTTCTGTATTACTTAACTATTTGATTCTTAAGCTTCAGTTGCTGAGCACAGCCCTCTGAGTTCAAGTGTTTGCTGTAACATTTCTTACCTTCTTGATCTGAGTCAAGTTTCTCAGAGTGTCTGTGACAGTTTTTGTCCTCTGTAAGGTGGGGACAGATCTTCCTTTAATGAGCTGTTATGTTGATAACAAGGTCTTGCCTGTAAAAGTACTTACGTAGAGTAATGTTTAGAGTAACATTAATGTAACTTAGAGCAATAGGAAGTGTTCAAACACTTTTAGTCGTTGTTGTTATCATCATCATAGTTGAAGGTTTTGACCTTTCATTAAAAGCACTGCAAACTTTGTCATCTCATCTGTATACTGAATCTCACTCAGTGTGTAGAACGTAATACCTAACACTTCTGCATAGACAACATGGTGTTGAGTGTTACTTATAGGCGTTTCATAGATTTTTCGACAGTGACGAAAAATCATATTAATTGGAGGACCTCATAAGGTCTTATGAAAAAGTATAAGAAATTAAGATTAGAGATACATAATTTTTCCAGATACCTCTAAATGGATCTGGTAGAACACATACTTTAATTGAATCAGTCCTTACCCCTTCCTCGTCTTTTCCATTTGTATGAAGATGAGAACTCTTCGTGGCCCATTGGTGAAATGTGGTTTCATTTCAGGAACGGTTGACCTTTGAGGATGTGGCCATCGAATTCACTGAGGAGGAGTGGGAATGCCTGGACCCTGCTCAGAGGGCCTTGTACAGGGACGTGATGGTGGAGACCTACAGGAACCTGATCTCCCTGGGTGAGGATAACTTCCCTTCAGAGCTGGGATCTGCCCTTGGGTGTCTTTGCATTTTCCCTTGTGTGCCTCTTGGGAGGCCCTGATAATCTTTGAAAGCCCTGTTGATTCACATCATGTGGCATCATGAGTTTAAACTGACCCTTTCTTCAGATGCTCTGCACGTTTCATGTTACATCAGGGGTTGTCCCAGAGCTTAATTACGTACAAAGCTCAATGGCAAACTTTAAAAAATACCAAATTTCCTATTTTCTGCCTTTTGGCTTTTGACTCAGTTTTTGCAGGAAGAGCGCTTGATGTCTGCATATTACACCGTTCCCTGTGTAGAAGGGAGGCGGTGGATGAATTTGTGAAATACTTTTCCTGACCCACCTGTAATGTCCTCACCCCTCAGCTGAACAAAGAGCTGGGATTTTAGGAAAGCCACAGCACCTCACATTTCTTTGTCCTGATAAACCAGAATTTCTGTTTCTTTTCTAAAAAATTTTTTGGCCACACCTTCTGGCTTGTGGGATCTCAGTTCCCTGAGTAGGGATTGAACCCGTGCCCTCTGCATTGGAAGCATGGAGTCTTAACCGGTGGGCCACCAGGGAAGTCCCAGAATTTCTTTTTCTGATCTGACTATTATCTCCACATTGGAGCAAGAGAAAGAGCCGTGGACAGTGGGGAGAAATGTGAAAAATAGCCAAGAATACATTGTGTGGGAGTCAAAAGTGCAAACAAAGATGGGTATCTCAGAAGGGCTGTTTCTTTTGTTTAGGGGTGTGTGGGACAGGCGGGTGGATTGGATCTTCTGTGATTGTTACTTAGGAAAAGTGTAAGGACAGTGGACGGAGAGATGCTCCTTTTGATCCCAAATCCTACAAGGGGTGCCTATGTGAATCTCTCAGGCTCTTAGCTTGGCATCTGCGGGTCGAGTACATGGTCCCATCTCAAGATCCTATAATGTCTGACCCTTACACATTGTATTCTTTTTACTCTTGTACTGCTCTATCTGGTCTGGGAATGTCGACTGTTCCTAATTTTACCTAATTTTGCCTCTTAAATTTCTTTGAAGTATGTTCCTAAGGTCTGAAATTTTACCTGGTTTCCTTGTTGGGATAATCCACCTATGTTTATCTGGCAGCCTCTTGTGGAGTCTCTAGGGAGAGTGTTTACTGGGTAACAGAAAATTTTGATAGAGACACTATTCCTCGTACGTTGTAGTATTTTCTTGCTCTGTACAAAATCACCACTCGAAGCTACTCAGTAGAGTGGTCAGCATGTTCTAGGATATGAGATAGAAAGCATCACAAGAGTCTGACTGATAAGTCTTACCGGGTTTTTTTCTGGCTTTGGGGACTGTCACAAAAGGCTGTCTCAAGGGCACTGTGACCGTGTTATTCATGTGTCTCAATGACCATACATTTTAGCCTCTTTAAATTGGTATAGGAATTTATCCCAGGACAACTTTGTCAAAGCTCACATTCTCATATCTGTGAGGCTGTTGGCTAAAGTGTTGTTGATGCCACATTTTTCACTGCCTGTGCCATTGTTCATTCTACCCCAACAGCGAATTTTGAAGCATCTTAATGAGAGCGTATGAAGTGGAGGGATACCTTCAGTGATGAACGATAATGTGTTTATAACACTGGTACTTTGATTTCGTACATTTCTATGCATTATAAATGATTTTTTATTTTATCATTAGGTTCAAATTTCCATGTTACTCTTGGGGGTTTTGTTTTATGTTTGCAACGCGTGGGATGGTTGATTGGGGATGGGTCCCTGTGGTGGAATTTGTTATCAGTCCCTCTTAGAATCTTTATATATTCTTCATACTCATCTATTATCAGATATGTGATTTAGAAATGTTTTCTCTTTTACTGTTGGTTGTCTTTTCACTGTGCTTTAATGCACAGTAGTTTATATTTTTGATGTAGTCCAATTTATCTGTATTTTGTAGCCTGTGCTTTTGGTGTTATACCTGATAAATCATTTGTGGGTCCAATGACAAGAAACTTTTTCTGTATGTTTACTTCTAGGAGTTTTACATACTTGGGACTTAGGTTTAGGTCTTTGAACCATTTTGAGTTAATTTTTGTCTGTAGCGTAAGATAATGGTCTAAGTAAATACTTTTGTTAGTAGGTATCCAGTTTTGGCAACACATTTTAAAAAAAAAATATTTTTAATTAATTAACTTTTTTTGGCTGCGTTGGGTCTTGCTGCGCATGGGCTTTCTCTACTTGTGGTGAGCAGGGTCTACTCTTTGTTACGTTGCACAGACTTTTCGTTGTGGTGGCTTCTCTTGTTGTGGAGCACCAGCTCTAGGCACGTGGGCTCAGTAGTTGCAGCACATGTGCTTAGTAGTTGTGGCACCCGGAGTTCAGTAGCTGTGACACATGGGCTCAGTAGTTGTGGCTTGTGGGCTCTAGAGTGCAGGCCCAGTAGTTGTGGCACATGGGCTTAGTTGCTCCATGGTATGTGGGATCTTCCCGGACCAGGGCTTGAACTCATGTCCCCTGCATTGACAGGTGGATTCTTAACCACTGCGCCACCAGGGAAGTCCTGTCAATACCTTTTGTTCCACTGTTCCACTGATTCTCCCATTAAGTGGTCTTTACACCTTTTTGAAACATTGTTTAAACATCTACACAAGAGGTTTTTTTTTTAAAGTATAGTTAATTTATAATGTTGTGTTAATTTCAGGTGTATAGCAATTTACAAGATACTTAATATAGTTACCTGAGCTATACAGTAGGTCCTTGTTGTTTATCTATTTTATATATAGTAGTTTGTATATATTCATCCCAGACTCCTAATTTATCTCTCTCCTCGCCCCCCCACCCCCCCGCATCCTGCACTTTCCCCTTTGGTAACCGTAAGTTTGTTTTCTATGTCTGTGAGTCTATTTCTGTTTTGTATATAAGTTCATTTATATCACTTTTTTAGGTTCCACGTATAAGTAATATCATATATGTCTTTCTTTGTCTGACTTCACAGGTCCATCCATGTTGCTGCAAAAGGCATTATTTCATTGTTTTTTATGAATGAATAATATTCCATTGTATATATGTGCCACATCTTCTTTATCCCTTCATCTGTCAATGAAAATTTAGGTTGCTTCCATGTCCTGGCTAGTGTAAATAGTGTTGCTATAAACATTGGGGTGCATATATCTTTTCAAATTAGAGTTTTCATCTTTTCCGGATATATGCCCAGGATTGGAATTGCTTGTTCATGTGGTAGCTTTATTTTTAGTTCTTTAAGGAACCTCCATACGGTTCTCCAAAGTGGCTACAGCAGTTTACATTCCTTCCAACAGTGTAGGAGTGTTCTGTTTTCTCCACACCCTCTCAAGCATTTACTGTTTGTAGACTTTTTTTTTTTGGCCACGCCGGATCTTAGTTGTGGCACGCAGAATATTTAGTTGGGGCATGCGGACTTCTTAGTTGCTGTATGACTTTCAGTTGCGACATGCGTATGGGATCTAGTTCCCCGACCAGGGATTGAACCTGGGCCCCCTGCATTGGCAGCGTGGAGCCTTACCGCCTGGACCACCAGGGAAGTCCCCTATTTGTAGACTTTTTGATGGTGGTCATTCTGACCAGCGTGAGGTGATAGCATTTTTTGGTTTTGATTTGCATTTATGTAATAATTAGTGACATTGAGCATCTTTTCATGTGGCTGTTGGCCATCTTTTTGTCTTCTTTGGAGAAATATCTATTTAGGTCTTCTGCTAATTTTTTGATTGGGTTGTATGGTTTTTTTGATATTAAGCTATATGAATTTTGTATATTTTGGAAATTAATCCCTTTTTGGTAGCATCATTTGCAAATATACTCTTCTAGTCCTTAGGTTGTATTTTCGTACTTTTTATGGTTTCCTTTGCTTCGCAGTAGCTTTTAAGTTTAATTAGGTCCCATTTGTTTATTTTTGCTTTTATTTCCATGTCTCTAGGAGAGAGATCCAAAAAAATATTGCTGTGATTTATATCAAAGAGTGTTCTGCCTTTGTTTTCCTCTAGGAGTTTTATAGTATCTGGTCTTACATTTAGCTGTTTAATCCATTTTGAGTTTATTTTTGTATGTGGTGTTAGAGAATGTTCTAGTTTCATTATTTTCCATGTAGCTGTCCAGTTATCCCAGCACCACTTACTAAAAAGACTGTCTTTTCTCCATTGTATATTCTTTCCTTCTTTGTCATAGAATAATTGACTATAAGTGAGTGGGTTTATTTCTGGGCTTTCTATTCTGTTCCATTGATCTGTGTTTCTGTTTTTTGCCAGTACCATACCGTCTTGATGACTGTAGGTTTGTAGTATTGTCTGAAGTCAGGGAGTGTGATTCCTCCAGCTCCATTCTTCTTTCTCGAGATTGTTTTAGATATTCGGTGTCTTTTGTGTTTTCATACAAATTTTAAAAATGTTTTGTTCTCGTTCTGTGAAAAATGCCATTGTTAATTTGATAAGGATTGCATTGAATATGTAGATTGCCTTGGGTAATATGGTAATTTTAACAATGTTGCTTATTCCAATCCAAGAATATGGTATATATTTTCATCTGTTTGTGTCATCTTTGATATCTTTCATCAGCATCATATAGGGTTTTTTTGGGTTTTTTTGTGGTACGTGGGCCTCACACCGCTGTGGCCTCTCCCGCTGTGGAGCACAAGCTCCGGACGCGCAGGCCCAGCGGCCATGGCTCATGGGCCCAGCCGCTCTGCGGCATGTGGGATCCTCCCAGACCGGGGCACGAACCCGCGTCCCCTGCATCGGCAGGCGGACTCTCAACCACTGCGCCACCAGGGAAGCCCAGCATCATATAGTTTTACAAGTACAGTTATTTTGCTTCCTTAGGTAGGTTTATTCCTCGGAATGTTATTTTTTGTGATGACATGATAAATGGGATTGTTTCCTTAATTTCACTTTCTGATATTTCGTTGTTAGTATATAGAAATGCAACAGATTTTTGTATATTTATTTTTTATATTTATCCAGCAACTTTACCCTGTTCGTTGATGAGGTCTAGTAGTTATCTGGTGGCATCTTCAGGATTTTCTACGTGTAGCATCATGTCATCTGCATACAGTGATAGTTTTACTTCTTTTCCTATCTGGATTCCTTTTATTTCTTTTTGTTTTCTGATTGCAGTGGCTAGGACTTCCAAATGTATGTTGAATAAAAGTGGTGAGAGTGGACATCCTTGTCTTGTTCCTGATCTTAGAGGAAATGCTTTCACCTTTTCATTGTTGAGTATGATGTTAGTTGTGTGTTTGTCATATATGGTCTTTATTATGTTGAAGTAGGTTCCATCTGTGCTTACTTTCTGAAGCGTTTTTATCATAAATCAGTGCTGAATTTTGTGAGAGGCTTTTTCTGCAACTACTGAGATGATCATATGGTTTTTAGTCTTCAATTTGTTAATGTGGTGTATCATATTAATTGACTTGCAGATATTGAAAATCTTGCATCCCTGGAATAAATCCCACTTGATCATGGTTTATGATTCTTTTAATGTATTGTTGGATTCTGTTTGCTAGTATTTTGTTGTGGGTTTTTGCATATATGTGATATTGACTTGTAATTTTCTTTTTTTGGAATATCTTTTTCTGGCTTTGGTGTCAGGGTTATTATGGCCTCACAGAATGAGTTCATTGGAAGTGTTCCTTCCTCTCCAAAAGTATTTTTTGTAATAGTTTCAGAAGAATGAGTGTTAGCTCTTGTCTGAATATCAGAATGGGAGAATTCACCTGTGAAGCCATCTGGTCCTGGACCTTTGTTTCTTGGAAGATTTTTAATCACAGTTACAATTTCAGTACTTGTGATTGGTCTGTTCCTATTTTCTATTTCTTCGTGGTTCATTCTTAGGAGATTGTACCTTTCTAACCCATTTCTTCTAGGTTGTACATTTTATTGGAGTATAGTTTCTTGGAGAAGTCTCTTCTGATTCTTTGTATTTCTGTGGTGTCCATTGTAACGTATCAGTTTTGATTTCTGATTTTATTGATTTGGGCCCTCTCCCTTTGTTATTAATGACTCTGGCTAAATGTTTTTCAATATTCTTTTTTTCTTTTATTGGGGTATAGTGGTTTTACAATGTGTTTGTTTCTACTGTACAGCTAAGTGAAGTAGAGTTCCCTGTGCTGTACATCAGGTTCTCATTAGTTATCTATTTTACACATATTAGTATAAAATAGCATGTTAAAAGATACTTTCTTCTTTTCCAATATAAGCATTTAAAGCAGCAAATTTCCCTGTAATTACCATTTCACTTATTAGGTTTTTTTAAATTAATTTTTATTGGGGTATAGTTGCTTTACAATGTTGTGTTAGTTTCTACTGTACAGCAAAGTGAATCAACTCTACGTATACATATATCCCCTCTTTTTGGATTTCCTTCCCATTTAGGTCACCACAGAGCATTGAGTAGAGTTCCCTGTGCTATACAGTAGGTTCTCATTAGTTATCTATTTTATACATAGTATCAATAGTGTATATATGACAATCCCAATCTCCCAATTCATCCCACCCGACCCTGCCCCTTGGTATCCATACGTTTGTTCTCTACGTCTTTGTCTCTATTTCTGCCTTGCAAACAGGTTGATCTGTATCATTTTTCTAGATTCCACCTATATGCATTAATATACGATGTTCGTTTTTCTCTGACTTACTTCACTCTGTATGACAGTGTCTAGGCCAACCACGTCTCTACAAATGACCCAATTTCATTCTGTTTATGACTGAGTAATATTCCACTGTGTATATGTACTACATTTTCTTTATCTGTTGGTCTGTCGATAGGCATTTAGGTTGCTTCCAGGACCTGGCTATTCTAAATAGTGCTGCAATGAACATTGGGGTGAATGTGTCTTTGAGTTATGGTTTTCTCTGGGTATATGCCCAGTAGTGGGATTGCTGGGTCTTATGGTAATTCTATTTTTAGTGTTTTAAGGAACCTCCATACTGTTCTCCGTAGTGGCTGTATCAATTTACATTCCCACCAACAGTGTGAGAGGGTTCCCTTGTCTCCACACCCTCTCTAGCATTTATTGTTTGTAAATTTTTTTATGATGGCCATTCTGACTTGTGTGAGCTGATGCCTCATTGTAGTCTTGATTTGCATTTCTCTAATAATTAGTGATGTTGAGCATGTTTTCATGTGCCTCTTGGCCCTCTGTATGTCTTTTTTGGAGAAATGTCTGTTTAGGTCTTCTGCCCATATTTTGATTGGGTTGTTTGTTTTTTTGATATTGAGCTGCATGAACTATTTGTATATTTTGGAGAGTAATCTTTGGTCCATTAATTCGTTTGTAATTATTTTCTCCCATTCTGAGGGTTGTCTTTTTGTCTTGTTTATGGTTTCCTTTGTTGTGCTGAAACTTTTAAATTTAATTAGGTCCAATTTGTTTATTTTTGTTTTTATTTCCATTACTCTGGAAGGTTGGTCAGAAAAGATCTTGCTGTGATTGATGTCAAAGAGTGTTCTCTCTCTGTTTTCCTCTTAAGAGTTTTATAGTATGTGGCCTTACATTTAGGTCTTTAATCCATTTTGAGTTTATTTTTGTTTATGTTGTTAGGGAGTTTTCTAATTTCATTCTTCTACATGTAGCTGTCCAGTTTTCCCAGCACCACTTATTGAAGGTACTGTCACCATTGTATATTCTTGCCTCTGTTGTAGATTAATTGGCCATATGTACATGGGTTTATTTTGGGGCTCTCTATTCTGTTTCATAGATGTATGTGTCTGCTTTTGGGCAAGTATCACACTGTTCTGATGCCTGTGACTTTGTAGTATAGTCTGAAGTCAGGGAGCCTGATTCCTCCAGCTCTGTTTTTTTTCCCTCAAGATTGCTTTGGCTACTTGGGGTCTTTTGTGTTTCTATATAGATTTTAAGATTTTTTTTGTTCTAGTTCTGTGAAAAATGCCATTGGTAATTTGATAACAATTGCATTGAATCTGTAGATTGCTTTGGGTAGTATAGTCATTTTCACAGTATTGATTCTTCAAATCCAAGAACATGGTATATCTCTCCATCTGTTTGTGTCGTCTTAGATTTCTCTCATCAGTGTTTTATAGTTTTCTGAATACACGTCTTTTACCTCCTTGGGTAGGTTTATTCCTAGGTATTTTATTCTTTTTTTGTTGCAGTGGTGAATGGTATTGTTTCCTTAATTTCTCTTTCTGGTCTTTAGTTGTTCATGTATAGGAGTGCAAGAGATTTCTGTGCATTAATTTTGTATCCTGCAACTTTACCAAATTCATTGATTAGCTCTAGTAGTTTTCTGGTGGCATCTTTAGGATTTTCTACGTATAGTGTCATCTCATCTGCAAACAATTTTACTTCTTCTTTTCCAATTTTATATTCCTTTTGTTTCTTTTTCTTTTCTGATTTCTGTGGCTAGGACTTCCAAAACTGTATTGAATAGTAGTTATGAGAGTGGACCTCCTTGTCTTGTTCCTGATCTTCGAGGAAATGCTTTCAGTTTTTCACCATTGAGAATGATGTTAGCTGTGTGTCATACATGGCCTTTATTATGTTGAGGTAGGTTCCATCTGTGCCCACTTTCTGGAGAGTTTTTATCATAAATGGGTGTGGAATTTTGTTAAAAGCTTTTTCTGCATCTATTCAAATGATCATATGGTTTTCATTCAATTTGTTAATATGGTGTATCACATTGGTTGATTTGCGTATATTGAAGAATCCTTGCATCTCTGGGGTAAATCCCACTTGATTGTGGTGTATGATTCTTTTAATGTGTTGTTGAATTCTGTTTGCTAGTAGTTTGTTGAGGATTTTTGTGTCTATATTCATCAGTAATATTGGTCTGTAATTTTCTTTTTTCGGGATATCTTTGTCTGGTTTGGGTATTGGTGACGGTGGCCTCACAGAATGAGTTTGGAAGAGTTCCTTCCTCTTCAGCTTTTTGGAAGAGTTTGAGGATGGATGTTAGCTCTTCTCTAAGTGTTTTGTAGAATTCACCTGTGAAGCCATCTGGTCCTGGACTTTTGTTCCGGAAGATTTTTAATCACAGTATCAATTTCATTACTTGTGATTGGTCTGTTCATATTCTTTGTTTCTTCCTGGTTCAGTCTTAGAAGGTTATACCTTTTTAAGAATTTGTCCATTTCTTCCAGGTTGTCCATTTTATTGGCCTATAGTTGCTTATAGTAGTCTCTTATGATCCTTTGTATTTCTGCAGTGCTCTTTGTAACTTTTCCTTTTTCATTTCTAATTTTATTGATTTGAGTCCTCTCCCTCTTTTTCTTGATGAGCCTGGCTAAAGGTTCATCAATTTTGTTTATCTTCTCAAAGAACCAACTTTTAGTTTTATTGATCTTTGCTGTTGTTTCTGTTTCATTTATTTCTGCTTTTATCTTTATGATTGATTTCTTTCTACTAACTGGGTTTTTTTGGTTCATCTTTCTCTAGTTCCTTTAGCTGTTTAGATTGTATATTTGAGATTTTTCTTGTTTCTTCAGGTAGGATTGTATTGCTGTAAACTTCCTTCTTAGAACTGCTTTTGCTGCATCCCGTATGTTTTGGATCATCGTGTTTTCATTGTTATTTGTCTCTAGGTATTTTTTGATTTTCTCTTTGATTTCTTTACTGATCTCTTGGTTATTTAGTAGTGTAGTGTTTAGCCTTCATGCATTATATATTTTTTACAGTTCTTTTCCCCTGTAATTGATTTCTAATCTCATAGAGTTGTGGTTGGAAAAGATGCTTGATATGATTTCAGTTTTCTTAAATTTACCAGGGCTTGATTTGTTACCTAAGATGTGATCTCTCCTGGAGAATGTTCCATATGCACTTGAGAAGAAAGTGTATCCTTCTGCTTTCAGGTGGAATGTTCTATAAATATCAATTAAATCTATCCGGTCTATTGTGCCATTTAAAGCTTGTGTTTCCTTGTTTATTTTCTGTCTGGATGATCTGTCCATTGGTGTAAGTGGGGTGTTAAAGTTCCCCACTATTGTGTTACTATCGATTTTCCCTTTTGTGGCTGTTAGCATTTGCCTTATGTATTGAGGTGCTCTTATGTTGGGTGCATAAATATTTACAATTGTATGTTTCCTTGGATTGATCCCTTGATCATTATGTAGTGTCCTTCCTTATCTCTTGTAACAGTCTTTATTTTAAAGTCTATTTTATCTGATATCAGTATTGTTACTCCAGCTTTCTTTTGATTCCCGTTTGTATGGAACATCTTTTTCCATCCCCTCACTTTCAGTCTGTATGTGTCCCTAGGTTTGAAGTGGATCTTTTGTAGACAGCATATATACAGGTTTTGTTTTTGTATCCATTCAGCCAGTCTGTCTTTTGGTTGGAGCATTTAACCCCGTTCACATTTAGGGTAATTATTGATATGTATGTTGCTATTACCATTTTCTTAATTGTTTTGGGTTTGTTTTTGTAGGTCTTTTTCTTCTTTTGTGTTTCCTGCTTAGAGAAGTTCCTTTAGCATTTTCTGTAGAGCTGGTTTGGTGATGCTGAATTCTCTTATAGCCTTTGCTTATCTGTAAAGCTTTTGATTTCTCCGTGGAATCTGAATGAGATCCTTGCTGGGTAGGATAATCTTGGTTGTAGGTGTTTCCCTTTCATCACTTTATATAAATCCTGCCACTCCCTTCTGGCCTGCAGTTTCTGCTGAAAGATCATCTGATAATCTTATGGGGATTCCCTTGTATGTTATTTGTTGCTTTTCCCTTGTTGCTTTTAATAGTTTTTCTTTGTATTTAATTTTTGATAGTTTGATTAATATGTGTTTTGGCGTGTTTCTTCTTTGGTTTATTCTGTATGAGACTCTCTGCACTTCCTGGACTTGATTGGCTATTTCCTTTCCCATGTTTAGGGAAGTTTTCGCCTATAATCTCTTCAAATACTTTCTCAGACTCTTCCTCTTTCTCTTCTTCTCCTGGGACACCTGTAATTCGAACGTTGTCCCCGAGGTCTCTGAGACTGTCCTCAATTCTTTTCATTCTGTTTTCTTTATTCTGCTCCATGGCAGTTATTTCCACCATTCTATCTTCCAGGTCACTTATCCGTTCTTCTGCCTCAGTTATTCTGTTGTTGATTCCTACTAGAGTTTTTTTTTTTTTTTCGGTACGTGGGCCTCTCACTGTTGTGGCCTCTCCCGTTGCGGAGCACAGGCTCCAGACGTGCAGGCTCAGCGGCCATGGCTCACGAGCCTAGCCACTCCGCAGCATGTGGGATCTTCCCAGACCGGGGCACAAACCCGTGTCCCCTGCATCGGCAGGCAGACTCTCAACCACTGTGCCACCAGGGAAGCCCCCTACTAGAGTATTTTTAATTGCACTTGGTGTGTTGCTCATCACTGTTGGTTTGTTCTTCTGTGTCCTTGTTAAACATTTCTTGTGTTTTATTCTATTTCTGAGATTTTATTATTTTTTTATATAAATTTATTTATTTGTTAGTTTTAGCTGTGTTGGGTCTTTGTTGCTGTGCGTGGGCTTTCTCTAGTTTCAGTGAGTAGGGGCTACTCTTCGTTGTGGTGCGCGGGCTTCTCACTGTGGTGGCTTCTCTTGTTGCAGAGCATGGGCTCTAGAGCACGTGGGCTTCAGTAGATGCAGCGCGTGGGCTCAGTAGTTGTGGATCGTGGGCTCTAGAGCACAGGCTCAGTAGTTGTGGTGCACGGGCTCAGTTGCTCTGCGATATGTGGGATCCTCTGGGACCAGGGCTTGAACCCATGTCCCCTGCATTGACAGGCGGACTCCCAACCACTTGCGCCACCAGGGAAGCCCTATTGCTGAGATTTTAGATCATCTTTACTATCATTACTCTGAATTCTTTTTCAGGTAGACTGCCTATATTCTCTTCATTTGTTTGGTCTTATGGGTTTTTACCTTGCTCCTTCATCTGCAGCATATTCTTCTGTCTTCTCATTTTGTTTAATTTACTGTGTTTGGGGTCTCCTATCCGCAGGCTGCAGGGTCGTAGTTCCTCTTACTTCTGGTGTCTGCCCTCAGTGGGTGAGGTTGGTCCAGTGGCTTGTGTAGGCTCCCTAGTGGGGGGACTGGTGTCTCCGTTCTGGTGGGTGCTGCTGGATCTTGTCCCTCTGATTGGCAGGGCCACGTCCGGTAGCTCTTTTTGTGGTGTTTCTGAGCTTAGTATGACTTTAGGCAGCCTGTCTGCTAATGGGTGGGGTTGTGTTTCTGTCTTGCTAGTTATTTGGCATGAGGCCTCCAGCACTGGACCTTGCTTGCTGTTGGGTGGAGCCAGGTCTTGGTGTAGAGATGGAGTCCTGTGGAAGAGCTCTTGCCAATTAATATTCCCTGAGGCTGAGAGTTCTCTGGTCATCCAGCGTCCTGGACTAGTCTCTCCCACCTCAGAGGCTCAGGCCCGACCCCTGTTCAGAGCACCAAGAGTCTGCAACTGCACGGTGTGGAAGAAAAGGGAAAAAAAAAAAGAAGGAAAACAGACACACACAAAGAAACACACAAACGAAAACAAACAAAAAAGAAAACGAACAAACAAAACCCCAAGACAAAAAAACAAACCGCAGGAGAGAGAGATAACAAAAAAGAAGAGAGCAACCAAACAAACGAACCCCAAAATGAAAACAAACACTAAAAACTAAACTACCTAAAAAAAAAATAAAAAAAAAATAAAAAAATAAAAAAAAAAATAAAATAAAATAAAATAAAAATAAAAAAAAATAAATAAACTACCAAAACTAAAAGCAAATCAAAAGCAGAAATCGAACTCTCGGTAGGTCTCTGCACCTGCTGTGGGCACCATGGGGCCAGCTTATGCTCTGACCTGACCCAACTCGTACGAGTACTTGCCCCAGAGTCCACAGCCTCAATTGTGGAAACACTCGTTGTCTATTCAGATATTGCACAGATGGAGGGTGTACCAAGCCGATTGAGGGATTTAATCTGCTGCTCCTGTGGCTGCGTGGAGAAATTTCCCTTTCTCTTCTGTGGTTGCACTGCCCCAAGAGTTCAGCTTTAGTTTTGGCTCTGCCTCTGTGTTTTGGCCACCCTCAGGAGTCTCTTCCCCACCCGGGCAAGGGGGAGTGAAGGCAGTGGCTGGTTAGGGCTCACTTGCTCACCCAGGCCAGGGAGCGGGAAGGACACAGCATTCACAGTTGGGATGTGCGGGGAGTACCTTTGGCAGCAGAGACCAGTGGGAATTTTCAACAGCCTGAGGTGTGCTGTTCGCCCTCCCCAGGAAGTTGGTCCCAGATCGCTGGACCGTTGGCAGTGGCGGGCTGCACTGGCTCCCGGGAAGGTGTGGGCAGTGACCTGGGCTTGCTCACGGGACCTGCGGTGGCAGCAGTAGCTGCCACGCCCACCTCTGGGGTTCAAGATAGCAGGCACAGCTCTCACCAGGCCCTAGAGCTTGTGTAGGCTGTGCCCTGCTGTCTGTGAGTGCGTGGAGAAAGAGGCTCCTAGGGCGGGTGTGCCCCTCTCCTCGTGCACCCTGCAACAATGGTCCCTTGTCTATCTGGCAGGCCCAGGTTGCTTTCCGGACTCCATCAGGCTGTCTTCTCACAGCTAACCCCCAATCCTCTCTCCCTGGGGTCTGACCTCTGAAGCCCGAGCCCCAGCACCCAGCCCCCACTCGCCCCGGCAGGCAGGCAAGCATCTCAGGCTGGGGAGTGCTGGTTGACACTGATCCTCTGTGCGGGATTCCCTCTGCTTTGCTCTCCGCACCCCTGTTGCTGCGTTCTCCTCTGAGGCTCCAAAGCTCCCCCTTGTCTCTGCCAGTGAGGGGGCTTCCTAGTGTGCAGAAACATTTCCTCCTTCACAGTGCCCTCGCAGAGGCGTGAGTCCTGTCCTGTTGCCTTTGTCTCTTTTTGTTTTTTCCTTTTTTCTTTTGCCTTACCCAGTTACATGGAGACTTTTTGCCTTTTTTGGAAGTCTGAGGTCTTCTGCCAGTGTTCTGTAGGAGTTGTTCCACATGTAGATGTGTTTTTGATGTATCTGTGGGGAGGAAGGTGATCTCCACATCTTATTTCTCTGCCATTTTCTGAGACTTCTCTATCAATGTTCTTTATCTTTTCAAAGAACCAGGTTTTAGTTTCATAGATCTTTTCTTTTCTTTTTTCTTTTTTTTGGTCTCTATTTCATTTATTTCTGCTCTGATCTTTATATCTCTCTTTGGGGTTTTGTTCTTTTTCTAGTTCCTTTAGGCATAAAGTTAGGTTGTTTATTTGAGGTTGTTTGAGATTGTTCTTGAATCCTAAGTTTAGCTTGTTTTGCTATAAACTTCACTCTTAGAACTGTTTTTACTGTGTCCCATAGGTTTTGGGTCACAGTTTTCATTTTCATTTGTCTCTAGGGTTTTCTTTTTTTAATTTCCTCTTTGATTTCTTCAGTGATCCACTGGTTGTGTAGTAGCATATTCTTTAGCTTCCACATCTTTGTGTTTTTTGCAGCTTTTTTGGTTTTTGGTTTTTTTTTTTTTTTTTAGGTGATTTCTAGCTTCATAGCATTGTGGTCGGAAAAGATGCTTGATATGATTCCAGTTTTCTTACATTTACCAAGGATTGCTTTGTGATCCAGCATGTGGTCTGTCTTGTAGAATGCCCCACGTGCACTTGAAAAGAATGTGTATTCTGCTGCTTTCAGGTGGAATGCTCTATAAATATCAATTAAGTCCATCTGCTCTAATGTGTCAGTTAAGGCCTGTGTTTGCTGATGGATTTTCTGTCTGGATGATCTGCCCATTGATATAAGTGGGTGTTAAAGTCCCCCACTATTATTGAGTTGCTGTCCATTTCTCTTTTTATGTCTGTTAACATTTGCCTTATATATTGAGGTGCTCCTTAGTTGGGGTGAATATACATTTGGAATTGTTATGTCTTTTTGGATTGATCCTGTGATCATTTTCTCGTGGCCTTGTCTCTTTTAACAGTCTTTTTTCTTTTTCAGGTCTGTTTTGTCTGTTTTATTTCCAGTTGCATGGAATACTTTTTACCATCCCTTCACTTTCAGTCTGTATGTCTCTGCATCTGAAGTGAGTCTCTTGCAGGCAGCATATGTACAGGTCCTATGTTTGTATCCATTCATCCAGTCTGTATCTTTTGGTTGCAGCATTTAGTTCATTTACATTTAAGATAATTATTGATATGTATGTTTCTATTGCCATTTCATTAATTGTTTTGGATTTGTTTTTGTAGGTCTTTTTGTCCCCCTTTCTTCTTTTGTTCTCTTTTCTTGTCGTTTGATGAGTATCATTAGTGTTATGGTTGGATTTCTTTTTCTTTTTTATATGTATATGTATTAGAGATTTTTGTTTCTCAGTTACCATGAGGTTTTTGTATACTAGTACGTATGTTTATGTGCTTGTTTGAAGTTGCTAATCTCAAATGCGTTTTAGATACCCTGCATTTGTAGTCTCCTCTCTGCATGATTACTGTTTTTGAGATTATATTTTACATCCAGTTGTTTTGTATATCCCTTAACTGCTCATTGTGGATACAGATGGGTTTACTACTTTTGTTTTTTAACCTACCTACTAGCTTTGTGTGTGGATGATTTTCTGCCTTTATTACATGTTTGCCTTTACCAGTGAGCTTTTCCATTTTGTGATTTTCTTGTTTGTAGTCAAGAAAGTCTTGTTGTGGTCTTTTCCCACTAGAGAAGTTCTTTTAGCATTTGTTGTAAATTTGGTTTGGTGGTGTTGAATTCTTTTAGCTTTTTCTTGTCTATGAATCTTTTGATTTCTCCATCAATCTGAAGGAGAACTTTGCTGGTTTGACTACTCTTGGTTGCAGGTTTTTCTCTTTCATCACTTTAAGCATATTGTGCCAGTGCCTTCTGGCTTGCAGAGTTTCTGATGAAAAATCATGTGATAGTCTTATGGCAGTACTCTTGTGTGTTTTTTATTGCTTTCCCTTGTTGCTTGTAATTTTCTGTCTTTAATTTTTGTTATTTTAATCAGAATGTCTCTTGGTGTTTCCTTTCCCAGGTGAGAGAAGTTTTCAGCTATTATCTCTTCAAATATTTTCTCAGGCCCTTTCTCTCTTCTCCTTCTGGGAACCCTGTATTGTGAATATTAGCATACTTGCTCTTGTCCCAGAGGTCTCTGAAACTGATCTCATTTCTTTTTATTCTTTTCTTTTTTTCTCTTTGGTGGCAGTGATTTCCCCTACTCTGTTTTCCAGCTCACTGGGCCATTATTCTGCCTCATTTCGTCTATTATTAATTCCTCATATTTTTCATTTCATTTATTGTATTCTTCAATTTTGTTTCATTGTTATTTAGAATTTCTAAGTCTTTGTTAAAAACTTCTCATTTCTCACACTGTGCATCCATTCTCCTACCAAATTCTTTGATCATCTTTACGATTATTCCTCTGAACTCTTTCTTGAATAGTTTGCCTGTCTCCACCACACTTGGTTCTTCTTCTGGGCTTCTATTTTGTTCCTTTATCTGAAACATATTCCTCTGTCGCCTCATTTTTTTTTTTTTTTTCTGTCGCCTCATTTTGTCTAAATTGCCATTTGTATTTTATGTATGTGGTAGGTTAGTTACATTTCTCAACCTTGGAGAAGTGGCCCTCTGTAGGAGACGTCCTATGCATTCAGGCAGTGCACTCCCCTTTCGTCACCTATGGACCAGGGGCTATCTGGTCCTCAGGTAGTATGTGGCCTGCATTTGCAGATTTGGTCTATAGGCTGCAGAGACTATAGTTTTCTTGCTTCTCGTGTCTGCCCCCTGGTGAGTGAAGCTGGTCTAGAGGCTTGTGCAGACTTCCTTGTGGGAGGGGCAAGTGCCTGCTCTCTGGTGGGTGGTGCTGGGTCTGCCTCTGGTGGGTAGGGCCCACTGGTGTCTAGGGGCATGGGAAGTAGCTGGGGCTCAGGAAGTCTTTAGACAGCCTGTCTGCTAATGGGTGGGACTGTGCCCCTGCCCAGTGTGTTGTTTGGTCTGAGGTGAGGAGTCACAGCACTGGAGCCTGCAGGGTTTTGGATGGGGCCAGGTCTTGGTGCCAAGATGTCAGCCTCCAGGAGAGCTCATGCAGATGAATGTTCCCTGATATGTCCACCACCAGTGTCTATGTCTCCTGACCATGCTACAGTTGCCTCCTGCCTCCCCGGAGATCCTCTAAGACCAGCAGGTGGCTCTGGTCCATGCTCCTATGATATGACTGCTTTTGCCCTTTGTCCCAGTGCATGTGAGATTCTTTTGTGCGCCCTTTAAGAGTGAAGTCTCAATTTCCCCCAATCCTGTGGAGCTGCAGTCAAGTCCCGCTGGCCTTCTAAGCCAAATGCTCTGAGGACTCTGTTTCCTGGGGCTGGACTCCTGGGCTGAGCTGCCTTACGTGGAGCTCAGAACTCTCACTCCTGTGGGAGAACCTCTGTAATATAATTATTCTCCTGTTTGTGGGCTGCCCACCCAGGGGGCATGCGATTTGATTATATGGCCAATCTGCCCCTCCTTCTGTCCAGTTGTGGTTCCTTCATTAGCTGTTGAAGATCTTTTCTGGTAGGTTCTAGTTCAGTGGTTGCTCTTCAGTCAGTTGTGCTTTTGGTGTGCTTGTGAAAGGAGGGGAACTTAGGGTCCTTCTCTGCCATCTTAGCCGCTATCCCTCAAGAGTTTTTTTTTGGAAGTCTTCTGTTCTATTCCAGCAGTCTGTCTGTATGCCAGTACCACACTGTTTTGATTAGTGTATCTGTGGAATAAGTTTTGAAATAAAGAAGTGTGATACAACAAGTTTGTTCTTTTCAAGATTGTTTTTGCTATTTGTTTTCTCCTGAGACTCCATATGAATCACAGGATGGATTTATCTGTTTCTTCAGGAAAACACCACTGGGATTTCACGAGGGAATGATTTGAATATAATGATCACTTTGGGTAGTATTGACATCATGACAACATTGACTTCCAATCCATGAATTTGGGATGTCTTTGCATTTATTTTTGTCTTTTCTAAAATTTTCAGCAGTCTTTAGTTTGCAATATACATATCTTTACCTTCTTGTATAATGTTGCATCTAACTTTTTTTTTTTTTGATTTTCTTGTAACTGGAATATTTTTCTCATTTTCTTTTTTGGTTGTTCATTTTTAATGTTTATGAGCCCAACTGAATTTTGCATGTTGATTTTATATCTTGTCATTTTTTTAGAGCTCTAAAAATTTTAGCAGGTCTTTTCTGCGGAATATTCACGGTTTTCTACATATTAGATCATGTCAGTTCTGTAGAGATGATTTCACTCCCTTTTGCTATTGGGATATCTGTTACCCAATTTTCTGCCTCTGTGTTCTTCCTGGGACTTCCAGTAATAGGCTTTTAGAAATATTGAGAGCAGGTATCCTTGTCTTGTTCCTGATCTTAAAGGAAGAGCTTTCATTCTTTCACCATTGAGTATGATGATAGCTTTGTGTAACTGCTCCATTGCAGGATATTTTTCAGCATAGTCTTCTCCCTTTTCTTGATAAAGAACGTACATCACACATGATGTTGAATACAAATTCATATGCCCGTTCCTCATTGGAGTTAGAAGCAGAGAAATGTGTATTAGTTGAGGAGGTGCCAACCAGAAACTTGGGAGACCTGGCCTTGCCTCAAATCCATCTTCCTGGCTGGCCAGGGTGTAAGATTTTTAAAGGGTAAGGGAGAGAGGGGAGGGGAGTGTCTGTAATCCCAGCTTTCCTATAAGATCTCAGCTGCAGACTTTTGAGAATCAAGTTGTGGCTTCCTTTCTGATTATTCTGTATGTTTCTGCAAAGCAGTTCCTAAATCAGAGTCTTGTGATCCCTTAACTTCCTTCTAGGAGACAGGAAAAGCAATAGTTCAGGCATTTTATTACTTAGAGCCAAATGTGGCTGGTTAAGAATTTCAATTCTCAGTGGACCCTCTGGTGTCATCAATTTTTAAGTCCTCTTGGGGTAACTGGTTGAAGCCACAGTTTGGGTTCATAAATCAAGGTACCAATTTAAGCTACCAATCATGGAAGTGATTAAATTGGACTTGCTTTTCCTTTGTTTCTGTATTCTCTCAATCCCCTAATTAGTAACTGCTTGAATCTGACTTTCTGAACTCAGGAATGGTCTAGGAGACTAAAGCCTATTTTTTTTTTTTTTTTTTTTTTTGTGGTACGTGTGCCTCTCACTGCTGTGGCCTCTCCCGTTGCGGAGCACAGGCTCCGGACGCGCAGGCTCAGTGGCCATGGCTCACGGGCCCAGCCGCTCCGCAGCACGTGGGATCCTCCCGGGCCGGGGCACGAACCCATGTCCCCTGCATCGGCAGGCGGACTCTCAACCACTGCGCCACCAGGGAAGCCCAAGCCTTTTTTTTTTTTTACAAACAGGAAATGGGAGACTCGGAAAGGCTTTTGTAACCAGGAAGGCCCTGCAGATTCCTGTTCAGTTTCAGTCCCCCGTTTTCTTTGGTACTCCTCAATCTTGAGATGAACATGTGTGGAAGAAGAAACAGAATAAAATTTTCGATAGGTTAATCAGACTTAGCAGGAAAACTCAGATTTAAGGCAACTTAACTTTTGAAAATTATGGTCCCCTACTCTACTGGAGGGTTGATTCGGTTTCTTTGTAACTGCACGTATGTACAGAAGAAACTCATTTGTCTTTAGATGGCTTTTTCCTGGTTTTTTCTTCTGATTTCTGCTAATAAAATTCATGTTGTTTATGATATGACTTTATCTGCATTATATCTTGTATGGTTTTCATTTGCATTTTTTTCCAACAACATTGTGTCTCACCCTAGTCAGTAAATATACAAAGTGCTCACTTTTTGTTTCTAGTATTTTGGAGCCATTAAACCAGATAATTAAGGATACCACATAGGTAGGGATTGCTCTGTTACTGGCCATTAGATAACTGGAGGATATTTTATGTCTTAAATTGTAAATGTCATTTACAGATGACGGTCTTTTAGCATGTATTATGCAATACAACTGACACATACTACTTGTTAATGTAAAATGCCTTTTTTGGGGGGGTGTACATAGTTCTATAGCAAAGATTTAGAAAAATATATTGTTTCTTACAAATTGTTTCATCAAATTCTTCATTTTCTCTGTTATATTTGTTTTACAGTTCTAAACAGCCAATTACATTATTAATTGGATAAGTTTTGTTTTGGATTATTTCCCGGTACAATACATTGTCTATTTTTAAAAATTAATTTATGTACAGTAAGTATGCAGAATACATCAATAGTATATTTCTCTCCCCAATTATGAGACAGCAGTGTGTTTACTGTTGGTTCTTAGGGATGATAGTAGAAGAATACTCTCTTTGAGAGCCGACATAGGTTTGTCTAGTGTGAGTGTTTTTGTCATATGGTGTTTAAAACTAGGCTAGGGCTTCCCTGGTGGCGCAGTGGTTGAGAGTCCGCCTGCCGACGCAGGGGACCCAGGTTCGTGCCCCGGTCCGGGAGGATCCCACATGCCGCGGAGCGGCTGGGCCCGTGAGCCATGGCCGCTGAGCCTGCGCGTCCGGAGCCTGTGCTCCGCAACGGGAGAGGCCACAACAGTGAGAGGCCCGCGTACCGCGAAAAAAAAAAATAAATAAAACTAGGCTACCTTAAAGTATATTTGGATTTATGTTGTCACGCTTTCTTAAGTAAAGAATTCTATTCCTTTAGTGTTTCCAAAAATTTAAGGTCATGGTTGGGGCATTTCATACCTATCTTTGGTATAAGTATTACATCTGTTGTAATAGCATATATTCAACATGAGACATATATCTTGGAATTATTGTGAATGGGATACCTATGGTTCTTTATATCTTGTAGATATCTCCCCTATACATGTGATCAAGCAATTACAACCCAAAGTGAACAGTGATAAAGGAGAAGTATTCCAAATACCAATGTTGGGAAGACCTGAAAGCTGTAAAATCAAACATTTTCACCTCTGGGAAATTCAGAAAAATATGTATGACTTTGAGTGTCAGTGGAGAGACGATGAAAGAAATTACAAAGGAATGCCTGTAATCTGCAACAAAAATCTCACTGATGGAAGAGATCGACATGGTAGAGGGGGTGCAGGAATGAAGCCCTGTGGAAATAGGCTTGGATTAAACTTTCAGGATAAACTGCAGATATTTCAGACTGATGGGATAATTTCTGAATGTGATGTAGTTGAGAGGTCTGTCAACAATTGTTTCTCATTTTCACCACTTCAAAGAATTCCTCCTAGTGTCCAAACCAATGTTTCTAATATATATGGGAATGATTTTGTGCATCCTTCAGTGATGACGCAAAACCTTAAAGCACACAGGGAAAGACCTTGCAAATGTAATGAGTGTGGGAAAGCCTTTCTTAAGGGCTCACACCTCATTAAACATCAGACCATCCACACAGGAGAGAGATTACATAAATGTGACATATGTGACAAATTCTTTGGTCGAAGTTCACAGCTTGCATGTCATCGTAAAATTCATCCTGGAGAGAAATGTTACAAATGTAAGGCGTGTGGCAAAACCTTTAACAATGGCTCCACCCTTGCCAGACATCAGATAATCCACCCAGGAGCAAACTTGCATAAATGTGATGTATGTGGTAAAATCTTTGGTCAAAATTCATACCTTGTACGTCATCAGAATATTCATGCTGGAAAGAGAAGTCACCAGTGTAATGAGTGTGGTAAAACCTTTACTGACAGCTCAAACCTCAGTAGACATCAGAAAATTCACACAGGAAAGAAATTATATAAATGTGATACATGTGGCAAAGTTTTTAGCCGAAATGCACACCTTGCTGGTCATCGGAGGATTCATACTGGAGAGAAACCTTATAAATGTAATGAGTGTGGGAAGCTCTTTAGTCAGAATTCACATTTCATAAGTCATAAGAGATTTCATACTGGAGAGAAACCTTACAAATGCAGTGAGTGTGGCAAGGCCTTTAGTGAGAAGGCAGTCCTTTTAAGTCATAAGAGAATTCATACTGGTGAGAAACCTTACAAATGTGATGAGTGTGGAAAGGTCTTTAGTCAAAAATCACATCTTCGACTTCATTGGAGAATTCATACTGGAGAGAAACCTTTCAAATGTAATGAGTGTGGCAAGGTCTTCAGTCGAAATTCACACCTTACAAGTCATCGGAGAGTACATATAGAGAAACCTTTCAAATGTTTTGAGTGTGGGAAAGCCTTTACTCAGGTCTCAACCCTCGCTACACATCAGAAAACCCATACCTGAGAGAAACTATGTAAGTGTGATATATGTGGGAAGGGCTTCAAAATTCACACCTAACTGTTGTTCAGAGAATTCATACTATGGAGAAATCATACAGATATCAGTGTGGCAAAGCTTTTGTGCCCTGAGCCTCCCTTACCATCAGAGAATTCATACTAGAGAGAAACGTTACAAATGTAGTGAGTGTGGCAAAGTCTTCAGTGTGCTTTCAAGCCAAACTTAACCATCAGAGGATCCATACAGGTTAGAGCACTTAAAAATATAATGAAGGGGACTTCCTTAGTGTTCCAGTGGTAAAGAATCTGCCTTACGATGCAGGGGACATGGGTTTGATCCCTGGTCGGAGAATTAAGATCCCACGTGCCGCGGGGCTACTAAGCCTGCGCGCCACAACTACTGAGCTTGCGTGTCTCAACTAGAGCCCACATGCTGCAAACTACAGAGCCCGTGCATTCTGGAACCCACGCACCACAACTACAGAGCCCACGCTCCCTGGAGCCTGTGCGCCACAACTAGAGACGAGAAAACCTGCACGCCACAACTAGAGAGAAGCCTGCGCACTACAGTGAAAGATCCTGCATGCCTCAACAAGGATCCTGCGTGCCGCAACTAAGACCCAACACGCCAGAAATAAATAATAAGTAAATCTTTAAAAAAAAAATACAACGAAGGTGGCAGTGCTTTAGGAGGCCTTCACATCTTAGGCTTCACGAGAAAATTCATACTGGATAGAAGCCAGATAAATGTATTTAGTATAGTCAGGCCTTTAGAAAATGAATTCAATCTAGAAAGATTCCTCACCAATGCCATGAATGTGAAAAACCTATTCTCACAGCTTACATCTCACCAATATTCAGGTAATCTGCACTCTTCAGAATGTTACAAATGTACTAAATTTTGAATGCTTTTAGATTGTGCCTTAAACTCAGTGATCACCAAATACTTCATGTTTTAAAATGCAACGAATATGTCAAAAGTTAAACTATTGCTCACTCATTGCTAGATATCAGAATTTTTTTTTTTTTTTTTTTTTTTTTGCGGTACGTGGGCCTCTCACTGTTGTGGCCTCTCCTGTTGCGGAGCACAGGCTCCGGACGCGCAGGCTCAGCGGCCATGGCTCACGGGCCCAGCTGCTCCGCGGCATGTGGGATCTTCCCGGACCGGGGCACGAACCCGCGTCCCCTGCATCAGCAGGCAGACTCTCAACCACTGCACCACCAGGGAAGCCCGATATCAGAATATTTATCCTGAGTAAAACGCGCAGAAATGTATGTGGCAAGGATCTTACCCAGAAGTCACAAGATAGGAGCATACTGGCGCCGTACCTCCCAAATTCACTGGTTGAGGCAAAACCTTTACCTTGAGTTCAAGTACTTGGCAACTGCAGAAAATTCATATTGAAGAGAAGCTGTGGAAATGTATGAAGAGAGGCTTTCTCCAGGCCTCACAGTGCACTAAGCTTCAGAGTACACAGTTTTGAGAGAAACCACACAAAGCAATATGTGTCCTGAGGACTGTACTTGAAGATCAAAACTGAAATAGAGGATTTACGCTGGTGAGAAAGCTTTCTGATGTAATGAATGTTGTAAATTTTTACATCAAGTATCCACACCTTTAGTGTAATGACAGAATTCTTACAGGTTACAAAGTATACACGGAAAAGCTTCATGTAACAGTACATCCTTGGGGTTTACCGAAGAACTAATATTTGGGACAGTCCTTACAAATATAATGAATTTGGTGAATTTTTTGAGCCACTCTTACGACAGACCATCAGAGAAGGCATACTAGGAATAAATAAATCTTTAGTTCTCTAAGGTTAACCTGAGATATTACATACTGCAGAATCATTACAACTCACAACATGTTAAAACTTCTGACATGGTGTGTATATGAGAGGAAAAAGGACATATGTGAAAATAGCTGATTATCTTCAGTATATTAAAATTTAAGTATTTGAGTTTTCTTGAAAAGGCTACTTACTATTTATGCTTTTCAACCTAAAGTTTGAAGTAACAGGGAAGAACAAGTCTGTCTCTTTCCTTTTACTTTAACATTTGTATTCTATTGCTTTGGCTACAAGTGAATCACTAAAGGGATGTTGCTTATAAGCTTAAATTATACATAATGGGCTATCTTTGGGAAACCTGATTCCCGTGTAATGTGCATTAAACTAAAATACCTTTGTTTACCTTGTGGGAAACCTCCTGTCCAGGCTCCCCTGTGAATGGATTCAAGAAAGAAGAAATTAAGACATCCCCTCAAGAACCTGATTGGAACTAAGAGTTTACTCCCTCCTCTTTTAGTATGAAAGAAGCCCGAATTCTAACTCAGGGAAGACGATTCTTTGGGACAGCAGTCCACCATCTTCTGGGTCTGCTGGCTTTCTGAATAAAGCCACTGTTGCTTGCTCCAACAACTAGTCTCTCAGTTTATTGGCCTGTTGTGTGGTGAGCCCTAAGAGCTTGGCCTTGCTAATATGTTGATTTCATGCATTCATTACAGGCCTTTCATGATGGTCTCTGGGAAGGAATCAGTAAGATGAGGGGGCCAACTTCATTAGGTGTGGTTCATTCACATCCATGTTCCCTGGAAAGACATGAATCCTGAATTATCAAATTTAATAGTGTGTGAATTAGTGTCAGGGAGGGGCAGAGAATAGTGTAAAACTAGGACATGAATCATCATGCTTATTATGTTCAGGGCGCCCTTCTGTTCACAGTGGGTTACAGGACAGAGTGCTCTACCAACTGACCTGGACAAGAGCAGGCAAGACATTAGGCACTGGGCTTTTCATGGGAGGAGAGTGACAGGTTATTAGGGACTGATTATGTGGTAGGAACAATGCACAGGAAAAGTTGGTCACTTTCTCCATTGGATGGCAATAACTGTTGTATGTATGATTAAAAAAAAGTTAGTCTTGGGGCTTCCCTGGTGGCGCGGTGGTTGAGAGTCCGCCTGCTGATGCAGGGGACACGGGTTCGTGACCCGTCCGGGAGGATCCCACGTGCCGCGGAGCGGCTGGGCCCGTGAGCCATGGCCGCTGAGCCTGCGCGTCCGGAACCTGTGCTCCACAACGGGAGAGGCCACAACAGTGAGAGGCCCACGTACCGCAAAAAAAAAGAAAAAAAAAAAAAAGTTAGTCTTATTTTTGGAAATTGAAGAGAGAGCAATTATTTTGAGCATCAAATTTAATCAGAACCAGAATAATATGTGTGTGTGTATGATTCACATTTAACTGCTGCCATTATCATTTGCTACTGTTGTATTCATAGAATTACATTCTGAATGTATCATGGGTCTCCTGTTTTAATTAATAAAATATAATCACTTTTGTCATAACCCTGGATGAATCATGTTTATTCCGTCAACACAGTTTTATCTCATGTCGGTGCTTTATAACAGCAGGTAAAATGCACCGTTAGGCTCTCAGGTTTGAAAGAATCTATAACAATTTCTTTCCAATATGGAATGAAACAACATACAGTTTGGGGGTTACATACTCATAATGTGTACTCTCCACACTCTATTCCAGAATATTCAGATGGCTATAATGCAAATCCCATAGCAGTGCATTTCAGACTGACTTCCTTCCATTAGTGTGCAAAAATTGAATCAAATTTAAATAAATTTAAAGATCTAATTGGCTTTATTGAATGATTGATACACTGGGCAGCATCCCACCTAGGGAATAAAGAGGTGCTCCAAGGAGCTGTACAGAGTGGGAAAGCACATGATGTTGAGCATCTTTTCATGTGCTTTTTGAATGTGTATCTATGATAGATGTTTGGTTTCTGCTTTCTATGAGTCTTCATATGGATATGGGACTCTCGCCACTTCCTGAACTTGGGTGACTGTTTCCTTTCCCAGGTTAGGGCGGTTTTCAGCTATTATCGCTGCAAATATTTTCTAAGGCGCTTCCTCTCTTCTTCTCCTTCTGGGACCTGTATAATACAAATATTAGTGCACTTGTTGTTGCCCCAGAAGTCTCTTCAAATGTCGTCCTTCTTTTATTCTTTTTTCTCTTCAGTGGTGATTTCCACTACTCTGTCTTCCAGCTCACTGATCCATTCTTTTGCCTCATTTAGCCTGTTATTGATTCTTCCTAGTGCATTTTTCATTTCAGTTACTGTATTATCCCATTCTGTTCAGTTGTTGTTTAGATTTTCAAAGTCTTTGTTAAATACTTCTCATTTCTCAGGCAGTGCATCCATTCTCCTCCCGAGTTCTTTTTGATCATTACTCTGAACATTTTTCCGGCCAGATTTCCTATCTCCACGTCACTTAGTTCTTCTTCTGGGGGTTTTGTCTTATTCCTCCGCCTGAAACATATTCCTCGGGTACCTCATTTTGTCTAAATTGCTATTTCTATTTTTATGTATGTGGTAGGTTAGTGACATTTCTCAACGTTGGAAAAGTGGCCCTCTGTAGGAGGTGTCCTTTGCATCCCTTTCATCACCGAAGGTCAGAGGCCAGCTGGTCCCGGGGTAGTGTCTGGCCTGTATTTGTGGATTCAGTTTGCAGGCTGTGAGACTGCAGTTTTCTTGCTTCTGGTGTCTGCACCCTGGTGGGTGAGGCTGGTCTAGAGGCTTCTCCCTGCCCCCTGTTGGTTGGACCTGGGTCTTGGCCCTTTGGCAGGCCAGGGTATGTCTAAGGGCATGCAGAGAGGTGGCAGTGGGCTCAGGAAGCCTTTAGGCTGCCCATTGGCTGATTGGTGGGGCTGTATCCCCTGCCAGTTTGTTGTTTTGCCTGAGGCGCCCCAGCGCCAGACCTATAGGTTCTTGGGTGGGGCGAGGTCTTGGTGCCAAGAAGTCAGCCTCCAGGAGAGCTCATGCAGATGAATGCTCACCGATGTTACTGCCGTCATTGTCTGTGTTCCCAGGGTGAGCCAACGCTTCCCCCCACCTTCCCAGGAGATCCTCCAAGATCAGCAGGCAGGGGCAGTTCTTGCCCAGGCTTCTGTCAGATTATTGCTTTTGCCCTTCATCTCTGTGTATGTGAGATTTTGTGTGTGTCTGTTAAGAGTGAAATCTCTCTTTTCCCCATTACTCTGAGCTCCTGCAATCAAGCCCCACTGGCCTTCAAAGGTAAATGTTCTGGGGGCTTCTCATCCCAGTGCCGGACCTCTGGGCTAGGGGGCGTGATGTGGGGCTCACGACTCTCACTCCTGTGTGAGAACCTCTGTAATATAATTATTCTCTAGTTTTTGGGTCACCTACCCAGGGGATATGGGGTTTGGGTATATCATGAGTCTGCCCTTCCTACCCATCTCATTGTGGTTCCTTCTTTATGTCTTTACTTGTTAAAGAGCTTTCCTGGTAGGTGCTAGTCTTTCATCAATGGTTGTACTGCAGTTAGTTGTGATTTTGGTGTGCTCGTGAGAAGGGGTGAGTTTAGGATCCTTCTACTTCGCCATCTTGGCTGCTATCACAGAAGAGTTTTTTCCTAAAGTCTCTGTCTGCCTTTATGACAGTACCACACTGTTTCGATTAGTGTAGGTTTGGAATAATTTTCGAAACAAGGAAGTGTGAGACCTCTGTTCTTTTCAAACTTGTTTTTACTATTCATTGTCTCTTGACATTCCATAGGAATCACAGAATGGATTTACCTGTTTTTTCAGGAAAACCCTATTGGGATTTCACTAGGGAATGAATGATTTGAATCTGTTAATCACTTTGGGTAGTACTGACATCTTGACAATATTGACTTTCAATCCATGAACATGGGATATGTTTCCATTTATTTTTGTCTTCTGTAAAATTTTCAGCAGTCTATAGTTTGCAGTGTACAAATCTTTCTCTTCTTTTATAATGTCATGTCTAAATATTTTTTGATTCTCTTATAAATGGAATTGTTTTCTCAATTTGTTTTGATCATTTTTAATTTTTAGAAACCCAATTGAGTTTTGCATGATGATCTTAAATCTTATAAGGTTTTTGAACTCTTTCATTATTTCTAGAAGGTTTTTTTTTTTTTTACTTTCAGAATCTTCAGGGTTTTCTACCTATTAGATCATGTTACCTGTGTACAGAGATGATTTTGCTTCCTCTTGCTACTGGGATATCTATCATCTCATTTTATGCCTATGTGTTCTTGGTAGGACTTTCAATTATATGTTTTTAGAAATAGCAGGTAGGCTTGTCTTGTTCCTGATCTTGGAGGAAAAGCTTCCATTCTTTCACCATTGAGGATGGTGAAAGCTCTAAAGAAAGACTGCGTGGAAGGACAGTTTTCAGCATACCTGTGTGTAAGGTTTTCAAGGCAAAAGGAGGGAGGGGAGGGGAGTGTCTGTGATCCCAGCTTTCCTATAAGGTCTCAGCTGTGCAGACTCTTTGGCACACATTGTGACTATTCTGTACGTGCCTGCAAAACGAGTTTCTATATCACGGTCTTGTGATTCTGTAACTTCTTTCAGGAAGAGAGTAAAAGCAATAGTTGTGACGTTTTATTATTTACCTAGAGCCAGATGTGATGCGTTAAGAATTCCAGTCCTCAGTTGACCCTCTGGGTGTCATCAATTTTTAAGGCTTCTTGGGGCAACTTGTTGAAGCCACAGTTTGGGGTTGTAAATCAAGGTATCAGTTTAAGCTACCAATCGTGGGAAAGATACATGTTCGGCTTGCTTTTCCTTTGTTTCTGCATTCCCTCCTTCCCCTAATCGGTAACTGCTTGAATCTGCTCTTTGGATCTCAGGGAAGGTCTAGGAAACTAAAGCCTTCTTCTATAAACAGGAAACAGGGGACACAGAAAGGTTTTTGTAACCCGGAAGGCCCCCCAGGTTCCCTTTGATATCAATCCTGCCTTTTCTTTGACATTCATCAATCTTGAGGGGAACAGGTATTGGATAAGAATGGGAAAATGTTGCACAGACAGGTTAATCAAACTCGACAGAAGAACTCAGGTTTAGGGGGACTCAGTTTCAAAATCATGGTCTCTTACTCTTCTTTACTATTGATTTGATTTTTTTTGTATCTCTGTTTGGGTACAGAAGAAAGTCATCCATCGCCTATGATCGCCCTTTTTTGGTTTTTCCTTCTGTTTTCTGCCAAGAACATTCTTGCACAATCTCCTGAAATATTGTTTTTTTTGTTTTTGCTTCATTGGGTCTTTGTTGCTGCACATGGGCTTTCTCCAGTTGCGGCAAGCGGGGGTTATTGTTTGTTGCGGTGCGCGGGCTTCTCATTGCGGTGGCTTCTCTTGTTGCGGAGCATGGGCTGTAGGCGCGCGGGCTCAGTAGTTGTGGCTCTGCGGCGTGTGGGATCTTCCCGGACCAGGGATGGAACCCGTGCCCTCTGCATTGGCAGGCGTATTCTTAACCACTGTGCCAAAATCCTGTATGTTTTTCTTGGATATAAACATGACAGTGGAACTTGTGGTACTTGTGGTATAATCAGTACAACACATTATAGAGCACATTTGTAATCCTGCTTTCTCCTTACAACATCACACTCTCTCCCTTTTTAGATCTTTTTCGTTTCTGTTTCATACCCATAGTATAATTTCCATAGTGAAAAATGGGATGGTATCATGTTAATTCCTAAACCAATTCTTGTTTTCTTTTAAAATTAGTATTTCAGTTGCCATCGTACACTTATTTTCACACAGATGTGCAGTCACAAGCTGTGCTCCCACATATGCATACACCCTGTGCTCCACTCATGCCCTTTCTCATTCCTGATCACTTCTCAGACGGAACCTCGATGTGAATGGAAAGTTATTTATTTGCATATTTAATTTGTTGTGTTGATCACCCCCATTTCCAGAGCACTTTTTCACCCATGCCTCCACCTTCCACGTTAGTCACATTATAGAAACAATCCCTCTTTATCCATTGAACAACTTTATCCGGACAGCCGTGCAGCTGTGATGACTCGGAAACCACTTCCAGGAGGGATGGCTGAATGGCTTCGTTACACAGCTCACTTCTTACATCTCCCTTGACGTTTTCTGTCTAAACGTCAGAAATTCGTTGTATTATTCGTTGTATTATTTTGGTATTCGTTGTATTATTTTGTAATCTGTCCTGTTTAAGTTTTGGCCGATGGCCGGTCACATTGAAGTTTTCTGTCTGTAGGTCCTGGTTCTTACACTACTTTGTGTGTCGGTTGGGTTAATGTACATAAACCTGTGTGCATCTCCTACCCTGATTTGAAAAATCGTGTTAATTTACCTCAAGCCTTTAAAAACAAGTTAGTGCTGTTAGATGGCTTAGAATATTGCATGTTTTGTAGTAAATACTCAAGTTACTTTTTTAGAAATAGGTATGTTAGTATTCTGTCATGGTTTTCATGATACACCTTTGTCTGCATTATATCCTGTTTGCTTTTCGTTTGTACTTCGTTCTCAACAACATTGTATCTGATCCCAGTTAATGAATATAGAATGTGCTGTTTATTCCATATATTTTGGTAACCATTAAGCTAGATAACTAAGGGTACTGCATAGGTAGGGATTGCTCTACTTACTGGCTGTTAGAGAACTGGAGAAAATTAATATTTTATATATTAATTTATAAGTGGAATTTACAGATGATGGTCTTTCAGCGTGTCTTATGCAAAACAACTGACATACTACTTGTTAAAGTTATAAAATGCCTTTTCTTTATAGGTATGTAGTTTTACAGCAGATACTTAGAAAACTATATTGTTTTGTTAAAAATTGTTTTATCAAATTCTTCATTTCTCTGTATTTGTTTTACAGCCTATTAGTTAGATTGGATATGCTTGTTTTGGCTTATTTAGCATTACAATTTATGTCATCTGTTCTTTTTTTTCTTTAACATCTTTATCGGAGTATAACTGCTTTACAGTGTTGTGTTAGTTTCTGCCGTATAACAAAGTGAATCAGCTATACATATACATATGTCCCCATATCTCCTCCCTCTTGCGTCTCCCTCCCACCCTCCCTATCCCATCCCTCTAGGTGAACACAAAGCACCGAGCTGGTCTCCCTGTGCTATGCGGCTGCTTCCCACTAGCTAGCTATTTTACATTTGGTGTGTATATATGTCCATGATACTCTCTCACTTCATCCCAGCTTACCCTTCCCCCTTCCTGTGTCCTCAAGTCCATTCTCTACGTCTGCATCTTTATTCCTGTCCTGGCCCTAGGTTCATCAGAACCTTTTTTTTTTCCTTTTTTAGATTCCATATATATGTGTTAGCATACAGTATTTGTTTTTCTCTTCACTTCATTCTGTATGACAGACTCTAGGTCCATCCACCTCACTACAGATAACTCAGTTTCGGTTCTTTTTATGGCTGAGTAATATTCCATTGTATATATGTGCCACATCTTCTTTATCCTATGTCATCTGTTCTTTTGCATTTATTTATTTACAGTAAGTATTCAGAAT
The DNA here is from genome assembly GCF_964374135.1 of Grampus griseus. Taxonomy (NCBI): domain Eukaryota; kingdom Metazoa; phylum Chordata; class Mammalia; order Artiodactyla; family Delphinidae; genus Grampus; species Grampus griseus. The sequence continues at coordinate 5,185,454 of NC_139013.1, forward strand.
ACACCTATAGTATAATATATTTTTTTCTTCTCAATTATGAGACAACAGTCTATTTAGTGCTAATTGGTATGTAAATATCATTCTTTTAATTCATGTTCCCAGTGATTAAAATGTCATCACAGTGTTTCTCAACTGTAGGTCACATTCATTCAAAAGACATGCAGTCAAATAGCGAGTGTTCTGGATAATGAAGCGGGGGTGGAAAAGAGGTCGAATCCCCAGAGGTGAGGGCCTCGTGGGTGTGCGCTGACGGGGCCCTGGTACCTGGTGGGGGCGTGTGCAGCCAAAGCCTGTGGTCACTGGCTCGGGAACCTGGAAACCCATCCCTCCCAGCTCTCAGCCCACCGCATCCTCAGGAGAGCAGGCTCGGGGCTCCCGGCGCATGTGGCCGGCAGAGGCCAGCCTGCTGCTGCTCCCCCCGGGAGAGGGGTACCCAGCCTCGGGGTCAGTGCCCCACCGGACACAAGTGCCCGCTCCACCATCCACCCCTAAGGACACCTTCCGTGGGTTCAGCTCTTCTGCGAGGGGAACAGAGCACCAGGCACACAGCAGGCATCCAGTAGCTGCTCACTACGAGGGCGGCCCTCCTTGAGGACAGCACAGGTGACCAGCGAGGGCTCCCTGTGCTCACGGGCCACCGTCCACAGCCTTGCGGAGGACACCGTGGGGTTTCTCTCCTCACTCCCCAGTTTTCACTCTTTTCCATGGACTTCCCTCCTGTGGAAACCTGCCAGTTCTCCTGCTTTTAACCCTCTGCCTGTAGAGATGGAGAGGTACTGTGATGGGCCAGCTTGAACTCCCTGAACTGGGATTCTGTGAAGAACGCGTTTCCATAACTAGGTCGACTCCAAGACGGCTTGGTGCAAGTCAGCGATGGAACGTTCAGCTTGATAAAGCTGCAGGTCGGAAGGGCACTGACAGAAAAATCTTCATGTTAATCTTCCACCCAACTCTTTAAACTGATAATGACAGAACTGTTCCTATAATCATTTTTACCTCAGGGAAATCCAGGAAAATACACATGATTTTGAGTGTCATTAGATAGATGATGAAATTACAAAGGAATGTCTATGACCCATAGTGGAAATCTCACTGATGGAAGAGATCAACATGGTAGGAGGGATCAAGCAGGAATCAAGCCCATTGGAAATAGGCTTGGATTTAACATTTTGGATAAACTGCAGGTATTTCTTACTGATGGGATAATTTCTGAATGTGAAGAAGTTGAGAGGTCTGTCAACAGTAGTTCCTCATTTACTCCACTTCAAAGAATTCCTCCTCGTGTCCAAACCGACGTTTCAAACACATATGGCAATTATTTCATGCCTCCTTCAGTGATGACACAAGACCACATCGAAAGACCTTACAAGTGTAATGAGTGTAGGAAAACCTTTCTTAAGGACTTACTCCTCACTGGACATCAGATAATCCGTACAAGAGAGAAATTATATAAATGTGATGTATGCGACAAATTCTTTGTTCGAAATTCACAGCTTGTACGTCGTCAGAAAATTCACGGAGAGTCATGGTACAAATGTAACGTGTGGCAAAACCTTTAATGATAGAGCCACTCTTGGAAGACATCAGCTAATCCACCCAGGAGCCAAATTATATACATGTGATGTATGTGGTAAAATCTTTGGTCAAAACTCACAGCTTGGAATATTCATGCTGGAAAGAGAAGTTACAAATGTAATGACAGCTCAAACGTCAGTAGACATCAGAAAATTCAGACAGGAAAGAAAGTGTATAAATGTGATGTATGTGGCAGAGCCTTTAGCCGAAATTCATACCTTGCCAATCAACGGGGAGTTCATACCGGACAGAAACCGTACAAATGTAATGAGTGTGGTAGATTCTTCAGTGCGCCGTCTAGCCTAACTTAGCATCAGAGGATCCGTACTACTGAGAGCCCTTAAAAATATAATGAAGTTGGCGATGCTTTTAGCATGGCTTGATAGCTTAGGCTTCATGAGAAAATTTATGCTGGATAGAAGCCAGATAAATGTATTTAGTATAGTCAGGTCTTTAGAAGATGAATTCATTGTGGAAAGAATCCTCACAAATGCCATGAATGTGAAAAAGCTATCCTCGTGGATCACGTCTCACCAATAATCAGGACTTCCACACCCGTCAGAGCACTGCAGATGTGCTGAATTTAGCAAAGCTTCTTCGTTGTGCCTTAAACTCAGGGATCACCAAATACTTCATACTTAAAAATGCACACCACAACACCCTCATGTAGAACGCTTTTTTTTTTTAAAAACATCTTTATTGGGGTATAATTGCTTTACAATGGTGTGTTAGTTTCTGCTCTACAACAAAGTGAATCAGCTATACATACACATGTGTTCCCACATCCCCTCCCTCTTGCGTCTCGCCCACTCCCACCCTCCCTATCCCACCCCTCCAGGCAGCCACAAAGCACCGAGCTGATATCCCCGTGCTATGCGGCCGCTTCCCACTAGCTGTCTACCTTACGTTTGTTAGTGTATATATGTCCATGCCTCTCTCTCCCTTTGTTACAGCTCACCCTTTCCCTTCCCCATATCCTCAAGTCCGTTCTCCAGTATGTCTGTGTCTTTATTCCTGTCTTACCCCTAGGTTAGTCATGGTTTTTCTTAAATTTCATATATATGTTTTAGCATACAGTATTTGTTTTTCTCTTTCTGACTTACTTCACTCTGTATGACAGACTCTAGGTCTATCCACCTCATTACAAATAGCTCAATTTCGTTTCTTTTTATGGCTGAGTAATACTCCATTGTATATATGTGCCACATCTTCTTTCTCCATTCATCCGATGATGGACACTTAGGTTGTTTCCATCTCCGGGCTATAGTAAGTAGAGCTGCAATGAACATTTTGGTACATGACTCTTTTTGAATTTTGGTTTTCTCAGGGTATATGCCCAGTAGTGCGATTTCTGGGTCATATGGTAGTTCTATTTGTAGTTTTTTAAGGAACCTCCATACTGTTCTCCATAGTGGCTGAACCACTTCACATTCCCACCAGCAGTGCAAGAGTGTTCCCTTTTCTCCACACCCTCTCCAGCATTTATTGTTTCTAGATTTTTTGATGATGGCCATTCTGACTGGTGTGAGATGATATCTCATTGTAGTTTTGATTTGCATTTCTCTAATGATTAATGATGTTGAGCATCCTTTCATGTGTTTGTTGGCAGTCAGTATATCTTCTTTGGAGAAATGTCTATTTAGGCCTTCTGCCCATTTTTGGATTGGGTTGTTTGTTTTTTTGTTATTGAACTGCATGAGCTGCTTGTAAATTTTGGAAATTAATCCTTTGTCAGTTGCTTCATTTGCAAATATTTTCTCCCATTCTGAGGGTTGTCTTTTGGTCTTGTTTATGGTTTCCTTTGCTGTGCAAAAGCTTTGAAGTTTCATTAGGTCCCATTTGTTTATTTTTGTTTTTATTTCCATTTCTCTAGGAGGTGGGTCAAAAAGGATCTTGCTGTGATTTATGTCATAGAGTGTTCTGCCTATGTTTTCCTCTAAGAGTTTGATGGTTTCTGGCCTTACATTTAGGTCTTTAATCCATTTTGAGCTTATTTTTGTGTATGGTGTTAGGGAGTGATCTAATCTCATACTTTTACATGTACCTGTCTAGTTTTCCCAGCACCACTTATTGAAGAGGCTGTCCTTTTTCCACTGTACATTCCTTCCTCTATCAAAGATAAGGTGACCATATGTGCGTGGGTTTATTTCTGGGCTTTCTATCCTGTTCCATTGATCTATCTTTCTGTTTTTGTGCCAGTACCATACTGTCTTGATTACTGTAGCTTTGTAGTATAGTCTGAAGTCAGGAAGCCTGATTCCTCCAGCTCTGTTTTTCGTTCTCAAGATTGCTTTGGCTATTCGTGGTCTTTTGTGTTTCCATACAAATTGTGAAATTTTTTGTTCTAGTTCTGTGAAAAATGCCAGTGGTAGTTTGATAGGGATTGCATTGAATCTGTAGATTGCTTTGGGTAGTAGAGTCATTTTCACAATGTTGATTCTTCCAATCCAAGAACATGGTATATCTCTCCATCTATTTGTATCATCTTTAATTTCTTTCATCAGTGTCTTATAATTTTCTGCATACAGGTCTTTTGTCTCCTTAGGTAGGTTTATTCCTAGATATTTTAATCTTTTTGTTGCAGTGGTAACAAAAGAAATTATATAAATGTGATGGGAGTGTAAATGGGAGTGTTTTCTTGATTTCACTTTCAGATTTTTCATCATTAGTGTATAGGAATGCAAGAGATTTCTGTGCATTAATTTTGTACCCTGAAACTTTACCAAATTCGTTGATTAGCTCTAGTAGTTTTCTGGTAGCATCTTTAGGATTCTCTATGTATAGTATCATGTCGTCTGCAAACGGTGACATCTTTACTTCTTTTCCGATTTGGATTCCTTTTATTTCCTTTTCTTCTCTGATTGCTGTCGCTAAAACTTCCAAAACTATATTGAATAAGAGTGGTGAGGGTGGGCAACCTTGTCTTGTTCCTGATCTTAGTGGAAATGCTTTCAGTTTTTCATCATTGAGGATGATGTTGGCTGTGGGTTTGTCATATATGGCCTTTATTATGTTGAGGAAAGTTCCCTCTATGCCTACTTTCTGCAGGGTTTTTATCATAAATGGGTGTTGAATTTTGTCAAAAGTTTTCTCTGCATCTATTGAGATGATCATATGGTTTTTCTCCTTCAATTTGTTAATATGGTTTATCACATTGATAGATTTGCGTATATTGAAGAATCCTTGCATTCCTGGAATAAACCCCACTTGATCATGGTGTATGATCCTTTTAATGTGCTGTTGGATTCTGTTTGCTAGTATTTTGTTGAGGATTTTTGCATCTATGTTCATCAGTGATATTGGCCTGTAGTTTTCTTTCTTTGTGACATCCTTGTCTGGTTTTGGTATCAAGGTGATGGTGGCCTCATAGAATGAATTTGGGAGTGTTCCTCCCTCTGCTATATTTTGGGAGAGTTTGAGAAGGATAGGTGTTAGCTCTTCTCTAAATGTTTGATAGAATTCGCCTGTGAAGCCATCTGGTCCTGGGCTTTTGTTTGTTGCAAGATTTTTAATCACAGTTTCAATTTCAGTGCTTGTGATTGGTCTGTTCATACTTTCTATTTCTTCCTGATTCAGTCTTGGCAGGTTGTGCATTTCTAAGAATTTGTCCATTTCTTCCAGGTTGCCCATTTTATTGGCATAGAGTTGCTTGTAGTAATCTCTCGTGATCTTTTTTATTTCTGCAGTGTCAGTTGTTACTTCTCCTTTTTCATTTATAATTTTATTGATTTGAGTCTTCTCCCTTTTTTCTTGATGAGTCTGGCTAATGGTTTATCTATTTTGTTTATCTTCTCAAATAACCGGCTTTTAGTTTTATTGATCTTGGCTATTGTTTCCTTCATTTCCTTTTCATTTATTTCTGATCTGATTTTTATGATTTCTTTCCTTCTGCTAACTTTGGGGTTTTTTTGTTCTTCTTTCTCTAATTGCTTTAGGTGCAAGGTTAGGTTGTTTATTCGAGATGTTTCCTGTTTCTTAAAGTGGGCTTGTATTGCTATAAACTTCCCTCTTAGAACTGCTTTGGCTGCATCCCATAGGTTTTGGGTCGTCTTGTCTCCATTGTCCATTTGTTTCTAGGTATTTTTAATTTCCTCTTTGATTTCTTCAGTGATCACTTCGTTATTAAGTAGTGTATTGTTTAGCCTCCATGTGTTTGTATTTTTTACAGATCTTTTCCTGTAATTGATATCTAGTCTCATGGCATTGTGGTTGGAAAAGATACTCGATACAATTTCAGTTTTCTTAAATTGTGACCCAAGATATGATCTATCCTGGAGAATGTTCCATGAGCACTTGAGAAAAATGTGTATTCTGTTGTTTTTGGATGGAGTGTCCTATAAATATCAATTAAATCCATCTTGTTTAATGTATCATTTAAAGCTTGTGTTTCCTTATTTATTTTCATTTTGGATGATCTGTCCATTGGTGAAAGTGGGGTGTTCAAGTCCCCTACTATGAATGTGTTACTGTCAATTTCCCCTTTTTTGGCTGTTAGTATTTGCCTTATGTATTGAGGTGCTCCTATGTTGGGTGCATAGATATTTACAATTGTTATATCTTCTTCTTGGATCGATCCTTTGATCATTATGTAGTGTCCTTCTCTGTCTCTTCTAATAGTCTTTATTTTAAAGTCTATTTTGTCTGATATGAGAATTGCTACTCCAGCTTTCTTTTGGTTTCCATTTGCATGGAATATCTTTTTCCATCCCCTTACTTTCAGTCTGTATGTGTCTCTAGGTCTGAAGTGGGTCTCTTGTAGACAGCATATATATGGGTCTTGTTTTTGTATCCATTCAGGCAATGTGTGTCTTTTGGTGGGAGCATTTAGTCCATTTACGTTTAAGGTAATTATCGATATGTATGTTCCTATTCCCATTTTCTAAATTGTTTGGGGTTCGTTATTATAGGTCTTTTTCTTCTCTTGTGTTTCTTGCCTAGAGAAGTTCCTTTAGCATTTGTTGTAAAGCTGGTTTGGTGGTGCTGAACTCTCTCAGCTTTTGCTTGTCTGTAAAGGTTTTAATTTCTCCATCAAATTGGAATGAGATCCTTGCTGGGTAGAGTAATCTTGGTTGCAGGTTTTTCTCCTTCATCACTTTCAGTATGTCCTGCCACTCCCTTGTGGCTTGCAGAGTTTCTGCTGAGAGATCAGCTGTTAACCTTATGGGGATTCCCTTGTGTGTTATTTGTTGTTTTTCCCTTGCTGCTTTTAATATGCTTTCTTTGTTTTTAATTTTTGACAGTTTGATTAATATGTGTCTTGGCGTATTTCTCCTTGTATTTATCCTGTATGGGACTCTCTGTGCTTCCTGGACTTGATTAACTATTTCCTTTCCCATATTAGGGAAGTTTTCAACTATAATCTCTTCAAATATTTTCTCAGTCCCTTTCTTTTTCTCTTTTTCTTCTGGAACCCCTATAATTCGAATGTTGGTGCGTTTAATGTTGTCCCAGAGGTCTCTGAGACTGTCCTCAGTTCTTGTTATTCTTTTTTCTTTATTCTGCTCTGCAGTAGTTATTTCCACTATTTTATCTTCCAGGTCACTTATCCGTTCTTCTGCCTCAGTTATTCTGCTATTGATCCCATCTAGAGTATTTTTCATTTCATTCATTGTGTTGTTCATCATCGTTTGTTTCATCTTTAGTTCTTCTAGGTCCTTGTTAAATGTTTCTTGCATTTTGTCTATTTCCAAGATTTTGGATCATCTTTACTATCATTATTCTGAATTCTTTTTCAGGTAGACTGCCTATTTCCTCTTCATTTGTTAGGTCTGGTGTGTTTTTATCTTGCTCCTTCATCTGCTGTGTGTTTCTCTGTCTTCTCATTTTGCTTATCTTACTGTGTTTGGGGTCTCCTTTTTGCAGGCTGCAGGTTCGTAGTTCCCATTGTTTTTGATGTCTGTCCCCAGTGGCTAAGGTTGGTTCAGTGGCTTGTGTAGGCTTTCTGGTGGAGGGGACTAGTGCCTGTGTTCTGGTGGATGACGCTGGATCTTGTCTCTCTGGTGGGCACGTCCACGTCTGGTGGTGTGTTTTGGGTGTCTGTGGACTTACTATGATTTTAGGCAGCCTCTCTGCTAATGGGTGGGGTTGTGTTCCTGTCTTGCTAGTTGTTTGGCATAGGGTGTCCAGCACTGTAGCTTGCTGGTCGTTGAGTGAAGCTGGGTGCTGGTGTTGAGATGGAGATCTCTGGGAGATTTTTGCCATTTGATATTATGTGGAGCTGGGAGGTCTCTTGTTGACCAGGGCCCTGAAGTTGGCTCTCCCACCTCAGAGGCACAGCACTGACCCCTGGCTGCAGCACCAAGAGCCTTTCATCCACATGGCTCAGCATAAAAGGGAGAAAAAGTAGAGAGAAAGAATTAGTAGAAGTAGGAAGGAAGGAAGGAAGAAGGAAAGGAAAGGAGGGAGGGAGGAAGGAAGGAAGGAGGGAAGGAAAAAAGAAGATACAGTAAAATAAAGTAAAATATAATAAAGTTATTAAATTAAAAAAATAACTATTTAGGAAAAAAAGGGACGGATAGAACCTTAGGACAAATGGTGGAAGCAAAGCTATACAGACAAAATCTCACACAGAAGCATACACATACACCCTCACAAAAAGAGGAAAAGGGGAAAAATTCATAGATCTTGCTCCCAAAGTCCACCTCCTTAATTTGGGATGATTCGTTGTCTCTTCAGGTATTCCACAGATGCAGGTACATCAAGTTGACTGTGGAGCTTTAATCCGCTGCTCCTGAGGCTGCTGGGAGAGATTTCCCTTTCTCTTCTTTGTTCACAGCTCCCAGGGGCTCAGCTTTGGATTTAGCCCCACCTCTGCGTGTAGGTCGCCTGAGGGCGTCTGTTCTTCGCTCAGACAGGACGGGGTTAAAGGAGCCGCTGATTCGCGGGCTTTGGCTCACTCAGGCGGGGGGGTGGGGGGCACGGAGGGAGGGGCGGGGCTGCGGCGGCAGAGGCCGGCGAGACGTTGCACCATCCTGAGGCGCGCCGTGCGTTCTCCCGGGGAAGTCGTCCCTGGATCCCGGGACCCTGGCAGTGGCGGGCTGCACAGGCTCCCTGGAAGGGGGTGTGGAGAGTGACCTGTGCTTGCACACAGGCCCCTTGCTGGCGGCAGCAGCAGCCTTAGCGTCTCCCGCTCGTGTCTGGGGTCCCCGCTTTTAGCTGCGGCTCGCGCCCGTCTCTGGGGTCCGCGCTTTTAGCCGCGGCTCGCGACCGTCTCTGGAGTTCCTTTAAGCAGCGCTCTTAATCCCCTGTCCTCGCGCACCAGGAAACAAAGAGGGAAGAAAAAGTCTCTTGCCTCTTCAGCAGGTCCAGACTTTTCCCCGGACTCCCTCCCGGCCAGCCGTGGTGCACTAACCCCTTCAGGCTGTGTTCATGCAGCCAACCCCAGTCCTCTCCCTGCGCTCCGACCGAAGCCCGAGCCTCCGCTCCCAGCCCCCGCCCGCCCCGGCGGGTGAGCAGACAAGCCTCTCGGGCTGGTGAGTGTTGGTCGGCACCGATCCTCTGTGCGGGAATCTCTCCGCTTTGCCCTCTGCACCCCTGTTGCTGTGCTGTCCTCCGCGGCTCCAAAGCTCCCCCCTCCTCCGCCTCCCGCAGTCTCCGCCCGCGAAGGGGCTTCCTAGTGTGTGGAAACCTTTCCTCCTTCACAGCTCCCTCCCACTGGTGCAGGTCCCGTCCCTATTCTTTTGTCTCTGTTTTTTCTTTTGCCCTACCCCGGTATGTGGGGAATTTCTTGCCTTTTGGGAGGTCTGAGGTCTTCTGCCAGCATTCAGTAGGTGTTCTGTAGGAGTTGCTCCACGTGTAGATGTATTTCTGGTGTATCTGTGGGGAGGAAGGTGATCTCTGCGTCTTACTCTTCCTCCATCTTCCCCTCCGCCCCTGTAGAACGCTTTTGACACTTTTGGTCACCAATGTGTGGGGATTTTTCTCACAAGTAATTCCTGGGACACCAGCTGGGTGTCCCACAATTCAACTCAGCTGAGACAGTGTCTGCACTGAGATTGCATGAGGTCCTATAGATCTCACAGGACTGACCTCCCTCTCAACACACTTCAGATGGCAGGCACAAATCGGGGTTATCACCCGTGCTGCTCACGAATACGCTACAGATCCTAAGTTTCAGCAACGCCCTCTGTCACCCTCTGTAAGCCAGGAGAAATGAATCTGCACATGAAGTCACGTACTCATATGCATCAATGTCTGGTATGTATTTTTGAACAAGTGAAGTTTGCATCTGATCACTGGAGTCTGTGGATCCCCTCTGCATCTGTTTCTATTTCTGTTCTTTTTATCTCTTGGTCCTATTTGTTGTGACATCGTTTTTGTTATTTTAGTTGAGTGCTGGGTATTATATATGCAGAACCGTAGACGCAGACCCAGGGTACGGACAGGCTCTCAGTTTAGTCAGGGAATGAGTGACTGGAGGCTGGGAGTCCTTGTAAGCCTCAGTCTTACCTGCCTTCACCCACCTTCCCCCCCACCCCAGGGTGGAGCCCTCCAGGGTCTCCGTCTGGAAGCTTCCCAGGGCCCCTCCTCCTTGGCAGGTCCTCAGCACCATGAGGTTTTACTGCAGCTCAGCTGCTCAGCCCGTTTGTGCAGAGTGTTGGGCTCATTTTCTGTGCCTTCCTTTTCTTGGGGAGCTTGGTCCCTAAAGTCCTGGCTGACTTGTCAGGCCTGCACTCGAATTTTTGTCTTCCCAGCCCCATGGAACTGTCCAGATCTCTGTTAGCCAGGGCTCTCTGCTTGACTTTTTACTGCATTTTCTTCCCAGAGTCAGATGCCCCGAGTGAAGGAGTGGCCCTCTCAGTCTCCCGCTCCCTCACTGGCTTTCCCTTTTGTCTGGAATCTTGGACCCTTCGGTTGCGGATGCCTCAGTACCTCTTTGACGCCTTCAGACATCCGTTAAAAACATATTTAGCTTTTCTAGTTCTTGGTGGGCTGACCTACAGGCTGCTCACGTATAGAACTGGAAGTGGGGGAAAAACTGGTGTTCTCTCCATCTGAAGCAATACGTAATAGTCATTGTAGATATGTCGATCATTTTTATTTAATATGGGAGAAAGCAAGAACCACTGGTCCTTGTTCAGTCCCCACTATTCCGTTTCTAATCAGAATCCCCAGGTTGCCCATGCTATTGGCCACTTGAACTTGGAAAGAGGATGGAGCAAGTGGCCCACTCTGCCCAGAGACAGAGGACCTGTGCTGCGGCTCCTCTCGTGGCCGCTGTGCCGTTTTCCCAGGCCCGCACTGGTCTCCCCTCGTCCCCTTGCCCTGTGCCAGCCCAGGGCAGGCTTCGTGATGACGGGCGGTGGCTGAGGAGGTGGGAGGGGTTACGTGGCCTTTATTCTGTGAACTGATCCCATGTGGGTTTTCTCTTTAAGTGCTTAAAAAAATGACTGCTTTTAGTCATCCCTCCAATTTCATTTTAAAGGTGAAAATGAAGATTTTATTCTTGAAGTTGAGTGCAGTGATTTTAGTCTTTTTGAAAGCAACAGTTGAGATTTGAGAAAGACATTTCAGAGAACTCCAGTGTATAAGGCCGAGAAAAGAGAGTGTGTTCAGGTTGAATTGTGGGCGGGACCCCAAATTGTGCCTCTGTGTCTCCCGGAGTCTGCTAATTCCTGAGATGGGTGGGTACAGGACTCCAAACACCCGAAGGACTAAGGTCCTAAAATCACAACTTAGTCTGCCTGAGATGGGTGGATATAGGACTCCAAACACCTGAAGGACTAAGGTCCTAAAATCACAACTTAGTCTGCCTGTGTCAGGAGTGTTGGTTGTCACAGCAGAGGTTTGGGTGGAGCCAGGAGCAGTGTAGCCTGTGCAGGGGGGATCAGAGAGCAAGGAGGGTGAGGGGGTGGGGGATGGCGTGGGGACACAGGAAGGGGCGACACCGGGCGGGGTCTGAGGGGCCGTGGCTGTCGCACTCAGGGCAGGGATGCTCCTGAACATCTACACAGCACCCACGACACAGCCGGGGTTGAGAGGCTCTGGTGTGAGGAATCCCCAGCCTGTCTCAAGAACGGCTGAGTTCACAGCAGGGTCCAGCACTCCACTGTGGGTTCATTTCAGTGCCCTTAACAAGGTTGGAGCCAGCACTTCCTGAGCTTGAGTGAGTCAGTTAGGCAGAACTGACCTCAGAATCAGTGAGGTAGAATTAGCTCAGTGACTCCTCACCCGGGGTAGATTCTAGGGATGCCCTTGAGTTTAGGTGGGGCCCTTCCCATAGCCTCACTGGTGTCGTTTTTAGTAGGAGGAGGTGGCAAACCCCTCTTAGTTCTAGTGCATTTGTTTTCTGAAACAGTTAATACTCTTCAGTAGCTTCGTGTTGTTAATTTGCTAAAAATTTTGTTCCGTTTTTAAAAAATTAACTTGTTTTATCTGTATGGCTGAGTCGGGTCTTAGTTGTGGCACGTGGGATCTTGAGGCATGCGGGCTTTTTCGTTGAGGTGTGCGGGCTTCTCTCTAGCTGCCGCATGCGGGTTTTCTCTTCTCTAGTTGCGGCGTGCGAGTGCAGTAGTTGTGGCGCGCGGGATTAGTTTCCCCACAGCATGTGGGATCTTAGCTCCCGGACCAGGTATCCAACCCGCGCCCCCTGCATCGTCAGGCGGATGTTTACCACGGGACCAGCAGGGAAGTCCCTCTTCGGTGCTTTCAAACAGTAACCTTTCCAAGCAGCGTTTGCGCGCTCTTCCCCACACACTCATCCTGTCGTCGTCTTGGAAGTCGTCGTCCCACCGCACCCCTTCTCTGCCCCGTTGATGGTGGCCTGAGCCGAGCCCTTCCGTTTCCATGGAGCCCCTTGTGACTGGGTCGGTTCCGGGCTTCCGGGAGACAGTGGCAGAGGCGGAGCCATGGCGCCATTTCCTCTGGAGATGGCAGTGATGGCGGCGGTCGCGGTGACGGGAGGTGGTGAGGTGCCCGGCAGTGAAGCAGCAGCCACTGCCGTGTGCGAGGTGCTGCACCCGTCCCCGAGGGTGGGTGGTGGAAGGGGCCACCTGTGGTCGCATTTCCGGCGCCGCGACCGCAGGGCCAAGGCCATGGCGAGGAAGAACTTGGCCTCGGCTCAAGTCACGGAAGTGGGGCGAGCGCCCCCGGCCCCTGGAGCACAGCGAAGAGTGCAGGGAGGTGAGGGCGGCGGGGTTTGTTTCGTCTTGTAAGTACGGCTGCGAGCCCAGGGCGTTGTGGCCTCAGTGGGGAAGGATTGACACCATCTGGTCGGACGTGGCAGCAGGTCCTGCGGGCGCTGCGTGGAGGACAGGTGGGGGCGGGGCAAGAGGGATTGGTGGAAACCACTGATGGAGGAGTCGCTCGGCGTACATGGGTTGAGCTCTTGGGGCAAAAATTTTAACCCCCTCAACGTCACCCATCTTACGAAGCCCAGAGCAATGTATATAATACTTTAATTAAGTGTACATACTGCTTATGTGTATAATGTATGTACCCTAACATCTTCAGATATTTGCTGAGCACCTGTTCTGTGTCAGGCACTGTTCTACTCACTATGTAGGAAGGGTTACGTGGCCCAAGATCTCTTTGTGCAGAGAGAAACAGAATGAAAGACTAGGTGAGTTCAGTTTGAGAAAGTTCAGTGCGTGGATAGAACTGCTGCAGAAGCAGTGGCCGATGCTGGGTGTGTCAGCATGGGAGGACTGGGCGTGGCAGCTTTCCTTGCGTTTCCATGATCCTCTGCCCTCCCCACTCTACTGTTCGGCTCACACACCCTCGCCTGGCACACCTCCTTTTGGGTGGACTTTGGGACTTTGAATTCAACACGGGCCCAAACTATCTTTTCCTCACCATCTATTGGTCCTCCTGAGGTTGGTACAGTTTTGTACCTGGTCAGGTGGTCAGAAACCGAGGAGACAGCTTTGCCTCACCCTCCTAGTCTCCAGGCCCTGTAGGAGGCACCTTTCCTGTGTCTTGGAGGCCGAGTTTGAGGCCCACTGGTGAGATCTGGACCCTCTTCCATCAGGTTGACTCAAGGAGGGGTTGACCCCAGCGGCCTCTCTGTGTCCCGCCCCAGCCATGCTGGGTTCCTCACCCAGGATGTTGTTTTCCTGTAGCTTCTTTGTAAATATGCTGTTCTCTCAGAGAAGAAGGCCTTTCTTCTACCCTGTCTTCTGCTGGCTAGCTCTTAGCGCTAGCTACTGCTGAGTAATTCGGTAACTAGCTCTTGGAGAACCAATTTTGCCCTGTGTATACAGATCCTCAAAAGTGCTCATATTCTGACAGGAGCCGTTTTATTTCTGCTAAGGAAATGGTTCTTATCTGGAGGAAACTTACGCGTAACAATGTTGACCGTAACAACTTTCAATGTGATTTACATTTTTTACTGGTTAGAAAATTATAAGAGCAATACGCCACTTAGAAACCACTTTAAAGTATGAGTACCTTGTAGTTCGCATTCCACAGGGATTTAATGTCTCTCACTTTGCCTCCCACCCTTAACCTCATTTCCCCGTTTTGCCCTCACTTTCGGAGGGAATGATTTCTGGTGGTCCCATTCTTGTGGTGGGTGGTGGACTCACTGGGCTGAGGCAGTGATTTCTGACCCCTCTGACTCTCTCCTGAGCAGCCTGAGAGTGTGAGGCCACTGCGTGCAGAAGGCAGTTTTGACCTTGGCGATTTCCCGGAGGTGCTTTATTTCGTCCCTCACCAAACAAGGCTGTTTTAAGGATTCTTTCTGGTTGTTCCCTAAGCCACGAGGAAGACCTGGCTAAAGTGATCGAGCTCCAGGAAATCTTAGATGAGCAGTCAAGAGCAGAGCCAGGGACTTCACTGGTGGTCCAGTGGGTTGGACTCTGCGTTTCCAGTGCAGGGGCCCGGGTTTGATCCCTGGTCAGGGAACTAGATCCCACATGCATGCCGTGACGAAGAGCCCACCAGCGGCTTAATCCAGACTCAATCTTCGGTTTACACACTGGGAAATTCCTCCACCAATGTGTATATAAGCTGATGCCCTTTAAAATACGCTTGTTTCTGCCTGTAAATCTGCTCGCTGAGTCCATCTGACAGTTAGTGGCTGGTGACACTCCTGAGGCTCCCTGGGTCCTCTGTTGAACAGAAGCAGTGGGGAGGGACCTTCTAACGAACAATGTCCCTGCCCTTCTCTGTACCTGTGAGTCAGCTCTGGTGATGGTGCAGGAGTCCACTAGGAGATAGCAGTGGGAGGCGACAGCCTACGGAGCCAGGGCACAGGCCACACCCGTCGTCACTCCTTGGTGCTTTTAAAACACTGACCATACTTGTTCTTGAAGTCTGTAAGTTTTTGTTTTTCCTATTTTAGGCAAAAAAGCAGTTACAAGAAGTGCAACATAATCAGATACTTAAATCTCTTAATCGTTTAGGAATCTGTAAAGAGGTGAATTGAGCTGGGTTCATAGTTATAATTACTACAGATGTTTAGCCAGAGTCTATGCCAGTCCACTGCTGTAGTGTGTACAGCACCCCTGGACTTGGAGGCTGAATGTTTGCACTTTAGATGCATTCAGAGTCTGGCAGTTGTGTGTGGTTCGGAATGCTGAGTCCTTTCTGGGTTCACGTGAAAGCTGACAGCCTAGGGAGCCAGGGCACAGGCCACTCAACGTCATCGCTCCTTGGTGCTTTTAAAATAATGGCCATACTTGTTCTTGAAGTTTAGAACTTTTCGTTTTTCCTATTTTAGGCAAGGCAGAGAGAAAAAATGAATGGAAAATGTAATAAAATCAGACATTGTTGACAAGCTTCTTTCAGAATCTAACAAGAGGCTTCAGCTTCATCATAAATGGCTGCTCGGGCAGAGAAGGTGCCCAGCACAGCGTCCCCAAAGGCCCCTTTACAAAGAGAGTGCCACTGGTCATGTCCATGCTGCAGCGAAGATCTCCCGTGCTGCAACTGAGACCTGGCGCAGCCAAATAAATATTTAAAATATATATATATATATCTCCACTGTAGCGTTAGGATTTACGTTCAGGAAGGTATCTTAGACTTCCCTGGATCTTGAGGTGTGTTCCCTTCTCGCATGCCGGGGTCAGGGGCGGAGGGGTGAAGGCTGGTCTGAGTTACGGTGGTCCGGGGGCGTCTTGGGTGGACCTCCTTTCTCTGGCGGGTCTTCCCACAACGGCACGAGGTGCCTTTGTGTGAGGACTGGACAGTCTTGAGGGTCTGTTTTCTGTTTCTATTTATTTAACTATTTTCCAGGATTTTGTAGCAGTTAAGAACTAAAGAACTAAACATATGCAGAGGATTTTGTAGCAGTTAAGAACTAAAGAACTAAACATATGCAGAGAGCAGCTCCTTGAAAGAGAAAAAGAAATCGCTGAACTGAAAGCGGAAAGGAACACCACCATCTGCAGCTCCTTGAAAGAGAAAAAGAAATCACTGAACTGAAAGCGGAAAGGAACACCACCAGGGTTAGTGGGGTTCTTACTGGGTTAACATTTGCTTCCGGTCATGATTGGGCTCTGGGTTATTGTCTTTAAACTCAAAAGATGATCCACTCTGCCTGCTTTTAAACAGATTTTCGACATCTTCTCACTAAGCAGACTGTGGAATCTAGTAACCAGACCCCCTGCATTGGGAGCGCCAAGTGTTATCCACTGGAGAGCCAGGAAAGGCCCCTAGCTAATGATTCTTAAAAGAGCAGAAAAACCGGAAGGAGACATTGACAGGACAGATGGGGGTGCTTGACATAAACCCCGAGCATGAATGGAAAGGCAAGTCCTTGTCTCCCTCTCTGTCTGGTTCTCATCTCACCTGTCCAGTCTGTGCAGGTCTGTTGCCAACACACTGCTTAGACCTGAGCGGCCGTGACAGTCGTGTGAGCCCACAGCGTGCAGAAGGCAGTTTTGATCTTAGCGATTTCCCAGAAGTGCTTATTTCGTCCCTCAGCAAACAAGGCCGTCTAAGGATTCTTTCCGTTAGAGGTCTTCTGATGGTTCTCATGAGGAAGACCCGGCCAAAGTGCCCGAGCTCCGGGAAATCTCAGACGAGCAGCTGAGAGCAGAGCCAGATGAAGGAGCTGGACGCCCGGCCGCCTTCGGTACTCACGTGACAGAGCGGGAGGAAGGTCTGTACACGGCCGGAGAAGACCTCATCGTATCTGAGGAAGTGAACACGAAATTGCAATGAGATGTTTGTGAGGTGAGTGACATTACATGTGTCAGTGTTGGAACCAGACATAATCGAAGACAAATATGGTGAATTGGCTCCGTGTGCACCTTCTGTGTGGTTCTCAGTGGGTCCTCACACGACCCAGAGAACAGGGAGGGCAACGATCGTCTGCCTTGAGTAACTCAGCCTCCCCTGGATGTCCAGGCCTTACTGCCTCTGGAGCATTTTTGTGTGTTTGTTTGTTGTCTGGTCGGAAAGTTTGCCTTTACACTTTGCTTCACTCTCCCTGCAAATACTCCTCCACCTGTTACAGAAACACCTAACTTGGCCGTGTTGATTTTCTCTCAATATTTCAACCACTCTGCTTCCTCCTAGCTGGTATGTCAGAGACAGAAAACTCATCTCCAGATGAGTTGGGCCTCAGCAAATTGGGAGGACAGGCTGAAAACAATGATAAGCTTCCAAAAAAGTAAGCTTTTTGTTTTTTGTCCATCTTTTTGTTTTTTGTCCATCTCACTGAACAGTTTTCAGTTGTTCCTGATTTTTAATTAATGTTTACTGATTAAATGGAATATCCAGCTCTCTCTATATATTATCTTCTGAAAGCTTAACCCAAAGCCTTTTATTAAACTGTTCTTTCTGGAGGACTTAGAGCATCTGAACTAGATTCTCAAACTGGGGTTACATGAGGTCTCCCCACCTAAGGCCACTGTCCCCTTCTACATTGGGGCTTTATAGGAACTTGTGGGCCCAGGGAGGTGATTTCACTGCTGCAGCCCCAGGTTCAGTCCCTGGTCAGGGAACTAAGATCCCACAAGACGATTGGCTTGGCCAAAGAAAAAAACAAAAGATAGGAGTTGTCTAGTGACATATTTTTGGATAACATTTTCCATTACCATTTTCATCCACATTTATTTCAGCATTTTTATTACCTGCACTTAGTTTAGTTTAAATTTAATTTAACATATTAAGAAAAAGACTTATCACAATAATAGTTTAAAACTTCCTGGAGAATTAAAAATCATGACAAAAAGGAATATAGAAAAAAAGATTGTTATGAAGCAAGAACATTTCACCAAACATCATAATCAGAAGAAAACACTGGATGCATTCCTTCTGAAGTTGCAGTGAAGGCTGCTGGCCAGGGCTCCTGCCTTTCACCACTGTACAGTGTGCCTACAGAGAGTGTGTCAGAGAGTTGGAACTATTAACAATCACAAATCTACAGCCATGGAAAGGCCAAGTGTGAAAGGGTGGAAAAAGACATTCCATCCTAAAGAGACCCGAGGTGACTACACAGTGTCAGACAATATAAAGACAAAAGCTGATAAAAGAGATGGACAATATATACTGTTAAAAGGATCAATTCACCAGAAGATATACATCTAACATTAGAACTCCCCCCCAAAATTAAGGAAACATTAATACCCCAGTTTTTTCGATGGGTGGAACCAAAGAGAACATCAGTAAGGAAACAGAGGACTTGAACAACACTATAGACATACTGGACCTAACAGACATGTACAAATCACTCTACCCAACAAAACCAGAAAACACACACTTCTCAAGAACATTCTCCATGAGAGACCACATGTTAGGATATAAAAGAAATCTTTTTTTTTTTTTTTGCGGTACGCAGGCCTCTCACTGTTGTGGCCTCTCCGGCCGCGGAGCACAGGCTCCAGACGCGCAGGCTTAGCGGCCATGGCTCACAGGCCCAGCTGCTCCGCAGCATGTGGGACCTTCCCGGACCAGGGCACGAACCCGTGTCCCCTGCATCGGCAGGCGGACTCTCAACCACTGTGCCACCAGGGAAGCCCTAAAAGAAATCTTACTTCATTGTGTTCTCAGTCTTAAAATTTTCTCAAACTACAAAGCAATGAAATTAGAAATAAACAGCAGAATGAAAACAGAAAAATCTCCAAAATGTGGAAATAAAACAACGTATTCATAAATAACCAATGGGTCAAAGAAGAAATCACAAAGGAATTTTTTAAATATCTGGATGAAAATGAAAACATACAAAAATTTATAAAACGTAGTGAAAGCTGTACAAACAGGGAAGTCAAATCAGAAATCTGTTTTTACTAAAGTAGAGAAAAAGAATAAAATTTAACGAAAGGAAAGAGGTAAATAAAGATTAGACCAGAGATAAATGTACTACAATGAATATAAAATATAAAAGTCAATATAAAAGTGAAAATATAAAAGTGAAAACTATGAGTTAGTGTTTTAAAAAAATTTACAAAACCTTGGCTAGAGTAAGAAAAAAAAGATTTAGATAACTAAAAACATGAAAGAGGAGAGATTTCAACTGTTGTCACAGAAATGTTTTTTAAAACTGTAAGGGGTCCTGTGAACAATAATGCTTACAAATTATATAATCTAGAAGATACGGGTAAACTCATGAAACATACAACCTACTAAGCTCTTATCTTTAATAAAAAAATTGAAAAGAATTATAACTAGAGAGGTTCAAGCAGTAATCAGAAATCTCAAACAAGGAAAAAGCCAAAACCAGATCACTTCACTGCATAATTCTACCAAAACCTTTACAGAAGAATTACCTCTAATCCTGAATTTAAAAAAATTTCCGAAGAGCTGTAGAGGGAACGCTGGCAAACTCATTCTATGGAGCCCGCATGATTCTACACCAAGCCCAGAGAAAGACACACGAAACACAGAAAACTACAAACCAATATCCTTCATGAATACTGAAAAATCCTCAACAAAATAGTACCAAACCAAATTCAACAACACATTAAAATGACTTTACATCATGACCAAGTGGATTTTATTACTATAAGCAAGGATGACTCAACATACAAAAATCAATTAATGTCATATACCACATTAACAGAATAAAGGAAAAAAACATATGATCGTCTCAATTGATGCAGAAAAATGCATTTCACAAAATTCAACTATGTTTCAAGATATAAAAACTCTGGGAATTGACTGGCGGTCCAGTGGTTAGGACTCGGCACTTTCACTGCCGTGGCCCAGGTTCAGTCGCTGGTCAGGGAACTAAGATCCCACCACAAGGCCAAAAAGAAAAAAAGATAAACACTCAGCTAGAAAGCTTTCCTTCTCAGGAAGAAGGCAAGGATACACACTCTCTGCACTACTGTCCAGCAAAGTACAGGAAGCCCTCACCAGAGAAATTAGACAAGAAAAAGAAAGTTACCCAAGTTGAGAAAAGTAAAATTATCTTATTTGTAGATGATAACTTTTGTATGTAAAAACAGTAAAGATTCCACAAGGAAACTGCTACATCAGAAAACAACTCTAGGGCTTCCCTGGTGGCACAGTGGTTGAGAATCCGCCTGCCAATGCAGGGAACAGGAGTTCGAGCCCTGGTCTGGGAAGATCCCACATGCCGCAGAGCAAGTAAGCCTGTGTGCCACAACTACTGAAGCCTGTGCGCCCTAGTGCCTATGCTCTGCAACAAGAGAAGCCACCACAATGAGAAGCCCGCGCACTGCAACAGAGTAGCCCCTGCTTGCCGCAACTAGAGAAAGCCCGCGTGCAGCAACGAAGACTCGATGCAACCAAAAATAAATAAAATTTAAAAAAACCTCTAGAAAAGTTGCAGGATACCAAAAGTCCATGTGCAAAACATCACGAAATAATCAAGATGATGTAGTACTGGCATAAACAGATATGTAAAGTAACGCAACAGAACAGAACACTCAAAATTAATTTTGCATATACATAGAATGCATTTTCAAGGGTGCCAAGACCACGCAATAGAAAAAGGACAGTCTCAGTAACAAACGGTGCCGGAGAACCGGGTATCTACCAGCAAAAGTGTAAAGCTGGAACCTTACCTGCATCAGAATGAGAAACTTCTGTGTGTCAGAGGAGGCAACCAACAGCGAAAAGTAACCTCCAAGGACCAGAGATGATGAAAATGGGCTAAGAATCTCCATGTGTCAGAGATTTAGGTTGATTTCAAAGTTTAAAATCAATAGTAGAATGAAACACCCTCTACCACTGATGTATCTCTGAACTTTCCATTCCATTCCCCATCATTACGATTTTTAAATCAGCAACACATCCATTTCGTTTCTAATGCAGCATGAAAAGTCACAACATATTTGCTGTAGTCTGTTTGCTAAAATTTACCGGGCATAAGTGCATATTATTACCTGACTTGCATGTACAGCTTCTTTATCCTGGTTTTCAGAGAGCAGACAGTGCATCCAGATGGGGCCCCTCAGTAATCCCTGCTGCCCAGTAGCACCGACACCCCATCTCCAGTCCATGGGTGTGAAGCCCTGCCCAGGACTAGGCCCAGTGGAGCCTCTTCACAAGTCCCAGGTCATGGGGAGATGGGATCTAAGTGGAGGTGACAGGCCCTGAGGGAAGGACCCGGATGACTGTGACTGTACAGGTGTCAGGCAGGACACTTCAGACAAGACCAGCGAGTCCAAAGAAGGGCATTTCTGGAAAGACAGAAAAATCAACTGAGAATATGACTTTACCTGAGAAAGAGCCATTCCAGACTCCTTTTCTCTCCTCTCCTCTTCTGGGCTTCTTCCTCAGACAAGAGTCTCTAGAGGTCGATCCTGAAAGTGGAAAACAGGCTGTTTAATGCTTGCAATCAACACACCCCCTTCCTGAGTCACCACCACACACACAGGGAAGCCCTCAGCATGTGGAACAGATGGTCCTCTGCTGCCCACCGTCCCAGGAGGGACTCAGGACAGAAAACTCCACACAGAGACCAATAAGTAAGTTCCTACACTTTTGTTTTGTTCAGTGCATGACAAATCTTTGAAGATCAAATAGTGTAGCTTATCCCTTTTTTAACTGAAGTGTATATATATAGAATTTATTTATTTATGGCTGCATTGGGTCTTCGTTGCAGTGCATGGGCTTCTCATTGCGGTGGCTTCTCTTGTTGCGGAGCATGGGGGCTCTAGAGCACAGGCTAAGTAGTTGTGGCGCACAGGCCTAGCTGCTGCGGAGCATGTGGGATCTTCCCAGACCAGGGCTCGAACCCGTGTCCCCTGCATTGGCAGGCAGATTCTTAACCACTTTTTCAGATTATCTTCCATTATAGGTTATTATAAGATACTGAATATAGTTCCCTGTGCTATACAGTAGATCCTTGTTTAATTATTCTATATGTAGTAGTGTATATTTGTAAATCCCAAACTCCTAATTTATCTCTCCCCTTCCTTCCACCTTTGGGAACCATAAGTTTGTTTTCAATGTCTGTGAGTTTAGTTCTGCTTTGTCAGTAAATTCATTTGTACCATTTTTTTAGATTCCACATATATGTGTCTACCTGTGTCTGATTTACTCCACTTAGTACTGTTACCAAAACGCAAGTCCGTGTGCTAGACGCACAGTGAGGCCAAACAATACCAGAATGTTGGAGTTTGGAACAGAAAGGCTTGCTGCAGGGCCATGCAAGGAGATGGGTGGCTCATGCCTTAAAAACCCCAAACTCCCTGAAAGCTTCCAGCAAAGCCCTCTTACAGGAACGGTGAGGGAGGGGTGTGGTTACAGACCTCTTGGTGGCAGATCCTTTGTACTTGAGGTCAGGTCGTGGTCAGGTAAAGATGTTCCTGTAAACCTCCACCAAACAAATGTTACTCTCTGTCCTGACAAGAAAGGGGAAGGTGCCAAGACACAACTTTCACCCTCCAGGGTCCAGGCCTGGCTAACAGAAAGGGGTCCCTGCAGAGGGGCCAGTTACCCTGCCCCGGAGCATTCGTCCAGAACCAGGTTTGGGTCCTCCTGCCAGTGCCCAGGCCTGGCTGAAGAAGCAGATCTCAGTTGGCAGCTCCCTCAGGGCCAGGTCCCCGTGCAGACTGCTGCGGCCATTAGGGCAGCCTAATGGATTCCCGCAAAAGACACCCCGTTCCCTCGGCCTCCCAGCTCACCTGCTGGCCCAAGGAGAAGGGGAGGGGAGAAGGCCTGGATCCCTCTCTTACTTCACTCTCTGCCTGACGACTGCCACTCCGCGGACATTTGGCTGAATGGGTCCATTAAATGTCACTCATTGGCAGCTGGTCGCTTGAGGGAAGGGCTCACTGTGGCGCCGACCAATGGCTGAACGGGAGCTCTAAGGCCACTCCAACCATCCCTTCAGTGGTCTCCTGGTAACGGGGGTGGGGGGAACAGCGTGCGCCAAGGGCCCTGTGCTAAGGGCTGCGCACTGCTGGGCTCTATTACAGTGTGATCATCTCCAGGTCTCCACCTGCACTACTCTGCGTTTCCATTTCATTCTGTTTATCGGTCTCCCTGTTGCTTTCTATGTTTGTCTTTTTGCTCCCCTCTAGCCTCCTGCTGTTTCTCCCGTCCTATTTTCTCACTCCTGTCCTGCCCCACTCTGCAACTTGTGCCCCCTATTGATGCTCTTTTTCCCCGACCTTTCTGATGACCCTACATCTCTGTATTTCTGCCTCTTTCTTCCCCCATCTCTTCTCTCTCTCTGTCCCTGTTATTCTCCCTCCCCACTCTCCGCCGCTTCCTGCTCTCTCTCTTCCCCTCGTTTCTCCTCTTCTTTTCCTCTCCCAGCATCAAGTTGCTCTGTAGGACATGGGTTCAGCTCTTTTATCCCCTCCCCCGACTCTCCATGGGAAATGCCTCACCACGGTTGACGATGCTGTTACCACTGATCAAGGGCCCCTCTTGTATTTTGCCTTAATCCCTTCACCTTCATCTCCCTGGAGATCCCAATTTTCTATACACTCTATTTTTCTCATCTGCTACTTTCACTGCTTTTTCTCTTTCATTCTTACCATCTCTTTGCAAGACACTCACCCATCCTCTACACTGCCCTCTGACCTTGCCCACTCTTCTTTTCCCCTCAGTTTTCTATTGCTCTCTCAGTCCCTCTCTATGTCTTCTGATCCCCCCTGCCCACACAGTCAGAGGATGTGGGATGGAGTAAGATGCCTGCTTCCCCCCTGCCCACACAGTCAGAGGATGTGGGATGGAGTAAGATGGAGTAAGATGCCTGCTTCCTGGGAAAACAGTGATGAAATAAAAACTCACAGTTTAAGGCAAGACAGGAAAAATTTGAATTTAAATTAAATTCCTTCTCCTTCATCAGTAATGACTCAGCACTCACCTTGTATATCTAGACATCTTCAGTGAACTTTATGTACCATAACAATATATCATTTACCTTAAAGATAACAATTGGTGCAGAACAGACTGTTCCACAGACCTGGGGAGGTACTGGGCCGCACCTAACAGAAGCTCTTTTAAGTACTTAAGTACTTACTTATGACCGTATTAACGTTACTGTACTACTTGTGTTCTGCCTGTTTTATAGGATTGTTCCTTGCATTACCAAGTGTGTGACTGAGCCTCCGGTAAAAATGATGACTAGGCGACTTGAAACAAGTGACCAAATCTATAGTCTTATAAGACCAATGATTTTAATAGTGTAACTCTACATATGGGAAGAAGCAACAAGAGAGAACCAGCAACAAGAGAGAACCATTTCCTGGACCACAACAGACTGGTGGAACACCACGCAGAGGCCTTTGGCTACTGTTGCATTAGGGGCAGGGCGCGTGCGGGGCGTCGCCGGTGCAGTGTGGCAGTGGCCCTGTGGCCACAGTCTCCTCGGGCCGCAGTCCAGCTCCCATTTGCCCACTCGCCCCCTTTGCCGGCGCAGTCACCAAGCCTGCAACAACCAACCACGCAGCACCCCTCCTCTGTATAAAAGGAGCCCGAAATCTGACTGGGGGAAGATGGCTTGTGGAGACACTGGTCCGCCATCTTCTCCGAATAAAAAGTCGCTCTGCCTTGCCCCAGCAACTCGCCTCTCAGTTTACTGGCCTGTCGTGCAGCAAGCAGAACGACCTTGGACTCTATCAATTTTGGCGAAGCCGGCCAGGAGCCTTGCTGCTTGTGGTCAGCCCCGGTTGGGGAATTTTTGGGTAAAGCCCTAGCAGCTGCTGGGACCACCTGTCCTGAGGATCTTCCCCTTTAAAATTCCCTGAAGTGGCACCAGATGCCCCTGCACTTGGCAGTGGGAGCTCCGTACAGATGGAATCGACGGGCTCCAGACAGTAGGTGTGTCTGATGTGTACAACTGGGAACACACCACCCTCTCAATTTCGGCTTTTCCTGTAAGGGAACAGCCAAGTTGTTTTGCATTTGACTGGGGTACCCTGTTGCAGAGGGGAATTTTTGTTGCAACTCTGTGAACCAGTTTGTTTGCTTTTGTTTTGCATTCATTCACGATGGAATTTGTTTGTGCCTTTTGTGTTTTGTTGCTCTTGAACTTGTATCTGTCCCTAAGGAAAGCCCTTTGGGGCATATCTTAAATGAATGGACAAAGTATAGTTATGGGCCTGTGACTAAAAAGAGATGATATTCTATTGTATAGCGTGTGGCCCCAGTATATGTTAGGATCAGGAGAGCAAGGTGCCCTGCTCACTTATACAATCTTGCAGTTAGAATTGAGCAGGTAAAAATGGTGAGATTCCATATGTAGAAGCATGTACGCTATTGCATCATGAGGAAAAGAAGTGAGACAGCTGCTGCCTTATGGTGGTCTGAAAGGAAAACCGGGGGAAAATCTGTTCTACAAGAGGGAGAGGGAGAAAATGAGACTGAGAACATGTTATTTCAAAACACTGGCCAAGCAGGCTGCACCAGTGGTTGTTCCGACTGCCCCCATGCCACCAACATATGCACTCCTTTCAGCACCTCCTGTTTCCCCTACTTATGGGGATCAATTAGAAGTTTCTGTGTTAACCTCTGGGGCACAGGGGCCTAGTTTGTGTCACCATCTGTGACCCAACCTCTGGGGCACAGGGGCCTAGTTTGTGTCACCATCTGTGACCCAGGAGGGCGTCCCATTTGACCAGGAGCCACTTCTGGAGCACGCAGCTTCCCTTGCACTGATACCCTGGAGAGGAGGCCTTAATGCAGATGGCCAATCAGCTGGGTTTCTATGGACGCGCCATCCATTCTCAATTTGATTTATTTAACTGGAAAAACCATAACCTACATACCTCCACGTGACTGAACTTTTCACTTCTATCTTTGCCACTCACCATCCCTCATGGGCGGACATTCACACTTTTATGAATATCATGCTTACTGGGGATGAAAGGAGGATGCTCTTTGACAAGACTAGAGAGGAAGTGCACTAGCTCCATCTAGCGGACCAGGTGGAACTCCAGAAGCAAATCAGGCAGTTCCTACTGCTGAGCCTGACTGGGAACCTAATAACGGAGATATGCCGCACCTAGAGCATTACAGGAAGTGTATCTCAGCGGGTCTTCGAAAGGCAGTAGCTAGGCAAAAGAGCTTCAACAAAATTCAAGAGATCAAGAGATACACCAAAACCCAATGAGGACCCATCAGAGTTTCTAGAAAGAATTTATCAAGCTTATAGGCACTACACTGGTGCAGACCCTGAGGCCCCCAAAATACTGGAATGGTAAATATGACCTTCATTGGGCAAAGCGCCCCAGATCTAAGAAGAAAATTACAAAGCTAGATGGTGCATTTGGAATGAACCCTTCTCAACCGGTAGATGTTGTTTTTAAAGTGTTCACCAACAGGGAACAACGAAAGGAGCTCTTTGCAAGACTTAACGCCACTCATCTGGTGCCAGCACTGGATTCCCGGAAGGCGAGTAGCCTGGAGAGAGGTGAGCCCCACTGGGGAGGGAACAGTGTGCTTACTGTAGGAGGAAGGGCACTGGGAAAGACTGCGCTCATCTAAGGAATAAGAAGGAAAACCACAAAAGAAAGACGGGAGCCTCTCCTATGGTAGAGAGAGCGCAACGCTCTGAAGATGAATAAAGCGGCCCAGGGGCTCCCTTGGACTTGAGGTGTCCAATTCCAATTTCCCCACAGGAGCCCCGGGTAACTTTGACAGTGGGGAACAAGTTGATTGACTTTCCGATAGATACCGGTGCAACATACTCTGTGGTAAACAGCACGGTGGCACAGAAAACATCTCAATCCTTCCCAGTCACAGGAGTTTCTGGAGAAGGACAAAATCTTATGTTCCTATAACCTCTAGAATGCTAATTAGGGACCTCACCCTGAAACGCAGTTTCTTATATATGCCGGTATGTCTAATCAGTCCCTCTTTTGTAAATTAAGCACTCAAGCAACTTTTTCGCCAGAACAGCTTGACATCAGGGTCCCACAGGAGCACACTGTAAGCCTAAAGATGGCGCTCACAGACACCCCAGAAAAGGAGACTGAGCTCTCACCCACTCCACCCCCATTCCCCCTGCTCCAGGTCTGTGAAAAGCTAAGGCACAAGTGTGGGTCGATAGCACCCTAGGGAAGGCCAAAAATGCATGGCCAATACAAATCATGTTAAAAAGGGACTCTGGAGGGAATTCCCTGGTGGTCCACTGGTTAGGACTCGGTGCTTTCATCGCGGTAGCCTGGGTTCGATTTCTGGTCAGGGAACTAAGATCCCGATCCCGCAAGCTGCACAGTGTGGCAAAAAAAAAGGGATGCGCTGGGACACCTAATCGAAAACAATACCCTCTGAGCCAAGGGGCCCAAAAGGGAATTTAGCCAGTTCTCAAAAAGTTGGTTTAATCAGGTTAAACCTTGCAGGTCCCCATATAAAACCCCTATCCTCCTAGTCAAACAGCCAAACTCAACAGAGCATCTCTTTGTCCCAGACTTGAGGGCTACTAATGAAAAAATCCAGGATTTGCACCCTGTGGTACGCAATCCATACGCTCTGCTCACAGCTATTCCAGAAGCAAACAGCTGGTTCTGTTTTTGACGTGAAGGATGCTTTTTTTCTGCATTCCTACTGCAGAAGAATCACAGCAGCTGTTTGCTTTTGAAGGGCAGGACCCAGAAAGACAGGTAGTCCAACAGTATTGGTGGACGGTCCTGCCTCAAGATTTAAGGATTCCCCTACCTTGTCTGGGGAAATGTTGGCTGGGGACCTTAGAGACTTAATATTGGATGAAGGACTCTTCCTCCAAAATGTGGACCATTTGCTCATAGCGAACCCTATGAATGATAAGTGTCTACAAAATACCATCAGCACCCTGAGTTATTTGGCCAACTGTGGATGTAAGGTCTCCCAGAAAAAGGCTCAAGTATGTAAGCAACAAGTCACGTAGCTGGGTTTTATCCTTTCCCAAGGGCAGCGGGGTCTTTTGCTTGATAGAAAACGGGCAATTGCAGGCTTGGGAACACCAAGAATTGCAGACAACAGGGCGTTTCTGGGAATGGCAGGATTCTATCGGATCTGGATCCCGAACTATAGGCTCAGAGTAAAGCCCCTCTATAAGGCTTTAAAGGGACATGATTTTGAGCCCCTACTTGGACTAAAGAGTGCCAAACAGCCTTTGAAACAATAAAAACATAGTCTCAGCTCCGGCTTTGGGACAACCAGACTGAAAGAAACCTTTCAGATTATATGTCCGTGAGAGACGAATCTTGGGGTGTTAATTCAAATTCTGGGGAATGTCCTTCGACCTGTTGCCTACTTCTCAGGACAACCAGAACACACTAGGGGATGGCCACTCTGCCTTTGAGCTGTAGCAGCTCCTTGCAGCAGACTTCCGGAAGCTGAGCAGTTTGCCGTGGGCAGCCCACCACTCTGTATGTCTCTCACCCTGTCCTTTCTTTACTGGAACAAAAAGGGGGGCTACTGGCTGACTTCTGGGAGAATGGGAAAGTACCAGGCCAGTCTCTTAGACAATCCCAATGTAACATTTCCGGTCACTTCAGCCCTAAAGCCAGCCACCATTGCTCCCAATGTAACATTTCAGGTCACTTCAGCCCTAAAGCCAGCCACCACTGCTCCCGACTGCGGCTGCACAATCCCCAGGGCACCGCTGCCTGCACGTCGCGGGGCTGGTGTACTCTGGCAGACCAGACTGAACAGACAACGCCTGGCTGAGGCAGGTACGGACTGTTCACAGTAGCTGACGTGCTGGGTATGTGGTGGTAAACCTTGGAAGGACTGACCCTCGCTATGCATTCTCCGTGGGGCATGCTCACGGCGCCATCTGGAAAGAAAGGGGGCTCCTCACTTCAAACAGTAAAGACATAAAACATGCTTCTGAAATCTTGTCCCTGTTAGAAGCAGTCCTCAAGCCCTCACAAGTGGCCGTAATGCACCGCCCAGGCCACCAGAAGGGTGAGACTCATATAAAAAAAGGCAACCGGTTAGCTGACCAAGCTGCAAAGAAAATAGCAAAGGCAGGCGATTACCAAGCCATCATAGGGTCACTTCTCCCGCAGACTGACTTGTCAGAATACCAGCCGGAATATTCAGAAAAGGACGAGGAGAGGGCCGAAGAGTGGGGATGCACTCTTGATCACACCTCGCCTGGCTAGAAATGTAGCGCACACGGAACTGACTTGATTTCTGAGGCTTTCGTGGACACTGCTGCAGCACATCGTGACAGTACCCACCACGGGAGAGATGCCGCCTTACAGTGGATTCAAAAGTATATAATGGGGCCTGACCTACAAGGGCCATCCAAGGAGTCACTGAAAATTGCATGATTTGTGCTAAAAATAACCCAAATACTGCTGTCAGATCTCCCCAGATGGGGACCCAACACAGAGGACTCCACGAGCCACCAAGGACTGGCAAATAGACTTCACTCAAGTTGATAGGGACAGAGTAAGGGACAAAGTAGGCGGTTGAATAGTTAATCCCACTAGGGGACTGCAAGTAAAGAAAAAAGCATGGGAGACCCCTGTAAGTTAATGATCACTCAAGAAAGCAGGTTTGCTTAACTACAAAACCAAGCAACAGAAGCCTGAGACACGCCCCCGAACAATAAAACAAGGGTGGCATGAGACCCACATCTGCCCAGTGAGCTCAGTAAGTTGACCCCTAGACACGCTCCTCTGCGCACACTAAAAAGTATATAAGGAAAAGGTGACATTATGCTGAAAACTGAGATGGTTTATCATATCTTAGTATATGTTACCACCTTTTTTCCTCACTTCCGTTGCTCCATGACAGTCCCAGTTTGGCCATGTAGGGACAAGAAAAAGCCCCCACCCGATGTGCAGGCGGAGCTGAGGATGGAAGCTTGATGGCTACTCAAGAATGAGGAAGGAGGTGGTCCTCTCCCCCTCCCCACTTCTCCTTTGATTATAAAACAGGAGCCCACTAAGTTCTGGGGGCGGCACCCTCTCGCCCACCCGCAAGCCTCACAAGCGTGCTAGTCTAATAGATCACTTTGCCTCTCCCTGAAGAACGAGCTCCTCAGAGCCCCCCAAGACACATTTCAGTGGTTTCGGCTGGCGACCACAAAGGGGCAGTGGTAAGATAAGAAGGAGGGGGGTCGGGTCCTAGAGGGGCCGTGGATGCCAGGTGGACTGGGGAGGACACTCCCCCAATGTGTGCCCCTTTTAGGCGACTGGTCAACCCCGAATGCTTTAGGACTCTGATGAGAGATCTAGGACAGACCAGAGGAACAAGGATATGGATGTTTAGAGACACGGAACCAGAGGAATGCTGGCAGTCAGCATGGCTTGCCACAGAAAGACGCTGTGGATGTTTATGGACCCGGAAGGACACGTACATTCTAGGTCTGTCCCTGTTGTACTCAAGTCTGTAAACTTAACTATTCCAACTGTTATTTATAAACTGATAAGTTTTGTTTTGCAATGCCTGTCTTATGAACAAGTTTTAAAATGAAACTATGAGATCTCTGTCTGTCTGGATATATGTGTGTCTTACGTGGTCTTGTCTTTAGATAGTATTGCTAAGGTTAATTTGTAAATGAGCTCAATTTAATTGGCTTAAAAAAAAAGTAAGTGCTTACAAATTAAACATTTCTGAATACAAGAGAAACTAAGCTAAATGGATTTCAGATTCACATGACCTGAGAAATATTTAATGTTAAATTAATATCTGGTATTAAAGTTTGTTGTTATTAAAGATTGTTAATACAGACATGTCTTTAGAGTCGTCAACATTAAGCACGGTATTTTTATTGTACCTGGGTTTGCTGAAAGTCACTAAGTTCATACTATTTTTGTTGTAAAATCTGTCAGCAAGAAAATTCATGAGTTAAAATTAAATTAACTCATTGTCAGACTTTTGCCGTCCTGATGTACTTGTAGCATGGCCAGTCTGCTCCTAAATGAGAGAAATTAAATGGGTAAATAACAGCTGCAAATTGAACAGTCAGGGCTGTGGGAAATCCAAGACAGCCACTTGGCTCCTCCTGGATCCCTGGCAAACCCCATTTTTTATTTAATGGTTTAAACCCTTTCTTGGCTACAAGGCTGATGCCCTCACAGTGGAAAAAAGAATGGTTTAAAAACGTGTTTTGGGCTTCCCTGGTGGTGCAGTGGTTGAGAGTCCACCTGCCGATGCAGGGGACACGGGTTCGTGCCCCGGTCCGGGAAGATCCCACGTGCCACGGAGCGGCTGGGCCCGTGAGCCATGGCCGCTGAGCCTGCGCGTCCGCAGCCTGTGCTCTGCAACGGGAGAGGCCACAACAGTGAGAGGCCTGCGTACCGCAAAAAAATAAATAAAAAAAATAAAAACGTGTTTTTCACTTGGGTATAGTTTCTATAAATTTTAGTGATCAAGGCAACCACTTTACTGGACAAATTATAATACAAGCCTATGTTATTAATTAACCAGACTTATTTTACAAATTAATCTTAATTTGGCTATATTTGGTAAAACTGAGGGTTATTTAGAAAAGAAAAAATTATGTTTTAACAGATATTAAATTTTAGTTTTGCTAACTGAGGTCAGTATCTACTGTCTTAAAACTCACTTTTCTAATAGCTCTTTGTTGCTATATTATTCTAAAGCTTAATTGAGTTAAGATATTCTAAGCTTGTTTCTGAAGCTGATCACGTAATCTATCTTTGGATGAAGATTAGATGCCCGTAATCTATAACCAGGGGGTTATACATACTAGAAAAAGCATCATTTAAAGGACTGTGTCCGTCCTAGATAAAAGGCCTCTTAACAGGTATTCTTAAGCACGTCATGCACAGGGAAACTGAAGGGAATCAACTTCCAAGGCTTAAGGTACTTTCCCCCCAATTACTAGGAGTGCCCAACGGAGGAGTGCCCTGATGTCGGTCATCCCCTCCCTACGCCCCTTACAGGTGCTGACCCTTTATTTCCAATTTACAGTCAGACCAGTTCCCACTCACTGTTAACACCATTGGGGACACCTTCTGTACTATTCCTTTGGGACAGTTTCTTGGCCATTAACACCAGGCTGGGAGACTGACTACTTTGGAAGGGATCCATCTGAAGTAGTAAGTACAAATCTTGATGAAATTGCACGGTGGGTTTTGACAAAGGAAGGAAACTTCTGGATAGCTAACTACTGCTCTGGTGGCAGGTGCTATAACCGTGGAAGCGGCTGCTCCAGTAAGGGCTATCTCACAGGCAGGAGCCCCTTATCCCAGGGGAAAGCGCACCCGAGGGTGAGGAGAGAGAGGCCCCCACCAAATTCAGGAGCTCCTTCTCTGTACCCCAAGGGGCCCAGTCTTGGACCAGCGAGCACCCGCAGTGGCGTAAGTCACCAGCCAACTGCCCCTACCGTTCTGCCTCTGAGAGGAAGTTCCTGACGGAAATCGAGGAAACATAGAAGTCCGTGTGCCTTGCTCAATGTCTGATCTAAGTCTGGCAGAAGATCAACTGGGAAGTTTTTCTGAGGACCCTGAACTTTTCACGAAGGAGTTTACCCGGTTAATACGATCTTCTGATCTCACTTGGGGGGATTTGCAGAGTTTACTATACCCCGTGCTGCACCCCAGAGGAAAAACAGCCTATAACATTGGCAGCCAGCCACAGCCCAGCAGGGCCAGTCACTACACCGGGTGGGGAACAACGCTGTCCCCGAGGCAGATGCAGGATGCCTTATCAGGTAAATTCTACTGATAGGGACGGATGAGACCATATGATTGTTCAATAGAGGCTATGAAACAATGTCCAGTGAAACCTGTCAATTATGAACAAGTGAAAGAAGTCCAACAGGGGTCAGATGGAAATCTGATCGTATTTCAAGAAAAGTTAATAGAAGATTTTTATAAGTACATGAATGTGGATCCGTCCTCCCCCAAGGCACAGGCCCTTTGGCTATACACTTCACAGCCCAGTCGGCCCCAGACGTCGGGCGCAAGATTCAAAAGGCGGCTGCTGGCCCTCAGACCCCTACAAGTGATTTGCTCCAATTGGCTTATTCAGTTTTCAATAATAGGGATATGGCCGAAAAGGCTGAACACACCCAGAGAAATATATACAAAAGGCCCAAATGATGGTAGTGGCTTTGTCCATTCAGAGCGCCTCGAAGGGGAGGCCGGCCTTTCTGGGCCAATCTGGCTGTGGTGGACCACAAGGCCCGTGGGTACCCAGACAGGACCAGTGTGCCCTGTGTGGACCAAAGGGACACTGGAGGAACGACTGTGACACGCGCCCTTTACAGACAGGGCATTGGAGGAGAGAATGCCCCAGACGCCAGAGAGTGACGGGGGCCTTTGATGGTTTCACAATCAGAACAGTGAGGGGGCTCGAGGCTGAAAGTGGCTCTGCCTACAGATACCATGTACATAACTAGTGTCGAGCCCTGGGTGGTCATTAAGTGGTGGGCCATGATAGAATTTCTCATAGACACCAGTGCAACCCTTTCAGTCTTAACCAAAAGGATTAGAAGCCTTAACAAGCATAAGAAATATGTAATGGGAGTGTCGGGAAAGAGACGGGGGCACACTTTCCAGGAACCCCTTTTGTGCAACAGCAACGGCCGGTCGTTTCTACATTGCTTTCCGTTTGTGCCTGACTGTCCCCTCTCTTTAGTGCAAGGAACTTACTAAATTAGGGGCCACCCTGTCTCTTGAGGGACAAGGAAGCCACCCTTACCACCAAATGATATTAACAAGAAACAAGATTAAATCTATAACTGAGATAAAAGACTCAACAGAGGGCTTCCCTGGTGGCACAGTGGTTGAGAGTCCGCCTGCCGATGCAGGGGACACGGGTTCGTGCCCCGGTCCGGGAAGATCCCACATGCCGCGGAGCGGCTGGGCCCGTGAGCCATGGCCGCTGAGCCTGCGCGTCCGGAGCCTGTGCTCCGCAACGGGAGAGGCCACAGCAGTGAGAGTCCCGCATACCGCAAAAAAAAAAAAAAAAAAGAGAGAGCAGGCTTGCTTAGCAATAAAACCATGCAACAGAAGCCTGAGACACGCCCCCAAACAATAAAACAATGGTGGCCTGAGACCCACATTCTGCCCAGTGAGCTCAGTAAGTTGATGACCCCTAGGACACACTCCTGCACACACTAAAAACAAAATATAAGGAAAAGGTGACATTATGCTGAAAGCTGAGATGACTTACCATATTTTAGTATATGTTACCACCTTTTTGCTCATTTCCGTTGCTCCACGACAGTCCCGGCTTGACCACGTAGGGACAAGAAAACTGCCCCTCGGGACGTGGAGGAGTTTTCCCTTGATTATATGAAACTGTAGCTAAGTTCCCAGGGCGGCACCCTCTCACCCGCCCCGGAAGCCTCACCAACGTCCCTATCTATCACTTTGCCTCTCACTGCATTCTTTCTGCGCTGAGAACCAGAGCTCCTGGGAGCCCCCCCTGAGACACATTTCTGCAGCATCAAAATGCCTCGAGCCACAGGAAATTTCAGGTATCTGCTTGTGTTTGTGGACACTTTTCAGGATGGGTGGAGGCCTATCCCACCCAGACAGAGAAAAAGCCTCTGACGTGCTTAAAGCCCTCAAGGAAATTATCCCCTGACGTGGACTCTGCCTAACACCCTTCAAAGTGATAACGGGTCTGCTTTTCTCTTGAGCAACACCCAACAAGGGTCTAAAGCCCTGCAAATTAATTGGAAGCTACCATTTAAAAAGGAGCATTGCTGGGACTTCCCTGGCGGTCCAGTGGTTAAGACTCCGAGCTCCCAATGCAGGGGGCGTGTGTTCGATCCCTAGTTGGGGAACTAAGATCCCACATGCCACGCAGCCAAAAAAAAAGAAAAAAGAAAAAAAAACAAGACCCTACTCCTGAAAGGCCCAGATAGCAATGGGTTGGTGAACGCTTAGAAGACAAGGTTGCTCACTGGACCTGGGAATGAACATTCCTAGTACTGTGGGACAAATTGGTCACAAAATGCCTCCCAAATGTTGGATGAAATTAAGACCGAGAGGGAACAGATTGTAAAAGAATGTTGCCCATCATCCAGTTCTACAAGATTCAAGACATTAGCCACCGCGGTCACTGACCTGCAGCCACCCTGACAGGAATTCCGGGCAGAGAGCAGGATGAGGCACTGGGAAAACTGGCAGAACCGGCCTTCAGACAGTCAAGCATTTGCAGGAAAAATTTTTATGAACCTGGGTTCTTACATCTTACCATAGTTAGCAAAGCACTAAAACCATTAACTAAGCTATGTGTTCCTCAAGCACAGCAGTTACCTTCTTCCAAGATGCGTGCCTGACTGCCTGTACCCCTTCCCAGCATCAGCTATACACCAGCCTTCCCCCTTCCCTCTTCAGCACAGTTCTCACAGCTCTCTAAGGGGCTGTCTCCGGGGTTATAATCCTCAGCTTGGCAAAAATAAGTTTTTCACTTCTTTCTTAGATTGACTATTGATTACTTTTCCGCTGACTACACATTTTCCAGCGGGGTGGAATTTCAGACGGAAGAACACTGGGTGTCACAAGGCTGGCCCAGGTCACCTCTCCCTACACGGGGTGAGGGGAAGGGCTGACTAGGAAGGGGAGGCCTGCGGAGCAGAAGGACCGGCCTGAGGAGACGCGAGGACAGAGGGGCTGGGAGGGAAGGAGGGGGTCTCAGGAGAGGGGCGGGCTCTCCAGAACCCCAGGACCAGGGAGAGGACGTGGGCTCTCCAGGAGCGGGGCGACCGGCGCTGCTCTCAAGGGGCCGAGAGGGCCAGGCTGGGGGGCGCGAATCCACCTTGTGGAAGGGGACGTTACGTGGGGGGGCGGGGGAGGTCGTAAAGGGTTTTATGGAGGAAAACGACCCTAAAGGCGATGTCTACGTGGACCGGAGACCGAAAAGCTGAAGGAGGCAAATACACGCATCATATCAATAATATTAAGCCATCGTTTACACATCGTAACTCTCCACCCGTTACCTCTCTTACTCCTATCATTAAATCCCCAAATCATTTTAGGACCTTATACTGTAAGTATACTTTAAAAAAGAACCAAACAGTACATTGTGAATCCAGTAACAGAAGACTAAATCTTATTTACCAAAAACGTATGCAAGAACTGCTAATTCACGTGTCCATACCTGTTAGGATGGCTTTTTCAAGCTTCTAAAGGACAGTAGTTATCCACTGGTCTTGGGAACCAAAAAACTGGTGCAACTCCAAGTAAAAATAATAACTTACCTTCTTCAGTCACACTATTCATACTAACAATGCCTATTATAACAACAAACTCCAACATTTACAAAAGTAATGTATATCCACCCCATGTGAAAACCACTATCTCATATGCTTTTATCACCAGCCTAATTCCAACAATACTTATTCTTACAGAACAAGAAATATCTCAGACTGACAGTGAATCACAATCCAAACCTTATTATCACTTAGCTTCACAATAGATTATTTCTCAGTGTTTGTGCTGGTGGCACTGATTTGTCACATGATCTAGTATGGAATTTTCAATATGATACATACACTCAGATCCTAATATTAATCAATTTTTAAAATATTTACTCCTGTTTCTTATCACAATACTAATTCTTTTCCCCGACCAGGGATGCAACCCAGGCCCTCGGCAGTGAAAGCACGGAGCCCTAACCACTGGACTGCCAGGGAGTTCCCACAATACTAATTCGTGTTCCCACTAACAATCTTCTCCAACTTTTCACTGGATGGGAAGGAGTCAGAATTATGTCTTTTCTACTTATTGGGTGATGACGTGACAGAGCAGACGCAAATACGGCCGCTCTTCAAACAATTTTATACAACGCACTGGAGACACTGGATTCATTGTATCAACAGCATGATCTCTATTCAACAAATCTTTATACTTAACCTAAATCACCCAAATCTACCCGATAGGACTTGTATTAGCCGCAACTGGAAAACCCGCCCGAATTGGCCTCCACCCATGACTTCCCTCAGCAATAGAGGGTCCTACTGCCATCTCAGCCCTACTCCACTCGAGCACAACAGCTGTAGCAGGCATCTTCCTACTTATCCGCTTTTACCCTTTAATAGAAAATAATACATTTTTCCAAACAATAACATCATGTGTAGGAGCTATCACCACATTATTTACAGCAATATGTGCTCAATTGTTGCTTTCTCCACTTCGGGTCAACTAGGCCTTATAATAGTAACAATCGGCATTAACCAGCCTCATCTAGCATTTCTCCATATTTGCACACACGCCTGTTTCAAGGATATACTATTCATATGCTCTGGATCGATTATT
Source organism: Grampus griseus (assembly GCF_964374135.1). Taxonomy (NCBI): domain Eukaryota; kingdom Metazoa; phylum Chordata; class Mammalia; order Artiodactyla; family Delphinidae; genus Grampus; species Grampus griseus. The sequence goes on from NC_139013.1 coordinate 5,222,521, forward strand.
CACAGTCTAAATGATAGATAAGACATTCGAAAAGTAGGAGGCCTATGTAACGCAATGCCCTTCACCACAACAGCCCTCGTTATTGGAAGTCTCATGTTAACAGGATACCACTCCTCACAGGTTTCTACTCTAAAGATCTTATTATCGAATCCGCTAACATGCTGTATAACCAACACCTGAGCCCTCTTAATAACCCCCCCCATCGCCACATCCTTCACAGCTGTGGGCAGCACTCACGTTATTTTCCTCCCACTCTGAGGACAACCATGCGTGTCCAATTAATTTTAATTAATGAAGACAACCCACTCCTAATCAACTCTATCACACGTCTATTAGCTGGAAGCAGTTTCTCCGGATTTCTTATCTCCAACAACATTCCCCCAACAACAATCCCACAAATAACCGTGCCTCCTTACTGGAAACCAACTGCCCTTGCCGTGACCGTCCTAGGCTTTATTCTAGCACCTGAAATCGACCTTGCTGCATAAAATTTAAAACTTAACTATCCCTCAAACTTCTTCAAAATCTCAAAACTCTTAGGGTATTTTCCCATTATACACCACTTTCAGCAAGCCAAAAATCAGCATCTTCCCTACTGGATTTAATTCGACTAGAAAATATCTTACCAAAACCCAATTATCTTATTCAAATAAAATTTTCTACACTTGTGTCACACCAAAAAGGCCTAATCAAACTATACTTCCTTTCATTCCTCATTATCCTTACCCTAAGCATAACAGTATTTAATTACCATGAGTAACCTCTATAGTAACTATAAGCAATGACCAACCAGTAACAATTACCTTGAATCAACTACCGTAACTATACAACGCCGCAATATCTATAGCCTCCTCACTAAAAAATCCAGAATCACCTGAATCATAAATTACTCAGTCCCCCAGTCCACTGAACAAATAAAATTTCTACTTCCTTGTCCTTTAAAGCACAGAAAATTCTATCACTTCAATTTTCTATTGTAAATTCTATCATTAATTCCAAAACAAATACCTAAAACAGTTTTATTTGAAACTCAAATTTCAGGATACTGCTCAGTAGCCACAGCTGTTGTATAACCAAATACTATTAACATTTCCCCTAAAGAAATTAAAAACACCATTAAACCCAAAAGCAAACCACCAAAATTCAACACAATTCCACAACCAACACCACCACCCACAATCAACCCAAGTCCACCATAAACAGGTGAAGGTTTAGAAGAAAAACCCACAAAACTAATTATAAAAATAGTACTTAAATACAATGTATGTTACCATTATTCTTACATGGAATCTAACCACGGCCAATGACATGAAAAATCATCGCTGTATTTCAACTATAAGAACACTAATGACCAACATCTGAAAATCAAACCCACTAATAAAAGTTATCAACAAGGCAGTTCATTGATCTTCCAGCTGCATCAAATGTCTCATCATGATGGACCTTTGGTTCTCTCTTAGGCATTTGTTTAGTTGTACGCATCCTGAAAGGCTTATTCCTAGCAATACATTATACATCAGATATAGTAAATGCATTTTTATGAGTAACATATATCTGCCAAGATGTAAACTAGAATCACCTGAGATCTACATGCAAATGGAGCTTCCATGGTTTTTATTTGCCAATTCATTCACGTAGGATGAGGCTTATACTACAGATCCTATACCTTTTCTGAACCATGAAATACTGGAATCATTTTACTATTTACAGGTGTAGCCACAGCATTCATAAGCTATGTATTACCTTGAGGACAAACAGCGTTCTGAGGAGCAAGTTACTACCAGTCTTCTCTGAGCAATTCCCTGTATCGGCACAAGCCTTGTGGAATGAATCTGAGGCGGTTTTTCAGTAGACAAAGCAACTCTAACACAATTCTTTGCCTTCCATTTTACCCTCCTCATTACAGCACTAGCAACTGTTCACTTATTATTCCTTCCAGAAACGGGCTCTAATAACCCCACAAGAATCTCATATGACATAGACAAAATCCCATTTCACCCCTACTATACAAAGACATCCTAGGTGTCTTATCGTTGATTCTAATCTTAGTATTATTCTCATCTGACCTGCTAGGAGACCCAGACAGCTACATCCCAGCAAATCCCCTTAATACACCACCACATATCAAGCCAGAATGATACTTCTTATTCGCGTATGCAATTCTACGATCAATTCCCAATAAACTTATAGGAGTACTAGCTCTAATTTTTTCAGTCTTAATCCTAGCTTTCACCCAGTACTCCATACATTGAAACAACGAAGCGTAACATTCCAACCCCTCAACCAGTGCCTATTTTGAGTACTAGGAGCAGACCTATCGACACATGAATCGGAGGACAAACCCTAGAGCACCTGTTATTATCGAACAACAAGCATCCATTTTGTTTCTTTTAAATTCTAGCTCTAATACCAGTAACTAGCATCACTGAAAATAATCTCCTAACATGAAGAGTCTTTGTAGTATATTACCCTGGTCTTGTAAACCAGAAAAGGAGAACAACAGACCTAAGACTCATGGAAGAAGCTCCACTATCAGCACCCAAAGCTGAAATTCTACTTAAATTATTTCCTGAACATTTGTTACGGGACACTTACAAAATTAAGTACCATGTCGGTATTAAAATGACTTCTTTTTTCTATAAGTTACTACGTATTTCGTGCATTATATGCATTACCTCTGGATTTTACACCAAAGGGAAATCAGACCCCAGGCCTCTCACGGCCACAACTGAATTAACTTGGGGTGGGGGACCGGATATTTTAAGGTCCGTAGCAACCCCAGACCTCGGATACGGAGTGGGGACCACCAGGCGCAGGTTTAACTAGCAAAGAACGGTTAACTCACACTCCCCACCGCGGCGTCAGCTCCGTGTTCTCTGCTTCGGGAACTGCAGCAAACTGCGCGACCGTGGAGTAGAGACGCTAGAAGCGGCTGGGGGCGGGGCCTGAGCAGAGCGCCACGGGGAGGGGCGGGGCCTGAGCAGAGCGCCACGAGGGGGGGCGGGGCGTGGGCCCAAGCCAGCGCCTGGAGCGTGAGAGGGCGGGACGGGGCGGGCGCTGCACGTTCCTCCGTTTGATCCTGTCTGGGTTTAGAAACGCTTGAGGGTCTTGTGTTGCACCATTGCTTCCTCCTTGGTTTAACAGTTTGTAACAGTTTTAAGGTAAAAGCTTAAAGTAGTGTGGGATACTTATGTTGGTCTGGGAACTGCAGTCTCGGCGGGGGCTTGATGTGGGGTGGTGTTTGGACCCAGGAACATTCCTGCAATTAGAGTTAATTTAAGCAGTTTAAGGAAACAGGAGCTGGATCTGTCTGTGTAGGGATTACAAACTATGTGAAACACAGAACCCTTAGAATGGGCTATTTCATACTAACACCGGTAAGGACAAAAATGTTGCCATGCCATTCCAGTTCTACAAGGATCAAGCTCATTGGTCACTGCAGTGGCCCTGAGTGTGTCATACAAATACAAATGGGGAAGGGCAATTCGGTGAAGGAAACAGGAGAAAATTGCCAGGATGGGAACATATTTACAATGATTGAGGAATAGCCATAATTATTGTGTGGCTTGGTGAGGTGTGATATTAATTTTCTATTGGAGACATTTAAAATTTGGGACTTCTTGTAGTTACAATTTTTTTATTTTTCAGGACTTAAAAAGCCACCCTATATAAATAGGCTGTGTATACTTCTGCATGTTGAGTCTTCGTTTTAAAAAATGATATAATTCCCTAGAGAGCTTAAGATATAAGTAATGGATCCAAAATCATGATTACCTGTTTGAAGGACACACAGACGTTTCTTTATAGCATCCTCAGTATTGCCGAGAAGACATGGGGATGGGGCAGTATAATGAATTAATGGAAAGATAGTTAATATCATTTGTCAAAATTGCCTGAGAGACTTGATCCCAGGACTAGTTATATACACACTTTTCCTGTATCGACCCCTGTAGCTATGTAGGGGTATGTTGCTAGTTCCACTTATGAATGCATGACAAGTAAAGTAAGTGGACGCTTTTAAGCCTCAGTTTTTCCTTCAGTGTCAATGTCATCAAATTTTTTTTTTTTTTTTTTTTGCAGTATGCGGGCCTCTCACTGTTGTGGCCTCTCCCGTTGCGGAGCACAGGCTCCGGACGCACAGGCTCAACGGCCATGGCTCACGGGCCCAGCCGCTCCGTGGCATGTGGGATCTTCCCGGACCGGGGCACGAACCTGTGTCCCCTGCATCGGCAGGCGGACTCTCAACCACTGCGCCACCAGGGAAGCCCTCATCAAAATATTTTAACGTATAATAAGATACTGTACTTTCGAATCAAATTGCAACACAATCTCATATCACTTGTATTTCCCCTGAATGAGTACAAGACCTACTGACTGCCAATTATTTCCAGTTTTGTTTTTCCAAGTAAGAGCAATCCTGTCTCGCAACAACACGGATTGACCTAGCGATCATCATACTAAGTTAGTCAGAAAGACAAATACCATATGCTATCACTTCTATGTGGAATATAAAATATGACACAAATGAACTTATCTACAAAACAGAAACAGACTCACAGACATAGAGAACAGACTTGTAGTTGCGGGGGGTTAGTAGATGCAAACTATTATATATAGACTGGATAAACAACAAGGTCCTACTGTGTAGCACAGGGAACTATATTCAATACCCTGTGATAAATCATAATGGAAAAGAATATGAAAAAGAATATATATATGTATAACTGAATCACTTTGCTGTACAGCAGAAATTAACATTACAAATCAACTATACTTCAATAAAATAACTTTTTTTAAAAAAAGAGTAATTCCTGTGTCACCACTGCCTAATACCTGAGTACCAGACTGACTTTTCCGTATGCATTATGTCCCAAATTTATAGTAATTGAGATACGAAATCAAAATGTGACACTCCATGAGAAGTCAGCAAACATTTCTGTAAAGGGGCAGATGGCAAATATTTTATGCTTTGTAAGCCAGACTGATTCTGTTACAACTATTCTACTCTGCCCTTATTAGGTCCATAGTACCTAAACATAAGTGTATTCTAATTACATTGATACGGCATTTAAAAACTGATGGCAGGTTGTATTTGGCTCCTGTTCTGTAGGTTGCTGAGCCATGACCTACACAAAGGAATGAAGGGCACCAGAGACAGTAGCTACACGGGTAAATACATAAGCCATACCTTTCTTATTTTTAAGTTTCTTTGAAATATAATTGTTTAAAAAACTTAACCATCTAGTTTGGGTTTATAGTATATGTCAAAGTAAAATCTATGATGATGATCACACAAAGGGCAGGAGTGGAGAAATGGAAGTATATGTGTGTAAGGGTCGGAGGCTCTATAGAAAGTAGCGCGAAAGTCCTTGAATATAGACTGTGGTAAGCTGTATAGTAAAACCCCTAGAGCAAACACTTATAGTTACAGCTAACAGTGATGAACCGAAAAAGGAGTTTAAAGAAACCCATAAAAAAAATCAGTTATTTTACAGAAGACAGAAAAAGAGGGGAGATAGTGGAAAATACAAAGCAGACAATATAAAACCAATAGCATGATAATAATTTAAATCTAACTATATAATTATCTCTTTTAAACCAAATGGCCTAAAGACCCCAATTGAAAGGCAGACATTGTCAACTAGATTTTTAAAAGAGAGATGACACTATGTTTCCCACAAGAAATGCACTCTGAAAATTAAAGGACACAAAATAAAAGCATGGAAAAAAGATAAACCATATCAACACTCTTCAAAATAGAGTGGCTATTGTAAGATCAAAGTAGATTGAGGAGCAACTAATAAGACCGGGGATAATGAAATCTAGTTCATAATCATAAAGGGATTTAAGTTCATCAGAATGACATGACAATCATAAAAACTATGCATCCAGCAGCAGAACTTCAAAACCCTCGGAAAAAACTGACAAGATTGCAAGGAGAAATAAATAAACCCACACTTACGGTTAAGGTGGGTAAGGAAAAAAAAAAGGTCATTGAAAGTGTACCAGTCAGCTTTCTACAAGTTTTCCTGTGGTAACAAATATCCCTGAATTCTTACTGCCTTACAACAACAAACATTTATTTCTTGCTCATATGATATCTATCATTATTCACCTCTTGCTAGTTTCTCTAACTTGATTCTGGGATTCAGGGTAAAATTCCAGTGTATCTGGGATCTACCATTCTTGCAGCAGGAAGAGAAGGTTCAAAAAAGCAAACAAAGGTTTTGAAAGCTTCCATTTAAAGTTGAAACATACCATTCTACTCACACCAGGAACTCACAAAACCAATCTTGCATAAAACGGCTAGGGGAGTGCAGTCCTCTCAAAGGGAAGGAAGGGTTGGTTGCCTAAGTCAAGTGGCCAAGTTTGATATCAAAGGGCAGACATGTATGATCTCACAGGATGGTGATAAATGATTGGAAATAATAGTACAATATATGTTAGTGCAGCTTCTATCAGAAATAATTTGTCTGTCCTTTGTTCACACAAAATATATTCACTCTGGTCCCAGAGGAAGGAAAAAACATTTCTACCTAGACATGAGTTCAATCACAAATGAGAATTTCATAATAATCTCATGAGATTCCTCTGAATTCAGAGCCCCATGTGGAGCTCTCCTCACTCATAACACATTATGGTGGAACAGAGAAATAAAATCTCAATAAACACTGTCATTTAGAAGAAAAAAAGGAAAGAGGTACCCAGTAGTCTCGGGTCCACAGCAAATGTGCAGTGCTGCTGGGCAGATGTAGTGAGGGCGCTGGTCTGTGGGGGCAGGAATGACAAAGGACCCTTTTCTTGAATCCAGCTCTTTCCCGGAGAACGGACATGCAGTGGTTTGTATTTCGTTGCTCTTGCCTTCACCTAGTTACATCTAACGGAGTATTGGAAATGTTGCCTTCCTTGTGCAATGGGCTGCTTGCTCCGGTTACTCCCTTCGCATGAATATTTACAGTCCCAAAGATTATCGGGTTAATTGAAAAAAATAAAACTGAAAACCCACTATCAAAACTACCAAAGAAAATAGGAGATGGACTTCCCTGGTGGTCCGGTGGTTGAGACTCCAGACTCGCAAGGCAGGGGGTCCGGGTTCCATCCCTGGTCAGGGAACTAGATCCCACATGCACGCCGCAACTAAGAGCCTTCACGCTGCAACTAAAAGATCCTGCATGCCACAAGGAAGATCCCATGTGCCGCAGCTAAGACCAGGCGCAGCCAAATAAATAAATAATTTTTTTTTTAAAAAAAGAAGGAAAATAGGAGAAACACAAATAACTAATATCAAATGAAACAGGGAACATTACTACTGTTAAAAAGAAAACCACAGGCCAAAATGGAATCACTCATGCTAGGCCACACCACTAAACTGGGGCTTGAGGGACTTCCCTGGCGGTCCAGTGGTTAAGACTCTGCACTTCCACTGCAGGGGGCACAGGTTCGATCCCTGGTGGGGGAACTAAGGTCCTGAATGCCATATGGTGTGGCCAAAAAAACCCCCCAAAAAATGGGTCTTGATAACTTAACTGAAGCTTCAACCTCCCCCAGAAATGCTGTCTTAACAGGTCAGTCAGGAATTTTCTGGTCTGCGCCAGTGAGGTCATGTGTCACGTGGGCCCTCTCCATTCTCCAAAGGAACATGAGGTCCTCTGCCACACAGACCCCTTCTGTCCACCACAGGTGAGTGACCTAAGCCTGAAGTTATCTTTTTTGTTTATGACTTCTTGCCTCGCCTTTAAAAAAACCTCTCCTTTTCTGTTGCCCTTTACAGCTCCCCTCTCCTCACTGTACAGGACGCTGCCCTATTCATATATCAATCAATGAAGCCAATTAGATCTTTAAAGTTTATTCAGTTGAATTTTTGGTTAACACTACAGAGGGACTTCCCTGGTAGTCCAGTGCTTAAGACTTCGCCTTCCAGTTCAGAGGATGAGGGTTCGACCCCTGGTTGGGGGACTAAGATCTCACATGCCACGGGGCAACTACTGAGCCCACGCACTCTAGCGCGCTCCACAACTAGAAAGAAGCCCGCTCACCGCAATGAAGAGCCTGCACACCACAAGGAAAGATCCGCAACTAAGACCTGACGCAGCCAAATTAATTAATTAATTTTAAAAAATGGTCCATATCAAAAAAAAACAACTTAAAAAAAAAAGAACTACAGGGCTTCCCTGGTGGCCCAGTGGTTGAGAGTGAAAGACATCAGCAAATATTCATTATCCACGTTAGCTGTCTTCCTTGTGGATTTTTGCTCAGAAATTTGGAAAAACAATAAAAGAGATCACACCCTCCCACCCCCCACCCCCCCCAAAAAAGAAATTAGGCAATGACCATTTCAGAAAAAAATTAGCATTATGTTGTGGGTTTCAGAGCAAACGATCTGGGACTTGACAGTCTGCAGCTTCAGATGTATCTTCTGATATTTCTCTGTTAAGAATAAATGTTTTAACGTCAACCCCAGGCTCACACCAAATCTAATATTTAAACTTATTCATTGCACTTGTTTCCATGACTTCTGGGTATCATTTGGAATACTTGTATTTGAGTCTATTTCAATAATTATTATATTGTTCCTCACAGAGTTTCATTTACTCCTCCTTCATTGTTAACCAATTATATCCTATGTAATCAATAATAGTTTAATCTCTATTTTAGTGTTTTGTCTCATACATGTTTCAAAGCCCAGAGATTAGCCCATCATATTATAGTACAAAGATTCTGTTGGTTGCTCTCATTTTATGCTTGTTCTTGGGATAAGGACAAATGCATCTCTGTTACCACCATCACATCAAACCATTATTGCCCCTATAAAGCCAACACTTGGTCTGGGATAATCTTTTTTATAGGATTTTATGGTAGTTGGTGCATTATTATCTTATTTGCATTTCAAAGATTTATTCATAGGTAACATTGGCCTATAAAATAAACTTATAATTATAAAATTGCCCCATCACATTATTAATGAAGATAAAACCACTTAAGTATGGCAAAGGACATCAGTAAAAAAAAAAAAATACAGATGTTGAGGACGTGAAGAGTAAAACTGACTACCTTTCTTCATGTAGGATCCTGGTGAAGAGGCTTGTCTGCAGCTAGAAAACACAGATGCAGTTTCTGATGTTGCCACCTAGGGGGACGCGAGTTGGGATGGTTCTTATAATCTGTACTTAGGGTCGCCTCGTCTGGAAAATGACAACAACAGTACTTATCTCAGAGTTGAAGATTCAGTGTTGTTACATACAAAACAGTATCACTGATGCAACCACTTGTTAATGGAAAATGGGAGTGTTTCTGAATGAAGAATAGTGAATTTCAATTGCCATGTCACCAATAACATAAAACTCACATATTCCTGCAGTGCCGTCTTACTCTGAATATGAATCTCAGTGTCTGGGAGGTGGCAGAATGGCCTCCAGGGATTTGGCAATAGGGGTTATCTCCTTATCACAGACTTGTAGTTGTAATCTTCGGGAATTTCTATTTTCTTTATCAGAATGTCATCATTCACCTCAGGGGATACAGGTTAAAATCCCTAGATTTGATTCTCAGTCACCCGATTTTTGCCAATACCTTGGTACTCCTTTCTAAAGGACTTCCCCACACAATGGCAGCCTTTGGGTTGAAACATTCCCTCAGTGACTTTGGATGCAAACTTGTTTTCTATGTTCACAGAGTGGCCACGGCTGTGTCCTTCAGCACCACCTGTCTCTTAAGTATCTTACAGGCCATCGTGATCAGCCCCAGGAACTCCACATGGACAAATGTTAAGGTAAAGGCTCCCAAGTACACTGGCTCCTTTATTTACCTGAGACGGATTTTGCACTTGCTTGTACATATAGTTGTTTTCACATGTGTCTGGTAAATGAGGCAACACAAACATCACAAAGCAAAACGATTTGGGATACTGCTCTAGTACTCTTCTTGACAAAACAACATCCACACTATTGGCAGCTTTTTCAAGCCCTCCTAGTACTTTGTCTTTTGGACTCATGATCTTGGCCAGTGGATACATGGTTTTCATTCTGTACACACACGACGACCAGCAAGTCTGACACATTCATAGGACCAACCATTCAACTGGATCCTTTCCTGAGACCAGAGCTTCCCAAAGGATCCTTGCCTTGGTGAGCACCTTTCTTTCTTTTTACATCCTCTGCCCCATTTTTGCAACTTATATGGTGATTTTCAATAATCCCAGTTAGTGGCTGGTTAACATCTCTGCACTAATGCATTCACATTTCCCCGCTGTCAGCCCCTTTCTTCTCATGAGTCCAGACACCAATGTACCCAGGCTCTGCTCTACCTGCTGTAGAAGGAATACCCAAGTCCCTAATCTGGTCAGAAAACTCTAAATTTTCTATTTGTATTCACAATAAAAGTCCTTTATTCATTCAGTTTTTGCTGTATTCAGCACTACAATGAGCAGTCACATCAGAGAGAGTGGTGAGCAACAGGCTGTCTTCAGAATTTAAAATATATTGGTTGGGGGCTTCCCTGGTGGTGCGGTGGTTAAGAATCCGCCTGCCAATGCAGGGGACACGGGTTTGAACCCTGGTCCGGGAAGATGCCACATGCCGCGGAGCAACTAAGCCCATGCGCCACAACTACTGAGCCTGCGCTCTAGAGCCCGCGAGCCACAACTACTGAGCCCACGTGCCACAACTACTGAAGCTTGTACGCCTAGAGCCTGTGCTCCGCAACAAGAGAAGCCACCATAATAAGAAGCCTGTGTGCCACAACAAAGAGTGGCCCCCACTCGCCACAACTAGAGAAAAGCTCATGTGCAGCAACAAAGACCCAATGCAGCCAAAAATAAATAAATAAATTTATTAAAAAAAATTTTTTTGTCTGTACAACCACTATGGAGAACAATATAGAGGTTCCTTAAAAAACTAAAAATAGAACTACCATATGATCCAGCAATCCCACTCCTGGGCATATATCTGGAGAAAACCATCATTTGAAAAGATACATGCATCCCAATGTTCATTGCAGCACTATTTACAATAGCCATGGAAACAACCTAAATGTCCATTGACAGAGGAATGGATAAAGATGTGGTACATAGATAAACAATGGAATATTACTTGGGCATAAAAAAGAATGAAATAATGACGTTTGCAGCAACATGGATGGCCCTAGAGATGATCATACTAAGTGAAGTAAGCCAGAGAAAGACAAATATCATATGATAGCACCTATATGTGGAATCTAAAAAAAAAAAGATACAAGTGAACTTATTTACAAAACAGAAACAGACTCACAGACTTCAAAAACAAACATACGGTTACCAAAGGGGAAATATGTGTGTGTGTGGGGGGGGATAAATTAGGAGGTTGGGATTAACATACACGCACTACTGTACATAAAATAATCAACAAGGACCTACTGTATAGCACAGGGAACTCTACTCAATATTCTGTAATAATCTATATGGGAAAACAATCTGAAAAACAATGGATATATATATAATTGAATCACTTTGCTGTACACCTGAAACTAACACAACATTGTAAATCAATTATACTTCAATATAAAATAAAAATTAAATTTAAAAAAAGCAAAAATAAAAAGGTCTAATTAACACACACACACACACACACACACACACACAAAATATACTGGGGAAGACACTGAACCAGCTATTTACTAAGCAAAATGCAATGTAATCTCATTTTCATGAGCTGTTTCAATATAATACTTGAGTCTAGGAATTTGTAAAAAGTGTGGCCTGTATTATTTGGAGATAATAGAAAGTTTCTCTGAGTACGTATATTTCAGTCTAATAAATCAAAACGTCCCTAGAACTCAGGAGGCAGTGAAATGTGAGAAGAGTTTATGGAAAGAAAGAGCCTTTGGTTTTGACTATTCACATACCTAGGACGGATCTGGAAGAGGGAATAAGGTGTCAGACACTGCATAACACTGAAGGTCCAGTATGTGTTTTTACCTCAAAGCCTGAGAGGAGACCTTGCTATTTGAGTTGTTTTTGGATGGGGAGAGATTGCCATATGTTTTTTCCGCATTTTCTGGCAAAACTCAGCTGAATGACGAAGGTAAGGCAACAAAGTAAACACATGTCTTGGGATTTTTAAAGTAATATTTTTAGTTGTGATGAAATACACATAAAATCTAACATTTTAACTATTATTAAGTGTACAGTTCAGCGGCATTAAGTACCTTGATATTGTTGTGCAACTATCACCACCACCCATCTCCACGATTCTTATCTAGTAAACTGTAACTCTACGCAATAAACAGTAACTCCCTATTGCCCTCTCCCTCGGCCCCTGGCAACCACCATTCTACTTTCTGTCTCTAGATTTGACTGGTCTAGGTACCTCATATAAGTGGAATCAGAGAGTATTTGTCCTTTTGCGCTTGGCTTATTTCACTTAGCATAATGTCCTCAAGGTTCATCCATGTTGTAGCATATGTCAGACTATCCTTTTTAAGGCTGAATAATATTTTATCGTTGACCACATCACGTTTCTCTTTGTGTGTCAGTGGACATTTGGTTGCGTCCACCTTTTGGCTATTGTAAATAATGTTGGCTATTGTAAATAATGTTGCTCTGAACATGCCTGTACAAATTTCTCTTTGAGTCTTCTCTTAGTTCTTTGGGGTATATACCCAGAAGTAGAATTTTTGGATCATATGTTAATTCTAGGTTTAACTTTTTTTTTTTTATAGAATGAATTTAAATTTATTTATTTATTTATTTTTGGCTGTGTTGGGTCTTCGTTTCTGTGTGAGGGCTTTCTCCAGTTGCGGCGAGCGGGGGCCACTCTTCATCGCGGTGCACAGGCCTCTCACTGTCGCGGCCCCTCTTGTTGCGGAGCACAGGCTCCAGTCGCGCAGGCTCAGTAGTTGTGGCTCACGGACCCAGTTGCTCCACGGCATGTGGGATCTTCCCAGACCAGGGCTCAAACCTGTGTCCCCTGCGTTGGCAGGCAGATTCTCAACCACTGCGCCACCAGGGAAGCCCCTAGGTTTAACTTTTTGAGGAACCATTTGTTTTCCAAATTAGCTGCACCATTTCACCATCCCACCAACAGTGGATAAGGTTTACAGTTTCACTACCTCCCTGCCAACATTTGTTATTTTCTGTTGTTTTTTAAATAATAGTGGCCGTCCTAATGGATGTGAGGTGGTATCTCATTGTAGAATGTTTTTAAGATGGGAAATCGACAAGTAAAAATATCAACCGGGTACTGGGATATTTAGAGGCTGAAATATTTTGTATTACGTGATATCGCAATTAGTTTGAGGGAAGACAGGAGTCAGTTCGGACTCCCATGTCCTCTCTGGAGGACATATACCTATGGTGGAATCTTCACATTTCTAGAATAGCAGACGAGGAGGGTGTGGGTGAATAACCTTTTTGTTTATGTGGACTTTTCTTCAGGAAAAGATCTAAGGGAACAAAACAGGAGAATCAAAAAGTGGGGGAGTATAACTGATTCACTTAGTTATAAAGCAGAAACTAACACACCATTGTAAAGCAATTATACTCTAATGAAGATGTTAAAAAATAATAATTAAAAAAAATAAAAAATTAAAAAATAATTTTAAAAAAAAGTGAGGGAAATGGACAATTCCTCAATCACATAGAAAGATTAGAATATACCCTTATTCGTGATTGCTAGATTTGAGGATCCAAAAAATTTAAAGGAGTTTCAACAAATGCACAATATATTCAAACTTGTGTCAAAAAATATATATATAAAGAACAATTTCCAGCAGTTGTTAGACCACAAAGTCTCAAACACTAAAAAAATTTTTAATAAGACAGATAATATTTTATCATCATCAAATAATACCACTTGGAAAACTGTACATTCAGAAATTTTAGAATATTGAAAACCTTAAAGAGTCACTATTTGTTTAGATAATTAGAATTTATGTATATGAAAAGATAAGAAAATTCTTGTGTCAACCCTGTGATATTTAGTTAATGAAAAAAATTATTTAGAGGAAATAAGATAGCTGCAAATTCACATATTAGAAGTTCACTGGACAATCCATGTCCTATGGGCCCAATTCAAGAATTTTTAAAGAAAGGTATAGTGTAAATCCAACAAAAGGCAAAAATGAAAATTATATTAAATATAACAAAATGTTCTTTTGAAATATTGGCTTTAAAATGTGCAAAAGGCTTCCCTGGTGGCCCAGTGGCTAAGAATCCGCCTGCCAATGCAGGGGACATGCGTTCAAGTCCTGGTCCGGGAAGATCCCACATGCCATGGAGCAACTAAGCCCATGCACCACAACTACTGAGCCTGCGCACCACAACTACTGAGCCCACGTGCCACAACTACCAAAGCCTGCACACCTACAGCCCGTGCTCCACAAGAGAAGCCACCACAATTAGAAGCTCACACACTGCAAGGAAGAGTAGCCCCCGCTCACCGCAACTAGAGAAAGCCCATGTGCAGCAACGAAGACCCAATGCAGCCAAAAGTAAATAAATAAAATAAACTTATTAAAAGAAACAATAAAATAAAATAAAATGTGCAAAGACACACTTGAACAATACTAATCATAGCAGATGACTATTGATAGAGATTTTCAAAACCTGTAGAGATTACTAAGAACAACTTTATATTAACTTGAAAATTGAGAAGAATGATTTTTACAAATATAGATCACTAAAACTGAATTAAGAAGAATTAGAAATAAGAGAAACATAAATAACTTCAAAACTTTGCAATATTCAACAAGACTGATTGTTTTACAGGAAAATTTCCCACATTTGCAAGGTATTGGCAGTTCTCTTCATTTACAAACTTTTTTCAATACAGAAGATATGAAAATGTGTAATACTGCTATTATATCCCTCATGTTAAGACATCAAAAAAAAGCAGTTTGACTTCTGAAGTTTAATGCAAAATGGATCATTAAAATACACAATGTGACTGAGTAGATGTTATTCTAGTAATAAATGATATTTTAATATATGTGGTATTACACAGCCTGCTGTGGTGTGAACAATGAGAACACTGACCTCCATTATACCAACAGCTTCAGAGAAGCACTTGAAACATTTCAACACTCAGTTACATTTATAGAAATCTACAACACAACATTGTAAATCAACCATACTTCAATAAAATTTAAAACAAAGTAAAATAAAATAAACATACACCCAGCATATAGGATCAGGAAGAAAATTAATCTGATCATGTCCATCAACAATGAATATAGAACTTTATATTGATGGTCAAATGTTGACAGTGTGTTATGGACTTACATACACTACCAAATGTAAAATGGCTAGCTAGTGGGAAGCAGCCGCATAGCACAGGGAGATCAGCTCCGTGCTTTGTGACCACCTAAAGGGATGGGATAGGGAGGGTGGGAGGGAGACACAAGAGGGAGGGGATATGGGGATATATGTATATGTATAGTTGATTCACTTTGTTATACAGCAGAAACTAACACACCATTGTAAAGCAATTATACTCCAAAAAAATGTTTAAAAAAATGTTAACAAGCATTTCTGTTTAGGTCAGGAATAAATTGAGAATTGATCTCTGAATATCACTTCTACTCAAGAGTATAGTAGAATTTGTAGCCATTACAGCCAGTAGGTCAGAAGCATGGGAGGCCTAGGACTTGTGATTGGCATCTGAAGTGGGGGTAGTGTTGTGCAACTGAGTCCTTAATTCTTTGGAGGCTGTACTTACTCCAAGTAGTTGGTATCAAAATTCAATTGTAGGACATGCAGTTGGTGTCCGAAGAGCTGGAGAATTGCTTGGTGTGGGGAAAACCCCCATATGTTTGTTGTCACAAGTGTTGTAACTGAAACAGCTCACCCTATCACTGATCATTAAAAAAGATCCTACTGGACTTCCCTGGAGGTCCAGTGGTTAAGACTCCACACTTCCATTGCAGGGGGCACGGGTTCAATCCCTGGTCAGGGAACTAAGATCCCACATGCTGCATGGCACAGCAAAAAAAAAAAAAAAAAATCAAATCAAAATGAATTAAATACTTAAGTGTCAGACCTGAAACTGTAAGACCCCTAGAAGAAAACAGGGGAAAAGCTTCTTGACAACGGCCTGTGGAATAATTTTTTTTTATTTGACAACAAAGCTAATTAGACAAATGTGACCACATCAAACTAAAAGTTTCTGCACAGCAAAAGAATCAATCAAGAGTGAAAAGGCAGGGACTTCCCTGGTGGCACAGTGGTTAAGAATACACCTGCCAATGCAGGAGACACGGTTTCGAACCCTGGTCTGGGAAGATCCCACATGTTGCAGAGCAACTAACCCCATGTGCCACAACTACTGAGCCTGTGTGCTACAACTACTGAAGCCCACACACCTAGAGCTCGTGCTCTGCAACAAGAGAAGCCACCACAATGAGAAACCCGCGCACCACAACAAAGAGTAGCCCCCGCTCGCCGCAGCTAGAGAAAGCCTGTATGCAGCAACAAAGACCCAACGCAGCCAAATAAATAAAATAATTTATTAAAAAAAAAAAAAGAGTGAAAAGGCAGGGACTTCCCTGGTGGTCCAGTGGCTAAGACTCCACGCTCCTAATGCAGGGGACCCAAGTTTGATACCTGGTCAAGGAACTAGATCCTGCATGTCACAACTAAAGATCCTGCATGCCACAACTAAAGATCCTACATGCCGCAACTAAGACTGGTGTAGCCAAATAAATAAATAATTTAAAAAACAATAATAAGGGCTTCCCTGGTGGCGCAGTAGTTGAGAGTCCGCCTGCCGATGCAGGGGACGTGGGTTCGTGCCCCGGTCTGGGAGGATCCCACATGCCGCGGAGCGGCTGGGCCCGTGAACCATGGCCGCTGAGCCTGCGCGTCTGGAGCCTGTGCTCCGCAACGGGAGAGGTCACAGCAGTGAGAGGCCCGCGTAACGCAAAAAAAAAAAAAAAAAAAAAAAAAAAAACAATAATAAAATTAAAAAAGAGTGAAAAGGCAATCTACAGAATGGGAGAAAGTATTTGCAAACCATATATTTGATAAGGGGTTAATATCCAAAATATGTAAGGAACTCATCTCAATAGCAAACTCCCCCAAATAATCCAATTAAAAAATGGGCAAAGGACCTAAACAGACATTTCTCAAAAGAAGACATACAAATGGTCAGCAGGTATATGAAAAGATACCCAACATCACTAATCAGGGAAAAGCAAATCAAAGCCACCATGCTATATCATTTCATACTTGTTAGAATGGTTATTAGTTTTTTTTAATAAATAAATTTATTTATATATTTATTTATTTTTGGCTGCATTGGGTCTTCGTTGTTGCATGTGGGCTTTCTCTAGTTGCACAGAGCAGGGGCTACTCTTCGTTGTGATGTGCGAGCTTCTCATTGTGGTGGCTTCTCTTGCTGCGGAGCACGGGCTCTAGGCGCACAGGCTTCAGTAGTTGTGGCACATGGGCTCAGTAGTTGTGGCTCGCAGGCTGTAGAGAGCAGGCTCAGTAGTTGTGGTGTATGGCCTTAGCTGCTCCATGGCATGTGGGATCTTCCCGGACCAGGGCTTGAACCCATGTCCCCTGCATTGGCAGGCGGATTCTTAACCACTGCACCGCCAGGAAGTCCCTAAGATGATTCTTAAAGAAACAAATGATAACAAATGTTGCCAAGGATGTTTGAGAAAAGGGAACAGCGGTACAGCCACTACAGAAAACAGTATGGTGGGTTCTCCAAAAATTATAAATAGAACTACCATATGACCCAACAATCCCACTGCTGGTTATATATCCAAAGGAAATAAAATCAGGATCTCATAGAAGTACCAGTACTCCTATGTTCACTGCAGCATTATTCACAATAATCAAAGTATAGAAACAACTTAAATGAGCATCAACACAAGAATAGATAAAGAAAATGTTTTATAAACATGCAATGCAATCTTATTCAGTCTTAACAAAGAAGGAAATCCTGTCATTGTTCAACAACATGGATAGCCCTGGAGGACTCAATGCTAAGTGAAACAAGACCGATGGAGAAAAATACTGTATGATCTCACTTTTATGTGGAACCTAAAATAGTCAAACTCATCGAATCAGAGTAGCATGTTGGTTGCCAGGGATTAGCAGAGAGGGAAATGGGGAGATGGTGTTCAAAGGGTACAAAGTTTCAGTTATACAAGATAAATAAGTTCTGGAGATCTACGATATGACATACTACCTATAGCTAACAATACTGCACATGGTAGTACTCATGTTAAGTGTTCTTACCTCAAAAAAAGTGCCCCTCCCAAACTTATTGCTAGACTCAACTGGTGACACTAGGCAATTCTATCAAATGTATGAAGAATAACAGCATTTGTATACAATTTCTTCCAGAAAATAGACCATGAATACTTTTTAACTCAATTTCTGAGACTACTATTACCATGGTAACAAAAATAAAGGCATTTGAAGAAAGCAATAACTACTAACTAAATCCCACATAAAAAATATGCAGGGCTTCCCTGGTGGCGCAGTGGTTGAGAGTCCGCCTGCCGGTGCAGGGGACGCGGGTTCGTGCCCTGGTCCGGGAAGATCCCACATGCCGCGGAGTGGCTGGGCCCGTGAGCCATGGCCGCTGAGCCTGTGCGTCCGGAGCCTGTGCTCCGCAATGGGAGAGGCCACAACAGTGAGAGGCCTGCGTACCGCAAAAAAAAAAAAAAAAAAAAAAAAGCAAAAATTCTTACAAAATATTAGTGATAGAAATTAGCAACATATAGAAAGAGGGACTGCCCTGGTGGTCCAGTGGCTAAGACTCCAAACTCCCAATTCAGGGGGCCCAGGTTCGATCCCTAGTCAGGGAACTAGATCCCACATGCTGCAACTGAAGATTCTGTGTGCCGCAACTAAGACCTGGTACGGCCAAATAAATAAATATTTAAAACAAACAAACAAACAATATATAGAAAGAACTGTACACGATGACCAAAAGGGGTTCACTCGAGGGATGCAAGGCTGTTTTAACGTTTAAAACACAATCAACATAAATCACAGTGGCAACAGATTACAGTGGAAAAATCATAGCATCCTATCAATTGATGCAGAAAAAGCATTTGACGACATTCAACACTCAGTTTAAGCTTTCAGAAAACCAGGAATAGAGGGAAATTTCCTCAACTCAATAAAGAACACCTAAGAAAGCTTACCTACAACAAACATCATTCTTAATGGTGCAAGACTGAATGCTTCCCCCACAGAGACTGAGGATAAGACAAGGATGTCCGCTCTTACCACTGTTAGTCAACATGCAATTAGAAGTTACAGCCAATGAAATAAGGGAATAAAAGGAAATAGAAGTGATAAAGAACAGAAAGAAGATACTAACAGTGTATCCATCAGGAGGAGGTATCATTGTGGTGGTGGGTTGAACAATCACCTCCCGCCACCAAAGGACAGCCACATCCTCACCCCTGTAACCTTCAAGTGTTAAGGATCTTGAGATGAGAGATTATCCTGGATCATCCAATAAGCATGGTATAATCAGAAGGGGTTGAATAAGAAGGATGCAGTTGGACTTGGCCACATAGAAGCTGCTACTGTGGTGGAAGAAGGACGGAGATAAAAAGATATTAAGATGGTACCTGGCTGACTTTGACGATGGATGAAGCGGCAAAGCATATAAGCAGTCTGCAGAATTTGCAAAGTGCAAGGAAATAAATTCCTCCCTGGAATGTCAGGGTTACAGTTCTGTTAACATACCCATTTTAGACGTCTGACCTGAACTGAAAGAGAATAAATTTTATTGTTTTAATCCACCTAGTTTGTGATAATTTCTTAACGCCTGATGAAATAAAATTTATATTTTAAGGCAAGACAAGAAAAAAATTAACATAAAATTCTGTTTGGGCCTCCTCCCTCCCAGATGTGCAGTGTGCATCTGCATTACACATTAACCACAGCTCCTCAAAGGTGGGAGTGCCTGCCCAACCAACCGGAGAGGTCAAATTGTTTTCCTCTCTTTTGACACTAGCAATTTAACTTCTTACAAGAATAGCGTTCTTTCCCAACTCTGTAGGGGGTCATGGTGACTTGCTGCTCGCGTTGTATGTACTCACCTGGACTACGTATCCTTGGTGAGCTTTATGTCAAGTATCAGTATGTCATTCTGATGCACGATCCTTTGTCTCGAAAATGTGTATGACTGTACCTTGAACTCTAACAGCTGGAACAGTTCTCAGAGCTTTCGGAGAATCTGCTTCCTGGATTATAGTCCTCAATTTGGCGTGCATAAAGATTCCCCCTTTTTTTTTTCTTCTTGATAGATAATTGAATTTTCGTCAACAAGCTGCATTAGGAAACTAATGAAATGATATATACAGACAAGTCCAAGTCATCTGCGAATACCTCTAGAATAAGTGAGACTGGTAAGTTCTGAGGATACAAGATCAACATTCAGAAATCTATTGTATTTCTATATAGTAGCAATTAACACATGGAAACAAGTTAAAAATAACATGTCCAATTATTCAAAAAAAAAAAGTAGAAATGTGTTAATCAAACAAAACGTTGACGGGATTTTGATGCTGAAATCTATAAAATACTGGTGAAAGAAACCAAAGATCAGAGAAATAAATAGACATACTACAGCCATTTATTGGAAGGCCTAACATAGAAATGATGTCAAATGATCGCAAACTGACAGGCAGGCTTAATGCATTTTCTATCAAGATATTTTGTAGGCACAAACAAGATTTTTCTAAAACTTATATGGAAAGGCAAAAGGAACTAGAATAGCTAAAATATCTGAAGAAGAATAAACTGGTTGGAATCACTCATTCAATTCAAAACTTCTAATAAGATAAAAAGTAATCAAGACTGATTTTGTGGAGTGAGACATACAGAACGATGGAACAAAACAGAGAACCCAGAAATAGCCCCACACAATTACTTGCAACTGAGTTTTGACAAAGGTACCAAGAAACCTGAATGAAGCAAGAATCTGAAAAAAATTACACCATATCAACTGATCTTCCACACTAGGAAAAAAAATGAAAGAATCTCCACCAAAACCTCACACCTGTACAAATATTAGCTCAAAATCGGTCATAGCTTTAAACGTGAAATGTAAAACCATACTACTTTAAACTGTAAGAGATTCAGAAAAGAAACCATAGGATAACATCCGCAGGATCTAGCTATATATCTACCTAAGTTTTAACATATTTTGACTTTTAATTTTATTCTGCAGTATGCAATATTTCAGACTAAACTTGAGACTTAGTTATTCCTCATGTGAATGCTCTGATGTGGATTCTGTTGCAAAAAGTCTTGAAGAAATTTTAAATATTCATTACTTTTGTAAGGCTTCTTTCCATTATGAATTCTTTGGTGAATCCTGAGGGGACACTGTTGCTTAAAGGCCTTTCCACATTCAGTAAATTTCCCTGGGCCTCCCTGGTGGCGCAGTGGTTGAGAGTCCGCCTGCCGACGCAGGGGACATGGGTTCATGCCCCGGTCCGGGAAGATCCCACATGCTGCGGAGTGGCTGGGCCCGTGAGCCATGGCCGCTGGGCCTGCGCGTCCGGAGCCTGTGCTCCGCAACGGGAGAGGCCACAGCAGTGAGAGGCCCGCGTACCTAAAAAAAAAAAAAAAAAATTTCCCTGGTTTCTCTCAGGTATAAATCCTCTCATGACATCAAAGCCATGAATGTTTAATAAAAAGCCTTCCCACGTTCATTACATTTGTAAAGCTGCTCTCCAGTAGGAATCTTGCGATGTTCTGTAGTTTTGATCTACAGATAAGAGCCTTTATACACACATTACATTCTTGTGGCTTCATCAAAGATGTATATTCTGATGTCTAGTGAGTTGCGAAGTCTGTATAAGTCCTCTGTCCTATATGTTACACTGATGTAATTTCTCTTTAGTGTGGACTCTCTGGTGTCAATCCATGCTTGAACTTGTGTTATTCTGCCACACTCGTTACATCGGTCAGGTTACTCTCTAGCATGAATTCTCCGATGACTTATGAGGCTTGAGTTTTGAGTGAAGACCTTGCCACACTCACTGCATTGGTAAGGTTTCTCTCCAGTGTGGATTTTCTTATGTCTGTTGAAGTTTGAGCAATGAATAAAGGATTTGCCGCACTGATTACATTTGTAAGGTTTCTCTCCGGTATGAATCCGGCGATGACTAGGAAGGCTTGAACTCTGACTGAAGACCTTGCCACACTCATTACATTTGTAAGGTTTCTCTCTAGTATGGGTGACCTGATGATAAGTAAGACTTGAATACACACCAAATGCTTTGCCACACTCGTTGCATTTGTATGGCTTCTCCCCAGTATGAATTCTCCGATGACTTACGAGGCTTGAATTCTGAGTGAAGACCTTCCCACACTCACTACATTTGTAGGGCTTCTCTCCAGTGTGCATGACCCGATGTCGAGTGAGGTGGGAGCTCTGATTAAAGGCCTTGCCACATTTATTACATTTGTAAGGTTTCTCTCCAGTATGAATCCTGCGATGGTTAGTAAGGCTTGAACTCTGACTGAAGACCTTGCCACACTCATTACATTTGTACGGTTTCTCTCTAGTATGGACGACCTGATGATAAATAAGACTTGAATACACACTAAAGGCTTTGTCACACTCGCTACACTGGTAGGGTTTCTCTCCGGTATGAATTCTGCGATGACGTAGAAGGTGTGAACTGTAACTGAAGCCCTTACCACATTCCTCACACTTGTGATGTTTCCCTCTTGTGTGGATTCTTTGATGTCTAGTGAGATGTGAGCTCTGGTTAAAGGCTTTGCCACATACATTACATTTGTAAGGTTTCACACCTGTGTGGATTACCTGATGGTTAGTGAGTTGTGAGCCATGATTAACTGCTTTGTCATACTCATCACATTTGTAAGGTTTTTCCCTAATGTATGCTTTCTGGTCTTCTGTGAGTAATGAAGAATGCCAGAAATCATTCCCGTATTCATTAAAAATGTTGGTTTGGACACTCGGAAGAATTCTCTGAAGTACCGACAGTGAGGAACCACTGTTGTTAGACTTCTCAACTTGATGATACTCATACAATGGCCCTTCAGTTGGAAATATCTGCAGTTCGGCCAGATGTGACTGAAAGCTTAGTCCGAGCCTGTTTTCAATAGGCTTCTCTCCTTCATCTCTTCTACCATGTTGATCTCTTCTACCAGTGAGATTTCTTTTATGGGTGACAGGCACTCCTCTGTGATTTCTTTTGTCACTTCTCCACTGGTACTCAAAGTCACGCTCATTTTTCTGGATTTCCCTATAGCCATAGTCCTCAGTCTCACAGCTTTCATGTCTTTCCAACAACACTGTTTGCAACACTTCCCCTGTATGACTGTTCTCTTTTGGTGCGGATTCCTTGATCACACATTTAAGAGAGGCATCTACAAGACATAAAGAATCGTATGTCTCCTATTAATTACAGTTTGAAAGAAATATTTCATATTGAAGAACATAATATTGTATCAGAGGTACTACATATCTTGAACAGTTAAGAAATGTTGCAACCATGATCTTCAGTTTTTAGGAACACAAAGGGAATGAGATTCTTTCATAAAGAAAGGGTGGGATTTCCCTGGTGGCGCAGTGGTTACGAAGCCGCCTGCCAATGCAGGGGACACGGTTCGATCCCTGGTCCAGGAAGATCCCACATGCCACAGAGCAACTGAGCCCATGCACCACAACTACTGAGCCTGCATTCTAGAGCCCGCGAGCCACAACTACTGAGCCCACGTGCCACAACTACTGAAGCCCACGTGCCTAGAGCCCATGCTCCACAACAAGAGAAGCCACCACAATGAGAAGCCTGCGCACCGCAACGAATAGCCCCTGCTCACCGCAACTAGAGAAAGCCCACGTGCAGCAATGAAGACCCAATGCAGCCAAAAATGAATAAATTAGGAAAAAAAAAAGAGAGAGAAAGGGTGATTACATGTATTTCAAATTAATTTTAGGGAAGCCTACTTTAAACAATCAATGGCTGAAACACCCATAGTGTACCCATGTTAGCCCTGAAAGAAGGGGTATTTTTGTACCATGACCCCAAAGCACACACCACTTCACAAAAAACATATGGCGGTTTCAGATTTGAAGAGATAAAGATATTACACATATTTACTGCATATCGATTGTGCACCAATAAATGCTAAAGCACAGTACTCTAATGGTAAATAAGCCATAATTTTAACTAATGAGTAATATAAATAAATCGCAATTTAGAAGTGGAAATGAAGTTTAATAAAACAATGTTATAAAAATACAGTAATTCTCTGAATACCAGTTATAAAAGTCGTAGAACTATATTCACTCAGAATGGCCATTCTGCAACACTAACCAGTGATGTGAGTCAGTTATACTGCATAATACCCACTGAAAAGCCATCATCTATAAATCATAATGAAAATTAGCAAACAGTGATAAAACACGATGGAAAAGAATATGGAGAAGAATGTATGTATGTGTAGGTATAACTCAGTCACTCTGCTGGACAGCAGTAATTAAGACAACATTGTAAATCAACTACACTTCAATTAAAAAAAAGAAAATTAGTAAATAAAATATTCTAGTAAGCTATGATAAAACCAGGGTATAAGTAATAAGCAACCGCAATTATATGAAACTATTGTTTGTGACATTCTCAACAAATCCTTCTGAAGACAAAAAAAAGCAAGGCTTCTGTTCCAGAACCAACACAAAACGGGAACTGAAATTTACGTTAAGACTACTGACTTTTTGAAAGAGAGAGACAAATACCATGTGATATCACTCATATGTGGAATCTAAAATTCGGCACATGGGACTTCCCTGGCGGTCCAGTGGTTAGGACTCTGTGCTTTCACTGCTGAGGGTGAGGGTTCAATCGCTGGTGGGGGAACTAAGATCCTGCAAGCCACATGGCAAAAAAAAAAAAAAAAGGCACAAATGAAACAAAAACAGACTCACAGACATAGAGAACAGACATGTGGTTGCCAAGAGGAAGGGTGAGCAGGGGAGATATGGATTGGGAGTTTGGGATTAGCAGATGCAAACTACTATATACAGAATGAACAGACAACAAAGTCCTACTGTACAGCACAGGGAACTATATTCAATATTGTGTGATAAATCATAATGGAAAAGAATATAAAAAAGGATGTATATATAGGTATAACTGAATCACTTTGCTGTACAGCAGAAATTAACACAACACTGTAAATCAACTATACTTCAATTTTTTTTTTTTTTTTGGCCAAGCGGCTTGCGAGATCTTAGTTCCCAGACCAGGGATTGAACCTGGGCCCTCAGCATTGAGAGTGCAGAGTCCTAACCACTGGGCCTTCAGGGAATTCCCAACTATACTTCAATTTTTTAAAAGTTCTTTAAAAAAGACACTGTTAAGAAAATGAAAACACCAGCTACAGACTAGGGGAAAATATGTGCACAACAGATATCTCACCATGGACTTGTGTCCAGGTTATACAAAGAACACTCAAAACTAAGAAAACAAACAATGTGTTTTGAAAAATAAGCAAGAGAACTATATTCAATAACCTGGGGTAAACCATAATGGAAAATGTAGTGGAATAACTGAGGACATGGAAAGGAGATGTGACCCATGAGCCCCACCTCGGCAAACCGAGGGCGGGCGAATAAGCCAGGACTGCAGGCAGTCCTGGATACTCTGGGCACTGATCCATGAAATGACCTCGGTATAATCAGAACACAAGGAAACGTCCTTGTGCTACTTCAGTATAATCAGAATGATGGGAACACGAGGAGATGTCCTTGTGCTGCTTGTGAGCTCAAGGACGAAGCACGGCATGTCTTCAAGAAAGCCCATTGTTGCTTGTATAATAAATAAAAGCATATGTTGCTGCTTTGGCATTTCTGGAATGTTAAGAAAACAAGTCTTAAGATGTAAACATAGACAATGCTTAAATAAAAGTCACCACAGCAGGACAGACGGCGCTGTATTGCCTGAGCGAGCAGCAGCCCTCTACTGCTGTGCTTCTGCACAATTCATCTCGTGTGATGAGCTTACTTTCGGCCCTGTCATAAGAAAACTACAACAGAAAACAATGTGAAAAAGAATGTACTGAACTCCGCTGAACAGCAGACATTAACACATTGTAAATCAAGTACACTTCAATTAAAAAAAAGAGAATAAAAAAATGTTAATAAGCGTAGAGACTAGGAAGTAATGGGCATGTGGGCAGTGTGTGTACTTGCCAATCTGTGGGAAGATAAATGCATTCGGACACTTAAAATGTTGACTTAGGAAAAAAGAGAAACTGACTTAGCAAGTAGCATAATATTGTCCCATTCTTAACTATAGGACATGAGGCAAAAAGGAAGAGATCTAAAAGGGAGGGAGTGCAGGGACTTCCCTGGCGGTCCAGCGGGTAAGAGTCTGCGCTCCCAATGCAGGGGGCCTGGGTTTGATCCCTGGTCAGGGAACTAGATCCCGCATGCATGCCACAACTAAGGAGCCCACATGCCGCAACTGAGACCCGGCGCAGCCATCAGTCAGTCAATCAGTGGGAGAGAGTACAATGATGAGGGAAGAAACCAGGTCTAGAAACACAGAGTAGAATAACTGATGCCCGGGTGGGGGTTATGGAAATGGAGAAAGGTTGATAAAAGGGCACACAATTTCCGTCATAAGATGAATAAGGTCTGAACATTTCATGTAAAACGTGATGACTATAATGGATAATACTATAAAACTGAAATGTGCTACGAGAGTAGAACTTAAGTGTTCTCCCCAAGAAAAAAAAAAGTATGTGAGGTAACGTATGTTAATTAACTTGATGGGAATCCTTTCACAATGTATATGTATATCAAATCATCGCGCTGTACACTTTAAATATATTACAATTTTATTTGACAACTACACCTCAATAAAGCTAAACAAACAATTTCAAAAATTCACCCACTGATTGTCTCCTTCTGAATGCACAGAGCGTAGTAAAATATGCAGACATCTCGCTCTCTTCCAAGAAGAAAGGACAAATTCAAAGTCCTCATGCTACATTATGAAGCTTTTCATTTCTGAGTCAACAGGGCTTTGATCTCAGGCAGGCAATGTAGGGGTTCCCAAGAGGCACACAAGGGAAAATGCAAAGATACCCAAGGACAGGTCCCGAATTCTGGAGGGAAGTTATCCTCACCCAGGGAGAGCAGGTTCCCGTAGGTCTCCAACATCACGTCCCTGTACAAGGCCCTCTGAGCAGGGTCCAGGCATTCCCACTCCTCCTGAGAGAATTCTATGGCCACATCCTTGAATGTCAACTGTGTCTGAAATGAAAACACATTTCACCAACGGGCCATGAGGAGAGTCCTTATTTTCACACAAAATGAGAAGAGGAGAGAGAGGGGAAAGGATCGATTGAACTGAAGTGAGTATTGTTGCAGATCCACTTACGGTATTTTTGAGCAAGTTATGTGTCCCTAATTTTGGTTTATTACACTTTTCCATAAGAGGTTATGATAGCCTCTAAATCGGTGTGGACTTCCCATTTTTGTGGACAATACAAGAAACACACACACACAATCAACACAGGATTATCTGTATAGAAATGTGAGATATGCTCCACACACCAAGTTATATTCAATGTCTAGAGGAACAAGAGCAGGAATGACATCTTCAAAGATGACAACGTCTATAGGGGCTTTAAAGAAACGGTGATGACAGCAACGGTAATCTCAAAAAGTGTTTGAACACTCCTCATGTGTTACGCATTCCTCTAAATACTTTGCATGTACCAACTCGTATAATAACGTAATACCAAATTTAAAAATATCTGACCCAGCGATCCCACTACTGGGCATATATCCTGAGAAAACCGTAATTCAAAAGGACACATGCACCCCAGTGTTCACAGCAGCACTATTTACAATGGCCAGGACATGGAAGCAACCTAGATGTCCATCAACAGAGGAATGGATAAAGAAGACGTGGTACATATATACAATGGGATATTACTCAGCCATAAAAAGAAACGAAATTGGGTCACTTGTAGAGACATGGATGGACCTAGAGACTGTCATACAGCGTGAAGTAAGTCAGAAAGAGAAAAATAAGTATCATATATTACTGTATATATCTGGAATCTAGAAAAATGGTATAGATGATCTTATTTGCAAAGCAGAAATACGGACACAGATGTAGAAAATAAAATGTATGGATACCAAGGGGGAAAATGGGGGGAGTGGGAAGAATTGGGAGATTGGGATTAACACATATACACTATTGATACTACTTATAAAATAGATAACTAATGAGAACATACTGTATAGCACAGGAAACTCTACTTAATGCTCTGTGGTGACCTAAATGGGAAGGAAATCCAAGAAAGAGGGGATATATGTATACGTATAGCTGATTCATTTGCTGTACAGTAGAAACTAACACAACATTGTAAACCAACTCTACTCCAAAAAAAATTAATTTAAAAAATTTAAAAAAAATTTGAAAAGAATCTAAAAAAGAGTGGATACATGTATAACCGATTCACTTTTCTGCACACCTGAAAGTAACACAACATTGTAAATCAACTATATTCCAATAAAATTAAAATATTAAAATCAATAAACAAAACAGAAACAGACTCACAGACATAGAAAACAAACTTATGGTTACCAAAGGGGAAAGGGGGTGTGGGGGTGTGGATAAATTAGGAGTTTGGGATTAACATACACACACTACTGCATATAAAATAGATAGCCAACAAGGACCTACTGTATAGCACAGGGAACTTTACTCAACAGTCTGTAATAACCTATATGGGAAAAGAATCTGAAAAAGAATGGATATATGTATATGTATAACTGATTCACTTTGCTGCACACCTGAAACTAACACAACATTGTAAATCAACTATACGCCAATAAAAATTACTTTTAAAATATATAAATAAGTAAAATTAAAAAAAACATAATAAAAAGATCTGGTCAGGCGTGGGGAGGGATAAATTGGGAGCTTGGGATTGACAATACACACAGTGCTATGTTTAAAATAGATAACCAGGGACTGCCCTAGTGGCGCAGTGGTTGAGAATCCGCCTGCCAATGCAGGGGACATGGGTTCAAGCCCTGGTCCAGGAAGATCCCACATGTCGCGGAGCAACTAAGCCTGTGCGCCACAACTGCTGAGCCTGTGCTCTAGAGCCCACGAGCCACAACTACTGAGCCCGCACGCCTAGAGCCCGTGCTCTGCAACAAGAGAGGCCACCACAATGAGAAGCCCGTGCACCGCAACAAAGAGTAGCCCCCACTCGCCGCAACTAGAGAAAAGCCCATGCGCAGCAACAAAGACCCAATGCAGCCAAAAATAAATAAATAAACACATAAATTTTTAAAAATAAAATAAAATAGATAACCAACAAGAACCTACTGTATAGCACAAGCGACCCTGCCCAATACTCTGTAATCACCTAAATGGGAAAAGAATTTGAAAAAGAACAGATACCTGTGTATGTATAACTGAATCACTTTGTTGTACAACTGAAACTAACACAACATTGTTAATCAACTATACTCCAATATCAAATTTAAAACAATTAAAAAAAAAAGGTCTGGTCCCTTCCATCTTAAGGCAGAGACAGCTGTGTCACGGACATTCTAAGAAATTTGCCTCAGGTCAAATTGCTAAAGATGGTAGAACAAACATATAAACCCAGGTGTTTAGATTCTGAATTTAAACGTTAAAGAATTTAAGTCATATAAAAGCATCAAAGGTACATTGACAGAGGGTTCCCTGAGGAAACTTGAAACAAGTTCAAGGCTAACAACCTAGAACTACATAAAATGTCATCATGAAGACATGCACACACATGCACATACATGTTACTCTTTTCATAACTATTTAACTCATTAATGTCATAGTGTAGAAAAAAGTTAATGCAATGAAAAATACTTATAATTTCAACAACTAAATAATATATAACTTATTTATTTATTTATAATTTTTTTGGCCGCGCCACGCAGCTTGTGGGATCTTAGTTCCCCGACCAGGGACTGAACCTGTGCCCCCTGCAGTGGAAGCGTGGCGTCTTCACCACTGGACCGCCAGGGAATTCCCATACCTAACCTACTTAGAGATAATGATATGTATTTTATAAAAACCATGGGCTTGAGCATCCATGCACTCATGCACACACATATACACACTTAAATTTACTGAAATAAGAGTTGTCTCTTGATGACCACAATGGAGCTTCTTCAAGTTCCACGTCACTGGGTCATTATGAGACAGAATCTAAGTGGAGATGACAGGCCCTGAGGGAAGGCCCCGGGTGGCTATGACTGTACAGGTGTCAGGCAGGAAACTTCAGAGTCAGACAAGATCAGTGAGTCCAAAGAAGGGCATTTCAGGAAGGACAGACAGAAGAAACAACTGAGAATATGACTTTACCTGAGAAAGAGCCATTCCAGACTCCTCTTTCTTTCCTCTTCCTCCTCTTCAGGGCTTCTTCCTCAGGCAATATGAGTCTTTCAAGTCGACCCTGAAAGTGGAAAAGATGCTGTTTAATGCTCAGAATCAACACACCCCCTTCCTGAGTCACCACCACACACACAGGGAAGCCCTCAGCATGTGGAATAGACGGTCCTCTGCTACCCACTGTCCCAGGAGGGGCTCAGGACAGTAAACTCGTAAAAGACCAACAGGTGAGTTTTCCCACACTTTCTTCAGATCTCGCTCCCCTCCTGGTGAGGCCCTCACGTACCCAGCAGCAGCGGGCACCTCAGCTGGACCCGATGATCCCCTGCAGGTCACAGACCAGCCCTGATCCATCCCCACGTGGAGCAGAATCCCCTTGCCTCTCCCAGGGGCTAATCTCAGCCTCAGAAAGGGAAGATACAGAGCCCTGGTGCTCAGTGCAGCACACAGATCAGAATCATTGGAGGCACTTTAAAACATTTCTGGGGCTATGCCCCACCCAACTAAATTTGACGAAGACTCTTTGATGGGGGAGGGGTACAAAACATGTATCTGCAAAATGCCTCATCCGTCTAACGTGAAGCCGGGAGGCAAGCCGGGCCCGTCTCCCACCTTCTTTCTGTCTCTTTTCGACCCGTGGTGAATTGCTGTCACCAGGACCCAGCAGTGGAAGGGGAAGGGGCAGAAGAAAACACGTCAAGCAAGTGTCATGGACCAGAGGTGGGGGTGAGGGTGTGGCTGGCATGTTAAATGGGAGGGGGTTGGTCAGAGAAGGCTCCACTCAGACGCTGACATCAGACCACAGACCTGGCGGAGGAAGCGTGGTTGCCACCTGCGTCTCCTGAGTCCGATAGTTCTAGGCAGAGAGACACCCCTGTGAGGGCCCTGAGAGTACAAACTTCATCCCTGGAGAGGGAAAGAGGGCTGGGTGGCTGCAGCAGGGTGAGGAGGTGCGCGGGAGGGGAGGTCAGAGAGGCACCGGAGGAAGCTGATGACGAAGGGCCTTGGTCTCCAAGCGTTTTTCGCCCATCTCTCAAAAGAATTTTAGAAACTATGTATTGTTTCTCTCACTTTAAGTAAACATCTAATATTTCTTTTATCTTATACATTAAAACACTTACAAATAATGTAATGCATTTACAATGCCGAGATATTCACAGGGTTGCCCTTAACTGAGATGTGGAGGACGGCAGGCGGAACAGGGTTGGGGGAGGTCAAGACCAGTTTTGGACAAATTAAGGTGGAGATTCCTGTTAGATGTCCCCAGCAGAGATGTCGAGGAGACAGCTGGACACAGGATTGAGAGTTTAAGGCAGAAGTCTGGATGGAGAGGATAAACTGTGAGACACGTAGGTGGTGTTGAAAGCCATATGATGAGATGATGAGGAAAGGCAGCGGGTATAGACAGAGAAGAGGTTCCAGGACTCAGCCTTGGGATGCACCCACATTCAGAGACCAGGGAGATCAGGAATTCAGCAGAGGGAGCTAAGAAGTGAACAGGGAGGGGAGAAGAAAATAAAACAAATAGGTAGATAGGTTTATAAAGGTTACTGGGACGTCCTCAAAACCATGGAAATAAAGTGTTTCAAGGAAGAGGGAGTGAGGACCTGTGCCACCTGCTGCTGACAGGAAAAGCAAATGTGCACAGGAAGTTAAATACTGGATTTAGAAACGAGGTCATACACTGTTGGTGGGAATGTAAATTGGTGCAGCTACTACAGAAAACAGTACCGAGGTTTCTCAAAAACTAAAAATAGAGTTGTCATATGATCCAGCAATCCCACTTCTGGGCATATATCCAGACAAAACTACAAGTCAAAAAGATACATGCACCCCTATGTTTATAGCAGTATTATTCACAGTAACCAAGACATGAAAACAACCTAAGTGTTCATTGACAGATGAATGGATAAAGAAGATGTGGTGTGTACGTACACACACACACACACACACACACACACACACACAAAATGGAATACTACTCAGCCATAAAAAAGAATGAAATAATGCCATTTGCAGTAACAGGAATGGACCTAGAGATTGTCATGCTGAGTGAAGTAAGTCAGAGAAAGACAACATATGATATCACTTATATGTGGAATCTAAAATATGACACAAGGGGCTTCCCTGGTGGGGCAGTGATTAAGAATCCAACTGCCAATGCAGGGGACATGGGTTCGATCCCTGGTCTGAGAAGCTCCCACATGCCGTGGAGCAAATAAGCCCGTGCACCACAGCTCCCGAGCCTGTGCTCTAGAGCCCGCAAGCCACAACAACTGAGCCCGCGCGCCTAAAGCCCGTGCCCTGCAACAAGAGAAGCCACTGCAATGAGAAGCCCATGCACTGCGACAAAGAGTAGCCCCCGCTCACCGCAACCAGAGAAAGCCCGCGCGCAGCAACAAACACCCAATGCAGCCAAAAATAAATAAAATAAATAAATAAATTATAAATAAATAAATAAATAAAATATGACACAAACTTATCTACAAAACAGAAACAGAATCATGGACATGGAGAACAGACTGGTGATTGCCAAGGGGAACTATACTCAATATCCTGTATTAAACCATAACAGAAAAGAACATGAAAAACTATATATATATATATATATACACACACACACACACACATATATATATATAAATGAATCACTTTGCTCTACAGCAGAAATTAACACAACATTGTAAATCAATTACACTTCAATAAAATAAATTTTAAAAAAAAAGAAATGAGGAGGTCATCAGTGACTCTGAAAAAGAAAGTGTCAGTGACATGGAGGATGTGAAAGCTTAATTGGATAAGGTTCAAGTGAAGAACTGAAGAATATAAACAAGTTTTTAGGGCCTTGTGCTCTGAAATGGGGCACAGAAAAGGGGTACTTACTAGAGAGGGAAATGTAGTTAATAGAGAATGTCTTGTTTTAAAGATGGAAGAAAGGAGTGAATAAAAAATTTGGGAAGCGTGTTTAAGATGGACAATACCACCATTACAAATGACCAAAACATTGGGGTTAACATATACACTAACATATACACTATACTATGTCTAAAATAGATAACCAACAAGAACGTACTGTATAGTACAGGGAACTCTATTCACTATCTTGTACAAGATAGTGAATGGAGTTATTCTTTTCTATAACAGAAAAGAATCTGAAAGAGAATATATATATATATATATGAATAACTGAATCACTTTGCTGTACACCTGAAACTAACACAACATTGTAAATCAACTATACATCAATTAAAAACCACAAACAAAAACA
This sequence comes from Grampus griseus, assembly GCF_964374135.1. Classification (NCBI taxonomy): domain Eukaryota; kingdom Metazoa; phylum Chordata; class Mammalia; order Artiodactyla; family Delphinidae; genus Grampus; species Grampus griseus. Next base: position 5,256,182 of record NC_139013.1, read on the forward strand.
ATACAAAAACGACAACAACAAACGACCAAAGCAACTGCTGAGACAGGCAAATTGAATATGCAGTGGAGGAAGGATGCCATACTGTCTGGAGACTGCGTGGGGCTGGCAACTGGGGCACGACTGCCAGGTCAGACACACACCAAGCGCTACTTGTATGCCCTCTGGCGTGGCCTTCATTCTGGGGGACTGATTAGCCTTCATCACAAGTGAGGGGGGAGCTAAGCAGGAGCAGAGGAGGAGGGTGGTCAAGCTGAGAGTCCTTCACTCAAATCACTCTCCGCCCTCTCAAAAGGTGGCAAGGGCAAGTGCAAGTTCCACCAGGATCGCAGTGAGCTGATCCACAGGTGGCTGCCACAGGAGGAGAGGAGAGATGCATGTTAGCAAAGAAAGAGGCTGTCCTCGGCAGAAAGGGAAGAGGCCTCCTGGCTGCCCAGACTCCTCAATGGAGGAAGGGTCCTGGTGTGTAAATTCTCACTTTGCTATGACATTGGCTTAAATGGTCACAGCCCCCAATCCAAGCGTCTTGGGATTGTGCAAACTGAGGGTTGAACAGCAGGAAGTGGGTGTGTCTGAACAGAACATTAGAGAGGAAGGTGGAAGGCCTGAAGGGAGGGGACACAGGAGAGGCACAAACAGACAAACCATGTTTCCAATCTCAGGTCATTCACCTGCGGAAGCATCACCTTCGCTGTTCTAGAGAAGAGAGCAGAGAGAGAGGGAGAAGGGTGTGCTGGGGGCAAGTGTGTTGGTCGGAAAGAAGACACCCTTTCTCTGAATATGAACCCACCAGCTCACCCTGTTCTATACTAGTCACTGCTGAAGAGAGGGTCCCCCAGTGAGGATGAACAGAGCTTCCCCTTCTCCAATTCCCGAGTCTCCCTGCCACTATCAGGGCTGTCGCCCCCGAAAGCCAACATTCCCCATCCTCTCCCCAGCTGCCTACCCAGGACCTCATGCTCCTCCTTGCTGAAGATATATCCCTGTTGCAAAGTGAGTTTGGAACATCTGGCCTCTCTGCTCCCCCAGGTGCACTGTGACTCTGCGTGGGTGGGTGGGTGGCGCTATGTGTGACCAGTAGAGAGTAATCCCCACTGGCCTAGCAGCAAGGAAGCTAGGCTGTATCTTTTCAAGGAGAGTGTGACCTAGACCTAGAGATTCTCATACTAAGTGAAGTAAAGCCAGACAGAGAAAGACAAATATATCGGTTATATGTGGAATCTAAAAAAAAAAGAAAAATATACAAATGAACTGATTTATCAAACAAATAGACCCACAAAGAAAACAAACTTATGGTTACTGAAAGGGAGAGGAGGGGGAGGGATAAATTAGGAGTTCGGGATTAAAATATTCACTACTGCATATAAAACAGATGACCAATAAGGACCCACTATATAGTACAGGGAACTATATATTTTGTAGTAACCTATAAGGGAAAAGAATCTGAAAAAGTATATATATATATATTTTTTTTTCTATGTATATATGTATAAAACTGAATCACTGTGCTGTATACCTGAAACTAACACAACTATAAATCAACTATAGTTCAAAAAAAAAACAAAACAAAAAGAGTCCCAAGGATGAGCCTTTCTGCTGCAGGTGTTTCGCTGGGGTGTCGTTGCCCTCTGATTTTTCACAGATCTTTCCCTACATCATGGCCCCCTTGTAAGCTCTCTTACAGTGTTTTGCCTACGGACTCTCAGTAAGTTCTCCCTAATGAAAACCGTCTGCCAGCTGAGCTGTTCCCCTTCTGGAATCAGACGCTCTTACAAACTCCCATGGGGTCTCACAGCCTCCCCAGATACTCCGTGACGAACCCCGCTCCTGCTATGAAATCCCACAAGCCCCAATAACTCATGAATTCACAACGGAATAACACATAGAGAGACACCCAAGGACCTACTGAAACAAGACATCATGTTTTCATTCATGATGACTCCACCCCAAACACTGGCACGACCAAAATCTACCAAAGAAAAAGAGATGTCTACAGGGATGCACATGCCCCACTGAGACGCCAGCATCTTTCAGAAACACTCCGAATTCTCACGAGTCTTCCAAAATGCGTGGGAAACCTTTTAGCCTGCGACTCAAAATAACCCCAGATACCAAAGGTACCCCCCAAATATGCTCTGAGACGTTCCCTATAAATCCTCTGGGTTGGGCAGTGATTCCTGCAAACCCCACGGAAGTCACCGTGTGGAGTGGGTGCTGGGGGGCGCCCGCTAGATCCAGCCCCTCAGGACCAAGGCACCCATCCTCCTGCACCCACAGCTCCCTATGGGCTCAGCTCAGGCCTTGGTTCTAACGTTGCAGGATATCGTTTCTCTCGGCCGAATTCCACTTCCATCATTCCTCAAGTGCGCCCATGAGTTTCCCCGTTAAACCCACATATGCAAATCTCAGTCTTGGCATCTGTGTCCCGGGGAACCTGACTTAAGACAGCGGCACCCCAAAACGCAGCCCCGTAACTACCCATTAACCCATTTCCACGTGCTCTTCACAGATCTTAGACTCCCTTGCCAACGCTTCCACACACCCCTTTAATCCCGCAAACACACTTGGGACAGGTGCACACACTATTCATTGGGCTTATCTAGAGGCCCGCTCTAGCTTCCACGGCCCTTCTGGAGATGCCTATGGGCTCCCCTCTGCTTCCTCCCTTTTCTACTCCACCTCCACACGAGCAAACTGGACTGAAAGTCACAGGGACCTCTGGGCACAGACAGTGCAGTACTGCATGCAAACTGCAAACAGAAGGACACTGGGCCTTCAGTATGGAGGCCAAGAAGTGAGCCCTGTTGGGAACACCTGCCCGCAACCAGGGACAACACGCATTCTGGTTTAAAAACAGTTGAGGGAATTCCCTGGTGGTCCAGTGGTTAGGGGTCTGAGCTCTCACTGCCGAGGGCCCAGGTTCGATGCCTGGTTGGTCGAGAACTAAGATCCCACAAGCCGAGGGGTGTGACCAAAAACAAAAACAAAAAACAAACCCACAGCTGAAAATTGGCTGTAGTGAGTTCAGTGAGGACATCACAGGGAGAGAGAGAAGCCCCAGATCTCTTCGAAGAGGCTACCATTGTCTCGTCTTCTCCCACTCACAGCAACTTACAAGAGTCCCTACCTCTTAAGCAGGTGCCTCTTTCATGCCCCCTTAGGTTCCTGACCTTCTCCCCACCCTTGGTGAAGGGAAATTAGGGTCCCTGACTCTAAGAAGGTGACCTGGTGGAAGGCAAAGCTCCTGCCCAAGACGGTAACTCGTCCCTGGTGACACGCACAGTCTGGAAGACCTGGGGGTTAAAGTAAGACAATGACACAGCAGGCCGAACGTGGGGACACCTCAGCACACTGGGTGAGGACACCAGGTACTCAGGGATTTGCTCCTTTCTGAGTAAAATAAGGAACCACAGGAGGTTTAGATTAACTGGTGTTGAAATTTCCAGAAGCAAAATGCCACCCATCCCCATCCCTGCCTCTTGATCTATGCTGAGGAGTACTCAGCCCAACCCACAGCCCTAGCGCCGAAGCCCAACCCCAATGTAAGAGGCGGCAGCTGTCCTGTAAGCAAGATAGTCTCTGTGCCCTCCAATGGAGAGGCAATGGGAATGACTGAAAATAATCAACAGAGAAGAGCATTTCTGATATGAGTGACTGGTCTGGAGACAATAAAACCAGCGCTAACGTGACAGATACTGACTGGTGAAGGGAACCTGACATGAATGGCCTGGAGGGGTGGCAACACATCTCTAAGCCTAGACCTAAAGGAGGAGAAAGGGCCAGAGCCAGGACGATTCAGGGTGAGAGCAGGGACTTAAGACAGAAAAGGTTTTGGTGTCTGGGACCAGAGAAACAGAAAATGTGACTGGGGCAGAGTGAACCATGAGAACAGGGTCAGCTCCCAGGATGAGGCTGGGGACACTGGCAGGGCCCTGAGGATGACACAGGGCTGAGCAGCCACAGGGAGGAGTCAGGATTTTGTGCTGAGGATGAGGAGAGCTAACGGAGGATTCAACGCCAGGTAGTGGCACGATTTACCCACAGACTTACCCCTGACCATCCTAAGGCAGGGATAAGCCCGCTACAGATGGGCTCGCTGTCTGCGCCCACGCCCCTGCTTCCAGCCTTCCCCCCTCCGCCCTCGTTCTGGAGGATTAGGACCCATTAAAAGAATTCTCATGGCAACTGGGCACTCCATCCAAGAACTGCCACATGCAGACACACACTGAAACTTACTAACGTTTCAGGGGTTGGTATCACTCAGATTCAGAGTTGCTGCTTTAGCCCATCATCTCCTCGTTGAGGTGGGCTCACTGGGCCCCGGAGAGGGGGTCATTTCATCAGGTTACCCTGAGAAGGTCTGAGCTGAGTGAGCAGAACCAGACGGAACTGAATTCTGAAAAGGTGGCCTGGAGGGGCCAGTGGGCAGAGTTGAGCCTTATCGATCTCCCTTAAAAATTCCGGGACTGGGCTTCCCTGGTGGCACAGTGGTCGAGAATCCGCCTGCCGATGCAGAGGTCACTGGTTCGAGTCCTGGTCTGGGAGGATTCCACATGCCGTGGAGCAACTGGGCCCGTGAGCCACAACTGCTGAGCCTGCGCGTCTGGAGCCTGTGCTCTGCAACGGGAGAGGCTGCAACAGTGAGAGGCCCACGCACCGCGATGAAGAGTGGCCCCCGCTCGCCGCAACTAGAGAAAGCCCTCGCTCGGAAACGAAGACCCAACACAGCCAAAAAATAAATAAATAAATAAATAAATAAATAAATAAATAAATAAATAAATAAAACAAAAAAACCTTTCTTTCCCCCACCACCCGCCATAGCACTTTGACCTTTAAAAAAAAAAAAAAAAATTCCGGGACTTCCCTGGCGGTCCAGTGGTTAAGACTTCACCTTCCAACGCAGGGGGTGCAGGTTCGATCCCTAGTCGGGGAGCTGGGATCTCACATGCCTCGTGGCCAAAAAACCAAATCATAAAACAGAAGCAATATTGTAACAAATTCAATAAAGACTTTAAAAATGGTCCACATCCAAAAATCTTTAAAAAAAAAAATTCCAGTACCATCTTTCACATGCCTGAGCAAAGGAAACTTCTATTTCAAGGTTTGATCACATTGATCTCAAGCAATGAACTCCTCTTTTCCAGAAAAATTACAGTAAAACATTTACAAAATACATAATTCTGAACATAGCAATTGCTGCTGACAGCACTGCTAGAGGGTCACCTACAGAAATAAGCTCTGAGCAAATTTCTCCATCATGAACTGCTGGGCTCTTTTGGAAGAAGGTTCCAGGTCAATCCCGACCATCCTTCAACATTTGCAGAGAGTGGACAAGAGAGACTTGAGGGAAACATCTACTTGGTAGCTCACAGCTCACTATTTTAATAGGTCACATAAAAATTTTAAAAATGGAATTTTAAACTAGGTTAAACTAGGTTTAGACTGTTAAGACAAAAGATCATTGACATCCTTACCAAAGTATACATTGGAAGAAACTAAATTTATTTACTAGAGTCCAAAGAATGTTTCTAACAAAGAGCAGAGAGCCTGCAGGCCTCAGTCTGTACTGGACACAATTTAAAAGGGAAATAGTGTAAAAATTGAAGAAAAAGAAAATCTAATGAATTACGTAGTCAAATTTTTTTTAAATGAAAATATGTCATACTTTGAAAAGAATGCCATGAGCTGCTATGGAAGGCCGCCAGAGCTTATGTCAGAAGTTAAAAATTATTTATAGAAAAGTGTAAACTGAATAAACGAAGATTTCTTTCAAGCTTCAAAAAAAGCAATGTATTAACTGTAAAGGAATTAGGAAGAAAAAAGTAAATCCATTATGAAAAACAGCACTTTTAGTGTTCCTTTAAAAAGGCACCATGGGGACTTCCCTGGTGTTCTAGTGGTTAAGACTCCACACTTCCAATGCGGGGGGCACGGGTTCGATCCCCAGTTGGGGAAATAATATCCCACATGCTGTGTCGTGCGGCCAAAAATAAATTAATTAAATAAAAGCTTTAAAAAACAAAAAATAAAATAAAAAGGCACCATGTAGGGAATTCCTTGGCAGTCCAGTGGTTAGGACTCTGCGCTTTCACTGCAGGGGACATGGGTTTGATCCCTGGTCGGGGAACTAAGATCCCGAAAGCTGCGAGGTGCAGCCAAAAACAAAGGGCACCACAGAGTGACAGTCATTTCTTGCCCTCCTTCTCATCTCCGTGACCCTCTACCCCATGCTGGGAAAAGGGAATAGGGTGACCCACAACCGAGTCAAATCACTGCTCCGTCAATTGCAAACGGAAGTTATCTTCTGATACAAATAATAACAAAATGCACAAGCCTTTTAGAAAGGAGTTTTGCAAATGTCATTTTCATGCATATTTTAACCACGTTTTCAATGCATTATATTAGAAGTCACAAATAAATATATCTCGCCACTTCATCACCCACATCCGGTCAACTCACCACTCATCTGGCTCCCTCTCTTCACAGCTCCCTGTTTCCCTCTCTCATTATTTCTGTTGGCTGTTCTGTGTTTCCCTCTTAGGTTTCTGCTCATTTTGGTCTCCTCCCCTGTCCTGCCGTTTCTCCCCTTCTCTGTCTTATTCCTCCTCTCACACCGGTTCCACTCCATTCTGGCAACTTGTTTCCCCTCTTGTTGCTCTTTCTGCCCAGTCTCCCTGGATAGACTCAAATCTTCATGTATTTCTGCCTCTTTCTTTTCCCCCATCTTTGCTCTCTGTTACGTTTGCTCTTTTCCTGTTACACCTGACACGTCCCCACCCTCTGGCACCCGCGGCTTGCTCTGCTCCTCTTGTCTCCCGTTGCCCCTTCTTTCTGTACCAGCTCAAAGCTGCTGTTTGCCCAACTCTTTTATCCTTTTTCCCCACTCTGGGTAAAATGCCCCGCATCCCCCTTTATTATCCACGCTCTTCTTGCTGATCAAGGGCCTCCTCTCCCTATTTGCTCCCCTTCATCTCCCTGGAGGACCCTCCACACACACTCTAAATAATCTGTATCTTCTTTTCTCCCCCTGCTACTTTCTCAGCTTATTCTTTCACTCTGTGAAACAGAATAAGGGAAACCTCATCAATCTGGAGGCTTTAAGGGAAAGCCCTCGGGCACTACAAGTCAATTACAAACGCCAACAGGAAGACATCAATTACAGATCTCAAACAAGAATTATTCTCAAAAAAAAAAAGAAAAGAAAAAAATGAATTATTCTCCTCGCTGCCGCGCAACAAACCCAGCCAATGGGAATCGCCTTGCCAACTCCAAACTCTCCGCTTCCCTTCAAGGGACTTTTGTTCAAAACAACCACTCCCAACTTCCTCCTTTTCCTCTATAAAGCAACATTCCTCTCCTTGACTTGTTGGACCTGCCTATGGTGTTTTGCTACCGTCTGCCTGTCATGTGTTGCAATTCCTTAATAAACCCATTCTGCTGGTAAAATAATTGGCTGTTCTATTTTTGAGGGCAGTAACTCTGTCTCTTGGCGAGCTCATCCATCTGTCCTTCACTTTGCCATCTATTTACGGCTCTTCCCCATTCTTCTCATTTTCCTCATTCTCTCGGTGGGTCTGTGCCTCATTCACCCAGGAATGGGCCGTATGGATGAAGAATGTCTCCTGCCACACCACTAAACAAAGGACGCTGCGGCCATCAAGCCAAGAGCCACTGCAGCCACCCCGACTGTACTCCCTAAGGGGATTCAGGGTGGACAAAAGCAGGATGCCAGCCCTAGATAGCTAACGTGCGTACCAAAGGAATTATTTCAGTGAGCCCAGACTCGCATCTTCCCATACGCAGAAAAGCACTAAATTCATTAACTGGAGATGTCTGGTTTTCTTAAATTAACTCATCTCTTGATGTTCTAACTACCTGGTTTTTGTTGCAAAACTCCTATATACCCTGGCTCCTCCCTTACCTCTTGGGAGCGGTCCCTCAGAGCCATCTGAGAGGCTGTCTTCTGGGCTTAAGTCCTCAGATCTGTCTGCCAAATAAAACATAATTCTCAACTTCTAGGTGGTGGTTTTTTTTTTTTTTTTTTAGTCAACAGATGGGATTAGATGCCCGCCTATTAATTCCACATTAATAGAGCACATTATCCAGTGGGGTAGAACTCGGGACAGAAAAACTCTGGGTGACTCAAGAAAGGCCCTTTCTTAGCCTCTTCCCCCAACTTAAGGTGAGAAGAGGCGGTGACCAACAAGAGGAGGCCTGGGGAGCGTTAAAGACCCGGCTGAGGAGTGTGCGAACTGAAGGGAACTGGGTGTGTTTAGGAAACGGGGCGGACTCTCCAGAATCCCAGGATCATAAAGAGGACGCGGCCTCTTCTGAAGCGGGGCAGTCGGCGCTGCCCTCCAGGGGCCGAGTGGGCGAGTCTGAGGGGCGTGCAGCTCGCGCATTTCAAAAACAAGGAGAAGCGGCACCTCCCCACTCCCACCCCCTCCCCCTCCCACCTCTCACTGGCGACGTCTGCATTTACTTTGGGTGGAAGAGGAGTGCCAGGATTTTAAGATCCCAATATACCCTCAGACCCAGGTATGGAGGACGGGGTAACGCAAAGCGCAGGTTTAAACAAGAAAGATGAAACTCACGATCCCGTAGGGCGACCTTCGCTCCGCGGTAACCGCTTCCGGGGTCTGCAGGAAACTGCGCAAGAGCACCAAGGGAAGAGGCGGGGCAACTTGGAAGCGGGGCCTGGGCTGGGCGGGAACGTAGAGACGTAAAAGAGGCCGGGCTTGGGCGGGCCCAAAGCAGGGGTGGGGCCAAAGCAGGGGCGGGGCCAGGGTTTCGCTTTCAGTGCCTCTGGGTTGTCAGGATTTGGAAGTGCTTGTCTGTTTCTTCTGTACAGCTCTGTTGCTTCCTGCTTACTTTAAGTTACTGTTGAAACAGAGCAGGACACTTTCGGGCCCTACCGGGTACAGATCCTTTCTATTGTCCCCCTTCTTGCTTATAGTAAATAGGCTTCAGCCTCCTAGACCTTCCTTCAGTACCAAAAGGCAGATTCACATAGTTGCTAATCAGAGAAGTAAGGGAATGCAGAAGAAAAGCAGGAGCAATCAAGAAATAATAGTGCAGAGATTAAAGCAGGATCCTGGTTCCTTCTGAAGGAATATATATAACAATATTTTTGAGTTCTTCTGCAGGAACTCAGGCCCCCACTCAGGTGAAGGATGGTAACTTCAGGCTAAGTGCAAGATTCCTGGACCCCACCCTGTTACCTCACCACCAACCAATCAGAAGAAAGTCACACACCCTGCAGCCCTCACCCCAAATTTTGCCTATTAAAAACTTCTCCCTGAAAACCATTGGGGAGTTTTTTTTTTTTTGCACATGAGCCACCCTTTCTCCTTGCTTGACACTGCGGTAAAACTTTATCTCCTCCAAAACGCTGACGTTTCACTTTGGCCTCCCTGTGCATCGGGCACACGAACTTGAGTTTGGTAACACTATCTCTCACAGTTTTAAGGTAAAAGCTGCAGTTGTGCGGGCCACATATGTTGGAAGAGGAAGATGTCTTCCTCTTCGCAGTTGAAAACGGCTTAAATCAAAAGCTATTTTTGTGAGCATGTTGGAGTCCTGCCAGTGAGGCTGGACTGGTCTGGGGAACTGATGTGGAGTTAAAGTGGAGCAGGACCCTATGGGCCCCTCCTGGGTACAAGTCCTTTCTGTGTCCCTGGTTCTTGTTTGTAGAAAATAGTCATCATTCAGCCTCCTTGACCTTCCCTGAGTTCCAAAGGGCAGATTCAAACAGTTGCTAATTAGGGAAGGGAAGGAATGCAGAAACAAGGAGGGGCAGTCAAGAAGCAGTAGTGCAGCCTTGGGGCAGGGTCCTGGTTCCTCCTCAAGGAACATATATAATAATATCTTTGAGTTCTTCTGCAGGAACTAAGGCCCCCACCCAGGTGAAGGATGGTAACTTCAGGCTGAGCACTGGATTCCTGGAGCACCACCCTGTTATCTCACCACCAACCAATCAGAAGAAATTCACACACCCCGCAGCCCTCACCCCAAATTCTGCCTATGAAAACTTCTCCCCCAAAACTATCAGGGAGTTCGACGATTCTGAGCATGAGGATTCCGTCCTCTTTGTATTGGTGCCTTTACAATAAATGCCGCATTTTCCTTCACCACAACCTGGTGTCAGTAGATTGGTCAGTAGATTGGCAGCTGTGCTCAGGTGAGCAGACCCAAGTTTGGTTAGGTAACGACAGGAGAAAAAGAAATAAATTTTAACTCGAGCACATGGAGGTTTCACAGGGACCTAAGAAGGGGACAAGGCAGGTAGCTTTTATACTTTTTAGACAAAGAAAAAAGATTTGCGAGGAATTGGCAGGACAAAGAAACTTAGGCTTCGGGTGCTCAATTAGTGAAGAATCTAAACAGAATTTGAGCTTGGGGTAGTAAATTAAAGAAGTAGTAAGGTTTATACAGGCATCTCGCCCGAATTTGCCATCTCTGGCCATAAGGGTTGTCCTTCTACCTCCAGATGCGTGGAATGAACCTTTCACATGAAAGATTTATTTCCTGGTTTCAGGAGATAGAAAAGGAGGGTCGAAGTGTCCCCCTGCATTGGCCGTTTCTTAAGTAGCTTTAATTCAAAATAATCAATACACCATTGAGGCACATTTTGGGGTGGCCCACCCTGGGCCCCAACATCTTGCCCTATCAAAAAACAGATGCCAGTTATTAAAGATTTAAAAATATGAAGGGAGTTCCCTGGTGGCCTAGTGGTTAGGATTCCAGGCTTTCACTGAGTGGCCCATGTTCAATCCCCGGTTGGGGAGCTAAGATCCTGCAAGCTGCACAGCACAGCCAAAAAAGAAAGAAAGAAAGAAAGAAAAACATAAGGAACTAATTTGTTGTTGTTGTTGTTTGTTTGTTTTTATTTTTGGCCACGCCGAGCAGCTTGTGGGATCCCCGACCAGGGAACGAACTTATGCAGTGAAAGCATGGAGTCCTAACCACTGGACCACCAGGGAATTCCCACAAGGAACTATTTTGACCTAATGATTATATATTGATTATTATATCATTATAATATTAAACCTTGTTTAATTATTATGTTATTATTATATTGAAACAGGAGGGAAGGAGGCAGGGAACAACCTTTGAAAGAATGACATAGCCCGAGAACATGACATAAACTGATTAGAACCAAATGGGTCCAAAACGGTGGACAAGCCTACTTCCACTAGACCTTGAGCCTCAGTATACATTCACATCAGCAAGCTAAATGACACACCCACAGGCGCCTTGACAGTTCCAACACCGACCATAAGGATCACAAAGTGGGCAGTGGCCCAATTCCTGGAAATCCCCCCCTCTTCCTAAAATAGCTGGAATACTCCTCCCACTCATTAGCCTATGAAATTACCCACCCCTATAAAAACTGACCACCCCATACCCTGGCGCCTTTTCTTACCTTCTGAGATGGCCCACACTCTGTCTGTGGAGTGTGATTCTCTCTAAATAAATCCACTTCTTAACTGTCACTTTGTCTCTCGCTGAATTCTTCCTCACTGAATTCTTGTCTTTCACTGAATTCTGTGTGATCTCAGTTGGAAGACTGTGGGTTTTAGCTGGGTTCGAGTCCCGGCACGTGGATTCAAGTCCCAATCTGAGGTGCCTGGTTTCAATATGACTATAATATTAGACCCTGTGACATAAAAATAGAGAATATATATTTTCTAGCACAGATGAAACAACTAAAATAGTTACCACTGCCAAAAAGAAAACAAATTTGAACTTAGATAAGGAGAGGTTTTGTTTGAAAGGATGCACTAGAGAGGATGCTCCAAACTTAGGATCCACAAAAGTCTCAAAAGCCAGACAGACAAGAGATTTTCTTTATAAGGAAGGATAAACAAGGCTAGAAAAACAAAAAAACAAAAAACAGGTGAGAGCGGCACTTCCCTGGCCGTCCAGTGGTTAAGACTCCACGCTTCCACTGCAGGGGGCGCCCGCTCGATCCCTAGTCAGGGAACTAAGATCTGCAAGCCATGCGGCAAGACCAAAACAAAACAAAACAAAACAAAAAACAGGTGAGAGTGCATGAGGTTGCTGCATTACCTATAATTGATCAGGGAATGTTTCACCATGAAGTTGCCTACTCTTGGGCTGTTATCATGGCAGGGTTGTTCTGAATTACAGTGCTCATAAGTGATCCAAAATTCAGGGCACTTGGGAGAGGAGAGAATCTTAAGTAAAGTTTGACTAAATCCTATTAACAAGCATTGTTCTGCAGGGGAGGAAAAATTCTCCTTTACCATCTTTGGATCTCTGGCCTAAGAATTAAACTGCTATAAGACAGATTAACAGGAGAAACACATAAAAATTTTATTAAATTCTCACTATAAGTGGGAACTTCACAAGAGAGTGAAGACCCAAAGAAGTGACCACAGCAGGAAGCTTTTATACCTTTTACACAAAAAACAATCAATTTGTGAAGAATTGACAAAACAAAGGGTTTGGGCTAGGGGCAGTAAGTGGTAAAGAAGAAAATAGAAAGATAAGGATTTGTTTAACAAGGTTTGTTTGTACAGATTTCTTGGCCCCAAATTTCCTGTCTCTGGTGATAAGAATGTCTTTCTTCCTCCTGGTACGAGGAGGGCACATTTTACAGGGGAGATCCTGCTTTCAGGAAGACAATGGATGGTCAGAATGTCTTTCTTTCACTGGCTGTTCTTAAGTGCATTTAGTTCAAAATAATCGACTTGCTGAAGTGGCATTTTTTGGACTTACATAGTTTGGTTTTCTTTAGTTCCTATTGATCAGTGGGGACAAACAATTCAGTAAATATTGATGAGACAAAGAATGGCGACTTGAAGGGTCTGTATCTGCCTTGTTCCTAGGTAAACAAGGGGATTCTCATGAGTCTTACTGAAGTCAAATGGGGAACGGTAGCACTTTGCAGTAAGCTGTTTCCTACATGTGGGTGGGGGTGAGGGGTTCTTTAACCTTAGCCATTTCCCAAAATTATAGAGTTGGAGAAAAGTTCAACAGTGTCACCACATATTAATTCAACAAATTCAACACTGACACCAAGTAAAATTCCAGAAATAATAAGTACACATGCTATATCTGAACAACAGAACATTAGAAACTTTAAACTATTGATAATAATAACAAATTTGCCCAAGAAATTTGGTCTATATGCCCTTTGAATAACACCAAAGGGTCCTGTGTCTTCATTGTGTTCTTGTTGTGTTCCTGTCTGAGTTGGAAAAACACATTCCTGTGTTTCTCTTTTATTCACACACAATACTTCTGACACTCCTTTAGAAATTTATTTATTTATTTTTGGCTGTGTTGGGTCTTCGTTGCTGTGCGTGGGCTTTCTCTAGTTGTGGCGAGCCGGCGGAGGGGGGCTACTCTTCGTTTTGGTGCGCAGGCTTCTCATTGCCGTGGCTTCTCTTGTTGCGGAGCACAAGCTCTAGGCATGCGGGCTTCAGTAGTTGTGGCTCGTGGGCTCAGTAGTTGTGGCTCGCGGGCTTAGTTCCTCCGAGGCATGTGGGATCTTCCCAGACCAGGGCTCAAACCTGTGTCCCCTGCATTGGCAAGTAGATTCTTAACGACTGCGCCACCAGGGAAGTCCCTGACACTTCTAACATAGTGTTTTCCCCGCCAAACAATCCTCTGACACCAGCTGGGTGTCCTACATTTCAACTCAATTTTGATGCTATCTACCTGGAGATAGCATTGGATCCCACAGGTTAAGAGCTCAGTCCTACAAGACTGCCCCTCCTCCACCGCAGAGGCCAACTACAAGTCCAGTTTGTCACCTGTGTTTCTGGCTGACCAGGTATAAGTCGAAGGCTCCTATGACCCCCTCCTCTAGTTCAATTAATTTGCTAGAGTGGTTCACAGAACTCAGGAAAATAGTTTACTTGCTAGATTGCTGGTTTATTATAAAAGGATATAACTCGGGTACAGCTAAAAGGAAGAATGCATAGAGCAAGGTATGTGGAAAGGGGCTTGGCGCTTCCATACACTCTCTGGGTGTGCCACTCTCCCAGCACCTCCACGTGTTCACCAGCCAAGAAGCTCTCAGAACCCCATACTTTTGGGATTTTTATGGTGGCTTCATCACATAGGCAGGATGGATCATTAACTCCATTTTCAGCCCTCCTCTCTGTGGAGAATGGGGGCAGTAGGTAAGGGAGGTATGGAAAGTTCCCACCTTCTAATCATAGATTGGTCTTTCTGGTGACCAGCTTCCATCTAGGAACCCACCAAGATTTGTCTCATTAGAACAAAAGAGATTCCTATCACCCAGGAAATTCTAAAGGATTTTGGAGCTCTGTGGCAGGGATCAAAGACCAAATATTAGAACAAAAGAAGCTTCTAGTGCTCTTTTATCACTTAGGAAATTTCAAGAGTTTCAAGGGCTCTGTGCCAGGAACCAAGGGCAGAGACCAGTGGATATATTTTCTATGATTTCACACTATCACACATAAGACATCATTGTCTGTTATAACACAACATTGTAAATCAACTATACTTCAATAAAATAAATAAAAAGGAAATACATCATTATCTGTTGGAAGACATGGCTCTAAATCACCAAAGTCAGAGGTCTCTGTGACTGTTAAGTTGAATAAGAACCTAGGGGCTGGGTGGGGGAGGGAAGGATTGGGAGTTTGGGGTTAGCAGATGCAAACTATTATATATAGGATGGATAAACAATAAGGTCCTACTGTATAGCACAGGGAACTATGTTCAATGTCCTGTGATAAACCATAATGGAAAAGAATATGAAAATGAATATATATATATATATATATATATATATATACACACACACATATCTGAGTCACTTTGCTGTACAGAAGAAATTAACACAACATTGTAAATCAACTATACTTCAATAAAATAAAATAAAATAAACCTAGGAGCTATATTAAGAAAGATATTTTTTCCCTTTGTCATTTTTCTGCTGATCATGGGGAAAAAAATTCTGAAGACAGCATCATGAATTTTATGGTCACGATTAGATTACAAGCAATATAAAAAAACAGAGTCACTGGGAGAAGGCAGGATCTCACCTGGGCACAGGTCTTTGGGCCGTACCTTCTCCAAGGATCTTAGGAAGGGGTTTCCTTGGGCCACCAAGACCCCAAAGGGCATCTGGCACATACACCCGCGCATGCGTCCAGGAACTTTATGTAGCCCCGCCCCTCGTGGGCCAGACTCCGCCCCCTGGAGTCATTCCCCAAGGCGCCTGCGCTGCTGTAGGTTCTGCCCAGACTGTATACTTCTGCTCAGAAGTCTTGACTTAGTACCCCTTACCCAGGATCCAAACTTGCAGCAACAACTTGGTCCCTCTGTCGACTCAGGGCTCTGATCACCCAACCAGAATGCAATCTGACCCAAGCCCACGGGAAGAAGCTGCAGGGTTCAGCCCGGTCCGGACGTAAATCTGTAACACAAACCAGTCCTACCACCATCCCGCGCTGTACTTGATCTCCTCTCCCCAACCCTCACCCTTTCTGCCTCTTCTTTCCTGCCCAAACCCTCTGGCATGGACACACAGGAGAGCCGGCTGCCCCTCAGGGCCTGAACCCAGCGCGTCCTACAATCCGTGTGTCTCCGGAACAAGCACCAGGGCTGGCCACACAGATTTACCCTGCACTGTATACGCGTAGAAGGCGCCCACAGGCCCTAGCTAGAGCTGCTCCCCACGAAACTTGCTAGGTTTCTACTTCACACTGCTGGCCTAACACAGTTGTGCACACAAAGGTCAGCTGCCGGGCTTCCCTGGTGGCGCAATGGTTGAGAATCCGCCTGCCGATGCAGGGGACATGGGTTCGTGCCCCGGTCCGGTAAGATCTCACATGCCGCGGAGCGGCTGGGCCCGTGAGCCATGGCCGCTGAGCCTGCGCGTCCGGAGCCTGTGCTCCGCAACGGGAGAGGCCACAACAGTGAGAGGCCCGCGTACCGCAAAATAAAAAACAAACAAAAAAAGAAAGCTCAGCTGCCTGCACACAGGAGGCGATCTCCTCTGCCTAGCTGAGGTCTCTGGGCCTCACAGGAATCCTCAGGTACCCTCTAAAATAACTTCTTAGATACGGAATTTGCCTCTGGAACCTCTCTGGTCCTCTCCCCATCCTCAGGTCCTCCCTTCTCAGAACTGCTTGGAGGAGAACTTAATTTAGGGTGGCTTCTGCTGCTGCTTACCCGGAACTGGCACTCAGAATTTCCAGTTTCCGGAAACCTGGATACATGTAGAAGGGAGCAAAGGACTTAAAGTTTGGTAAGTGAATTTGCTTTTTTGGTTATACCTTGTGTTTAGAGAATTCTTCAAAGCACCATGTCTCCAACTCCTAGGGGCCCAATGGTTGCTTCACATGGTAAAACAAACAAAATATATGAACACAAATGGACAAACCATCAGAAAATCCCTCAGAGTCACTAATCCCACCATTCTTTTCTGCCTTCCTCTCTTCCACATATTGAGTAAGCTACCATCACATGGAAGATCATTTTGATGATCAGTGATAGGGAAACAGAAGAGACATAGAGAATCTTTACCCCCAGAAAGGCACAGCCCAGCACCTAAATCCTCCTAGGGAAGATGGACATATAATACCCAGCTCCCGGGGTATTACAAAGATTAACTCACATAATTTATGTGAGGTTCCCAGCACAGTGCCCAAGACAGAGGGCATGCTACCATTCTTGTGAACATATAGTAGATGTTCAAAAAATATTGCTTTAACGAATGAATGCATGTGGTTTCTCTAAGGACAAATGAAAACTAAAAACAAGGGGAAAAAAAGCCCAGCTTAATTCTCTTTGTTGAAAAGAAGGGAAGAGCCTTCTCTCCCTCCCTTTTCTTAGAGCATTTCCTTTAGAAAACTTGTAAGTTCTTTCTCTGCCTCCTTGAAATGTATGTACAGCTTTTTAAAAAGCTAAATAAGAGCAGAAACTAACACAGCATCGTAAAGCATTTATACTCCAATAAAGTTAAATAAAATAAAATAAAATCCTTGCATTTCAAAAATTAAAAAAGCTACATAAGGCTCCTGCCCATTTTGCAACCCAGGAATGTTTCCTCAAAGACCTGGAAGCCATCTCTTTGAAATGTGAACATCCAGGGAGATAGCACACTTATCTCCCAGTTTCTGTGGAAGGGTAAGAGCCTAACTTAGCAGGTGCCTTGCTCCAAGCTACAGAACTCCCTCCAGTCATAAAGAAATGAGAAGTTTGCTCTTCCTCTGGATAAAGCCAATTAGCTACCACAGTTGGTCAGTCCAATTAGCTGGTGATGTTGGGATGAACTGTGTGTGACAAATGATGCTATCACGTCTTCTTACCTGAGAAGTAGTTATTGTTTATACTGAGAACAAGTAAGTACCATTTGTATCTGCTTATCTAATATTACAGGGTAAGATTTTCTTTCATTGTCTTCGGTCTCTCAGAAGATTGCCTGTGATGCACATCACTTTCTTGTTTAATGCTTATTTAATAATAAAACTGTTTTCTTCCTTTATTACCTTTGGGGAGAGGATTTCTGGGTTGTGAGCTGATTTCATTTTATTCTATTTTATTTTTTAAACTAAATTTATTGAATTTTTTTACTTTTGGCTGCGTTGGGTCTTTGTTGCTGCGCGTGGGCTTCTCCCTAGTTGCGGCGAGCGGGGGCTACCGTTTGTTTTGGTGCGGGCTTCTCATTGCGGTGGCTTCTCTTGTTGTAGAGCATGGGATCCAGGCGTGTAGGTTTCAGTAGTTGTGGCACACGGGCTCAGTAGCTGTGGCTCGCGGGCTCTAGAGCACAGGCTCAGTAGTTGTGGTGCACGGGCTTAGTTGCTCCGTGGCATGTGGGATCTTTCTGGACCAGGGATCAAACCCGTGTCCCCTGCATTGTCAGGCGGATTCTTAACCACTGCACCACCAGGGAAGCCCTTCATTTTAAATTATGTTACCCAACACCACCCGCTGGCAAAAAGAGCTTTGACTCAAACCATTTTCAACTTAAGAAGAAAACATCTCAGCTTGTAATTTAAGTCGTCCTCACAACTCTAATCTTTTACCTTCAACTGTTTGAAACATTAACTTAAAATAGCGAGGAAGGGACTTCCCTGGTGGCGCAGTGGTTAAGAATCCGCCTGCCAACGCAGGGGACATGGGTTTGAGCCCTGCTCTGGGAATATTCCACATGCTGCGGAGCAACTAAGCCCGTGCGCCACAACTACTGAGCCTGCGTCTACAGCCCGCAAGCCACAACTACTGAGCCCCCATGCCACAACTACTGAGCCCCCATGCCACAACTACTGAAGCCCGCACGCTCTAGAGCCCGTGCTCTGCAACAAGCCACCGCAATGAGAAGCCCGCGCACCGCAATGAAGAGTAGCCCCCCGCTCTCAGCAGCTAGAGAAAGCCTGCACGCAGCAACAAAGACCCAACCCACCCAAAAATAAATAAATAAAATATTAGATTACTTAAAAAAAAAAAAAGTAATACATGCCCATGGTTTAAAAAAAAAAATAGCGAGGAAACGGCCGGGTCCACAGGACACCAAACAGATTCAAAGACTTCGAAAGCAGAAGTTCAGGTAATGCTGGGCAGAATAACAGTTCTCCAAAGGTCCGGGGGCGGGGCGGAAGTCCAGACCCTGCTCCCTCCAGGCCCCGCCCCACGTCGGCCCCGCCCCTGGCTTTCTGTTCAGTCCTGGCTACTGCTCACGCCCCGCCCCTCACCACGCCCCGCCCCTCCTCGGCCCCGCCTGCTGCACGGTCGCGCACGCGCAGTTGCCTGCAAAACCCGGAAGCAGAGCGAGGGGCACAGTCCTTGGTTTTTCTGGTTCAACCCGGGTCTTTGGGACGCCCCCAGGCCCTTGATCCGCCACACCTGAGGTTCAGGGGTTGTTACGTACGTTAAAACCCCTTCATCCGCTTGTTCCGCGCCTGGTAAGTCCCGGCAGCACCGTGAGACTATAGGTCTCCGCCCTGGCCTTTCCGCCCTAGGTCCAGGTAGACACCGCTTGCCGCGTTGCTTTCCTGCTCAGAACCCTTTAGTGACTTCCACAGGCTCTGATCCCCTCTCTCTCTCAGATGCGCTGTTTCAAGTCCTCACTCCGGAGGTGGATTCTCGTCCTCCCATTCGACCCTTCCCGGGCAGTGATGGCTGTGCAGACCCAGAGGCCACATCTTCTCCTTGGCCTTGGGGTCGTACAGACATCACCCCTCTCCTGACACCCTCCCCATCTTCGCGACCTCTGGAGTCGGCCGGCCCCTCCCCTCCCTAGCCATCCACTTTGCACTCACCGCTTTGGAGATCTCTGACCCACGCACTGGGACAGGTGACATGCACCCGTTCGGTGACACTCTTTGTGTTTGTTCTGGACAAAACGCATCCCACTGCCTGTGCTTGTCGTGGTGTGTTTACATTCCCGCAGCCCCACTGGAAAATGCACTTCGTGGGCAAGGGACATATTTCTCTCTCTTCCATACCTGTGAATGTACAGGGCAGGGGATGGAGCAGAGTCCGAGAGAGAATGAGAAAGACTGAGAGGGAAAATAGTGAAAAAGAGAGGGTGAAATGGAGGATGGGGCAGGTGGATGTGGAGATACAGTAAGAGCAAAAGAGTGAACCAGAGGAAGAAACCTAGATAAAAAGGCACCTCCAGAAAGACAAAGGGAAGCAAATTGGACGACAGGGACCTTGATGGGATAGAAGTGGGAGCAGCAAGGGACCGGTACATCGAACTGAGAGAGTGGGGAGGGAATCAAAGAGTTCAGGCCATGGACAACAGAGACACATGGTGCTGGGACAAAAAGAGGGGCAAGAGGTGACAGGGAGAGCAGAGAGACAGAGCAGGGAGGAAATTCCCTGGCATTAATCCCTTCAATGCCTTCTCATTGCCCTCAGGACGAAAATCCAGACTCCACTGTATGACTTTATAGCTAGGAGCTCTGGAGGTGGGGTGACCCTCCGGAGTTGGTCCAATTCGAGGGAAGGAATAGGCTTTTCTATCCTGCACTGATCAGACATTGGACACCGGCTGTCCAAGGAGGTGCCGTGATTTTGGGGCGGCAGCTCCCTGTGTCTGAGTCCAGTTTTCAAGGGGAGGCGGGGTGCGGAGCTGTGAGCCATCAGTAGCCAAACTCCTGGCTGTGAGGAAGTTCGTGTCTGGATCCTGAGGGGATGGATTCAGGAGGTTTACTCTACGTAGTAACTTCTGTGGGGTCTCTTAGGAGTGTGAAGTTCATCGACGATACTGGAGTCTCGTCGGAATATGTGGATCGTTGGAGACATTACTCTTGCATTATGACATTATGGCAGTGCCTGACTTGAGGGCAAGGTCTCCAAGAAGGCATATATGGGATCCTGGGTTGGTGGGTGCCTTCCTGCCAGAACAGAAGCTACTGGCGTTTGGAACGTGGTGTGGGATGCCACGGCAGAGTGTGCAGATCAGTAGGGGATTCTGTCCTGTAACACTGTGGGATGCCCACTGGGAGCTTGTAGGAGTGTGGGGTGGGACTGGGGTCAGGTGATGGGGGTTTTCATTGGGGGGGGGTTGCTGGGGGCGGATCTCTGGGCATAAACCTGGAGGAGCTGTAAGTCAGGACAGGACGGCATCCTTTGGCCACTGCCACTGTGTCATCAGTTTGTATCTCTGGGCAGTTATTTTGTTCAGCATATACAGATGGTGATATTGTCCCATCTTAAAAAGAAACAGCAAAAAAGAGCCCTTTACTACATTTGCCCATCTTTAAAACAAAAAATCTTCAATTAGCTATATTTCCCACTCTAGTAAGTGCCCTTTCTTACTCTCCATTTCAGAACAAAATAAACAACTAGGGCTTCCCTGGTGGCGCAGTGGTTGAGAGTCCGCCTGCCAATGCAGGGAACACGGGTTCGTGCCCTGGTCCGGGAAGATCCCACATGCCGCGGAGCGGCTGGGCCCGTGAGCCATGGCCGCTGAGCCTGCGCGTCTGGAGCCTGTGCTCCGCAACGGGAGAGGCCACAACAGTGAGAGGCCCACGTACCGCAAATAAATAAATAATAAACAACTAGAAAGTTGTTTGTTTCACTGCTTCAATTCTTGCTTCCAGTTCTCATTTGAAACCCATCCAGTCCAGCTTTCACACCCACTGTTCCACTGATACCTTGCTTATCTAAACGTATTTCTAAATCTAGTGGTATATTCTCAGTCATCATCTTGTCCTTTCAAAAACTTGTTGCACTCCGTCTTCTGGAAGCACTTTTTTCTTGGCTTTCACATCACACTGTTTTTAGAAAATAAATATAGCTAGCTACCAGCCGTCCGTTTTAATTTTCTTCTCCGTGTTCACTTCTCAGTTTCCTGTGCCTCTTTCTCTGACCTCCCTGGTCTCTGACTGTGGGAGTATCTCTGGCCTTAGTCCTTGAATTTCTTTTCTCTGTCTGCACCCACTGTTTCTGTTTCTATCTCATGTCATAACTTTAAACACTGATGTCTCCTTTCACGTCTCCACCCAGACCTCTCCCCTGAAACCGCAGTCCTGTACCCAGCTTATCCAGCTGTCACCTCAGCATCTCTGCTGGGACAGGCAACTGGCATCTTCACCTTAATATGTCCAAAAATGACCCCCCGAACCCTCCCAGATATATTCTCTTGCCATCCTCCACGTCTCAGTATAGGGCAACCCTGTACTTAGGTCCTGGGGCTTAGGTGAGCATCTCAGCATGTTTTAAAAATATACATTGCTTTACTCGCTAGTGTTTTAACTAATGACAAAAAAAAATTAAAAATAGATGTTTAGTTAAAATGGATAAGGGAATAATACATGGTTCTAAAATCTCCTGGGGTATGGGGGAAAAGGTTTGAAGACCACAGCCCTTTCTTATCTGCTTTCTTTAATACCCTTTAAAATATATATATATATATATATATATAATTGAAGTATAGTTGATTTACAATGTCGTGTTAGTTTCAGGTGTACAGCACAGTGATTCAGTTGTATATTATATACATATTACATATATTCTTTTTCAGATTGTTTTCCCTTATAGATTATTACAGGATATTGAGTATAGTTCCCTGTGCTATACAGTAGGTCCTTGTTGGTTATCTGTTTGACATATAGTAGTGTGTATATGTTAATCCCAACCTCCTAATTTATCCCTCACCCCTCTCCCCTTTGGTAATCATACATTTGTTTTCTGTGTCTGTGGGTCTATTTCTGTTTTGTAAATAAGTTCATTTGTACCTCTGATACCCTTCTGATCTTTTCTCCTACTTGTCCCCTCCTCACTCACCCTACTGAAGCCACACAGGCCTGTTTGCCCTTTCTGGGACACTACCACTTCAGGGCCTTCCCATGGTGTCCCTCTGCCTAGAGGCCTCTGACCCTTCACTTGCAGGTGGCAAAATCCCTTCTTTCCTCGGGTCTTTGTTCTGCTATCACCTCTCACTGGCACCTTCTCTGGCTTCTCCCTCCTCCCCCACCCCCTAATAACATTCCACAAGGTGGGAGGTGGGCTGGTCCTGCCTCCTCTGAGTGGTGCTCAACTCTGGCATCACAGTACACTGCTGAGGCGTTTTGCAGATACATCTTTTGTGCCTCCTGACCAGAGATTCCCCTTCAAATAGTCACGTGGAATGGAACCTCCATAATGTTCAAAGTGCCTCCGGTGATTCTGATCTGTACCCAGCTTTGAGCACCAAGGCTCTGGCTCCTCCATTTATGAAGCTGAGATCAGCCCATGATCCAGAGAGGTGAGGGGGCTCTGTTCTGAGTGGAGTTTGATCAGGGCTGGTCTGTGACCAAGGAGAGGGTCCGTCCAGCCCCGAGTCCCCCTGCTACAGCGTACGTGGGGGCTTCAGGAGGGGAGTGAGATCTGAAGGAAAGGGTGGGAAAACTCACCTCTTGGTCTCTGTAGGAGTTTACTGTCCTGAGTCCCTCCTGGGACAGTGGGCAGCAGAGGACTGTCTGTTCCACATGCTGAGGTCCTCCCTGTGTGTGTGGCCATGACTCAGGAAGGGCGTGTGTCGATTCTAAGCATTAAACAGCCTATTCTTGACACTCAGGATTGACTTCTCAAGACTGATCTTTGCCTGAGGAAGAAATCTGGAAGAGGAGGGAGAGGAAAGAACAGGAGTCAGGAATGGCTCTTTCTCAGGTAAAGTCATATTCTCAGTCGATTGTTTTGTCTGTCCTTCCTGAAATGCCCTTTTTTGGACTCACTAATGTTATCTGACTCTGAAGTGTCCTGCCTGACACCTGTACAGTCACAGCCACCCAGGTCCTTCCCTCAGGGCCTGTCATCTCCACTTAGATCCCGTCTCCCCATGACCCAGTGACCTGGAACTTGTGAAGAGGCTCCACTGGGTGTAGTCCTGGGCAGGGCTTCACACCCATGGACTGGAGACAGGGTGTCAGTGGTATTCAGTGGCAGGAATTGCTTAGATCTAGATGCACTGTCTGCTCTCTGTCAACCAGGATAAAGAAGCTGCACCTATAAGTCATGTACTAATGTGTAGGAATAGCTGGAAAATTCTGGAAAAGAAGAGTGATAAGAGGAAACCAGATCTGCCTGACTTTATAATGCTTTCAGAGCTAAACAAGTGAATCATGGTGTTTCTGGTTCCAAAACATTAATCATTAATGTTCTCCATTACCGTCATGAATGGAGAAGAAAGTTCAGAAACAGACATCAGTGATAGAGGATGTTTTATTCGATAATTGGTTTTAAAATATGGAGTCAATCGAAATATCTGTCATTAAGAGGTTTAAAAAATTATTCTCAGCACATCCATCCCATAGGGACCACGGTGTTCCCGCAAGGACTATCTTGCAGCAGGTGTTTTAGGTAAAAATGATTATAATTCAGCCAAGACATGGAGCCACAACTTTATTCCTGTCATCAGAGAGGCTGTAGCCAAATTCTGGTTCCACTGTTATTAATAAATATTATATTCTTTTATTTTAAGCATCATGTGAGATAGATATATATATATGGTGCTCAAACTTCCAACAAAGCAGTAGCTTAGGTACTAGGATGTAAAGCATCCCCTTCCCTATCTCCATGCCTCATGTCTCAGTGGGGAACCACTGTTGTAGGTTTTGTGGCAAGACTCAGCTCAGATCTTGTAAGATTGCATTTCACATCATTATGCAATTTTAGGAAAAATTCTTCATTGAATGTTTGTTGTAATATTTTATTCTGTAAATTTAAAAAACATACACAGCATGTGTCTAGAAGTGGTTTTCACATTAGTAAACACAGATACAGCTTGATCTTCATTGGAACTCTCTCTTAATGAAGACTCATGGGACCTTTACAATTTTTTGCTGACATAAAGAACGTGTCAGTGGCTGCCTTGGAGCAGGCTGACTTCTCTGCAGATGTCTGAGGATTTCTCTGGGTCAAGAATGGTGCATTTCATATTTTGATAGATTTTGTCAGATGTCCTCCCCTAAAACTGCAAAGGTTCCCTCCCCGCCACCAACATGTGAGATTTTCCTCAATGTAAGCAAAACTTGATACTGTATTCTTTTTGTATTTTGAAAATTTGGGGGAAGATGACAATCCTTTGTATTTCCATTTCCAACTACTTGTGAGTCAAGTTCATTCTTTTATGGAAATAAAACATGGATTTTCATACTTTGCTCAGTTTTCTTTTGATATATATTTAAAAGCTATTTTATATTTTGTAGTTTAATTCTTTACACATGCCCTGGTATCCTTCTTAGTTTAGCATTTCTTTGCAGTGAAACATAAATCCTTCCTTCTTGCCCTCTGCTTTCTGATCTTGCTTGAGAAGGCCTCACCTCGCATAATTTTTTTGTGTGTGTGTGGTACGCGGGCCTCTCACTGTTGTGTCCTCTCCCGCCGCGGAGCACAGGCTCCAGACGCGCAGGCTCAGCGGCCATGGCTCACGGGCCCAGCCGCTCCGCGGCATGTGGGATCCTCCCGGACCAGGGCACGAACCGGTGTCCCCTGCATCGGCAGGCGGACTCTCAACCACTGCGCCACCAAGGAAGCCCTTCGCATAATTTTAAAATACTGTGTTCCGCATAGTCCTAATCGTTCCTGTTTATAATTACGTCTTTAATTTGGATTTAACTAAATCTCTAGTTTGGCTTTTTTGTGTATATCTTGCAGCTATTTTATTTCATTCATTTTAGTTTCAGATATTACCCACACTGTGCATACCCCCCACACACACATTCACGTATGTCAATAGTTTCACATGTAATTTGGCAAGGCCCACCATTTTGTTTTTCTCTTCAAAATTTTCTCTCTCCTGGGCTTCCCCGGTGGCGCAGTGGTTGAGAATCCGCCTGCGAATGCAGGGGACACGGGTTCGATCCCTGGCCCAGGAAGATCCCACATGCCGCGGAGCAACTAAGCTCGTGTGCCACAACTACTGAGCCCGCGTGCCGCAACTACTGAAGCCTGTGCGCCTAGAGCCCGTGCTCCACAATGAGGGAAGCCACTGCAATGAGAAGCCTGCGCACCGCAACGAAGAGCAGCCCCCGCTCGCCGCAACTAGAGAAAGCCCGCGTGCAGCAAAGAACACAGCCAAAAATAAATAAATAAATAAATATTTTTAAAAAAAGAAAAAATTTCTGTCTCCTAAATATAATGCAGACTTTTTATTTGAAATCCCACATTTCTTTCACCTTCGAATTGCTCTGAATTTCTAAATCCCTGAGGTCTTTACGCCACCACATCTTCCAGCGAAAAGTAGGTTTGCCGGTCTTGGATCGCGTCTTTGTTACATCCTTCAGTAAAGTTTTTAAAATTTCATCACATGTGTCTTATGAATAGGTGTCACAGTAAAATCGCTAATGGGAATTTGCTTCTCACTCTTCTGGCTCCAGCTTAGGCGTCCTGTGCAGTGGTGAATGGCAGGAGCCTGCTGGCCCACTTGCCTCAGCCTTACCTTTAGTGGAAATGCCTCTAGTGCTTCCAGTGATTATGATACTTGGTGAAATAGTTTTACTTATTAACAGTTCCTTTAATTTCCTATTTGGCATAATTTGGGGGGGGGGGTTAGTTTACCATATCCACTTTTTAAAAAATTTATTGAAGTATAGTTGATTTACAATGTTGTGTTAATTTCTGCTGTACAGCAAAGTGACTCAATTATACATATATATATTCTTTTCCATTCTGGTTTATCACAGGATATTGAATATAGTTCCCTGTGCTATCCAGTAGGACCTTGTTGCTTATCCCTACTTGGCATCATTTTATTTATTTGTTTATTTTTTTGGCTGCATTGGGTCTTCTTTGCGGCACGCGGGCTCTCTGTAGTTGCTGTGAGTGGGGTCTATTCTTCTATGCGGTGCACAGGCTTTTCATTGTGGTGGCTTCTCTTGTTGCGGCACACAGGCTTCAGTAGTTGCAGCACGTGGGCTCAGTAGTTGTGGCACATGGGCTTAGTTGCTCCGCAGCATGTGGGATCTTCCCGGACCAGGGTTCAAACCCATGTCCCCTGCATTAGCAGGCGGATTCTTAACCACTGCGCCACCAGGGAAGCCCGGCATAATTTTAATCATCCAGTATTTCTTCAAAGGTCTACTGCCATGATAAACATTTTTTCTATTTAATCTGCTAAATTAACCTACAACGTTTGTAAATTTCCTCATCTTGAATCACCTTTTTTTTTATTAGTGGAATAAACTCCACTTGACTTTTGTTGGTGGCTGAATATCTGAGTTAAATGGATAGACCTGTATTTATGTTTTTGCATGTATGTGGACTCTGTCATGCTTGAAGATACCACTCATACTCTAGCTCATCCAGGTACTGAATATCACTTAGTGTGTAGAACATAATAGGTATCTCTTCCACATAAACAATCCTGTGTTGAATAATTTCATTTGTATATTTCTTCCATTGTCCTCAAAATGAGAAATCTACAGTGATTCAGTGGATCTGATATCCTCTGCTGGAAAAATATAATAAAATTAGGGACATATAAATTACTCAAAATGATCTGTCACTTCAACTGAATCAATCCCTACACCTCTTTCCTACTCACATTTTGTGTGAAAACAACAACTCTCCCCATGGTCTCTTAGTGAAACATGTTTTTTATTTCAGGGACTATTGACATTCAGGGATGTGGCCATAGAATTCTCTCAGGAGGAGTGGGAATGCCTGGACCCTGCTCAGAGGGCCTTGTACAGGGACGTGATGCTGGAGACCTACAGGAACCTGCTCTCCCTGGGTGAGGATAACACCCCTCCAGAAGTTGGGATCTGCCCTAGTGAGTCTCTTGAGAACCCCTGCCTTGCTTGACTGAGATTGAAGCTGTGTTGACTATGAAATGAAACATAGGATAATGTAGCATCTGGAGTTTAACCTTCCCCTCTCTTT
This sequence comes from Grampus griseus, assembly GCF_964374135.1. Taxonomy (NCBI): domain Eukaryota; kingdom Metazoa; phylum Chordata; class Mammalia; order Artiodactyla; family Delphinidae; genus Grampus; species Grampus griseus. The sequence continues at coordinate 5,283,500 of NC_139013.1, forward strand.
AGATGGTCACACACATCAGATTAGTAGTGGCTTCAGAAGATGAGTAAAAACAAAATCTTATGGCAAACTTTAAAAATTTTCCAATTCTGGATCCACTCTTATCCCTGTAGTTTTCATTCAGTAGTTCTTGGAAGACAACTAGATTATCTTTTTAAAAGATGCTCCTTAAGCACTCAGAATGAGACAGTGAGTGAAGAGATTTGTGAAATATTTTTTTAGACACATCTGTAACGTCCTCTCAAAAGAACAAAGGGCTAGAATTGTATTCTGGAAAAGCCACAGCACATTATGTTCCTCTCTTATAAACAGAAAACTCTTTTTCTGACCTGAATATTATTTAAATTTTGGAGCAAGGGAGAAAGCCCCAGAATGTGGAGAACAAAATGAAAGAAGTGAAAAAAGTTGGTGGGAATGTATCAAAGGTGTGAACATTGGTAAGAGCTCAGAAGGGCAAAGAGGAAGCCGCACCAGTAATAGTTTGGGAAAGTCCCTGTAAGTGGGAAAGTTCTATGGGAAAACAAATGTTTATTTCTTGTGAGCTCTCAAAGGAAATTTTTCTCCCCTTCCACTTTTTTTATTTTTTTGCGGTACGCGGGCCTCTCACTGTTGCGGCCTCTCCCGTTGTGGAGCACAGGCTCCGGACGCGCAGGCTCAGCGGCCATGGCTCACGGGCCCAGCCGCTCCGCGGCACGTGGGATCTTCCCGGACCGGGGCACGAACCCGCGTCCCCTGCATCGGCAGGCGGACTCTCAACCACTGCGCCACCAGGGAAGCCCCCTTCCCTTCCACTTTCTGCTTTCTTCTTCAGACATGTAAAAGTTCATCCTTCCAGCCTCCAGGGGTGCTCCAGCTCATGCAAAGACCAAGGCAAAATTTTGATCATTACCTATGACACTCTTTGTGGGGCACTGGGAGGGCTGGTTATAAGAGGTCCTCTTTCTTCTTTGGTCTCATTCTATACCCAGTTTTCAGTCCACACAGATCAGAGATGAAGCCTCCCCAGTCCTGGCCCCAGTTCTTCTCCAGATTCCATTCCCATTTCAATACTTGGGAGACCTTCTAATGGGATGGGAAAACATTGCCATCTGGGGCCCCAGGAGAGTGCATGGGGCTATGTCAAGTCCTCTCTGCCTCTTTAGGACCCCCAGCCATTTCTTCAGTTCTGCTTTTGCCACACATCAAGGAGTATGTGTAACAGAAGTGGTGTGGGTCTTTCGATCTAGCAGTAAAATTGCTTTTACTCAGCGGGAGAATATGCAGTACCATACCATACCTTAAGTTCTGGTGTGTTGTGCTTTTGTTTCTTTCTTAGAGTGTTTTCTAATTTCCCTGGTGAGATCACCTCTGACTCATTGGTTGTTTTAAGAGTGTTTTAAAATTTCCATATATTTGTGAGTTTTCCAGTTTTCCTTAAGTTAATCATTTCTATTTTCCTTCTACTGTGGTCGGAGAAAATTCTTTGTATGATTTCGGTCTTTTTCAACTTATTGAGACTTGCTTTATGGTTTAATATATGGTCTACCCTAGAGAATGTTCCATGTGCACCTAGAGAAGAATGTGTATTTTGCTTTTATTGGGTGGAGTGTTCTCTATATGTCTGTGAGAGCTAGCTGGTTTATAGTCTTGCTGAAATCCTCTGTGTCCTTACTGAACTTCTGCCTGGCTGTAGTCTCTATTAAAAGGGGGCAATGGAAGTCTCCAAATGTTATTCTAGAACTGTTTTTATTTCTTCCTTAAATTCTGTCAGTGTTTGCTTCATATATTTGGGGGCCCTCTTGTTTAGGTGTGTATATGTTCATATTTGTCGTAATTCCTTGCTGAGTTATCCTTTTTTCAATAAATAATGTCCTTCTATGTCTCATAAAAAATTTTGACTTAAAGTTTATTTTGCCTGATAATAGTATAGCACTCCAGGTCTCTTTTGGTTACTATTTGCGTGGAATTTGTATTAGTTTGCTAGGGCTGCCATAACAAAGTACCACAGCCTGTGTGGCTTAAACATCAGAAATGTATTTTCTCACGGTTTTGGAAGCTAGAAATCTGAGATCAGGTTGTCAGCGGAGTTGTGTTATCCCAGGTTATTCTCTTTAGCTTGTGGCTGGCTGTCTTTTCCTACCTGTGTCTTCACATGGTCTTCCCTCTGTGTGTCTGTGTCGTAATCTCCTCTTCTTATAAGGACACCAGTCATTAGATTAGAGCCCACTCCATTGACCTCATTTAACCTTAATTACTCCTTTAAAAGCCCTAAGTACAGTCATATTTTGAGGTATTTGATGTTAGGACCACAATTTTTGGGGGGACACAATTCACCCCATAATTTTGGGGGGACACAAATTCATCCCATAACAGATTCATTTGCTGTTCTTTCATTTCTAACCTATTTGCATCTTTGTATCTAAAGTGAATCTCCTACATATAGAACATAGGCATACCTTGGAGATACTGTGGATTTGGTTCTAGACCACTGCCATAAAGCAAATATCACAATAAAGTGAGTCACGAATTTTTTGGTTTCCTGGTGCATATGAAAGTTACGTTTGCATTATACGGTAGTCTATTAAGTGTACGATAGCAATATGTCTAAAAAAATGTACATACCTTAATTACAAAATACTTTAGGGAATTCCCTGGCGTTCCAGTGATGAGGACTCTGCACTTCGACTGCCGGGGCGCACACGTTCAATTCCTGGTCAGGGGACTAAGATCCTTCATGCTGTGTGGCACAGCCAAAAAAAAAAAAACCTTTATTGCTAAAACTCGCTAATGATCATCTGAGCCTTCAGTGAGTCATAATTCTTGTGCTGGTGGAGGGTCTTGCCTGGATGTTTGATGGCTGCTGACTGATCAGAGTGGTGGTTGCTAAAGGTTGGGTGGCTGTAGCAATTTCTTTTTTAAAAATTTTATTTATTTATTTATTTATTTTTGTCTGCGTTGGGTCTTTGTTGCTGCATGCGGGCTTTCTCTAGTTGCGGCGAGCAGGGGCTACTCTTCGTTGAGGTGCGTGGGCTTCTCATTGCGGTGGCTTCTCTTGTTGCGGAGCACGGGCTCTAGGCTGCGGGCTTCAGTAGTTGTGGCATGCAGGCTCAGTAGTTGTGGCGCACGGGCTTAGCTGCTCTGGCATGTGGGATCTTCCCCGACCAGGTCTCGAACCCGTGTCCCCTGCATTGGCAGGCAGATTCTTAACTACTGCATCCCCAGGGAAGCCCTTCTTTTCTTTTTTAAAACATTTTTATTGGAGTATAGTTGATGCAGTTTCTTAGAATAAGACAGCTAAGAAGTTTGCCTCATCGGGTGACTCTTCCTCTCATGTAGCAAGCAATGTTGTTTGGTAACATTTTACCCACAGTTGAACTTCTTTCAGAATTGGAGTCAGTCCTCTCAAACCCTGTGGCTGCTTTATCAATTAAGTTTATGTAATATTCTAAATCCTTTATTTAACATTTCAGTGGTCTCCACAGCATCTTCACCAGGAATAGATTCCATCTCAAGAAACCACTTTCTTTGCTCATCCATAAGAAGCAACTCCTCATCTGTTATAAAGTTTTATCATGAGATTGCAGCAGTTCAGTCACATCTTCAGGCTCCTTGCTATTTTTGCCACATCTGTAGTTACTTCCACTGAAGTCTTGAACCCCTCAAATTCATCCATGAGGATTGGAATCAACTTCTCCCAAACTCTTGTAAATGTTGATATTTTGGCCTCTTCCTGTGAATCATGAATGTTCTTAATGGCATTTAATATGGTGGCTCCTTTCCAGAAGGTTTTCAATTTAATTTGCCCAGCTCCATCAGAGGAATCACTGTCTATGGCAGCTATAGCCTTAAAAAATGTATTTCCTGAATAATAAGACTTGAAAGTTGAAATTACTCCTTAATCCATGGGCTGCAAAATGGATGTTGTGTTAGCAGTCATGAAAACAACATTAATTTTGTACATCTCCATCAGAGCTCTTGGGTAACCAGGTGCATTGTCTGTGAGCAGTAATATTTTGAAAAGAATCTTTTTTTCTGAGCAGTAGGTCTTAGTACTGGGCTTAAAATATTCAGTAAACCATGTTGTAAACAGATGTGCTGTCATCCAGGCTTTGTTGGTCCATTTATAGAGCACAGGCAGAGAAGATTTAATGTAATTCTTTAGGGCCCTATGATTTGGGGAATGGTAAGTGAGCATTGGCTTCAACTTAAAATCACCAGCTGTATTAGATCCTAACAAGAGAGTCAGCCTCTCCTTTGAAGCTTTGAAGCCAGGCATTGACTTCTCCTCTCTAGCTATGAAAGTCCTAAATGGCATCTTCTTCCGATATAAGGTTGTTTTATCTACGTTGAAAATTTGTTTAGTGTAGCCACCTTCATTAATTATCTTAGCTAGATCTTCTGGATAACTTGCTGCAGCTTCTACATCAGCACTTAATGCTTCACCTTGCACTTTTATGTTATGGAGATGGCTTCTTTCCTAAAACTTCATGAACCAACCTCTATTAGCTTCAGACTTTTCTTCTGCAGCTTCCCCACTTCTTTCACCCTTCTTAGAAGAGAGTTAGGGACTTGCTCTGGATTAGACTTTGGCTTAAGGGAATGTTGTGGCTGGCTTGGTCTTCTATCCAGACCATTAAAACTTTCTGCACATCAGCAATGTAGCTATTTTGCTTTCCTATCATTCATGTGTTCACTGGAGTAGCACTTTTAATTTCCTTCAAGAACTTTTCCTTTGTGTTTACAGCTTGGCTGTTTGGTGCAAGAAGCTTAGCTTTTGGCCTGTTTCAGCTTTCAACATGCCTTCTTCACTAAACTTAGTTGTTTCTAGCTTTTGATTTAAATGTAGAGATGTGTGGCTTTTCCTTTCACTTGAACACTTGACCTGATTTCAATATTGCTATGTGTCAGAGAATAGGGAGGCCAAGAGAGAAAGAGAGAGAGAGAGATGGGGGAATAGCCAGTCAGTGGAGCAATCAGAGCACAACTCATTTACTGATTTAAGTTAGCTGTCTATATGGGGTGCAGTTCGTGGTACCTCAAAATAATTACAGTAATAACATCAAAGATCACAGATCACAGATCACCAAAATGAATATAATAATAATGAAAAAGTCTGAGATACTGCAAGAATCACCAAAATGTGACACAGAGACACAAAGTGAGCAAATGCTGTTGGAAAAACGGTGCCAGCATATTTGCTCAACACAGGGTTGCCAGAAACCTTCAATTTGTAAAAACATGCAATATCTGTGAAGTGCAATAAAGCGAAGTGCAATAAAAGGAAGTAGGCCTGTATAGTTGGATCCTATTTTTTTAATCCTTGCTGCAAACGTCTACCCTTTCATTGGAGTTTAGTCCATTTACATTTACTGTAATTAGTGATAAAGGAGGACCTCTGTCACTAGCTGTTTGTTTTCCATGTGTCTTATATCTTTTCCCCTCAAGTCTTCCATTACTGCCTTCTTTGTGTTAGATAGGTATTTCCTAACGTACAATTTTGATTCCTTCCTGTTTCCTTTACTATACAGTTGGCCCTTGGATGATGTGGGGGTTTGCGGCACTGACCCTCCCCACAGTTGAAAACTGTTTATAGTTTATAGTCAGTCCTCCGTATATGCAATTCTTCTGTATATGTGATTTCTTCTTATCTGTGGTTCTACATCTTATGTTTATTTTGTTTGTGTTTTTTTTTGTTTTTTCATTGTTTTGGCCATGCTGCACAGCTTGTGGGATCTCAGTCCCTGACCAGGGATTGAACCTGGGGGCCATAGCAGTGAAAGCTCCGAATCCTAACCACTATAACCTGGCTTTTCAATGTGTCTGCTCTTTGCCCCAACTTTAATCTCTTGCCCCAAGTGTCAGCAGCTAATACATTTCCCTTTATATATGGTTGTTTTTTCTTTTTCCTTTTTTTTTGGCCATGCCATGCAGCATGCGGGATCTTAGTCCAACCAGGGATCAAACCCATGCCCCCTGCATTGGGAGCATGGAGTCTTAACCACTGGACCACCAGGGAAGTCCCTAAATATGTTTGATAAGTGCCTCCTGCATAGCATCTCTGCCCTGGGAGAGTTTTGAGTTATGCAGCATTTTCCAATTCTCACATTATGTGTTCCTTTGAATATAAGTCCTTTTTCTTGTTCGTAAGGGAGAAATCATTAGATTTCCACAGTCTGTAATTTTGTATAATTGTGGTTACTATTTACCTGTTGGTTTTATCTTGGTTTATTAAAATTTTTTATTTATTGTCACTTACAGATTATGGATTTCAGTAGCTAGCATAGAGTATGACTGCAGTTCACCAACTGTTAATGTTGTATAATGCCTATTCTGCTTGAATATAGATAGTTTTAGATAGTAGATATTCAGAATATTTAGTCACACCAACGATATATTATTAAATTCCTCCTGATTTTGCTATTACCTTTTTAGTTTTTCAATTTGTAATTTTCATGTATTTATCTTAATCATTATGTTTTTTTGGATTATTTATCATTACTTCATATGGTGCTATCTGTTAGCACTTATTTGCATGCAATAATTTATGTAGTAAATCTGCATTTTTATAATACCTGTTTCTCTTCAATATGAGACAACCATTTGTCTACTGCCAATTGGTGTGTTCTTTGATGTGGTAGTCAAAGAATACACTTTCATAGATTAGGTAAGTTTACATAGTGTGAGTGATTTGGTTTTAGAGTGTTTGAAAGTAGGCTTCAGTTAAAATAATTTAAAATGCATGTATATTTTATTAAAGGATTCTATTCACTTTCTATTCTTAAACATTTATAGAGTTTGGTTAAGAAGTTTTTCATCTCTTCAATGTAAGTATTACTTTTAGTGTAATATTCATCTTCCAACTCTACTTAATATGAAGACTATGGTTATCTTTCAGATACCTCCATTAGTTTTCTGACCAAGGAATTATTAAAGAAGAAAAACATTAATAACAGAGAATTATACCAACCAGTGGTCTTGGGAAGACATGGAAGCCATGGTATTGAGGATTTTGACTTCAGCAAAGTCAGGGGAACTGTGTATGAATTTGAGAATAAGTGTGGATGTGAAGAAAGAAATTCCAAAGGAGAGCTTATGACAGATAACATAAATCACACTGGTAGAAAAGAGAAACAATACAGCAAATCCTGGATTAACTTACCTTTAAAACAAAGTGTTTCTTTAAGAAAAAGTGCATGCCAATATTTAAAAAATAGGAAGTCATTTATAAAGAATTTGTTAAAAATAAAAAATAACATAGTTTATGCAGGAAACAAGTATCCAGAACATTTTGACAATAGAACTGGATTAAGCTTTCAATCACATCTGGCTGAATTGCAGAGATTTCAAACTGAAGAGAAAATTTATGAATGTAATCAAGTTGAGAAGTCTGTCAAAACTTGTTCCTCAATTTCATCACTTCAAAGATTTCCTCCTAGTGTCAAAACCAACATTTGTAACACATATGGAAAGGTTTCTTCCTTCATTCCTATGTATCCTTCATTGCTTACACAGCAACAGAAAACAAATATTAGAGAAAAATTATACGAATGTAGTGAATGTGGAAAGACTTTTATCCATCATTCAGTCCTTACTAGTCATCAGAGAATTCATTCTGAGCAGAGACCTTACAAATGTAATGAGTGTAGTAAAGCCTTTAAACAGTTCTCAAACCTCACAAGACATCAGAGAATCCACACTGGAGAGAAACCATATAAATGTAATGTATGTGACAAGGTCTTTAATCAGAATTCCCACCTTACAAATCATTGGAGAATTCATACTGGAGAGAAACCACACAAGTGTAACGAATGTGGTAAGGCTTTTATCAAATGTTCAGACCTTTGGCGTCACGAGAGAATTCATACTGGAGAGAAACCTTACAAATGTAACGAATGTGGTAAGGGTTTTACCAAACGTTCATATCTTTGGGATCATCAGAGGATTCATACTGGAGAGAAACCGTACAAATGTATTGAATGTGGCAAGGTTTTCAGGCAGTGGTCTACCCTCAGGATTCACCGAAGAATTCATACGGGTGAGAAGCCTTATAAATGTAATGAATGTGGCAAAGCTTTTAAGCAGTGCTCACACCTGACTAAACATCAGAATGTACATCCTGGAGAAAAGCCACACAAATGTACTGTGTGTGGCAAGGCTTTTATCCACATTTCAAGTCTGGTAAAACATCAGAAAATTCATACTGGAGAAAAACCATACAAATGTAATGAGTGTGGTAAGGCTTTCATCCAAAGTTCAAGTCTTATAGAACATCAGAGAATCCATACCGGTGAGAAACCTTATAAATGTAGTGATTGTGGCAAGGCCTTCACTGTGTGTTCAAGCCTAACTAAACATAAAAGAAACCACACTGGAGAGAAACCTTACAAATGTAATGAGTGTGATAAAGCCTATACACAATTCGTACACCTTACTAGACATCAGAAAATACATACCAAAAAGAAAAATCATGAACCTAATGTACCTGATAATGCTTTTATTCAGAGCTCAAGCTTGGAGGATTATCAGAGAATTCATGGTAGAGAGAAACCGTACAAATGTAATGAATGTGGCAAAGCCTTTAACTGGTGTTCACGCCTCACCCGACATCAGAGGATCCATACTGGAGAGAAACCATATAAATGTAATGTGTGTAGCAAGGCCTTCAGTCAAAACTCAAACCTAACGATTCATCAGAGAATTCATACTGGAGAGAAACCTTACAAATGTAATGAGTGTGGCAAAGCCTTTAAGCAGTACTCAAGCCTCACCAGACATCAGAATATACATCCTGGAGAGAAGCCACACAAATGTAATATGTGTGGTAAGGCTTTTATCAAACGTTCACACCTTTGGGGTCATGAGAAAATGCATACTGGAGAGAAGTCATACAAATGTACTGAGTGTGGCAAGGCCTTTAGACAATGGTCTGACCTTAGGATTCACCAAAGAATTCATACTGGAGAGAAACCCTTAGAAACGTAATGAATGGTGTAAATCATTTAACCATTTTAAACAATGGACTATAATCAGATAACTTATACTAGGGAGACTAAGTCTCTAGTCCTAGATTAATCAATTTCAGATGTTAAGTTCTTCACAGTTATTAAAAGTCAAAATCATTTCAAATTTATGAAATGATGGGTATTGGTAAAGCAAGGAGATCTTTGGAAATGTACCACTTCCCTCTTTTTAAAAATACTTTTATTATATGAAGTTTCTTGAAAAGGCTGTATTACTATTGATGTTTTTCAACCTGAAGTTAAAAATTTATTGATGTTATGCCTTCATCACATGCTTTTATGTGTAACCATGATGGGCTCTGCTAAGGGATCATTAAGATAAAAGGGCCTACTTGTATTAGGTGGGGATCATTCATATTCATGTTTTCTGAAGGAACAGGACACTGAATTTTAACGAACAACACTGTGTTTTTGAATGAGTAAAACAATGATGTAAATCATAATAATTTCAGATCCTCTTCTACAGATTTGTTGGTACAACAGAGGACCCACTGGATTATCAGAAACCAACGCTCTGCCAGTTGAGGCTGAAACAGAGCAGTCCTTAAGATTAAGAGACTGAGATTTTGGGCTTCCCTGGTGGCGCAGTGGTTGAGAGTCCGCCTGCCGATGCAGGGGACGTGGGTTCGTGCGCCGGTCCGGGAAGATCCCACATGCCACGGAGCGGCTGGGCCCGTGAGCCATGGCCGCTGAGCCTGCGCGTCCGGAGCCTGTGCTCCGCAGCGGGAGAGGCCACAACAGTGAGAGGCCCGCGTAACGCAAAAAAAAAAAAAATGAGACTGAGATTTTCATGAGAATAGGATGATAGGTTAGTAGGGACTGCTTATGTGGTAGAAATAATGGAGAAGAAATGATGGTCCTCCTCTCTTTTCAAAGAAAATAGCTGATGTCAAAGATGAGAGAAAATATAGTCTTATTCTTAGTAACTAAAGAGAACAATTATCAGAAAGGAGAACTTAATCAAAACACCCAGAATGCAGTGTACATGTGTAGGATTCACATTTAACCACTATCACTTTGATACCATTTTACTCAAAATGTGTCAGAGTTGTCATGTTTTATTAACATAATTTAATCATTTTAAAACTCTAAATGAATTTTTTTCTATCTTATCAAGCCTATGCCACCTCACTGTGGTACTTCGTAACAAATACTAACAATACATCTTTAGGACGTTAAGGTTGAAAGGCACCTGCAACAATTTCTTTGCATGATGGAATCAAACAACGTACAATTTTATGAATATATATTCACAACATCCTTGAGTTATTCTTTCTACACTCTGCCCCTTGGGTATTCATGTGGATATGATTAAAATACCATAGCAGTACAACTTTAGACTCTGCCCTCTTTAACATTTGAAGTACTATTTGTAAATGTGATATGATTATATTTCAGCGTGCCCCGTTTTTTGCCTGCATAAGACCCATGGCTTGCAATGCCTTGATTTATCAGTATACGAGGTAAAAAATAACATGTTAAGCATATGAAGTGTTAGGAAGTAGAAAATTTAAGGAATAAAGATAGGAATAGTATTTTATTCTTGGAGCTCTTACTGGAGTAATTTGAAAAGATCACTGATCATAAGTTTCCCCTTAAGAATGAACAGACTCGGGACTTCCCTGGTGGTGCAGTGGTTAAGAATCCACCTGCCAATGCAGGGGACGAGGGTTTGAGCCCTGATCCGGGAAGATTCCACATGCCATGAAGCAACTGAGCCCATGTGCCACAACTACTGAGCCTGCACTCTAGAGCCCGCGGGCCACAGCTACTAAAGCCCGCACGCCTAGAGCCTGTGCTCTGCAACAAAGAGAAGCCACCACAATGAGAAGCCAGCACGCTGCAACGAAGAGTAGCCCCCCACTCGTCGCAACTAGAGAAAGCCCCCATGAAGCAACAAAGACCCAACGCAGCCAAAAATAAATAAATAAGATAAATAATTTTTTAAAAAAAGAACAAACAGACTAACTTAAGGAGGAAAGGATGGTTTATTTTGTTTTATTTATAGGCCAACTAGGAACTGAACATATGGACCCCCCTCAAAAATAGTTAATTGCACTTTTGGATATCCCACAGATATAAGATAGACCCTCCAAAAGTTAATACAGAAATCTCTTGTAAAATGGAGTCGGGAGGCCGGAAGGGGGAACTCTCATGTCCTCCCACTTGACATCAACTGCAAAGCCAATAGGAAGAGAAGTTTCTTCCATCCACCTGGAGAAACATTACTACTTTACTACCCAGCAGGAGGAAGAAATCATTTATCCTTGCCCAGCAACAGCCCAGCCAATGAGAGACTCACAACTCAGCCAATGGGAAGCGTTTATACTTTGAACTCCCAGTTTCCTTTAATGGACCTTTTTTTTTTTTTTTTTTTTTTTTAATGACAGCCCTTCACAAGTTCCCCTTCTCTTCTATGAAAAAGTTTCTCTCCTGTGGTCTGCCATAGATTGCATGTCCTGAATTGCACTTCTTTGCTGTTTCTGAATAAACCCACCTTGCTTGTAAAATAACTGGCTGTTTTATTGTTTTAGGTCAACAACTAGAACCCAAAATCTGCTTTAGATGTCAAGACTGGTAATGCTAGACACCAAATAAGGATGAAAATGTTTTAAACATAATTAGACTTTTTGGATACAGCAGTGCAGGCTTCCCAAGTTGGCACAAAATGGCTTGAGAGAGCAAGGAGAGGAGACCTGTTTTAGGTTTATGTAGAGGTTATGAGTCCTGCAAGAGGTCTGATTTTCCTGGGGGCACCAAACAAAGGAGCATCTTGGCTTATAAGATTCCCCACTGTAGAGTACAGGGAGGACACAATAAATATGTGCTTTTTTTTTTGGTTTTGGTATGTCAGTTGTACCTCAGTAAGCTGTACTAAAAATGGGGAGAGGGTTGAGGCTTAAAAGCTGTCTATGGTCAGTCTCATTCTACCATGGGGATTTGTGAAGTAGTCGGCAATCTGCATCCTGGAAGAGGCTTCTCACCAGAATCAGACCATGCCGACACAATAATCTCAAACTTTCATCCTCCAGAACTGAGATCAGTCAAGATGGTGGAGCAGAAAAACCTTGAGCTCACCTCATCTCATGGGCACACCAAAGTCACAACTATTTACAGAACAACCATTGATGAAAAAGACCAGAACCAGCCAGAAACGACCACTAAAGACATAAAGAAGGAACTATAACAAGATGGTTAGGAGGGTCAGAGTCATGATATAGTCAAGTCTCAGAGCATTTGGCTTAGAAAGCCAGTGGGGCTTTCAGGAGTCCCAGAGGGCTGGGGGAGATAGAGACTTCACTCTTAAATGGCACACACAAAATATCACGTACTCCGGGACCCAGGGCAAAAGCAGTAACTTGACAGGAGCTTGCGTCAGACCTACATGCTGATCTTGGAGAGTCTCCTGGAGAGACAGGAGGCAACTGCAGCTCACCCTGTGGACAAAGACACTGGCAGCAGCCATCCTTGGAAGCTCCTTCTACTGTGTGGACAGTGGTGCTAGCAAGCACCATTGTAGAATCCTCCCTCTAGCTTATTAGCCCCAAGACCCTGCCCTGCCCTAGTGCAACAGCCTGTAGGTATCAGTGCTGGGACACCTCAGGCCAAGAAACTAACTGGGCAGAGACACTGCCCCACCTCTCAGCAGATAAGCTGCCTCAAGACACCCTGAGCTCACATCCACCTCTGGACATGGCCCTGCCCACCAGAGGACCCAGGATCTAGCTCCACCCACCAGTGGGCAGGCATCAGCTCCAGAATCCTCTGGGCCCTGACCCTGTCCTCTAGGAATTCTGCTGTAGTCTCCAGACCAGCCTCATTCACCAGGGAGCACACACCAGATATAGGAAAACCATAGTCCTGCAACCTAAGGACCCAGCCTTCTCAACAGGAGGCCAACTGTAAATATATATGCACCCAACTTAGGAGCACCTAAATACATAAAGCAAATATTAACAGATGTAAAGGAAGAAATAGACAGTAACAATAACAGTAGGGGACGTTAACACCCCAATTAGATCAATGGACAGAAAATCAATAAGGAAACACTGGCCTTAAATGACACATTACACTAGATGGACTCCATATATATATATATATATGATGTATACACATAACATTCTATCCAAAAGGAGCAGAATACACATTCTTTTCAAATGCACATGGAACATTCTCCAGAATAGATCACATGCTAGGCCATAGAACAAGGCTTGGTAAATTTAAGAAAATTGAGATCACATCAAGCATCTTTTCTGACCACAACCCTGTGAGACTAGAAGTCAAATACAAGAAAAAAACTGCAAAAAACACAAACACGTGGAGGCTAAACAATATGCTACTAAACAACCAATGGATCATTGAAGCAATCAAAGAGGAAACCAAAACAATACCTGGAGACAAATGAAAATGAAAACATGATGATCCAAAACCTATGGGACACAGCAAAAGCAGTTCTAAGAGGGAAGTTTATAGCAGTACAAGCTTACCTCAGGAAATAAAAATCTCAAATAACCTAACCTTACACCTAAGGGAGCTAGCAAAAGAAGAATAAACAAAACCCAAAGTTAGTAGAAGGAAAGAAATCATAAAGATCAGAGCAGAAATAAATGAAATAGAGACTAAATAAACAATAGAAAAGATCAATGAAACTAAGAGCTGATTCTTTGAAAAGGTAAACAAAATTGATAAACCTTTAGCCAGACTCATCAAGAATATAAGGGAGGGGGCCAAATCAATAATATCAGAAATGAAAAAAGAAAAGTAATAACCAACACCACAGAAATACAAAAGATCATGAGACTGCTACTAACAACAGTATGCCAATAAAATGGACAACTGAGAAGAAATGGACAAAGTCTTAGAAATGTACAATCTCCCAAGATTGAACCAGGAAGAAATAGAATATATGAGCAGACCAATTAACAGTAATGAACTTGAATCAGTAATATAAAAACTCCCAATAAACAAAAGTCCAGGACCAGATGGCTTCATGGTGAATTTTATCAAACATTTAGAGAAGAGTTAACACCTATCCTTCAACTATTCCAAAAAACTGCAAAGAAATGAACACTCCCAAACTCATTCTAAGAGGCCAGCATCACCCTGATACCAAAACCAGACAAAGATATCACAAACACACACAAAGAAAACCCCAAGAAAATTAGAGGCCAATATCACTAATGAACAAAGATGCAAAAATTCTTAATAAAATATTATCAAACTGAATCCAACAATACATTAAAAGGACGATACACCTTGATCAAGTGGGATTTATCCCACGGATGCAAGGTTTTTTTTTTAACATCTGCAAACCAATCAATGTGACACACCACATTAACAGACTGAAGAATAAAAATCATATGATTATCTCAATAGATGCAGAAAAAGCTTTTAAGATCCAACATCTATTTATGATAAAAACTCTTCAGAAAGTGGGCATAGAGGGAACAAACCTCAACATAATAAAGGCCATATATGACAAACCCACAGCTAACATCATACTCAACAGTGAAAAGCTGAAAGCATTTCCTCTAAGATCAGGAACAAGACAAGGACGTCCACTCTCACCATTTTTATTCAACATAGTTCTGGAAGTCCTAGCCACAGGAATCAAAGAAGAAAAGAAAGAAAAGGAATATAAATTAGAAAGGAGGAAATAAAACTGCCACTGTTTGCAGATAACATGATACTAAGAAAATTCTAAAGATGCCACCAGAAAACTACTAGAGGTCATCAGCGAATTTGGTAAAGTTGCAGGATACAAAATTAATATACAGAAATCTGTTGCATTTTTATACACTAACAATGAACTATCAGAAATAGAAATTAAGGAAACAATCCCACTTACCATCTCATTAAAAAGAATAAATACTACTATACATATATATATATTTGGCTGTGCTGCATGGCTTACGGGATCTTAGTTCTCTGACCAGAGATCGAACCCAGGCCCATGGCAGTGAAAGCACGGAGTCCTAACCACTGGACTGCCAGGGGATTCCCCAAAATACTACTATATTTAAAATAGATAATGAACAAGGACCTAGTGTATAGCAAAGGAACTCTACTCAATATTCTGTAATACCTAAATAGGAAAATAATTTGAAAAAGGAATAGTTATATGTATATGTATAACTGAATCACTTTGCTGTATATCTGAAACTAACACAACACTGCAAATCAACTACACTCCAATATAAAAAAATTTTTTAAAAAAAGAATAAAATATCTAGGAATAAACCTACCTAAGGAGGTAAAAGACCTGTACTCTTAAAACAATAGGTCACTAGGACTTCCCTCGTGGTCTACTGGGTTAGACTCCACGCTCCCAATGCAGGGGGCCCAGGTTTGATCCCTGGTTGGGGAACTAGATCCGGCGTGCATGCAGCAACTAAGTGATTGCATGGCGCAACTAAGAGTCTGCATGCCACAACTAAGTGTCCGCATGCCGCAACTATGAGCCCACATGCCACAACTAAAAGATCCTGCATGCCACAACTAAAAGATCCAATGCAGCCGGAGTAAATAAATATTTTTTTAAAGATCTTAAAAAAAAAACTATAAGTCATTGATGGAAGAACTTGAAGACAACACAAACAGATGGAAAGATATACCACGATTATGGATTGGAAGAATTAATATTGTTAAAATGAACATACTGCTCAAGGCAATCTGCAGATTCAATGCAATCTCCATCAAAATACCAAGGACGTTTTTCAGAGAACTAGAACAAATTAAAAAATTTGTATGGAAACACAAAAGACCCCAAATAGCCAAGACAATCTTGAGAAAGAAGAACAGCGCAGGAGGAATCACACTCCCTTACTTCAGACTCTTGTAAAAAGCTACAGTAATCAAAACAGTGTGGTACTGGCACAAAAACAGACAAATAGATCAATTGAAAAGAATAGAGAACCCAGGAATAAACCCACACATTTGTGGTCAGTTAATCTACAACATAGGAAGTAAGATTATACAATGGAGAAAAGATAGTCTCTTCAATAAATGGTGCTGGGAAATCTGGACAGCTACATGTAAAAGAACAAAAATTAGGACTTCCCTGGTGGTCCAGTGGTTAAGACTCTGTGCTTCCAATGCAGGTGGTGTGGGTTCGATCCCTGGTCGGGGAACTAAGATCCCACATGCCATGTGGTGCGGCCAAAAACAAAAAACAAAACAAAACAAAAACGAAAATTAGAACATTTTCTAACACGATGTACAAAAATAAACTCAAAATGGATTAAAGACCTTAATGTAAGATCTGAAACCATAAAACTCCTAGAAGATAATGTAGGCAGAACACACTTTGACATAAATTGTAGCAATAATTTTTTTTTGTATCTGTCTCCTAAAGCAAAGGAAATAAAAAGAAAAATAAACAAATGAATTAAAACTTAAAATTTTTGCACAGCAAAGGAAACCATCAACAAAATGAAACAACAACCTACTGAATGGGAGAAAACATTTGTAAATGATATGTTCAATAAGGGGTTAATATCCAAAATACATAAACAGTTCATAAAACTCAACATCAAAAAAACCAAACAACCCAATTAAAAAATGGGGAGAATGCCTGCCCAGACATTTTTCTAAAGAGGACACACTGATGGTCAACAGGCAAGTGAAAAGGTGCTTAACAGTGTTAATCATAAGAGAAATGCAAATGAAAACCACAATGAGATATCACCTCATTCTTGTCAGAATGTCTATCTTCAAAAAGAACACAAATAACAAATGTTGTCAAGGATGTGGAAAAAGGAAACCCTCGTACACTGCTGTTGAAATGTAAATTGCTGCAGTCACTTCAGAAGACAGTATGGGGGTTCCTCATAAAAAACTAAAAATAGAACTACCGTATGATTCAGCAATTCCATCCTGGCTGTATATCTGAGAAAAATGAAAACAATAATTCAAAGAGATACGTGCATCCCAATGTTCATCACAGCATTATTTACATTTGCCAAGATATGGAAGCAACCTAACAGTCCATTAACAGATGAATGGATAAAGATGGCATGGTATATGTATATAATGGAATACTAGTCAGGCATAAAAAAAGAATGTAATTTTGCCATTTGCAACAACATGGATGGACTTGGAGGATATTATGCTATGTGAAATGAGTCAGACAGTGGAAGACAAATACCATATGGTAGCACTTATATGTGGAATGTAAAAAATAAAATAAGCTAGTTAATATAACAAAAATGAAACTGACTCACAGATATAGAAAACAAACTAGTGGTTTCAGTGAGGAGAGGGAAGGGGGAGGGGCAAGATTGGGATAGGGGATTAAGAGCTTAAAACTACTGTGTATAAAATAAGCTACAAGGACGTATTGTACAATATAGGGAATACAGCCAGTATTTTATAACAACTATAAATGTAGTACACTTTAAAAAATGTGAATCACCAGGTTGTGTACCTGTAACATATAATATTGTACCTCAACTGTACTTCAATAAAAAACTTTAAGAAAAGCTGTCCAGTGCTTGCTTCGACAGCACATATACTTCCAAGCATAAGGGAAAGCAAATGTTTAAATAAGCAGTTCACCTCCTAGTTACAGAGTGACTTCACTTACATGGAGGAGTTTGCTAAAATCGGGTACCGAGTCACTTACAGAAACAAGTTTATCAACATGTGTGATATTTTCCAAGGTAAGAATATAGGAAAAAAACGTGTGTACGTCCCCTCTGTGTGTGTTTGTAGAGAATAAGAAACACAGGGAACTTATCTTTCATGGGAGGAATAATCGCAGACCTGTTCTTGTCACTGAACTTCCAGTGGTGTACTCCCCAGCTTGGATTCATTCCAGTTTGTAAAGTCAGTAAAAGTCTTGAGTGAAAGCTTCCATGGAAAGGCATTTATGATTCAAAAGTCCTCATACATTCAAAACCCAGACCTCACTTTTGCTCCTTGGATGGCACTGCCTTGGGGCCTCCTCCCTTTGTTCTGCTCTGCACACAGAGAGTGGAGGCAGAGCCAAGGAAGATGAAAGTTTCTGACACTAATGCCTGGCAGGACAAGTCTGGCAACTTCCAGAACAATGCAAATTAAATGGCCAAATTACTCACTTTTCCCAAACTGAAATGACTTCTTCACCAGAGGTGGTTATACTTGGTGTAAACTTGCCAAACACCACTGTAACCCATTGAGGGGCAGCTGTAGTTGAGCTCTATTAAGTTTCCAGGTGCTGCTGGAACAGTATTAGAATTAGCCCACCAGGTTCAGTCATGGATGGTGTGAGGTGAGGGATATTCTTGTAGGCTTCCTGCTCAAGGGAAGTCTGAGGTTTATTTTTAAATACTTAGAAACAACACTTCTTGTTTTTTGTCTTCAGAAATGGACAGATTTTCTTGATGGTGGTAGGGATTATGGCGGGATGGTTGTCCTTGTTTTGTTTGGATGAATCACCAAGAAACAGAGAATGTCATGGTGGGGAGGTACCCTGAAGGTGAAGAGAAGCCTTGGGGAGCAGCAGCAGCTCTGGAAGTAGCAAGACCTTAGATGGAAGCCATGAGTGAGGTACATGTTAGTATTATGTCTAACATGACTAATTTTTCTGTGTCATATTCTCTTTTATGATAGACTTTTTTTTTTTTTTTTTTTGTGGTACGTGGGCCTCTCACTGTTGTGGCCTCTCCCGTTGCGGAGCACAGGCTCCGGACGCGCAGGCTCAGCGGCCATGGCCCACGGGCCCAGCCGCTCCGCGGCACGCGGGATCCTCCCGGACCGGGGCACGAACCCGCGCCCCCCGCACCGGCAGGCGGACTCCCAACCACCGCACCACCAGGGAAGCCCTAGACTTTTTTTTAAAATAAGCAAAATCTTAGCTTACATTTAAACAACAGCCAGGAAAAATCAACTTTTCAGTTGACCTCAGTTACTGCTAAAGTTTAGTTTCTGAATTTTAGTCCCATGTATGAACAATTACATGTGATCATCAAATGATGAAGCATTGTTGAGTTCTAGTTAGTTGAATTTACTTGTCTTCCAGTTGGTCTGAAAATCACTCATTCCTAAGTTATAACAGCTGTTGCTGTGAGGCAATCATATGTGGATTTTATATTTTTCACTGGTTCTGAGTTTTAATTTATTCTAAATTATTATTTGGAGTCTATAATTGAAATGCTCCCAAATACACTGTATTCCTTAAAATGTAGCTGAAAATATATGACATTTATACAATGATTTATAAACCTTATTTACATGAATTACAAGGGAATAATGTATGATGCTTACGTACATTTGTGTCAGGGAAGGTGAATGTTCATCTTCCTTTAGCCTATATTCTTCAAACTAAGGGTCAAAGCATTAACTAATTTGTTTAGTGTGTTTTTTTGTTTGTTGTTTTTGAAGGAATAAATATTTAAGATACTTTTTATACAAAAACAAATATGATTTTGAAGATGGACTATTTTAAACTGTATCATACATTAAAAACTACCAAACATATTAATAGCAAAAACTTTAAGCACTTTTTTAAAACTACTGCAATTACATGGTTATACACACATATACCTTTTTTTCTATTTACAATAAACAACTGTCTAACAGACAAGTCAGATTCCATAAGATTTTCTTATAAAACCAGCCTTATAGCAAGAGCAAATAATTTGTCTGGAGCGTGTGTAGTTTAAGAAGACAGAGTAAGAGGAAGCATGATTATTGCTGAGTTACTCTTCCTACCACAGTCATCAAGTTTGTTTTCTGGATACCAACATTAATTAATTGAAGCAACAATGTTTGGTGTGTTTTGATCAATAGTTTAAAAAAGAGAAACAGAATGGGATGGAATGGCATGAAACATAATAAAACAGAAAATACCAGAATGCATGTAGTAGAGGTGAATACTGTTACATGTAGCTCTAATTTTAGTCTCATGTGTAGATATGAAAGTGTTATTCTGGATCACAATGTAAAATCTATGTCTTTCTGAGGGTCACAATAAAAAATTTTTTAATTCTCTTTGTCAAAAAAAAGAAAAAAAAAGAAAAGCTGTCCATGATCAAATGTCAAAAACTGGAGTAAGACTCTTATACAGCACATAATATTTACTGTTAAATATCTTGATTCCTTGGTTAGGAAAAACCAATTTTTCTCACGTTAGTAACTTCTTGCATACACTTTCCTGCTGCACACTTAGGACCCTTTACCCAGTACAACTGTCAAAAGTGCTTCTGAAATACTGTTTAGATAAGTTGCCTAAGATATTTTTACACTAGTTTCATGACAATGCATCAGGCAATAAATATAATTAAATAATTTTACTAGAAGAGCAGTTTTTCAAAGGCTATAAAAATCTCAGTTTGTGAGTATAGCATTATATGATTCTTTTAAACTCTAGCAAACTTTCTTTTTTTAGAAAATTTTCCTTACCCTTATATTTTTCTTCCACATCTTTTAACCCACTTTATAGATTTAATCTACATTTCCCTGTGTAACTACAGTGAAAAATGTTAAAGATATATGAATTAAAGATTGTTTTTGAGTTTGAAACATGAAAACGTACCCAGGACAATAAGAAGTACAAAGCAAATGCTCTATAGGTATGAAGAATGAGAGTCCTTTTATATCTTTAGTTCAATGAAAGAAGTGGGACAATACAAAATGGTGAACTGAAATCTATTAAGTTGGAACTAGGAGGACTTTTGATACCCCACAGATCTAGTACTGGGATTTAGGGAACACAATATTTATTTTACCTTAAAAGCATCTCCAATTCTTCCGTTTATTATCATTGCCGTAATAATCATCTCTGACGTCCATTCTTTTTAACTGAAGTATAGTTCATTTACAGTATTATATTTGTTCCAGGTGTACAGCATAGTGAATAAGTATTTTTGCTGATTATACTCCATTTTAGGTTATTACAAGATAATGGCTATAATTCCCAGTGCTATATAGTATATCCTCATTACTTATCTATTCTATACGTAGTAGTTTGTGTCCCTTAATCCCATGCCCCTATTTTGTCCCTCCTCCCTTCCTTCTCCCTTTTGGTAATCACAAGTTTGTTTTCTACATGTGTGAGCCTGTTGGTGTTGTGCATATACAGTCATTTATACTATTTTTTAGATTCCACATATAAGTGATAATGATAATACAGTATTTGTATTTCTCTGACTTATTTCACTAAGCATAATATTCTCTAGATCCATCCATGTTGCTGCAAATGGCAGAATTTCATTCTTTTTTTATGGCTAATATTCCATTGCTTACATATATTCCACATCTTCTGAATCCAGTCTTCTGTTGATGGGTACTTGGGTTGTATCCATGTCTTGGCTGTTGTAAACAGTGTTGCTATGAACATTGGGGTGCATGTATTTTTTCAAGTAGTGGGTTTTTTTTTTTTTTCTTTTGGATATACGCCCAGGAGTGGAATTGCTGGATCACATGATAGTTTTATTTTTAGTTGTTTGAAGAGCCTCCATACTGTTTTCCATATGGCTGCATTATGGTTTTAGGTCTTACATTTAGGTCTTTAATACATTTTGAGTTTATTTTTGTATATGGTGTGAGGGAATGTTCTAATCTCATCGTTTTCCATGTAACTATCCAGTTTTCCCAGCACCACTTGTTGAAGTGGCTATCTTTTCTCCATTATGTATTCTTGATTCCTCTGTAATAGATTAAGTGACCATAAGTGCATGGGTGTATTTCTGGGCTCTCTATTCTGTTCTATCAATCTATGTGTCTGTTTTTGTGCCAGTACCATACTATTTAGATGACTATAGACTTGTAGTATAGTCTGAAGCCTGGGAGGGTGATACCTCCAGCCTTGTTCTTTTTTCTTAAGATTGTTTTTGCAATTTGGGGTCTTGTGTGGCTCCATATGAGTTTTAGGATTCTTCATTCTAGTTCTGTGAAAAATATCATAGGTATTTTGATAGGGATTGCATTACATCTGTAGATTGCTTTAGGTAGTATGTGCATTTTAACAATATTAATTTTTTCAATTCAAGAACATGAGATATCTTTCCCTTTCTTCATATCATCTTTAATTTCCTTCATAAACATTTTAGAGTTTTCAGAATATTGGTCTTTCACCTTTTTTTCCTAGGTATTTTATTCTTTTTGATTTGATTTTAAATGGCATTTTTTTTACTTTATATTTGTGATATTTCATTAGTACTGTATAAAAATGCCACAGATTTCTGCATATTAGCCTTGTAACTTGCAACATTTTTGAATTCATTTATCAGTTCTAATAGTTTTTGGGTGGAGACCTTAGGGTTTTCTATATATATCATGTCATCTGCAAATAGTGCCAGTTTTATCTTTTCCCTTCTGATTTGGATAGCTTTTGTTTTTCTTGTCTGACTGCTATGGCTAGGACTTCCAATACTATGTTAAGTAGAGGTGGCAAGAGTGGGCATCCTTGTCTTGTTCCTGAATTTAGTGTGAAGGCTTTCAGCTTTTCATCTTGAGTATGATGTTGGTTGTGTGTTTGCCATAAATGGGCTTTATTATGTTAAGGTATATTCCCTGTATACCCACTTTGATGAGCGTGTTGATCATGAATGTATGTTGAATTTCGTCAAATACTTTTGCTTCATTTATTGAGACTGTCATGTGACTTCTATTATCTTTTTTTAATGTGGTATATTTCATTGGTTGATTTGTGAATGTTGAACTGTTCTTGTGTCCCTGGAAAAGTCCAGCTTGATCATTGTGTATGATCATTTGTATATATTGTTGGATTCAGTTTGGTAACATTTTGTTGAGGATTTTTGCAGCAAAGATACTGGCCCTTAATTTTCTTTTTTTGTAGTGTCTTTCTTTGGTTTTTGTATCAGACAGGGTAATGGTGACCTTGTATAATGAATTTGAGGGTGTTCCTTTCTGTTCAAGTTTTGGGAAGAGTTTGAGAAAGATAGGCATTTGTTCTTCTTTATATGTTTTCTAGAGTTCCCCTGTGAATCTCTCTGGCCCTGGACTTTTGTTTGCTGGGAAGGAAGATATAAAACTGTCATGGTTCACAGATGACATCTATGTAGAAACTTGAAGAGAATCAACAACAACTTATGGAACTAATAAGTGATTATAGCAAGATTGAAGGATACATGGTTAATATTATCCAATGGACTGAATGTTTGTATATCGTGCCCCATTCACATGTTGAAATTCTAACCCACAATGTGATGGTATGTGGTAGTGGGCCCTTTGGGAGGTAATTAGGTCGTGACGGTGGAGCCCTCATGAATGAGATTAGTGCCCTTATAAAAGAAACTTCAGAGAGCTCTCTTACTCTTTGCCCTATAAGGATACAAGAAGACAGCCATCTGCAACCAGGCAGAGGGCTCCCACCAGACACCAAATCAGCCAGCATCTTGATCTTGGTCTTCTTAGCTTCTAGAACTATGAGAAATGTCTTCTGTTTATAAACCACCCTTTCTGTGGTACTTTGTTATGGCAGCCCAAACTGACTAAGATAGTTAATATACAAAACTCAGTCGCTTTCCTATAAGTCAGTAATAAACAGTAATTTGAAATTGAAAGCTCAATAACATTTACACTAGCACCTAAAAAAAAATATACTTGGGTATAAATCTAACATGATAGGTATAAGATCTATATGAGGAAATCTACATAACTCTGATAAGGGAAATCAAATAACTAAATAAATGGAGAGATATTCCATGTTCATGGAGAGAAAGACTCAGTATTTTCAAGGTGACAGCTTCTCCCAACTTGACTTATAGACTAAATGCATTCCAAATCAGAATGCCAGCAAGTTATTCTGTGGATATCAACAAACTGATTCTAAAGTTTAATTGGAGAGTCGGAAGACCCATAGTAGCCAAAAACACATTGAAGGAGATGAACGAAGTCAGAAGACTGACACTACTCAACTTCAAGGCTTACTACAAATATACAGTAATCAAGACATTGTGGTATTGGCAAAAGTATAGACAAATAGATCAGAGGAACATAATGAGAGTCCAGGAATGGACCTACACAAATAGAGTCAACTGATCTTGACAAAGAAGCAAAGGCAATACGATAGAGAAAAGGCAGTCTTTTCAACAAATGGTGCTGTAACAATTGGACATCCACATTAAAAAAAGAAAAGAATCTAGATATAGACCTTATTCCTTTCACAAAATTCAATACAGAATGGATTATAGATGTAAATGTAAAGTGTATAACTATAAAATTCCTAGACAATAACATAGGAAAAAAATCTAGATGAACTTTGGTTTCACCATGTCTTTTTTTTTTAATATTTATTTGATTTATTTATTTGGCTGCACTGGTCTTATTTTCGGCATGTGGACTCTTTAGTTGTGGCGTGTGGGATCATGTTGCCTGACCAGGGATCAAACCCAGGCCCCCTGCACTGGGAGCATGGAGTCTTACCCACTGGACCCCCAGGGAAATCCCCACAATGTCTTTTTAGATATAACACCAAAGGCACAATCCATGAAGTTAATAATGAATAATTTAGACTTCACTAAAATTAAAAACTTCTGCTCTCGAAAACACGTCAAGAGAATAAGAAGACAAGCCACAGACTGGGAGAAAATATTTGTAAAACAGAATTCTAATAAGGACTGCTACTCAAAATATACAAAGAACTGTTAAAACTCAACAATAAGGAAACAAACAAGCTGATTTGAAAATGCGAAAAAGACAGGAACAAAAACTTCACCAAAATAGATACACAGATATTTTCATAAACATAGGAAAATAAGATTAACATCATGTATCATGAGAGAGTTGCAAAACAAAACAATAATGAGATACCACTACACATCCAACGGAACGACCAAAATCCAGAACAATGACAACACAAAATGCTGGGAAGCACGTTGAGCAACAGATACTCTCATTTACTGCTGTGGGAACACAAAATGGTAGATAGAGCCATTGTGGAAGACAGTGTGGCATTTTCTTATCAAATTAAATGTACTCTTATCATATGATCACATTCCTTGGTATTTACACAAATTAGTTGAAAACTTAGGTCCATGCAAAAACCTGAACACAAATGTTTATAGCAGCTTTATGTGTAGTTACTGAAACTTGAAAGCATCCAAGATGTGCTTCAGTAAGTGAATGGTTAAATAAATTGTGGTACGTCCAGACAATGGAATATTATTCAGTGCTAAAAAGAAGTGAGCTATCAAGCCAAGAAAACACATGTAAAAACCTTAGACGTATATTGTTACGTGAAAGAAGCCAATCTATAAGGCTACATACTGTATGATTCCAACTGTATGACGTTCTGGAATAGGCAACACTGTGGAGACAGTAAAAAGATCAGCGGTTGCTAACAGTTAGGGGGAAGGAAGGATGAATAGGTGGACCACAGAGGGTTTTTAGGGCAGTGAACCTACTCTGTATTATACTGTAATGATGGGTATATGTCATTACACATTGAAACTGATAAGAGTATACACGAAGAGTGAACAATAATGTAAACTATGGACTTTGAGTGATAATTTTGTGTCAGTGTAGGTTCTGCAGTTTTAATAAATGCACCACTCTGGTGTGGGACTGGATAGTTGTGGAGGCTGTGTGTATGTGGGGGCAGGAATGACAGGGGAAATCTCAGTACCTTCTACTCAATTTTGCTCTTAACCTACGTCTGCATTAAAAAACAAAGTCTATTAAAAAACAACAACAGAAAAAACCCCAGAGACTTTATTATTAATGGCACAGCAGTCTCAAGAACATCCTGACTTTATCAGTTCCACTCGCCTCCCTAATTCCAATCAGGATGAGGTGGCGAGGCCCTGGTGGATATAGCACATGTAATGGGATTGAATCGCAGCTGAGGAACTCCGTGTAGAAAAACCCAATCTTTTAAAGGGAAGCTGACCTACCATTTGCCCCAAAGGGAAACATCCTTATTTAACTGTACAGCAAACAAACCCGTCCACTGTCCCAGAGGGTGACACTGTCTCTTTTTTCCCCAAAGCTCTTTTTCATGCAAACATTCATGAAAAAACAGTCCAATACAAAAGCTGTCCGTAAGACAGACACATACATGAGAAATCCATAATTAACTGTCTTCCACCAATATCTACCACTCATTTCGTCACCATACTCACTACTGGCAAATTTTCCCATAGGTACACCAGTTGGTCAACCATGCTTCTTTTCTGACAGGAGGTAGGACCAGATCTATTCATGTGCCTCAAGCAACATTTGATTGAGTTTACTATCTACAGGATCCTGGGTATCAGGTGGAGGCTTAATTCACCTTAATTGCTTAATACCATAGCCAGGTAGGTGCCACATTCAACCCACTGAAGAGCCCAATACCCACTAGCATGTACTGAAGAAAGACTTTTGATTTCTCCATAAGTTTCCGAATCAACGTTCTCAGGTGATAAGTGAATAGACAGCTGATTATTGTTCCAAAGCTAACAATTTACATATTTCGGATTAAGAGTAGCAGGTTTTGTATTCGTTATCCGTCCAAAGCAGAGCGTGGGTATAGTGGAGTCACGGGTCATGAGCAGAAAGGGGCTGACAGTTGGAAAACGCACAGAAATTAGGGCAGCAGTTTTCATGAACCATCAACTGGGATTAGGAGAAAGAACGTAAGAAATGTGAAAGATGGAGGAAAGGGTGTGAAAAGATACAAAGGCGCTCACAAGAACAAGGATGCTTTGGGTGGCTCTGGACTCAGCAGAGGATCTGGGAGACACGGTATTCCTGTGAATGTGTTGGACTCGTTGTTTGTGCCAGTACAGGGTGACAATTATGGAGCCGCGGGTCCAGATTGTGAGCACAGAAAATAAAACTTCAGGGAACACTATCACTATCACTACTACAGTGATAGTAGTGGTTACCAAATGGGAAAGCGGGGAGGAAGGATATATAAGGAGGTTGGGATTGATATATACACACGACTATATCTAAAATACATAAACAACAAGGTCCTACTGTATATCACAGGGAACTATACTCAATATTTTGTAATAACCTATAAGGGAAAAGAATCTGAAAAAGAAGAAAAATATATATGTATAACTGATTCACTTTGCTGTACACCTGCAATTAACACAACATTGTAAATCAACTACACTTCAATTTAAAAAAATCTTAATTCAAAAAAACAAAAACAAAAAATGCCCTCATTTAAACTGGACTTAGAACTTGCTCATGGATTGTTTCTTTTTTAAAATTAATTTTTATTGGAGTATAGTTGATTTACAATGCTGTGTTAGTTTCTGCTGTACAGCAAAGTGAATCAGTTATACATATACATATATCCACTCTTTTTTAGATTCTTTTCCCATATAGGCCATTACAGAGTATTGAGTAGAGTTCCCTGTGCTATATAGTAGGTTCTCATGGATTGTTTCTACATTGAGCCCATGATGCAAATATCTTAGTCATATAAAATATGCCCGGAAAACCTTTACACTTTATACACTGTAGGACCACAGACAGAATTTTAGTGAACAGCACTCTACCACTATTTCTCTCTTCTCTTGTAGTTTGAAGTAGAAGATGTGCCCACAGGGTCCTGGCATTCAGTGTTGGCAAGAGGCCTGACCCCTACCAACCACTTACGTCTTGAAGAACTTTGATGACCCAACAGTGATGAGAAAGTCCCTTTCTTACTGTAGTATTCTTAATATATAATCCACACTTTATATAAGAAATAAAACATAACAAAACAGAACTATCAATTTGCAAGTGCTGTTTTTTTTTCCTTCTATGAAACCATCCCAAGAAGTAATCCTTGGTAATAGTTTCATGATTGTAACAATTTATAAAATAAATTTTCATTGCAAGAAATCCACTGGTCTCATATTGAGGTAGGCAGATCTCCACTCCCTGGGGTTAATACCTTCGTTACATTACACTACGTGGCAAAGAGTCTTTGTTTTTATTTTTTGGCCTTGCTGCACGGCATGTGGGATCTTAGCTCCCCAACCAGGGATCGAACCCGCACCCCTTGCAGTGGAAGCACAGAGAAAAGAGTCTTTGAAGATGTAAATAAGTTTACTAATCAGTGGGCTATGTTTTAGACTGAATGTTGTTTCCCCCACAAAAATTCATCCCTTGAAATCCCAGCCGTGTAAATATACTGCTCGAAGGTGGCTGTCCAAAAACCAGTAGGAGGATGCTCCAGAGACACAGAATCTGTAAGCAACTTGATCTTGGATCACCTAACATCAAGGTTATTCTCCTAACACAATAAATCTATCACACACAAAAAATTAACATTAGACAGTCCATTTAATAGACGGTCCATATACCGATTGCCCCTTGTCCCCCAGGGATACAATAATGTCTTTTCTGTTTTTATAAATCTAAGATCCAGTCATGGTATAAATATTGCATTTAGTTGTCTTGACTCTTTAGTTTTTAAAAACTAGATTGTTTGCATTCTGGTTTATCACAGGGTATTGACTGTAGTTCCCTGTGCTATACAGTAGGACCTTGTTGTTTATCCATCCTAAATGTAATAGTTTGCATCTACTAACCTCAACCACAATGGAAAAGAATATAAAAAAGCATGTCTATCACACAGTAGGCACTCAGGAAATGTGTTGTGCTCACGTTTAAATTAGACTTGTGATTGTAATTGAAAATGTATTAAAATATATAGAAATGATGGATATGTAGACTTGAACATTGAATTTATAGGACGTATCTTTTGGGTAGCTTCCCAGCTCATGGGTAATGATTAACGCTGACACGGTATTTACTGTGAACCTGGATCCTGATATATAATCACTCATTTAATCCTTAACCACAACTCTGAGAAGTAGCTACGGATATCATTTTCACTTTGTGGATGAGAAAAACTGAGAGTTAAGTAGGATGCTACCACAATCATCAAATGGTAGAACTAGGTAACATTTAAACTTAGACAATCTGCTTTCATGGTCTGTGCTCTTAATCACCAGTGTAAGTGAGAGAATGTCTTCCAATAAAAGTGTATTTAAAAGAAAAAAAAAAAAAAAAAAAGCATGTCTATATGTGTATAACTGAGTCACTTTGCTGTACAGCAGAGATTGACACAACACTGTAAATCAACTATACTTCAATTTTAAAAAATAACTTCTGTAGATTAAAAAATAAAGTTAAAAAAAATAAACTAGATGGTTTGCCACTCCTTTGTCTTCAGTGATACTGACAGGTTTTCTTTTTTATAATTTTTTTTTGGCCGTGCCCCGAGGCATGTAGGATCTTAGTTCCCCAACCAGGGATCGAATCCACGCCCCCTGCAATGGAAGCACAGAGTTTTAACCACTGGACTGTCAGGGAAGTTCCCAATACTGACAGTTCTGAAGAGGGCACACCAATTGTTTTCAGAATGCCCTTTAGCCTAGGCCTCTGTGATTGTGTCCCTCATCCTTAGAGTCAGGTACAATATTTGATTAAAACTTCTGCATGCACATGATGATGGGACATTCTTAGTGCACAGCCTCGAAGTTTATGAGCATTTTCTACTACTGGTAGAGGCTAAGAAATGCACCAGGTGAGTGGGATGCATCGGGGGGCAGGACGGCACTTTCTGGCATATGGGCACAGGCTTTGGCCATGACTCCTATGAGTGGCCGGACCTGAGCCCAGGGGGTTGCTACCTGGAAGTTGAGTTCTAAAAGCCATGTGCTTTGCTCGTAGCCACATGCCCCTCCCACAGGCACCTGCTCCGGACTGCTGTTGGCATAACCAAACAGTCTGCAGAGGGGGCAATGAGACATTAAAAACCAAGTTTTCTGTGGCAAGGACACTGTAGTGGCCAACTGTGAAAATGGGCTCTACCTCCAGTTTTAGACTCCACTCACCAGTAAGATGGATTTTAAGGAATGACTTCCCTAGTACAATGGCACCAGCCCTTAGTTGACCCTGATCCTCATTAATTAATTAATTTTATTTTTGTCTGTGTGCATGCTTTGTCTAGTTGCGGCGAGCAGGGGCTACTCTTCATTGCGGTGCGCGCTCATTGCTGTGGCTTCTCTTGTTGCAGAGCACGGGCTCTAGGCACGTGGGCTTCAGTAGTTGTGGCTCGTGGGCTCTAGAGCACCGGCTCAGTAGTTGTGGTGCATGGGCTTAGTTGCTCTGCAGCATGTGGGATCTTCCCAGACCAGGGCTCGAACCCGTGTCCCCTGCATTGGAAGGTGGATTCTTAACCACTGCGCCACCAGGGAAGCCCTAATTTTTCCCATTTTAATTACACTGTATCTTGTTGCATTCCTCTTCAGGTTGATCCTGTTTGGGACTCTGTGCTTCCTGGACCAGCATGTCTGTTTACCTTCCCAGGTTAGCATAGTTTTCAGATATTATATCTTCAATATGCTCTCTGCCCCTTTCTCTCTCTTCTCCTTCTGCAACCTCTATAATGGAAATGTTAGTATGATTGATCATGTCCCAAAAGTCTCTTAAACAGTCCTCATTTATTTTTATTCTTTTTCCTGTTCGGTATCAGTGATTTCAATACTCTGACTTCCTGCTCGCAGGTTCCTTCCTCTGTATCACTTAATCTACTGTTGATTCCTTCTAGTATATTTCTCATTTCAGCTATTATATCCTTCCTCTCTGTTTGGTTCTTCTT
The DNA here is from genome assembly GCF_964374135.1 of Grampus griseus. Taxonomy (NCBI): domain Eukaryota; kingdom Metazoa; phylum Chordata; class Mammalia; order Artiodactyla; family Delphinidae; genus Grampus; species Grampus griseus. Next base: position 5,314,034 of record NC_139013.1, read on the forward strand.
TATATCTTCTAAATCCTTGTTAAACTTCTCACTGTGGGGCTTTCCTTGTGGCGCAGTGGTTAAGAATCCGCCTGCCAATGCAGGGGACACAGGTTCGAGCCCTGGTCCGGGAAGATCCCACATGCTGCGAAGCAACTAAGCCCGTGCGCCACAACTACTGAGCCTGCGCTCTAGACCCTGTGAGCCACAACTACTGAACCCATGTGTCACAACTACTGAAGCCCACGCACCTAGAGCCTGTGCTCTACAACAAGAGAAGCAACCGCAATGAGAAGTCCACGTGCCGCAACAAAGAGCAACCCCCTCTTGCCACAACTAGAGAAAGCCCACGTACAGCAACGAAGACCCAACACAGCCAAAAATGAATAAATAGATTTATATAAAAAAAAAACTTCTCCCTGTGTCCATCCATTCTTCTCCTGAGTTCTTTGATCATTTTTATGATCATTACACTGAACTCTTTCTTGGGTAGATGGCCTATCTTCACTTCATGTAGTTCTTCTGGGTTTTTATCTTGTTCCTTAGATGGGAACATGTTACTCTGTGACCTCATTTTGCCTAATTTGCTGTTTTTATTTGTGTACCTAGTAGGTTGGTGATGTTTCCTGACTTTGGAGACGTGGCCTTTTCTAGATGTCCTGTGGGTCCCAGCACCACATTCCCCTCTGGTCATTAGTGCTATACGCTCTAGGGTTGCCCCCCATGGCGGATGCCTTTGTCCTTCTGTGGTAGCACCCTGACTACTGTGGGCAATCTTGTAGGCGTGGCTAGGCTGCAGTACTGTTGTTGCCAAGTACTGCCTTGTGGAGAGGCTGACGGCCACTTGTTGGCAGGGCTGGGTTACGAGGCTGTTGCCTGCAGAAGCCTGGGGGGTCCCGGGGCTAGTGCAAGCTTACTGGTAGGCAGAGCCAGGTTCTGGGGTGGGTGGTTGTGGGGCTGGGGTTCCTGAGTTCAGTGTTGACCTGCTGGTGGGTGGAACCAGTTCCTGTTCCTGTGCGTACTGGCTGTGTGCCAAAGCTGGTGCTGGCCTGCTGGTGAGTGGGGCTGGATTCCAGTATGGCTGGCTGAGGAGTGCAAGGTATTTCTGAGCAGATGTCTGCCTGCTGGTTGTTGGGGCTGGGGCCTGGTGGGTCCTGGGGCTGGTACCTGCCCACCGGTGGTCTGAGATGGGTCCCAGGGTCTCTGACTTCACGGTCCTGAAGAGCCTGAGTCTAGTGTCTGCCCACTGGTATGTGAGGCTGGTCCTGGGTCCTCTGGTGGACAAGGCCATGTCTAGGGCAGCTGTGTGCTCAGGGAGCCTTAAGGAAGCCTGCCTGCTGGTGGATGGGTCTGTGTCCCTGCTCAGCTAATTGCTTGGTCTAAAGCGTCTCAATACTGGTGCCGACAGGCTGGTTGGTGGGGGCAGGGCTGGGTCCTGCGGCTAATAATCTAGAGGTAGGATTCCAAACGGTGCAGGCTAGCACCAGTGTCCATGTGGTAGAAATAGCTCACAAAAATGGGTGCTGCCCACGTTTGTGTCCCAAGAGTGAGTTCCATTTGCCTCCTACTTCTCCAGCAGATTCTCCCAAATCAGCAGGTCAGTCTGACTCAGGTTCCTTTCAAATTACTACTGCTTTCCTGAGTCCCTGAGCATGTGATATTTTGTGTGTGCCCTTTAAGAGTGGAGTCTCGGGGAGGATTAAGATGGGGCAGTAGGAGGACATAGAACTCACCTCCCTCAACAAACACATCAAAAATACATTTACATGTGGAGCAATTCTCACGGAAAACTAACTTGAGATTGGCAGAAAAAGTCCTACACAACCAAAGCTGCAAGAAAGATCTCCACATAACCTGGTAGGATGGGAAAAAAAGGCATCGAGCTGGGACCTGCCACACCGGGGAGGGATCTGTAAGGAGAAGAAAGTCTGTATGAGCAGATCCCTTGGCCTGGGGAGTGAGCAGGTCAGACCACCATCTGGGCATCCCAGTCTTGGGGTCCTGTGTAGAGAAGACAGGCCCTCTTGCCCACTGGAAAATCCACTGAGACAGTTAGAAGGGATGGAGAAGCCTAGACTCTACTTGCAAGGAGCACACATGTGCTGGCTTGACGACAGTCAGGGCAGAGAGAGTCTTGCATTGGTGGCTGCTACCTTGCTACACTACCCAATCTGAATGAGTGCAATCCCTGGCCCTGCTCACTTCACACCACAGCCTGGCATGAGACCTGGGCAGAGACTCAGTCTAGATGCACAGAGACAGACCAGGATGCCTGGGGTGTGATCTGGGTGGATCCACAGAAGCCATTGTCAGCGTGTGTACGGGTGAAGGATGTAGCTCTGGGGGACAGTGTGCACATGGGGCCATGCCACAAGAGCAAGCAGTGACTAAGCGCTCAAGCTCAGGTGCTCAGGCCCTGGGATAGGACTCATTTAGCTACACAGAGATAGCTGGGAGTGCCCAGGGTGTGGTCTGGGTGGGGCACCAATGGCCACTGTCAACTTACTCAGGAGTATGCAGCAGTTCGTCTCCCAGCAAGAGCGACCCAGCTCTGCCCAATCCACACCACAGCTTAGCACTAGATCAGGGCCGACAGGTCCTGGGGGAAGTCTGCCACAGAGGCAGCCCAGATCCCAGGCTGCAGCAGAGCTACCTCAATTCTTGCATCCACAATGCCACAACCCCCAGTACCAGCCTACTCCACAGGACAGCCTTGCACTAGATCTGGGACAACGTTAATAGAGAAAGGGTTGCAAACTTAGGCTGCTTCAGAGCAGAAACAAAGACCCCTATACAGGTAGTCATAGGTCCTCTGTGACCACACAGGCCTCACTTGCTTCATCAATCACCTCCTTTGGGGCAGGGCACCCACTCAAGGGTAATAGAGCCAGAATGAACCTGAGGGCTTCTACTCCAACAACTGGGGAGCAGACCCCACCCCTCACAGCACACTGACAGACACGGAGTAGAGAAGAAGCCCTACCTCACACCCAACACAGGGTCTAAATACTACAAAACTAACCACATTCACTATCAAGGGGATAAGGGCCAGCACACCCTGAAGAAAGACATGGCTGGCATCAATACCAAAACCAGCCCTCGCACCAAAAACACTGGACACACACAGTCTACACAGGGATGCTCCCACATAAAAACACCCCTTCAAGACCACAGTAGATAACTTTCTCTGTGTATTTAGGAGAAACAGTTAAGTAAAATGAAAAGGCATAAAAATCACTCTCAATTAAAAAGACCAAGAGAAATCCTCTGAAAGGACAAATAATAAAACAGAGCTCACCAGGCTACTAGACACTAAGTCCAAAAAGGAGTTAATAAAAATGCTAAAAAAATTGAGAAAGATTATTGACAGAAATTCAGATCCATGTAACAAGGAACTAGAAATTATAAAGATGAAACAATCAAAAATAGATAATTCAACTGCTGAGATAAAAAACCCAATCTAGGGCTTCCCTGGTGGTGCAGTGGTTGAGAGTCCGCCTGCCGATGCAGGGGACATGGGTTCGTGCCCCGGTCCGGGAAGATCCCACATGCCCCGCAGTGGCTGGGCCCGTGAGCCATGGCCACTGAGCCTGCGTGTCCGGAGTCTGTGCTCTGCAAGGGGAGACGCCACAACAGTGAGAGGCCCCCGTACCGCAAAAAAAAAAAACAAAAACCCAATCTAGAAGCAAATAATACCAGCTTAAATGACACAGAAGAAGGAATAAGTGACCTGGAAGACAGAATAATGGAAATCAACCAACTAGAATAGCAGACAAACATAAACTAAAAAAAAAAAAAAAAGAAATCAACATATGAGATCTATGGGGTAATATAAAACATGTCAAACAACACATAATAGGAGATCGAGAGTGGAATAGAGAAAGAAGGGGATTGAAAACATACTTGAAGAACTTATGACTGAAAACTTCACAAACCTAAAGAAGGAAACAGATATTCAGGTACAGGAAGCACAGTGGGTTCCCAAAAAGATGAAACCAAACAGCCCCACACCAAGACATATCATCATTAAAATGGTAAAAGTTAAAGATAAAGAGAGGATTTTAAAGGCAGGGAGAGTAAAACAAAGAGTCAGTTACAACGGAATTTACATAGGGCTATCAGCTGATTTCTCTGCAGAAACTTTGCAGTCCAGAAGGGAGTGGTATGATATAATCAAAGTGCTGAAAGGGAAAAATCTGAAAACTAGAATTCTTTACTCAGCAAGATTATCATTAAGAATAGAAGGTGAGTTAAATAATTTTTCAAACAAGCAAAAACTAATAGAATTCAGCAATACTAAGCCAAACCTAAAAACAATATTGAAGGATCTTCTCTAAAAAAAAAAGAAGCAAGAATCCACAGGAAAGGGAAAAATCACAAAAGGAAAGGCAAATGTATAAAAGGATTGAAGATCACTTACTGAGCCAGTACATAGATTAAAAAACAATCCAAAATTTTTGTCAAAGTGATCATAACTACAATTAACATTAAAGGATACGCATGAAGATGTAAAATAGGACATCAAAATCATAGAAAGTAGGGGAGGGGAGTAGAAAAATGTAGATCTTTCAAAATGTGTTTAAACTTGTATGTCTATCCGTTTATAGTAAGTAGATATAGTTATGGGTCAACATACTTAAACTCCATGGTAACCACAAATCAAAAACGTACAATAGATTCACAAAAACCAAAAAAGAAAGGAACCCAAGCATACTACAGAAGAAAATCATCAAACCAGACAAGGAGAAACAAAAGAAGAAATGAACAAAGAAGAATTACAAAAACAACTGGAAAACAAGGATTAAAATGGCAATAATTACATACTTATCAATAATTACTTTACATGTTAGTGGACTAAATGCTCTAATCAAAAGGCATAGAGTGGCAGATTGGATTTTTAAAAAAACCTACAATATCCTGCCTACAAGAGACTCACTTCAGGGCAGAAGACACACACAGACTGAAAGTGAGGGGATGGAAAAATATATTTCATTCAAATGAAAATGACAAGGAAGCAGAGGTATTGATACTCATATCAGACAAAGTAGACTTTAAAGCAAAGTCTATACCAAAAGACAAAGAGGGTCATTATATATTGATAAAGGGATCAATACAAGAAGAGGATATTACACTCATTAACATATATGCACCCAATATATGAGTATCCAATTATATAAAACAAATACTAAGAGACATAAAGGGAAACATTGACAATAATACAATAATAGTAGAAGACTTTAATACCCAACTGTCATTAATGGACAGATCATCCAGATAGAAAATCAAGAAGGCAACAGACATCCTAAATGACACAAGAGACCAGTGGATTTAATTGATATCTACAGGACAAAACATTAAAAAAAAAAGAAAACACAGTTTGTTTTCAAGCATGCATGGAACGTTCTCTAGGATAAACCACATACAAAGGCACAAAACAAGGCTCAACAAATTTAAGAGAATAGCAAATATTACAAGCATCTTTTCTGACCACAGTGGTATGAAACTAGATTCAATTGCAGGAAGAAAAATGGGACAAGAATGGATGTATGGAAACTAAACAACATGTTACTAAAAACCAACAGGTGAACAATTAAATCAAAGATAAAGTTAGAAAATACCTCAAGACAAATGAAAATGAAAATATAACCTTTAAAAATTTAAGGAATGCAGCAAGAGGGAAATTCATAGCAATACAGGCCTTCTTCAAGAAACAAGAAAAATCTCAAGTAAACAACCTAACCTAGCACATAAAAGAGAGAAAGAACAAACAAAACCCAAAGTCAGCAGAACAAAGGAAATAATAAAGACCAGAGAGAAAATAAAGATCAAAAAAAGTATAGAAAATGATCAATAAAACCAAGAGCTGTTTTTTTAAATATAAACAAATTCAATGGACTCTAGCCAGGCTCACCAAGAAAGAAAGAGAGAAGCACAAAAACAAAAGAAGCAATGAAAGAGGAGAAATAACAGCCAATACTGCAGAAATAGAAAAAAATCATAAGAGAATATTATGAACATTTTTATGCCAACGAATTGGACAACCTAGAAAAAATAAACAAGTTTCTAGAAACATACAGCCTGTGAAAACTGAGTCAAGAAGAAACAGATAATTTGAACAGACCAATCACTAGAAGTGAAATAGAACTTGCAATTAAAATTTTTTAAAAACCTCTCTGCAAAACAAAAGTCAAGGATCAAATGGCTTCCTTAGGGAATTCCACCAAAGATACAAAGAACAACTTATTATTCTCCAACAATCCAAAAAAACTGAAGACCAGGGAACACTCCCAAATTCATTCTATGAGGTCACCATCACCCTGATACCAAAACCAGACAAAGACAATTAAAAAAATAAAATTATAAATAGGCCAATACCTTTGATGAATATAGATGCAAAAATCCTCAAGAAAATATTAGCAAACTGGGTCTAATAATATGTAAAAAGGATCATACACCGTGATCAAGTTGTATTCATTCCAGTGTTTCAAGGATGGTTCAACATACGCAAAATCAATCAATGTGATACACCAGATTAACAAAAGAAATGACAAAAACCACATGATCATCTCAACAGACGCTGCAAAAGCATTTGACAAAATTCAACATCCATTCATGATAAAAACTCTCACCAAAGCAGGTATCAGGGAAGATATCTCAACATAATTAAAGCCATTTATGACAAAACCATCACCAACATAATATTCAATGGTGGAAAGCTGAAAGCCTTCCTGCTAAAATCTAGAACAAGACAAGGATGCCCACTCTCACCACTTCTATTCAACGTAGTACTGGAAGTCCTAGCCACAGCAATCAGACAGGAAAAGGAAAGAAAATGTATCCAAATTGGAAGGGAAGAGGTAAAATTGTCATTATATGGAGATGACGTGATACTCTATATAGAAAACCCAAAAGACTCCCCACAAAAACTATTAGAACCAATAAATGAATTCAGCAAGGTAGAAGATACAAGCTTAATATACAGAAGTTGTTGCATTTCTTACACTAACAATGAAAGAGAAAGTTAAAAATTCCATTTAAAATCACATCAAAAAAATACCTAGGAATAAACTTATCAAAGGAGGTGAAAGACGTATATGCTGAAAACTAAAATGCACTGATGAAGAAAACTGAAGATGATTCAAAGAAATGGAATGGTATCCCATGCTCACGGGTTGGAAGAATTACTTTTGTTAAAATGGCCACACTACCCAAAGCAGTCTACAGGTTTAATGCAATCCCTATCAAAATACCCATGATATTTTTCACAGAACTAGAACAAATAATCCTTAAATTCATATAGAACCACAAAAGACCCTGAACTGTCAAAGCAATCCTGAGGAAAAAGAACAAAGCTGGAGGCATGAACCTTCCAGACTTCAGACAATACTACCAAGCAAAAGAAATGAAAACAGTGTGGTATTGGCACAAAAAGAGACATATAGATCAGAGGAACAGAACAGAGAGTCCAGAAATAAATCCACACACCTACAGTCAATTAACCTAAGACAAAGGAGCAAGAAATTACAATGGAGAAAAGACAGTCTCTTCAATAAGTGGTGCTGGGAAAGCTGGACAGCTACGTGAAAAATCAATGAAATTAGAACACTCCCTCACATCATATTAAACAAGTACAGTCAAAATGGTTTAAAGAACTATGTATGTCATGACATGGTCAACTTTTACAAGACAACACAGGAAATCATTCTCAAACATAAATCACAGCAATTATTTTTTTTAGATCAGTCTCCCAAGGCAAAAGAAATAAAAGGAAAAATAAACAAATGGGACCTAATTAAACTTCAAAGCTTTTGCACAGCAAAGGAAAACATCAACAAAATGAAAGACAACCTACGGAATGAGAGAAAATATTTGCAAACCCTACAACCAACAAGGGGTTAATATCCAAAATATATAAACAGGTCATAGAATTCTATACAAAAAACAGCAATCCAATCAAAAAATGGGCACAAAACCTAAATAGACATTTCTCCAAAAAACACATACAGATGGCCAACAAACACATGATGCTCAACATCACTAAATATAAGAGAAATGCAAATCAAATCACAATGGAGTATCACCTGAAACTGGTCAGAATGGCTATCATCACAAAGTTCACAAATAATGATTGCTGGAGAGGGTGTGGAGAAAAGGGAACACCTGTATATGGTTGGTGGGAATGGAAATTGGTGCAGCCACTATGGAAAACAGTATGGATGTTCCCTAAAAAGCTAAACATTGAGCTACTATATGATCCAGCAATCTGACTCCTGGGTATATATATATCTGGAAAAACAAAAACTCTAATTCAAAAAGATACCTGCACTCCAATGTTCATAGCATCACTTTGTACAATAGCCAAGACATGAAAACATGGATATACATGCAATGGAATAATACTCAGCCATTAAAAAGAATGAAATATTGCCACCTGCAGCAACATGGAGGGACTGAGAGAATATTATACTTAGTGCAGTAAGTCAGAGAAAGACAAATACCAAATGATATCACATGTGGAATCTAAAAATAATACAAATGAATCTAAATACAAAACAGAAAGAGACTCGCAGACATAGAAAACAAACGTATGGTTACCAAAGGGGTGAGGGAGGGAGGGAGGGACAAATCAGGAGTACGGGATTAACAGATACAAGCTTCTATACATAAAATAGATTAGTAACAAGGATTTACTTCATAGCACAGCGATATACAGTATCTTGTAATAACCTATAATGGCGTATCCTCTGAAAAAAAAAAACGGAGTCACTTTGCTGTATCGTTGAAGCAAACACAATATTGTAGATCAACCATACCTCAAAAAAAAAGAAAAAAAAGAGTGGAGTCTCTACCTCCGCGTATTTCCCACATCCCTCTGGCTCTTCCGAAAGAAAGCCCTGCTGCCTTTCAAAGCTAAGTGTTCTGGGGGCTTATCTTCCCGGCGTGCCAGCCCAATGTAGGGCTCAGAATGCTCACCCCTCGGGAAGAATCTTTGTAATTGTATTATTCTCCTGTTTCTGGGTCACGCACCCAGGGATATGGTTCTTGACTCTACCGAGACTCCAACCCTCCTACCTGTCTCACTGGGGATCCTTCTGCATTCCTTTAGTTGTAGAAGATCTTTTCTGGTAGCCTCTGGTCTTCCTCATCAATACTTGCTCTGTACGCAGTTGTAATATTGGTGTGTCCAGGAGAAGAGGAGAGCTCAGGGTTTTCCTACTCCATCACCTTGGAGCATTCCCCTGTGGTATTCCTGGTTACAGCAGCCCTAGCTGACTGGAACAGATTTTCCTCGTGAATGAAGGTGGGTGGAGTATAATCACCTGAGCTTTAAAGAACAGATGCCAAATAGTTCTGACGGAAAGAAGTAAGAGATTGAAAACAGGAGAGGGATTCAACTTGCTGATGCTGCCTTTCTAGATGGAGATACTCAGAAGCGAGTCATTAAAGGAAACGTATTCTGCCAACAACATGAATCAGCCCGAAAGCAGTTCTTCCACAGGTTCCCGTTCAAAACTCGCCTTTGGACACTGAGGGTGAAGGAAGGAAGGAAGGAATTGGCAACTGTGCACTGTGGAAATACACACAATTTACATATTTCTCCTAACAGTGGGGGATTTTGTATTCCTGAACCAGGCAAAGTAGAGCCTGTGTACACTGGGGTCACGGCTCACGAGCAGGAAGGGGCTGACAGTGGGGAAGCGCGCAGCAGTGATTACAGTGATGTCCACAGGGAACCAGCTAGGATGATCAGAAAGAGACAAAAGAAGTTGAAAGATGGAGGAAAGGGTATAAAAGCAGACGACAGTGCTCACCAGGAGAAGAATGGTTTGGGCAGCTCTGGACTCAAGAGAAGCGGGGGGGACCTGGGGGAGGCATTGGTCCTACAAATGTGTTGGACCTGCTGCTCATGTCTGTACAGGATGAAAACCGTGGAGCCACTGGCCCAGAGCGTGAGCCCCAAACAGAAAACATCAGGGAGTAATAGCAATGCTCCATACAATGTCTGTCTGGTTTCGTCACGATGAACAGCAGAACAGTATCAAAAAGCCTTCCCGTTTGTGATGTCTTTGTTGCTCCATTTGCCAGTTACATCGATAGGAAAAACAACATTTCCCAGCATTTGGAGCATCCAACACAGGAAAGTAGAGGCAACAATGTACTTGGGAGTTTTACTTGAAGCTCTGCCCACCTGGAGTTCCTGGGACTGATCGTGGTGGCCTGAAAGACACTCCAGAGGCAGATGCTACCAGTGGACACTCCCTCCCCACTCTGTGAAGAAAGAAAAGAAGTCTGCCTCCAAAATCACTGGGTATATGTTTCCACCCAAAGGGGGAATAACTGTCTGGGGGACCCCTTTAGAGATGAGGACCAAGAAGTTGGCTACAATCAGGTGCTTAAGGATGAAATCTGTGGACCTTAACCTGTAGCCAGTGAAGGGAAGGATGATATAAGGCAAAGAAGCGAGAAATTCTCCAGGATTCCAACCACAGTCTGTGTTAAGAAGATCACATCCATTGTCAAATCACTGCTAGCCATCCTCTCAGTTCACGGTCACTGATACTTGTCTTGTGAGTTTAAATGTCCTGCATGGGAATATGAGGCGTGGGCTACATGAATCATGTCAGCTGAAATCCAATATTCTGCACTTGCCGTGAGTTCCCGGTTAGAAAAATGTACTTCATGTTTTTCTGTTACTAGCAGCCTTAAAAGGGTTGAATGTGTACATTATAAAGAGCACTTATATGTAAAATTACTCGTTGAAGGCACGCCACATGATCACTTCATTCTTCACGAATCCACGAGCCCGAGATTTCTGTGACTTCAATTTTACAGGGAAGGGTAACACAGAGAGGTTACATGCTTCTTGAAATCTGCTGCGTAGGGCAGAGTGAAGACTTGAGACCCATTAGGCTGGTAAAGATAGTGCATTGAACCACCATTCTCTGCCAAAAAGCCAGTTGGTTCTATTCAAATAATAATCCAGGTCCATATTTAGTTTTAATTTCACAACTTATTTTAGACTGGTGGTATTTTATATTTTCATTATAACGAGATTCCATTCTTGTAAAGTTTTATTTTGTAGGGCACTATGTATTGTGAATGAAGCTTTAGGTATCTTTTTTTCTTTCTTTTTTTTTTTTTTTTTGGTGGTACGTGGGCCTCTCACTGCTGTGGCCTCTCCCGTTAAGGAGCACAGGCTCCGGACGCGCAGACCCAGCGGCCATGGCCCACGGGCCCAGCCGCTCCGCGGCATGTGGGATCCTCCCGGACCGGGGCACGAACCCACGTCCCCTGCATCGGCAGGCGGACTCTCAACCACTGCGCCAGCAGGGAAGCCCTTTAAGTATCTTAATACATGTAAATGCCCTGCGAGCAGCAGAATACTGCAGGAACCTGCTCCAGGACAAGGTAACGTCATGAAGATGAGAATGGCTTGGTATTAGGACAGCAACAGGAAGAGTCCTTTATTTATTTATTTATTTTAAAGTTGGTGGAGTCTTTTGTTTATTTATTTATTTATCTTTGGTTGCATTGGGTCTTCGTTGCTGTGCGCAGGCTTTCTCTAGTTGTGTCGAGTGGGGCTACTCTTCGTTGTGGTGCGCGTGCTTCTCATTGCGGTGGCTTCACTTGTTGCGGAGCACAGGTTCTAGGCGCGCAGGCTTCAGTAGTTGTGGCTCGAGGGCTCTAGAGTGCAGGCTCAGTAGTTGTGGCGCACGGGCTTAGTTGCTCCACGGCATGTGGGATCTTCCCAGACCAGGGAATCGAACCCATGTTCCCTGCATTGGCAGGCAGATTCTTTTTTTTTTTTTTTTTGCGGTACGGGGGCCTCTCACTGTTGTGGCCTCTCCCCTTGCGGAGCACAGGCTCCGGACGCGCAGGCTCAGCGGCCATGGCTCACGGGCCCAGCCGCTCTGCGGCATGTGGGATCTTCCCAGACCAGGGCACGAACCGGTGTTCCCTGCATCGGCAGGCGGACTCTCAACCACTGCATCACCAGGGAAGCCCGGCAGGCAGATTCTTAACCACTGTGCCACCAGGGAAGTCCCAGACTCCTTTATTTTTATGTCAGAAAAGCAGGTATAATGGCACCTATCACAGGAATTATTGAATAAGCACATGTAATGCCGTAAACTTTGGGACATCAAACACTAATACATGATAAAAGAGCATAAGCCAAAACTACATTATTATTATTTTCAGTTCATATACTTATCTATTTGTTAATTTCAGAGTTAAGTGAAAAGACTAGCAAAGTAATAAGATTTGTGAATGATACTGACATACAAGACATATATGCAAAACAGCATCTGCAAGGCATGTATTCTTGTGCATTTTATAAATTCAAAGACTGGATTTTTAGATTGATAGTAACAGCATATTTTTTAAACAAACGGAAACAACACGATATGAGACTGCCAGCTGCGGCCTTTAACTCATAATTATCATGTCAACTGTTCTGTAAATGTAAGAGTGATGATAACCTTGCCATAACCAACACACTACGGAGGTTTTCAGTTGACACAGAGTTACTGTCTCCATTAATTGCATCAGACATCCAGAGTTAGAAAAAAACCTTTCTATTCAAGCCATTTCCATTTGCATACACTTTCTGCACAGAACTGGATGAGTATTGCAGATTCATCATACTCTTTATTGCAGACCTGGAGCGATTATTGGTGCACCTCTAGTCATCCTGATTCCTATAAGGTAGACTCAACAGCAGATTGATTTTACAACTTAAAATACAAATATTTTTAAGCACCTTAGAAAGCAGGTTTTGTTATATCTTGGAATGAGTCACAACAATCACTGTCAGAGGTTTACATTAAATTGCATGAGGAGTCTTTAGAGATTGGTGTAGATTCTAGGACTCCCTCTCTCTTTACTAGCTCATGCCTCAGACTTATTCCACCTTTCTGCACGGTGTTGGCACCGAATCAGGTTACTACACAGAAGACTGCCTTTTTCTGATATGATCTCTTACCCAGACTCTTTTTTTTGCGGTACACGGGCCTCTCACTGTTGTGGCCTCTCCCGTTGCGGAGCACAGGCTCCGGACGGGCAGGCTCAGCGGCCATGGCTCATGGGCCCAGCCGCTCCGCGGCATGTGGGATCTTCCCGGACCGGGGCACGAACCCGTGTCCCCTGCATCAGCAGGTGGACTCTCAACCACTGCGCCACCAGGGAAGCCCTTACCCAGACTCTTGATCTGCCTTTCTCTTACAGACTCTGCTGCTCAGAATGAAATAGAACATCCTTACCTGACTCCTTCCTGATGCCAGGACAATGGGCTCAGAGTGATGGTTTTTATAGCCAGTACCTGTGTGGGAGGGAGCTAGCCGGAGCCTGATATATGGGTTTGAGATTCTGTGTCCTCCCCACCCCTCCCAACAGAACTGCAAAATCATTTCACCTGAAGCAGCAATGGGAGTGTAGGCTTGGGATCTGGGAACATTTCTGAAAACTTTTCTCTCAGTTGTTAATTACTAAAAACAATTACAAGTTTCTAGTTAGCCCCCTTAGGAAACAACTGGAGTGTTTTCAAGAGGCATTTTCTTTTCCATGATCCCTGAAGGCGGACAGGGTCTCACATGGAGGAGAGTTGGAAATTCTTAAGTCACTCAAATAAAGACTGGCATAAAAGATGCGTGTTCCTCTAGATTCTTCACTTTCCTGAGACGTTTCTCTCCCTGAAACTAGTACTTTCCTAATCTTCAGACCACTGAACTGAACCACCAGTTAAAGTATTGGTAGAGAAATGGAATGAGACAAAATACCTGAGAAGTATATTCAAAGAGACACAAGTAAAAGGAAGAATATGATAAATCACTCATTATAGAAAATGTCTGCACAAATCAAAGCCAATTAATTGGACTCATTTGCATAAATCAATGCCAATTAATATGGAGATGTTGTAGGAAAATATACTTTACAATTACTGACCTCCATTAGTGATTAGACTTAGACACAGAACAGTATGCATAGCAAAAACGAGAAGGTTCAAAGAGTGTCTCACAAATTAGCATCTAGTTCTGATGGCTCAACAGAGAGATTTTACTATTCTTGTAAATATCAGGTGAACCAATGCTCAATTACTTAATTCAAGGGGATCAAATTGTTACCAGAGTGCTCTGCATTAATTAATTAATTAATTGTGCTATTTTCCAGTAATGAGCACTCGATGCTTTGATAACTAAGAAATATAAATTAGGAGTTGAAAGTAATCTTTCAGTTTTCCCTACAAATAAATCCACATTTGATGCACAGTCATGATGCGATCATTGTCAATTTTCACGTCAGGAGTTGGAGCCATAGTGGTGGTCAACCATGTCTGCACACAAACACGAACTCACTGAAACACTTACAGGCAGAAGCAAACACACATGTGCATTCACACTCACGTACTCATATATACTCACATACATATACATAAGTCACATACTCACACAACTACAGGTGTAAACTCACAAACATACATGCTCAGCACATATAAACTCGCATCATATTCATAAACACACATGACGCATTCATATGAAAGCATTCACTTTCATAAAATTAACTTACACAGTCCCTGTGTATCTGTGGACGACACGTTCACATAGGGAAGAATAGTTGTTGTATCTCCAGACTTCTGGACGCAGGAAAAAGGGGTCCTTTCCATTGTTTGTAATCCTTTCAACGCTGCAACAACCAACAGACAATATTTGCTATAGGCAGCCTTAAAATTGCTACGTGTATTACCTCCTTGGGTGGGTCAGAGGGTAAGAAAGGTAGAGTGCTCAGAGGCATGGCAGTGAATGGGTATGTGATAGATCAGTATGAGAGAGAGGGCATAGAAAAAGGGGCACGCAAATAAGACCACGGTGAAGCAAGCCTGGAGTGTGGGAGAGAGTACAGGGAAAGAGAAAAGGCAGAAGGAGAAAGAAAAAGAAATACGAAAAATCCCAAGGTGGTTAAAGGGCATTGCCGGTTTTGAGGGTACAATGAGTTAAAGTGTGCGGCAAAGTGACGAGTATGAGGCATACCGGGTTCTAGGGAAATAGGTGCGGGATTCCATGGGAATGAAGGAAATAAGGGTATGAGGAGTTTGGGGGCAAAAATGGTAAAGGTCAGTGGTTGATAAAACTCCCAAGAGACTTATTGTCTTTGAGGGATTAAAACGATAGTGAGGGCTTCCCTGATGGCGCAGTGGTTGAGAGTCCATCTGCCGATGCAGGAACGCGGGCTTGATCCCTGGTCCAGGATCCCACATGCTGCAGAGCAGCTGGGCCCGCATGCCACAGCTGCTGGGTCTGTGCTCTGGAGCCCGCGAGCCACAGCTACTGAGCCCGCGTGCCACAACTACTGAAACCCACATGCCTAGAGCCCATGCTCCGCAACAAGAGAAGCCACCGCAGTGAGAAGACCGCTCACCACAAGGAAGAGCAGCCCCCGCTCGCTGCAATTAGAGAAAGCCCGAGCGCAGCAACAAAGACCCAACGCAGCCAAAAAAAAAAAAAAAAACAAGACAGTGAGAGGAGGAAGGGGAATACGTGTGGGGTAGGCAGATGCTGGAAATATAGTGTGGCCCAAGGCAGAAATAGAGAATTGAAAGAGGACATGAAGCCTGGTGAAGATAATGACCAAGAGAAGAGAAAAAAAAATGGGCACATGACAATGAGGAAGCTGGGAGAACGTTGGGCATGAGGAGCCGAGGAGCCAAGGAGCCCAGGAGAAAGGGTCAGGGATAAGAGGGCTGTGGGTTGTGGATTTGGTTTATGAATTAGTTGAGGATGCCTGAGAGTTGGGGCTGGGGTCCTTGATGGCGTGGTTGTAGAGTACACGGGGAATGGGCTGAGATATCTGGCTTGGAAGTAGATGCAGGGTAAGAAAATAAAGGCTCAAATGATGTGGTTTGCAGGGAGGATGGAAGGTGAGGAGGGCCAGGCTAGAACCACATAGGAATGAATGTCCAAAAAGTGACAGGAGGGAGGTCAAGGATGCAATATAGGAGTCTGAAAATGTTGAGTGAAGTTGAGGAGTGAATGGAGTTTGGTGAATGGCTACAGCTTACAGGGGTGGAGGCACAGAAGATGTATCTGAGGGAGGGGAAATACACAAACGAAGAGGGGAGGAATGGAACTGGGAAAGACGGAAGTGGCAATGGGCAGATTGGAGGCCACTATTTGATTTCCCATACATTAATTCTCCAATTTATGGTCAGATCACAACAGTCATGGATAGTTTCTAATTTCAGCTCAGGGGAGCAAAAATCTTGCTTATATAAAATGCCCCCAAAACCACTTAAATAGAACATACAATGTAGGATGGAAGCTAAATTTTGGGGTAAATAACACAATAGCATTTCACTCTTCATTTGGGAAACCACGTAAAGGATGTGACTTCCATAGGTCATGCAAAAGAGGCTGTTTATTAGCCTCATGTAAATCAATGAAGTTGGAAAACTCCCTCACACCATATACAAAAATAAACTCAAAATGGCTTAAAGACTTAAATATAAGATAGGATACCATAAAACTCCTAGACAAGAACATAGGCAAAACATTCTCTGACGTAAATTGTAGCAATGTTTTCTTAGATCAGTCTCCCAAGGCAAAAGAAATAGAAGCAAAAATAAACAAATGGAACCTAATCAAACTTATAAGCTTTTGCACAGCAAAGGAAGCCATAAGAAATTGAAAAGACAATCTACGGACTGGGTGAAAATATTTGCAAATGATGCGACTGACAAGGGCTTAATTTCCAAAAGGTATAAACATCTCAATATTAAAAAAAAACCCAATCAGAAAATGGGCAGAAGATCTAAATAAACATTCCTCCAAAGAAGACATACAGATGGGCAACAGGCACATGAAAAGATGCACACAATCTCTAATTATCAGAGACATGCAAATCCAAACTACAATGAGCTATCACCTGACACTGTATAGAATGGCCATTATTTTAAAATCCACAAAAAATAAATGCTGGAGAGGGTGTGGAGAAAAGGGAACCCTCCTACACTGTTGGTGGGAATGTAAATTGGTGCAGCCACTGCAGAAGACAGTATATAGGTTCCTTAAAAAACTAAAAATAGAGTTCCCATAGGATCTAGCAATCCCACTCCATGGCATATATCTGGAGAAAACCCTAATTTGAAAAGATATATGCACCCCAGTATTTACAGCAGCACTATTTACAATAGCCAAGACATGGAAGCAACCTAAATGTCCATCAGCTGATGAATGGATAAAGATGTGGTATATATACACAATGGAATACCACTCAGCCATAAAAAAGAACAAAATAATGCCATTTGCAGCAACGTGGTTGGACCTAGAGGTTATCATACTAAGTGAAGTAAGTCAGACAGAGAAAGACAAGTATCATATGATATCGCTTGTATGTGGAATCTAAAATATGATACAAATGAACTTATTTACAAAATAGAAACAGACTCAGACATAGAAAACAAATCTATGGTTACCAAAGGTGAAGGTGGGGGGAAGAATAAATTAGGAGTTTGGGGTTATCAGATACAAACTACTATATATAAAATAGATAAAAAACAAGGTCCTACTATATAGCACAGGAAACTATAATCAATATCTTGTAATAACTTATAATGAAAAAGAATATATATATATGTGTGTATATATAAAACTAACTCACTTTGCTGTACACCAGAAACTAACACAACATTGTAAATCAACTATACTTCAATAAAAAATAAAATAAATAGGATGCTTAAGTTTTTGGTAAATGTGGTAATATAAAAGTAAAAAACATAGGAAGAACTTTAATGATAAAATAGTTAAGCAATAAAATTATTCATGAGTTACATTAGCAATAAACTATCAAAAAGTAAAATTAACAAAGTAATACCACCTAAAACTGCACTGAAAACAATACGATACCTAAGAAATCATCTAACCAAGGAGGTAAAAGACCTATACTTTAAAAACTATAAGCCTGGGCTTCCCTGGTGGCGCAGTGGTTGAGAGTCCGCCTGCCGATGCAGGGGACACGGGTTTGTGCCCCGGTCCGGGAGGATCCCACATGCCGCAGAGCGGCTGGGCCCGTGAGTCATGGCCGCTGAGCCTGCGCATCCGGAGCCTGTGCTCTGCAACGGGAGAGGCCATGGCAGTGAGAGGCCCGCGTACCACAACAAAAACAAAACAAAACCTATAAGCCTGATGAAACAAATTGAAGACAACACAAATAAATGGAAAGAAATACCATATTCATGGATTGGAGGCATTAGTGTTATTAAATAATCATAGTCCCCAAGACAAGGTACAGGTTCAATGGAATCCCTGTCAAAATACCAATGGCATTTTTCACAGACTAGAGCAAATAATTATAAAGTTTGTATGGAAACACAGAAGACCCTGAATAGCCAAAATAATCTTGAGAAGGAAGAACAAAGCTGGAGGTGTCATGCTCCCTGATTTCAAACTATACTACAAAGCTTCAGGCATCAAAACAGTGTGGTACTGGCACAAGATCAATGGACACATAGATCAATGGAACAGAATAGATAGAACAGAAATAAACCTATGCCTACATGGTCAATTAGTCTATGATAAAGGAGGCAAGCAGATACAATAGGACAAAGACAGCCTCTTCCACAAATAAATGGTGTTGGGGAACTGGACAGCTACATGCAAATCTATCAAACCGGAATAATTTCTCACACCATATACAAAAATAAACTGGTATATACATACAATGGAATATTATTTATTTAATAATTAATAAATTTTAAATTATTATATATATTTTTATTTTTGGCTGCGTTGGGTCTTCGTTGCTGCGTGTGGGCTGTCTCTAGTTGCGGTGAGCAGGGGCCACTCTTTTCTGTGGTGCACAGGCTTCTCATTGTGGTGACTTCTCTTGTTGCAGAGCACAGGCTATAGGCACATGGGCTTCAGTAGTTATGGCACGTGGGCTCAGTAGTTGTGGCACATGGGCTTAGCTACTCCACGGCATGTGGGATCTTCCTGGACCAGGGCTTGAACCTGTGTCCCCTGCATTGGCAGGCAGATTCTCAACCACTGGACCACGAGGGAAGTCCCTACAATGGAATATTACTTAGGCTTAAAGGGGAGGAAATAAAGACATGTGCCACAACATGGATGAACTTTGAGGACATTATGCAAAAAGACAAATATTGTACGATTCCACTTTTATGAGATATTTATAGAAGTAAAAATCACAGCAATAAAAATCACAGCAATAAAAGCAGAAAGGTGGTTGTCAGGGTATTGCAGAAGGAGAGATGGGGAGTTACACTTTCAGTTTTGCAAGATGAAAAGAGTTCTGGAGATGGATAGCAGTAATTAGGTTGGACAAAAATATGAATATATTTAACCACTAAACACTTAAAAAGAGTTAAGATTGTAAAACTGTATATTTTATTTATTATAATAAAAAATAGAAAAAAGAAGTCTTTGAGCACTGCCACAAGAGGTGAGGGCAGGGGAGAGTTTGATGAGAAAGTTGGAGTTAGTGGGGTATGACTGAGAATAGGCATGATAAAGTGAGGTGGGAAGGAAGAGGGCACAGGGAAAGGGGGATATAAGAGCAAGATTGTGGAGATTCATGGAGCATGGGGGTTGGGGGATAAAGTGCAGGAAGAGAGAGACTGTAGAGGGTTAAAGTGTACACAGGGGTTAAAGAGTGCAGTGTGTTTAAAGTGCACTGTGGGACACAGGTCCTGACCCAATTGCTTTTCTTCCCTTCCTACCTCATTACACGTGTGTATCTTTCTTACAGCCTTGGCTGTACAGGAGTCCTTCTCCCAGCTTCCAGTTACTTTCCAGTGAGAATTGTTCCACAAGTAGATGCATTTTTGATGTGTTTGTTGGGGAGGTGAACTCCACGTCCTCTTACTCCGTCATCTTGATCAAGAGGACTGAGTACTTTTTCTTGAAGAGTCTGTTGCTTTGTCATTTTTTGTGTGTTTTCTGTCCTTTTCTTACTGAATTTTAAAAAGTTCTCTATGTACACTAAATAGGAGGCCTTTCTTGGCTCTCTCTCTTTATCGCTTTTTCTATCTTGGTGTCTTTTGATGAGTAGAAGCTCTTAACTTCAATACAACATCATTTGTCATGTTCTCCTTTATAGTCAATATTTTTGTTCTGTTTAAGGAGTCTTTTCCTATTATAAGATCTCAAAAATGTTCTTTGTTTTCTTCTAGAAAAATCATTTTATACCTTTAAATTTTACATCAGCAATCTATTCAGAGTAATTTGTTATATGTGTTAGTAGTGACTTAAGTCTTTTCATCCATCAAGATAACACACTCCCATTTATTCTGAAAATGTTGTATTTGCCTTTCTTTTTAATTTGCTGTCATCTATCATTGCCTCATCCAGTTTAACATCACCTCACCCTCGGAGCTGATTTTCTGTCAAGTCTCCTGGTGATTCAGGCTTTTCTTGTCTCTTTCAATCTTTACAACCCCAGTGTGCCACACAATCAAGGTTAGTCTTAGTACTAGAAATCTTCAGTGGAAATTTTTGTTTAGAGCATTGATTATTCTCATGTTTTAAAGGGAAAATTGCTCCATGTTGAGAGACAATTTTTGGTCTCTTATGTTTTTTCACAGCTTATATCAGCTTCTGTCCTAAATTATCTTTTCAAGGATTTTTTATATAACAATCAGTTTCAGATAATGTCTGCAGTACCTCCTCCAGGGAAAAGGACAGATTAATTACTGGACCAACATAATAAAAATAGTGCCTTCCTCTGAGGCAAAATTTCGGCAGGTTTGTTGAGGACCAACTTTTAAATATTTGGATTTCTTAACCTTGACAACATCCTCACTTGTGATGCATCCTGGGCCTCTTTGTATCACCTCTGAGGAACTTGAGGTGGACAAGAAGAATAAATGCAAACATGAAGCTTCTGCTGTTTACTATGTCATGAATAATAAAATCTTCTTTCTCAGACCCCAGAGTCTCATGCCTTCTGACAGCATCCATGAAGTTGACAGGATAATTTGTTATCCTGCCAGTAGGGTAAAATCTAAGACATTTCCTCACATTCCTTAAGAGTCATGATGAAGAGGACGTGATGCCGAGAGAGAAAAAATTTTTCTCAGAGAGAAAATTACAAAGATCCTTCAGAATCCCAGTTAAAGGATAGGAGAATGCTTCCTAGAACAAGTGGAAATTTTCTCACCCAAGTTCTGGGCAACGTGAGAAAAGGACAGTCCTTTTCAACAAATCATGCTGGGAAAATTGGATATCCACATGCAAAAGAAGGAGGTTGGACCCTTAACACCTCATACAAAAATTAACTCAAAATGGATCAAAGACCTAAATGTAAGACCTAAAACAATAAAACTCTTAGAAGAAAACAAAGGGCAAAAGGTTCGTGACATTAGACTGGGCACTGATTTCTTTGGATTTGACACCAAAGGCACAGGTAACACAAACTGAACTTCACAAAATTTAAAAAGCTTTTGTGCATCAAAAGATAGAATCATCAGAGTAAAAAGACAATCCACCGAATAGGAGAAAATATTTGCAAGTCATATACCTGATAAGAGATTAATATCCAAAATACAGAGAGAACTCTTGAAACTCAAAACAACAACAACAACACAAAAAAACCAGAAATAACCCAATTTAAAAATTGGCAAAGGATGTGAATAGACATTTTTCCATAGAAGATATACAAATGACAAATAAGCACATGAAAAGATGCTCAACATCACTATTCATTAGG